>NC_085050.1:42269080-42869080 GCF_963662255.1 Cinclus cinclus | reverse complement strand
ACAAGCTCTACACAACTCCTCTTCTTGTATCCATTACTAGGCACTGTTAAAGTGATAAGATGTTGGAGTTAAATTCAGCTTTTGGTGAAAGTATTTCTTGTATTCTTAAATTTGCATCATCTTTAGGTGTATTCGTCCTATTTATTCTTTGTCAACAGACTAAGCTCCTAGACTGCTCTACATCTTTTACAGGACGTTTTAGTCATGTGATGCCCTTTGCTCTTCTGTTATAAAGAAATCAGAGAGCATCTAAAGGGAGTAGGTTTTTAGCAAGTCAGAATTTCCTCAAAAGAATGTTCATTTTGCAGTAGCTGTACTTCTGTGCTGAATTTTTTTTTAATGTTCAACTACTAACCAGCTCTTACAACAAGGCTTGTCTGTTCTCAAAATGTGCTCTTGGTGTAAATAAGCAACAGAAAGTATTATAACAGAAGAGTGATCCAAGTATCTTCAAGTCAATTGAGTGATCTCCAAATATCTCAGTGTACTGTGTTTATGCGGCAAGGGTTTGGCTTAGTGGGGGCTACAGGAGTGGCTTCCGTGGTGCGGACCATGGTGAGGCAGCAGTCCCCCTGCAGCCTATGGAGGTCCACAGTGGAGCAGAGATCCACCTCCAGCCCGTGGAAGACCCCTTGCTGAAGGACATGGATGCCCAAAGAAGGCTGTGACCCCATGGGAAGCTTGTACTGGTGCAGGTTTGCTGGCAGGACTTGTGACCCCACAGGAAACCCACAATGGATCATTCTATTCCTGAAGAAGTGGACCCTTTTGAAATGATCTGTGCTGGAGCAGAAGAGTAAGGAGGAAGAAGAAGCAGAGACAACCTGCGATGAACTGCACAGCACATCACATTCCCCATCCTCCTGCACTTACAGAGCCAGAGGAGATAGAGAAAATTGGGAGTGAAGTGCAGGAAAAGGGAGGGGTAGATGGAACAACTTTTATGATGTAGTTTTTATTTCTCTTCACCCTCCTCTTATTTGATTGGCAATAAATAAAAGTAATTTCCTCAAATTGAGTATATTTTGCCCATGACAGTAATTCCTGAGAGATTTCTCCTTGCCCTTTTTTTTACCCACAAGCCTTTTGTCATCATTTTCTTCCCTTGCACAATTGAGGCAGGGAGTAATTGAGTGACTTTGGTGGCACCTGGCATCCAGCCCAATTCTAGCCACCATTTTAACAGAAACATTCTCAATAAAGTACACAGAAGAAAGGACATAGCCTTTGTTCTAGGAATCTAATTTAGATAGGAATCACAGAAACATGAGCCTAAATATCTTACAGAGTTGAAAGAAACAAGCTAAATTAAAAGTGTGTACTGCTGTAACATACACTGAGTGAATGATACTTTCTCTACATCATTTTCATGCTAGGTTTAAATAACTAATGCATTCACATGAAGACAAATCAGTGGCTACTGCCTTTTGCTTAGCCTTCATGGAAGTTTTCTGTGCACACAGAGACCATCTAGGGATTTGTTTTAAGACTACGAACAGACTGTTCACCTGAAGTCTGACACATGAAGTCATAGTGATCCAAAATAATTTTCAAAGACTATTATTAATTTTGTTGGTTTGAAACAACTTCCCTGAACCAGAGTTACGATGATGATGATAACCATCTTTTTACCCATCTCTCAAAAAGGGCATCACTAAGATCAATAGAAAAATTAATTACATGCCCTTGGGTGAAGGTAAGCATTAATGCCGTTATTGCAATGGAAGTTTACAAATTCATTTTTTTAATCCTAAGGTCTCAAAGTTAAACACTGCATAGGTTTTCTGCCACACTAATGATTGCATCCTATGACTTATATTTTTAATTACTAGCTCAGCCATAACTATAAATACACTGTCTTTCAAATAACTTGTTAGGTAACAATGGGAAAATAAATACAGCTCAAACAGTTTCTTAGCCAGAAGAGTTCTTTAACTTGCCCTGTTGTAATCAATTCATGAGTATTGTTCATAGATCATGCATGGACCAGATATCTACAAAAGGCAACATAATGAAACCCAGTTGCTGTTCACACCAACAACAAGAAAGAATTGATGGCAAGAGTCATGAACCAGCAGAGGAGCTGGTTTACAGTTTCCTATCCATACATTTTTCTAGTTACACAGTGCTTAAAGTGTTTTTTCTTGTGGAAAGTCTATCATCAATCAAATAAAAAACACTTTAACTTCTTCAAAAATGTAAACACAATAAATATTATTTATGAGTACAAGAGCATATGACAAACAATAAATGCAGTGCCTAAAGCTAAAATAGCAAACAAATATAGCTAATAAAATCTTGTTTAGAATTAAAAAAAAATTCACTGGACTGTCTGTCTGGTCAATGAAAGAATGTTCCTTCCCACTCCCACTGACTTTATCTATTTGCAACATCCACATGTTCCAGTGCTTGAAACAAAAGATGGAGCCCCTTCAAAGAGCCTGGATGTGCCTCAACCTCTTAATATTTATGTATCAAAAGCAGTATTGTTATATTCTATGTGGTCAAGAGTTGACCAGCTGGTAGGATATGTAGAAGACAGCTCATAGAAAAACTAAGAGCTTTAACAAACAAGAGCCAGAAGAAAGCCATAGCAGTGAAGAGTTTGTGTTTCAATTGTTATTTTACTGTTTTATCCATTTCTCTTCCAAAAATTCAAAAGTTAATTTTTAGTGAGTATTCTATGTGCAGCACTCAACAAACACCCCTGAAGAAAATTACAGTGAGATAAATTTTCATACCCAAAAAAGAAATGCTAAAAAAAAGAGAAATTACATATGTCATGGACAACACCATCATCTTGCATACAATTCTAATGTATCATAGTGTAGTGTGACAAACTGGTTGCTACTAATTATTTTAAATCTCATAGTACTGAAAATATCTCTGTCCACATAAAATATTAAGGGCTATAATGAACATAGTAAGTCAAAATTACTAATGCACTGATTTTTATTTCTCTTTTCTAAATGCTCTATCAGTGAGAAAAAAAATGAAAAAAAAAATGAAACTTATCAGGCAGGAAAATTCACAGAATTCTCCAACACAATTATTGTGTTTGTTTAGGTCCTCTAATACGAAGAAGAGCAGATAAAATAGAGTATTCCGTGCTGTAAATTGGAAAAATTGCAGAACACATCAGTAACAGACTGCATATCCATAAGATCAGAAAAACAGAGACCAAACTGTAATATCATCACATTTGACTTTCTGGTTTGAGCACCCATCTCCTGGAGAATGCCTATTCCTTCACATACTTGTCCATTGCCCTCTGTTCACAAAATGCAGTCCAGCTAACTAGATGAAGTCCCTCACATAACCTTCAGAGAGGCACAGATAAATGAGGCCATATATCAGAGCATATGAACACATCTTTAGCACAACAAACACTAGAAAATGTCTCTGTTGTAACAAAAAAGTAAGGAGGAAGAGCTCAAAATCTCTGCGCCTAACAGTGAGCCACTTCTTTCATCTCTGAATACTGAACAGGTTTTGGAGCTCAAAGATTGCAAAACTTTGTGTGTGATAAATTGGCAATATTAAGGGGGTTTTTTTTGCTTAAAATGTTTATTTTTTCTAATAGCTTGAAAATCATTCTCCTCACCAGTGACTGAGCATAAGCCCTATTGTCAGTAGATGTGGAAGAATATAAATGGGAAAAGTGTATTCAGAAAAAAAAAAGCCCACAGCATTATATCAGTAAGTTGAAATTAGACACAGTCTGACCTTGTGAATTACCCAGGAGATCTGATTAAGTGCAATCAGATTCCAATCACTACAATGCTAAGAACAGTGTCTGACCTAAGAGCTTTTCTCATCATGAAATAACAGCAATAATGACCTCAAGCAACTTCACCCTGAATTTGGTCTGCCTCTGATAAAATACCATGATAGATCCACGAGGTACTAGTAGCTTACAAGCTTACAGTCTTCATTATTAAGCATGACAATTTTCCTATACAAAGTGCCAAACTGGAAAGCAAGGCCAAAAGATCACAATCCAAGGAAGAAGCCTTTCAAAAGGCTTTCTTTCAGCAGAGGGTTGCTGCAAAGTCAGTGCTGCTAATGTGGTCCACAGGGGCTCTCTTCAACAAGCCTGATGGGACAAGTTTAAAATTACCAATTAAATGACTGTGTAGATCCAGCTCCCTAATTATAGACTGACCTATGTATTTTTGACATCAGTTACACCCCTGAGAACCTGACTTGACAGTAGTTAAAAGTCCACAGTTAAATAAATTCTGAAATAGCCAAGACCAGCAGTCTTGACTTCTTAAGAAGATTAGTTTCTTCTGTTCATCAGAATGTTTTGGGAACTGTGTAAAAACAGACACCATTTTGAAATAATAGAACGTTGCAAGATCTTGTACGCCAAAGAGCTAACATATATACACATGTACAACAATTTAAAAAGATCTTAAAACATACAGAAGAATCTGTGCCATGACCATCTGTTGATCAGGATACATTCACATGCAAAGGCTGGCCCTCAAGAAAAATGGCAGTTTCAGTTAAATCAACCACTTAGTGAAAAGCACCGTGGCCAGTTGTAGATGCAATGCTCAAGTTCTCTTCATCTGATGTTGACAACTATTTTAAGGTTGGAAAGCTGACTACAGAGGCTGCTTTGTAGCAACAGGAAGAGTAATTCAAACTATAAAATTCAACCTCTTTGAAAAAATATACACAGATTTGGTTTTGCTGTAATTGGTTTTCTGCTCTCATCATCACTCCTTCATTGAACCCCTCTCCAGAAGGATGAGGTGTCACATCAGAAAGCAAAAGGCAGAAAAAGACACTTACAAAGCTAAACATTGAGTCAAACAGGGAGGCAAATATGCCTTGTAAGAGTGAGCAGAATGAGGACTTGTCCTAGCACAGTACAAAGGAAGAATAGGACAGAAACACAGAAGAAATGAAAGGGCGAGCATCTTGAAGGGTGTTTTACTGCTCTTCAAGCCCTAAGAATTTCAGAAATTCAGGTATTTTTGTAAAAAAGTAGTATTTTATGATTTCTTATAGTGATTAATATATTTAGGGCTGAAAATAGTGGTTAAGTGGCATGATGCTTGTCCTTCATTTTGCTGGAATGTATGATGCTTTCCATTCTGCTTATTGCAGTGAATGCAAAGGTTTCATGTTAAACCTAAATCCTCTATCTATCTTTAGAATTATTTTCCATCAGAAT
Source organism: Cinclus cinclus (assembly GCF_963662255.1). Taxonomy (NCBI): domain Eukaryota; kingdom Metazoa; phylum Chordata; class Aves; order Passeriformes; family Cinclidae; genus Cinclus; species Cinclus cinclus. The sequence continues at coordinate 42,863,892 of NC_085050.1, read as the reverse complement.
CTAAGTTTCACCTGTATGACATGACTCCAAATACAAAAAGCATAATCAAAGAAAACACGTATCTTACAATTATCACCTTTCTGAATCATGGACTCATACAGTACCTGTGGATGCATCCACTGTGAAAAAAGAAGAAAATTCTCCTGGAACCAGTTCGTATGTGACAATGCCAAACATTCCTGAGTCTCTGTCTACAGCAACAACATTGATGATTTCTGCTCCTGGCTGTGTGTGACTGCTGATACTTGTCACATAGATGTCTTGCTCAAAAACAGGTTGATTGTCATTAATATCTTCTATCTCAATGCGAACAAAAGCTTGAGCACTCAGACCACCCTGTTGGATAAATAAGAAAAAAAGACCAAAAAACAAGATCAATTTTTAAAACAGGTTGGTACACAACTGGCTTCAGTCCATCATCAGGAAATGGAACAAGCTGCAACAATATTGATCAATGAAAATGTCCATTAAAAGGAACTTAGAGTATCTGCAATACCCCAAAACACTGCACGTAAGCAAGCTACATGCTCAGCACAATACCAAAGCTGTCTGAGTACATAAAGAAATTAATCTTCTCTACAATGGTGAGGCCTGAACACAAAGTTTTGCTTATGCTAATGAGCACCACATGTAAAAAAACCTTGCTAGTCTAACCTCATATGCTTCTGCCGACGTCATGAACACACCACTTATTCCTTCACAGACAAAAGCCAGGGCTTTATGCCCCAGAAAGACATGCCCCTCAGGTTACTGTGGTGTTCCAGTAAAGCAGGAATAACTTCTCTCCATGAGACTTCCAGAGGTAAAAGTAGGACCATCATAATGGTGAGTATGAGGCTTTTTCAACCAGGGACACAGACTAAAAGCAGTGCAGGACAGCCAAAAGCTGACCTGTCAGGCTGCTGTCTATGAGACCTATCCTCAGTTTACTGACAGATGACCTTCAAAAGCCCACTAAAATACCACATAGGACCACATGTAGCCTTCCTCCAGAGTGAAACTGGAGAAGAAAGGAGCAACTGCAAGCTGGCTTATCAGACTGTGCTACAGAAAAATACTGATTTGCGATGACAAGGCACTGAATTTTGTGACATTATGCAAAAAAAAGCCCCAGTTCTGTGGGTGCTGAAGTGTAGGCCCCACAGACACCTGAATGAAACTCATGGCAATTTACTTCTCAGAGGACTCCCTCCATGAGTTTCAAGGGGTTCATGTTTCCAAGATTCTTTTACAGCCATAGGAAGCACAAGCATTTTTAAAAGAAAGCAGGTCCACTGTAGCAGAAATAACAGAATACTGGGGCACTGGCATATTCAGAGGCATGAAGCAGCACAGGCATGTAGAGTCTTCAATGTGCTTTATGCAGTACATTAAAATCCAGATGGAGGAAGAATCCTGAGCTCTTCAAAGTCACATTGAGCATGCTGTGCTTGTAACAGTCACTTTGAGAAACTGCTGACACAGATCAGATGTTCATGCATACACATGACAAATTATGCTGAGCTAGTGTGAACTTCATAATGTAGTCACAGTAGACTTGATACAAAGAAAACCAAGCCAACACAAAACCAACTATGTTGCATAATTCTGTAATCCAACTGTTGCATCAATTATTTTTAAACTTGACCTTCATTAAACTAACCAAGGATTCAGACTGGATATGACTCCTTTAGACTTACCTTGCCATATAACAATCTCCCACAAAACTATTTTTGAGGGTTTGCTTAGTGTGTCCACAAGTTCAAACTTATTTTTGCAAAAAAAAAAAAATATACTATCAGCATTTGTTTCCACATTTTCATAGTGATTTTTGCTTATCCTGGTTTTATTTTTTCCTTATGTGTTCTAATGTTGCCTGTATTGGGTGCACTAAGATTCCCATAAAGGCTCAAGTAAGTGGAAAATTAAGATGATCTTGTGCATCATGTGTCTGTGTTTCACCCACAAACAAGGAGATCTAGCCCACATCCTCCTGATGTACTTCTGAAGAAAATAAGGCATGGCATGCTTCCAGGGCTCATGCTGCTGCACAGGCAGCCAGCAGCCAGGACTCTTGCCTGGGGACCATGACTCTAAGGAATGTCCATCAGCTAACAAATTACTGGGACTGCCATGAAACCCCAAGCCAATATGGAGAAATTGAGATGGCAGTGAGCCCAATGCCAACACCCCCACTTCAGGGCAAGCTACTTCCCCAGTACCTTCATTTCCATGAAAAGGAAAACCCTGTACAGGAGCTAAAAGGGAAGGCAGGGGAAAGGGAGGGACTGTGCTCTGCTCACTGTCAGAAGATGCTTTGTGTGCCCACAGCTTTCAGGTATTTTAGAACAGAAATCAGAAGTATTTTTAAGGGAAGAGGTCACAAATGAAAAATATCTAAAAAAAAAAAAAAAGAAAGATGATTGGAACAGCATGAAACCAAACTCAGAAGAGCTTGTGTTAAGCTGTTTGTTTCAAGTTTCACTATTGCTAAACAGACATGAAACAAGCACCAAACTCCACTCTTCAGCCAATCTGTGTTTGTGCTACAGAGTTATGTAAAGACTGAAAAGTCTTTTGAAATTGATTAACTCTAAGTATCTAACAAAATCTATTCTCTAAGAAGACTGACTAAATTTTACAATGGAGACAGAACCATCTCTTCCTGAAGAAGCCATATATACCTTCACATGCCAAGTGTGATATTTCCTTAATAATTTATGATATTAACTAATTATGGTCCAATTCTTGCTCTGACAACTGAAAAAGAGTATCATTCCAGTTGAGAAGGAACTAAAACTCCTTCTATTTCTAACGATGTGGATATACTTCATCTACTCAGAAACAAGCAAAACATAGATCGTCCAAAATATGAAGACTACCTTCATATAAAGTCTATTGTTGACAGAAAATTACATTTGTCAAAACACATTAACAAGCAACAGGAAGCCACAGCTATTAATTTTAAAATCCTTTCTCACAAATGTTCAAGTATTTTTAAGTACTTTTGTACTCTGGTGCAACAAAAAGTCACAACTTCTCTGTCAGAGTCCTGAGGGTTATGTCCTTTGTGGAAGAGAATGGGGACATAAACTACCATCAAGTCAAAATAACAACAACTAATGTTTTCATTACTTCAGAAAGATCAAATTTGTGTGAATAGCTAAAGACATTAGAAGACCTCTTTATCAAGCCTTTTAAAAAAAAATGCCCTGCCTTTGGCAGGGGAAACTCTTTGTCTTAGTAAGTAGAAATGATGATATTTTGAGCAGGTTTATTTCTTCATCTCAGTGCTGTAAAATGCTTAAAACTCCATCAAGATTTTCATCACAGCCTCCAGTTTTGTCAGTGAACCATGCTCATCAAAGTTTTGTTCCAAACTGAACAGATACAGAACCTTTAGATACAGAACCTTTGACATAAAGGCTTTTTGTTTTTAAACCTAAAGGATATGCCATCTTCAAGTTGTAATGCTGTCCAAGTGGAGAGATGTCTCCAATTATTTCAAAAGCCTTAAGTTCTTCAGAAGCTTTGCCTGTGAGTGCCAAGTGTTTACATCTAGCTTTCAACTGCTCCAGTGGAAAAGACAAAGAAAATGGGATAGGCAGGATGGATTACCAAAAAGCAAGAGACAAAGTGTCTCTCTATGCAGAAAGGCAGTAAGAGTCACTAAGACACCTGCTGATGGTGTACTGAACCTTTTGCAGTGATGATGAAGCAGCTGGAAAACTGAAGACCTGCCATTTCATATAGAAGAGACAAGGATACTTTTTGTCATCTTTGCTTAATCAGTGAGAGGGCTCCCACAAGCTCTCACGGGATGTTTATTTAAAACCAGTTTAACAGAAGCTGTTTTCCATCTGCCTCTCCATGGGCTCTTGTGTGCAACTTAAGTTCACTCCTTACATTTTCTACACAATGCATAAAAAACATGACTGACAAGCTCTAAAGCCATGTAATGGAGTAGCCAGGAACAGGTGGAGGAAACTGATAGTTTTGCTGTAAGATAAACTGCACACCACCTGGAAAATATTTTATTTTCCTCCTCATTTCTAATTAACCATGTTGTTTCCTTTCCTTTTCATCTCTCTACCCTCCTTTGTCACAAATGACCCTTCATTCTTCCTTTCTCTTTTCTGTGCACATTTCTCCTCTGATCACAGCCTCCAATTTGGGCCCCACATCTAGTATCTTTATTCCACCAAAGTCAGCAGCAGAATGTCAGGAAATCAAATAAATATCCCACTACAATTCTGCTTTAAAGGTAGAGAGTTGGTCAACACAAGTTCAGGTACACTGAAAATTTTGAAAAGCTGATATTGAATTTAGGTGCTTTAGTATTTAGGGGCCAGATGGGCAAATTTCTACAAAGTGCTGACTTGCAGTAAAGTAGATCAAGACTTGCCTGCCACAAAAAAGGCAGTAAGAAACTGAACCTTTCTCCCCATTACTGAGCTTCTAAAAACACAAGGTCCATAAATGGAGATAAATGACAGAGCAATTTAAAAAATAAATAATCTGTAGTTTCAATGCATTGGCCATTTTCCTTTAACTTCAGGTAAGATTTACGAATAGAGTTAAATATAATTTAACTATAAAAATTAAGGCATCAAGCTTTTTTCATGCAAACATATTTTCTTTCAGATTTTCAAAATAATTTTTTGTGCCAGACTGAATATCTTAGAAACTTTTTTGTTGCTATTGTCCAGCTCTCGCATACCCTTTATTAATGACTAATCTTGATATTCCAGACATATGTATGTGTCCTTCGCATTTATACAGTTTCAAAACGTGAATGAGAGGAAAAATGAAATGATGAAGTATAGCAGAATGCATAAGTTTCTGCTGTTACACATTCCAATACAGACTACTTTACTCTTCAAAGTTTGGGTATCTGTACTCAAGTATAAATTTTGAAGACAGAAATCATATAGAAGTGAAATTCCAAAATGGTCAGATAGAACTACCTCTGCTATAGACATTACAGGCACTGTCCTGGAAAAACCCACTCATATTCTTATATTAAAATCATAGAATGGTTTGAATAGGAAGAGACCTTTCAAAGGTTGTCCAGTCCAAGCCCCCTGCAATGAGCAGAGTCAAATTATTAGACATTCAAATCAGATGAGTATGGAAACAAATATACAAATGTATTTGTGTAATTTTTGTTGCTCTAAAGAAATATACAAGGGAGAAAAAGCAGACTGCTAAAGGCAATATTAATAAAATAATATTTCTGTAGCCTCTGAAATGAAGACTGAATTGTGTCAGCTAAAGAAAAGATTATTTAACTATTACACAAGTATCTGAATTCAACAAAACAAAGATATACCCTCAAAAGCTACATTCTTAAAATGAAATAATTAATACAACCATCAACTGCAGCTATTTAAGTTCATCTACTCATGAGTATGGAAATCATAGTTCACTAAGTTTCTTCAGTGTACAACAAAAAAAAACTACAGGCATTTTAATGAAAAATACAGCATTTCTAGCAGAACTGCTTTTTGAAAAAGTTATAGTAGATACACTTAGGACATTATCTTAAATGCAAGTTTAATATTCAAAGTAAGAAATAAAAACTGCATAGCCTGAAATAATTGAATTTCAGTGTTTTTCAGGATAATTTGTACTGCAAAATGTAGCTTGAATAACATTTGCAACGTGACCTTAAGTTAATTTTAACATTTGAAGACAACCAATAACCTTTTCTTCAGCTTCTTCACAATTCACTATTAAACTGAAGAAGGTAAAGACAAGTAAGAACTGCGCCCCACAATGCAAACCACCTCAGACCGCAAATCACAGTGCAAATCACTAAATTAATATTTTGTAATGAAAATAATATAATGAATCATTTTCTGGAGCTTAGTAGCAAATTGTTTTGTTACACTGCATCAAGTAGGCAAGCTATCTATGTTCCCACCACAACAAATGTCTTCTCACTCTTCCTGCCAGGATCTGCAATGGACTATTTCAGGCATCTACAACTACCCTGCCCTTACTGTACCATGAATACCCACTTCCAAGCATCAGATCTTGTAAAGTGGGAGAACTTTCAGATATGCAGCTGCACCCAGCCACAGCAGCAACAATGGCATCAGCCAGCTAGAAAAGACAAGGAATTTACCCAGGAAAGTCACTGTCACCCAGAGTAGCCATGTGGTTCTAGCCACATGGCTACCTTGCTATCGTGGTACTATCTTATTACTGCTGCAGTGATCTTGAAAGCAGGGAGCAGAAGTAACTTGGAACTCCATTGGTTCCAATAGGAGGAGGAAAATTAGCAAGGACTAACATATCTTGGAAACATTTTTTTTCAAACCTTACCTAGGAGTCATTGGGTATTTCACAGACACTTTTATTTGGGTAAAAATTCACAGTTCATGAATATAATTTTCTGGTCTCTTTAAGGATAAGACATTTTACTCAAATTCATGCAATTTTTACATAGTCACTACATTCTCATTCAAAAGTATACCAGACATCCAAATTTGCAAATGCATTTGCAAGTCTGGCAGAATCGAAAGGTGAAACTTACCCCATCTGTAGCTTTTACCAAGAGATCGTAAGTGGTTGGATCTCCTTCTCTGTCAATGTCCTGAGACACAAAGATCTGACCAGTGTGTGGGTCAATCTGGAAAGCTTTGGATTTTTCATAAAAATTAAATCCATCGTAAAGAAAATACTCAATTTCTCCAAATTGGTCAGCATCTGCATCTGTTGCTTTGACCTGCAGGGAGAAAACAGTTAAAAATGAAGCCAGTGAAATTATTACTCATTAAAACAAAGTGTCTTTGATTTTTTAACAAATGTGTATACACAGAATAAATGCAAACATGTTCAGTTACCTAAGCTGGTTGCCTGCAGTTTGTAAAATATCTCAGCTACTGACAGTGTAATTATCAATCTTCTTCCTTTCCCATGACTGGAAAAGCCATGCTCATTATGCCATGTCAGTAGGTCATACCTTAAATTATTTTCCCTTTATGTTTTGGGGTTTTTTTTGTTTTTTGTTTTTTTTTTTTTTACCAGTGGAAGTACGTCTTACAAAAAATCAGAAAGCTCTTATGTCACAGGTAGACCAGAAAGTGCTGCAGGACATCCTTACCTAATGTATTCTATAAGAGACTCTCCAGATCTTAATTTAATTTTCACTTGAAAGAGGGCCTGGTGGCACTCATGCTTTTTGACCCACAGGTGGGTTGCTTTAAAATGCATTTGATAAACACAGAAGTTTTGTACATTGCTCCTTAAATTTTATTCCCCTAAGATCTTTGGTAACAAGTATTTTGTGCTAAGTTTGGTTCTTCTCTGGTATGTTCCATTGTGATAGTTTTCATTTAAATTTAAAAACATTTTGGTAGATGATAATTTATAAAAATATGTATGCATTAAGAAAGCCGGTATTTTCAGTTATCTAATTTGTCATTATTGGAGATGTATAATTTCTCCTTTGCAATTGTTTTCCTTTTATACTTTTTCTTTGAAAATTATAAATTTTGTAGGTTTTCCATCAGCCTGTCTGTACAAGCACAATGCCTGAAGACCTTAACAGAGCTTTGGAAAACTCTAGTATCACAAAGCCCAACAGTTAGAATTGGTGGGAGCTCACAGAGTGAGCCAGTGACTGTGACTGTGCCAGTCCCTGCCTGCACCTGATATAGGCTGATAAGGTGAGACTCACAGCCATCAACCAAAGACAGGGTAAAGGTAGAGATATGCACATGCTTGCCTGTATAGAAAACCATCTGGCACAGTTTTAGGTAGAGTTTCAAAAGAAACAGTCCAGGTCAGGGAGTATTTCTAGAAGTAAGTTTAGATTAGGTCATTCTGTTTGGGTGATATAAATTAACTCAGTTGCATGGACACAAGCTGTGCCAAGTTATTTGGCCTGGGCACCCAGAACAGCCTTTGTCTGCTGCTTCTACCACAATAAATGTAACTGTAAAGACCAGTTGGTGCCTGCATCAAAAACTCCCTTCTTTGCCCATAGAAGAATTGTTTTGGCACCAAGATACTTAACTAGGGATGAATTAAAACCAAATTAACAAAACATATTTGGGAAGGCTGAAAAGCACGGAAGTGGGGAAAGAGAAACCACATAAGAAGTGCCAATTCAAATTATGAAGTTAAAACTTATTCTAGACAAGTTGCATCAATCAGAATTTTAAAACGACAGCCCAAATGATACATGTGTTATTTCAATTACTATTTTTTGCTTGTTGTGGTTTGGTTTGCGCTTGTTTTTCAGACTTTCCCACTTCTTATGGAAATTCAAGATTTTTTTGTATTTCAGAAGTATGACTGTGACTGCAGCACATACCCCATAACATTTTTCCTCCCATAAGAAGGTTTTTCACAACACCAAAGGCCATTATATCAGAGTTTCTGGGGAAAAAAAAAAAATCCTTTAGGGTATCCCTGTGCTCGCAGAGCCCTTCATGCCCTTTTCATGCCCTTTTCATGCCCTTGCAGTATGCATCCCACAGCTGCAGCACAGCGTGCAATATGTGGTCACTCCTGACCTCCGTCCAACCACTCATTCTGGGCAATTTAAAGGCAAAACTCACAATAACACACAGCTAAACAAAGATCCAATAAATATGGAAAAATGTAAAAATGCTTTACAGCTGTATGCAAATCAAGTCTACAACATGCATATTTCTCCAGCCTCATACTTTGTTATTTCAGTCATAAAAACAAGAATAGAACATATATCTAGTATGCTCTCAGTAATCTACCACCCTAATGTTATGGAACAATAATTCGCTTGGCCCTTATAAGAAAAGTATTTAAATTTATTTATTTTGCCTGGAATCCAACAGGGGTGACAGTACTGAAAGGTTCTGTCTGACTGCGCCTACATGCAGTTATATGTTTAAATGCTAAGCCTTTTATTTGCAACTGAGCATGATTAGAAGTGAAATTTGATGATATCATTAGTAGTTCATTACATTTAGTGACTTGTTTGCTGTGAATTATGCAGTCCTCAGACTTTGAACAATACATGTAAAGGCATAATGAGTGATGAATTAAAATAAAAATGCTTCAGTTCAAGGGAATGCAAATTTAAAGGTCCAACTGTGATCAACTTCAATTACTATAATCATTTCTCAGGCAGCAGAACTAAGTGGCATGCATTTTTTGCAGAAAAATATCATCTTTCTGTTCAAGTACCTCACATCCATTCAATTTCTACCCACTTAATAGTCCTTTTTTTAATCACTCACCATGGAACCTCTGATCTGAAGAGGGAAGATATGGAATTAAAAGCGAATGAAAAATTTCCTGTAGCACACAGATCTGACATTAAATGGCACTACACTTGAGGTCAGGGGTGCTATTAACTATAACATAGAATCATTTAGGCTGAAAAAAGACCCTTAAGATTATTAACTAAATGCAAGCTGATTGAGAAAGAGAAATTCAGTGAAAACATGCTGACAAATTCAAGTTTTTTGGCACAATTAAGAGATCAAGTGTTGGGGGTTGGTTCTCTCCCTTTTTCCCTCTGTGGAATTTTCCCCATTGTCATGCTAAGATACCTGTTGACTGGGCCCTGGTGACAAGGGGGAGGGGAGAGAAGAGGGAAACCCCACGAGATCCAAACAGCCAGTAGAGGAAACGGAAGGCTCTGGCTCGGCCCCCATTTCCCCCACGGAGTTCGGACGAGAAGGACGATCGCCGCCTCTTCTCCATCCCTGCCATCTCAGCACCGGGAGCCATCCTCACTGCTGTCAGACCCTGCCCTGCTGCCTTCTCACTGTAACCTGCCACCATCCAGCACTCTGCTGAACATCGGGACCCACACCGTGAGCGGAGGGGTCTCTCTCTCTCCCCCTGGGACAGCTCTGCCATCACCCCCAGCCCTCCTGCAGCTCTGCAGGACCTGCCCGCCCCCAGCACCGGGAACTGCAGCTCAGGGAAAAGGTGCCTGCAGCCAGAAAGGGACTGGGACTGAGTTACTGTTCTGTGTCGGAGTTGGCGGGAGAAATGCAGCACTCAGTGTGAACGATCAGCAAGTCTCAATTTATTGAATGCTTCTGGTTACATTTATATCATCAATAATTAAGCTCATACATAGTGCGAAAGCAAGCTCATCATTGGCTACCACAGCAAAGGTCAGTCCCACCCAGTTCCTCATTCTTGTGATCCTTTAGCTGTGGAGGTTCTGCACGCTATCTTAACTGCAGTATCCTGTTATTACAAAAGTGGTTACATATCTATTGCTCAACGAAAAGCTGTCCTTCAAAATATCTACTGTCAGTACTTTCCCAAAGCCCTGTCAGCTAGTTCTTGCATGGGAATATGGCCTTTCTCTCTAAGCCATTCTTCCACAGTTCTGTTTGTGGCTAATTTCATAGCTGCTGTTGTTTTTGTTTGTCTTGTTAGATATAATAGTAAAGAACTGTTATTCCTATCCCCACATCTTTGCCTGAGAGCTCCCTTAATTCCAAAATTATAATAATTTGGAGGGAGAAGGGATCACTCTTCTCATTTCAAAGGGAGGCTTCTGCCTTTCTTAGCAAATACCTGTCTTTCAAACTAGGACATCAAGTTACTGAAAATTTTGGGAATTCAAGCACACAGTAGTCACTGTCCAAAACACATTGCGTTGTGATAGCATACTATGAGTACCAATCCTACAGAGTATTGCAGCAATTAACTGCCCAAGAGCGGTGAGTTACAGCAGCCCAAACAGGAGGAAATGAAGGCAGCAGCAGGAATTTTCACAGTGGACTGATCAAGAGTGTTGTATGTCAGCGGTATCACAAAGGTCATAGAGTTGAATGTGGGAGACCAGAGACTACCAAATACGTAACACATTTGACATGCCCAATACTAGACTGGAACCTTGGAGAAAAAGAAAGGGGAAGAAAAGGATGGGTTACGCCCCCAAGGTCTTTCTCCTTTCTCTAAATATGTTTTCAATACAGTCAGTTGAACATCGAATTTTTTTGAGGAGTGTAAACTTGGGAATAAGTTCAGGACAAAGTATTTCCCCAAGAACATTTTTTAAAGCCAACAAGAGTCATTGTACAGATAGCTCCTGGCTGGACTTCTCCCATCAGTCATGCTTCCTGTAGCCTACATCCTTTGGCCAGCTTGTACAATGTAGACTAAAAGTCTGTCAGAGAAAAAGAATTTCTTCTGTCCTGTTGACACTACCAATAAAGTGGTCAGACTTCAGATAATCTCTCAGGAGGAGAAAACAGGGGGACCTAGAGAAATGTGCAGAACAGGTAAAACAATCTGACCCACCTGGTGTGATGTTCAGACAGACTACTGCAAGAAGATAATAAGTGGTGTGAAGTGGTAGACACTAAAGGGTATAGGAAGATAAACAAAATTCAACAGTGTTGGAAGTGCAGAAGTAATCTTCTATTTGCATATGGAAAGAGAGGATGATCTCAAAGAATCTGTGATTTTAGGGGTAATTACCCTAGTTTCCTCACCCACATGTGAAATTCAATCCTGTAACATACGTCCAGGTTTAAATGGAAAAAAAAATGCTGGCAGTACACTTAAGAGGGAACAAAACCATTTTTTTTTTTGCGCTACACTGAGAAAGGAGAGAATTCAGAGCTTACAGAAAGCATTTGGCTTTCAGATCTTCAGCTGCTTCCATTCACTTCAGTAGAATGACAACTCACAGCAATGGATAATGTGTTCCTGTATTTTACTGGCATTGAATAATGTAATCAATAAACTAATAGTAAACAAGATTATCGAGAAATACATCTTCTACTGAATTCCACACTGCTTTAAACACAAACTCATTTTAAGAGAAAACTCCTGTTATTTTTTTTGTTGGGCTGGGTTTTTTTTGGTTTTTTTTCCACTCTTTTTTATCCTCAACAGATTAAAATAAAGTTCCTGTGGTTATATTTAGCTTTCTTTATTTCACTTCCTAGATATTTCCCAATGACTGAACATATTTTGAAAAGCAGAGTAAGTATTTTACATTACATGCAAGTGGAGGAAATGTCTTGTGCACACAAAACCACAACAGAAAAGACAATCCTATTACTTGCAGATCAAAAATTCAGAACCTATATAAAAATAATTTTCAGGATTTAGAGTATGCAGCCTTAAAGATGACTGACTAGAAATGCTGAATTTCATATATGAGTGACCAAGATTAATTTTACATCTTTCAGACAGACAGACTAAAAGTAGACCAGACCACTGGAAAGACCAGGCCATTCAGTCAAATAAGTCATCACTGTGGTCATCTGTGATAGAAATTAAATGAGACTAAGAAATATTAAATCAGTTCTTCACAGCATAAGAATTTTTCCCATACCACATATTCTGTCAAGTTTACTTCAACTTGTTTTCAGCTAACCAAGATACAGATTTCATGGCTGTTAAAATCTGTTTGGTGGACTCAGTGTCAGAGCATATGGATTTTGTACATTTTTTTGGGCATAAAAAGTCTGTATAATTGCTTTAGCTCTACTAACATAATGAAAAGCAAGTTAATTGCCAGCAGCTAATTTTACAGAAAATCAGAATATGGGGTAAATAAAAGCACACTACACTACTGAGGACAACCAGGGGATCCGGGCGAGCCAGCACAGGTTTAGGACAGACAGGTTCTGCTCAACTAACCTGATCTCTTTTTATGGCAGGTGACCCACCAAAGGATTGAGGGAAAAAGCTGTGGATGTGTCTATCTCAATTTCAATTAAAGCATTTGATACTGCCTTCCACAGCATTCTCCTGGACAATCTGGCAGCTCATGGTTTGGACAGGTGCACTCTTCACTGGGTTACAAACCTGCTGGATGGTCGGGCCCAGAGAGTGGTGGGAAATGCGCCACAACCAGTTGGGTGGGGCTGCCCCTGTTCCATATATTTGTCAATAATTTGGTCAAGGCAACTGAGTGCATCCTCAGTCAGTTTGCAGACAACACCAAGTTGAGTGGGAAGGTGGATCTGATGGAGGGCTGGAAGGTTCTGCAGAGCAATCTAGACAGACTGGATTGATGGGCCGAGGCTAATTGTATGAGGTTCAGTAAGGGAAAGTGATGGGTCAGACACTTGGGTCACAACAACCCTGTGCAGGGTTAAAGGCTGGAAAGCTGCCCAATAGAAAAGGACCTGGGGGTGCTGGTCAACAGCAGCCAAACATGAACCAGCATGTGCCCAGGTAGCCAAGAAGGCCAATGGTATCCTGGCCTGTATCAGAAAGAGCATGGCCAGCAGGACCAGAGCAATGACTGTCTGCTGTACTCAGCACTGGTGAGGCCACACCTTGTGTCCTCTGTCCAGTTCTGGGCCCCTTACTACAGGAAGGACATTGAGGTGCTGGAGCATGTCCACAGAAGGGTAAGAGAGCTGGTGAAGGGTTTAGAGAGTAAATTATATGAGGAGCAACTGAGGGATCTGGCAGTGTTTAGCCTTCAGGAGTTTCAGGGGGGACCTTACTGCTCTCTACAACTGCCTGAAAGGAGGCTGTAGCCAGGTGGAGGTTGGCCTCTTCTCCCAGGTAACAAGTGACAGAACAAGAGGACATAGCCTAAAGCTGTACCAGGGGAGGTTCAGGTTGGAAATCACAAAGAATTTCTTCACTGAAGAGATAGTTAATCAATGAAACAGCCTGCCCAGGAAAGGGGTTGAGTCACCATCCCTGTAAGTCTTCAAGAAATGACTGGATGTAGCACTTAGTGCTATGGTTTAATTGATATGGTAGTGTTCGGTCAAAAGTTGAACTTGATGATTTTGATGACTTTGGAGGCCTTTTCCACCTTTAGTGATTCTATATGACTGTGTACTCCATAATACTCATCATCAAACTGTAAGACACAACAAAATAGGCAAAATGCTCCTAAATAAACAACCAAAACAAAAAAAACCAAAAAAACCCACACAACCAAACAACAACAACAAAAAAAAAAACAGAGGAAACTACCAGGGAGCTGAAAAGAAAAGGTTCAGTGATAGAATTAGGTTGATGACCAGTGGTATAAGCATGGTTCAGTCCTGCAGTCATCAACAGCTCAAAATCCAGCACCCTTACATTTGACATATTGAAGGACAGCAGCCTGTTCCAGGCAGTATGGCAATACCTGATGGCAGACCTTCACCAGGAAAGTGTTTTAATTCCTCATGTAGACAACCCAAGCACCATCGGAATGGTTAACTACTGTGGAAGCATCTGCTCTGCCAGACCTTCATGCCAGGTCCACGACCACAGGGAAGGAGAGGAGCAGTCTGAGTTGGTGGCATGCCGTCAGCAAAACGTGATACTAGAAATATTTGTAGTGAAATTACTGGCAGAAGACATTTTACAAGTCGCTTGGGTGTATCTGTACATTAGCATGCCAGCTGCCATAATCACATATCATTAAATGTCTTCAAGTCAGTGCTCTGACTTATAACCCTGATTAGCAAGAAAATAGCGTTATCAAATACAAACCAATGATCCCTACCTCACAGTTGCCTGAGGCAGACAATAATGCTGATACCAAAACTAAAGAGTGTATTAGGTACATTACTTTGGAATTTTATTCATCTGCCTCCGCACCCATAATTAACCCTCATGTCCCTAGTGCAGCCGGTATAATACATGGAAATGGGAATAAAGCTGCAGATCCACTTGAAGTCCTAAAAGTATGAGCCTTGACTTCAAGAACAGGAACTGTTTGCCTGAGGACTTAACAGCTGGTCCTTAACAATTGCAATGACAGCAGAAAAAGCCCCATTCTTCATTCTGAAATTGGGCTGCATCTGGAAAGCCACAAATTAAAATAACTGGAATTCAAGCGGATCATTCAATTGGCATTGATGTTTATTTTGTGTTGGGGGTTGGTTTTCCCTTTTCCCTCTGTGGAATTTTCCCCACTGTCATGCTAAGATACCTGTTGATTAGGCCCTCATGGCAGGGGAAAGAGGGGAGGGGAGAGAAGAGGGAAACCCCTCGATATCCAAACAGCCAGAAGAGCAGACAGAAGGCTCTGGCTCGGCCCATTTCCCCCATGGAGTTCGGACGAGAAGGACGATCGCCACCTCTGTCCCATCCCTGCCCTCTAGCACCGGGAGCCATCTTCACTGCTGTCAGACCCTGCCCTGCTGTCGTCTCGCTGTAACCTGCCACCATCCAGCACTCTGCTGAGCACCAGGACCCACACCATGAGCAGAGGGCTCTCTCCATCTCTCTCTCCCCCTGGGACAGCGCTGCCATCACCCCCAGCCCTCCTGCAGCTCTGCAGGACCTGCCCGCCCCCAGCACCGGGAACTGCAGCTCAGGGAAAAGGTGCCTGCAGCCAAAAAACACTGGGACTGAGTTACTGTTCTGTTTGTTGTTAATTTCATAGCTGTTATTGTTTTTTGTTTGTCTTGTTAGACATATTAGTAAAGAACTGTTATTCCTAGCCCCATATTGCTGCCTGAGAGCTCCCTTAATTCCAAAATTATATTAATTTGGAGGGAAGGGGGGATTACACCCTCCATTTCAGAGAGGTTTCTGCCTTTCTTAGCAAATACCTGTCTTTCAAACCAGGACATTTTGTCAAGTACCACAGTTACCAGATACTCAATAAATCCCCAGTGAATAAGAAAATCCTTAATCCTCATCCTTGCTCTGATGCAAAATATCTCCACTGTGCTGGTCAGGTCAATGGACTTGACTAACGTAAATCTTTCTGCATTCTTTTGATCTGCTATAGGATGAAGACTACCACAGCTGAACAACTGACCATAAGCATTACACAAACATGACCTTGCTAACCTGTACTGAAGTTGATGCTGATTTCCCCCAGCTGATTTCTGATTCACTCCAGAAACTGCCATCAGTTTTATGAAGGTGCTAATAAGAAGTAAGTCCCATCAAAACATTCAATAATTAATTCTAAACAGCCTTTCAAGTGAAAAGAGAAAAGCCAAAATGCAAGCAGAGACAAAGGCCAGACAACCTCTCTGTTAAAGGACAGCATGTGAAACATGGTATTCACTATAGCCTCAACTGAACATTACATTTCTTAATTATTATAAGACTTTTGGTTTTAGCTTTACAAGCAACTGCATCTGTTTGTTTTTGGGTTTCTTTTCTCCACTTGTGCCTTCATGAGTTGTACAGAAAATCCAATGACCTAGATGGTTTTAAAATAAGGTAAAACTAATCCAACTTCACATATGAATCTCTCATAAAAGATCACACTGATTTTTATCTTCTTTTTTATCTTCACTGATTTTTACATTATCTATCTTCCCCATAACAAACAAATCAAAAGAAACTTAATTTACATGATGAATGATTATGAGATCTTAGCTTTTTGCCTTCTCTGCTCTTCTGTGCATCTAACTGATGACTGTGAACAAACCTGCCAATAAAAATTATTGACAGATCTTTGATTTTCAGCTTTCAGTTAGTCTACAGGAAGCAAGAAAAATTAAAATCACTGGAGGAGAAAACAGCCTAAGTACATTACAGCATCATGCTTTCATTCTGAAGACCAGACACCATTCAGCAAGCCAAGTCCAGATTCAGGAAGAACTAGAAATTTCAGTCTGTACTGTAATCTGCAATTCCTGCTCTGATGCTAGCCAGAGCCTGAATTCACTCCAGTTTAATGCAGCTACTCCTGACACGCCTTATTTTTGGTACCATGCCTCCTGCAAAACCACACAAGCAGCTAGGTCCCAATGAAGCCAGGATCCAGAGGTGTGGGAGGCAGGTCCAACCTGGAATGACTGACCTCATCACTCTTATTACACAGATAGGATCTGGACCACTGCAAAATACAATTGTCAGTATCTGAATTCATAGCAAGCAGCTGTACTGCTAAATGCTTAATTATCACATGACAGATTAGGGGTTAAAACATGTCCTTTTGCGAGTACAAAGCTTGAGTTCCAGCACTGAAAATGTCTGCTAAAAGGACCATCTACTCTTGTCAGTCTGTTTGGTCTACATTGCCTTCCTTCTTATTGTGCAAATATAATCAAATAGAAAATAATCTAATTTCATTATCTATATAAACTGAAAGAACAGAAATTAAAAGAGAATGTATTTCTGAGGAAAGAAAAAGGAATTAACAGCAATTAGTAAATACTTGCATGACTAAAGCCTAATTTAATCATCAAAGTCAACCCCCCTACTTTTCTGTGAAAGCAGCTCCATCCATTTGTTAATGCTTTTCGCATACTATGCTATAATTTTATATTTTATAACATGCTAAAACCTTGCTATGCACAGTTAAGGGTTTAAATATAAATCCCTTTTTTATTCATTAGAAAGCTACAGAGCCCATGACTGAATACCTCTGCTAAACAACAGCAGAGCACAAGAATTTCCCTATTTTGTGCTAATTGCATTAAGCAAGGAGTGATGGGTTTAATAACTGAGACTATCTATCTCACAAATAAATATTCATAGTGAATATGTAATTTTAATGACACTGGAGCACGTTTTAACTTTTAGTGGTGGAATTATTTTAGAACTATATGCAGTAAGTTGTTTTAGAAAGCACAACTTAAGCTACTAGCTATCTTGTTTAGGGCAACTTACTATGAAACACAAATCAATAATGTAACTTTTACTAGTAGCATGCAATATAGTATTTAAAAATTGTTATTTAAAAATTTTACTTAGATCAATTAACATCATTATTATACTTAAAAAGCTGTAATGTGATATATTATTTAACAGAGCCTAAATGATCTAAGTATGTATCCTGAATTTAGAGTATGTGTGCAACCTTAGAATACTAAAGACAAAAAAACCAACTTATACTTGTATCTCTGACAGACAAATTGTAGGAGGATGCTACAAAGGAGACAAATAACTCTAACTAGAAAAGCAACCTTGCACCCAGCTGCCTTCCTTTTGGCAAAGTTTTGTGCAAATGGATTTCGAGTCAGACCAAGAACAGGATCCAATAAAAGCTCATCGTATAAACTTTGTTATTGGTGCAACATTAGCTTTCAGCCAAGTCAGTTCCTGATGCAGCTGACCTGAGGCAAATGGTAAGAAGGTTGTGGAGGCCCATAGGCCTGCCACAGCTCCACCCATGGCCTTACCCTGGAAGGATGTCCCTTGAGTGGGCTGTGATTAGCTTATCTCAACCCTCCTGGAAGGATACTCCTTAGGTTGGCCCACCTTTTCTTATCATGGTGAGCTATCCCACCATGCCACAGTACCCATGTTAATCCTTTGTAACCCATTGGTCTTCCCCCCTTGGTACCACCCTTGCTCCTGCCTATAAAAACCCCAGTATTTCCCCCAGTTCGGGAGGGAGCAGTCGTTCCTGGCTCCCTTCACAGAGCTGCTGGATAATAAAGGAATCTCTGTGGAATTTGCCATGTGACAGTTCCCGTCAGTTCTCTGTCCCTGGGTTGGCCTGGGATAACCTCACAAGCAGAACTGGAATTGCTGACATGAAATCACTGATCAGAGCTGATCACTTGTGGCCATGCCCAGCGCTTGCTGAGGCTCATCCAGCGGCTGGGAGACCAGCCAGAAGACCCCCTAGAAGGCAGTTCCTTGCGGGACTCTCTCTCTCTCTGGGAAGGTTGGCGGCTTCCTGGGTCTGGAGCACTGGATCTCCATGGACCCCCTAGCAGCCTACAGAAGGTGGCAGGAAAGGTTCAGTCCAGGTAGAGCTTAAACCTTCTTTAAGCAGTGGCATGGTCTTAGCATTGGCTAAATCTGAATACTTACAAGCATTTGTGGAAACATTTTGCAAACCCCAAAACCAGTCTGAGCTGCTAACTGCTGCCCATAAACCACAATGCTCTAACCACTATTCCTGACTGGACTGCTGCAACTTTAGAGCTTTGTTGTGAACAAGATCACCAAGAGTAGTGGTCCATTTAAAGAAAAAGAAGACAGAATGAAACCCAAGAAGCTTTATTTGTATATAGTCAGATTGTTGATTTTTTTTTCCTGAGTTCATTAGCAAGTATCAGTGAGCAACCAAGACTGAAAGCTCAAACTTATTTTGCTGTCGGACTGAAAGGATTTGTTATTGCACCTTTACAGTAAGCTAAGACAGTATGTGGGTTACCTAAATTGCCATTTACAAATACACTTGTAAATTGCTGTAAATATCTACTCCTTGGGTAGATATGGTGGTTTAACACCAGGGAAAAAGTAGTATGGCAGGCCAGCTGGAGGCCTGCTGTTACTGAAGAAGAAACCTTTGAGGTACAATTACTTGTCCAAAAAGCCCTTGCAAAACGTTAACTCAGAAAATGTACAGTTTTGCTCAAGTCCAGAGAAGATGTCAGAGAGGGTCAATCCAGAGCACAGTCCCCCTTTACTAATACACATCTGTACTACAGCTGTGGGTACTCCATGCAATGTATGCGGGTGTTTGCCAGAGCAGCAAGTTGACTGGCCACCACCCTTCCATCAATCAGGAAGTCTTCATTTTAAAAAACCCCAAGAAAACTCAGAACAAGCAAGCAAGTTGATTAAAGTTAGTTTCTTCTGCATTCCTCATGGCATCAGCTGTTTCTGTTTATTTATTTCTTCAAATTGTGGTAGGCTTCCTATTACCCATACTCTTTTTTTACAGATATTTACCTTTCAGACCAAGTCAATGAGTTAAATGACAATGGACTTGTTTAATTTACCCAGACATCCACACACCCGTGAAAAACAGGTATTTCTGTTTCATCCGTTAAAAATCAGGGTTTTAATGACCATTTAGCAAATATACTAATGTTAGATAAACAGCAATATCATTATTGTCATCATTTGTCCCATTTTATTTTGATCAGCGTGGTGAGGTTCAAGAACAACACTTGAAGACATACTTTGCAGAACACATAAATAAAGGAAGGCAAAGGCTTCTACCACTTTGTGTGTCTAATGGTCTGAATCTGAATGCTCATTTAAACAGACTACAAATATGATATGCCTTACAGAAACTCTTCAGAAAGCTGGCCTCTTCTGTCCTGACTCCTTCTGAGTATCTGTTAATGTCCTTATGTCCAAAATCACAGTAGTAACAGCATCTTCTAGCTTGGCTCTCAGAAACATGGCCTGCACTACTTTCAGTTACTGCCTGCACAACATTTTGTCTCTAAGTGTTAAAGAAGATAAAACACTCTCTCATAAGGAAAGCATACTTTTTGTGTAATTGGAGACCTATAAATCATGTCCTATTTATATTTGGAAGTAATCAGATGAGGGCTCTCTAAGTTCATTTCTGCTTTTATGGAAAATTTAATAACATGGCCAAACTCACAACTTGAACATTATATTCACAGCACTTGAGAAAAAATATTTTCATATTTTGTTCATTGTAGACTAAAAATTTGCAAGGGATCTTACATATCTCCTAATAATTGGTGCAAAAATGAAGCTTGACAGAAAGTATTGAGGTACTTCCCTTCTCCTTTCTTTTAAATCAATTTTTCATATACACACCAATGCTGTTTTCTCTCTCTCCAACACTGCCTGTATACATTTCTAGCTATTTTTGCTCTACACAAGCCTCATACTCACAGAATTTAGGGGCTGCCAGAGGACAGTATGAAACAATAAGCAATCCTCAGAAAGAACAAAAGTCACAGAACACACAAATCTTTCCTCAACTGCATGAAATGAAGCAAAGTCTGGGATGACATCAAATAATAATAATAAAAAAGAATCCTTTACTAATTCGTTTGGTGTGAAATACAAAACCCACTGAGAGCACAATAAATGTAACTAAACTGGCAAGATCTTAAATTTAAATTAGCTGTATATTTTAGACACAATTCAGACAGCCCAGCTTTGAATACATGGAGGTGGAAGAGACATTCCCAAAGATTCAAAGCGTATCACCTATGATGGATAATGTTTAAACAATGATATGCAGAAGCATGACAAACTCACCACCACTCTAAAATTTAACACAGGACAAAGCTTTTAAACACTCTTGATACTTAAAACAGCTTACCACAAAATAGTTCCCAATCCTGAACTAAAAGTCCTGATTAGTATTACGAGAATTACACTTGTTCATACAACAAAAATTCTGTCTGGTGAAGGGCTAGTGAAGTTTACCTGAAACACATTATGATGCCAACTAAGTAATAAACACCCATAATAAAAATAATTGCATGTACACTCTCTTTCATTAGCTACAGATCTTCAAATAAATGTAGTAACATCTATGTCATTCAGAATTAAGGGGTTAGAAGTACTCTATGTCCTTTCCAGACCAGGCTACATGTCTGAATGAAACCATGAGATGCACCTTTACTTCTACAATCAGTCCCTGTTCATAGAGCTGCCACACACAAACCCAACTGCATGGTGGGCACAAGACCAGCATGTTATATGTGCACAAGTCAGCATACATAACCAGACTGTGCACTGAATGACAAATATTTCATTTGTCACTGTGAGGGATGCACCTCCATCTGATGAGAACCGAGGAGCAACTGTCCTGCTGAGCTGCACACACCCCACAGAAACATGAAGTTAAAAAAGGCCAGAAGAGTCCTGAGCCAACTAACAGGGCCAAAGAGAAAGGGTCATAAACTTGCAGCACAAGTGGACAGCCCCTCCCCCCCCCCCCCCCCCCCCCCAACAGATGCATTACAAACTCAATTTCTACATTCATCCTTTGTTCATGAGTTCAGAGTACTTAAATAGCATGATGCAGTATCTGACAAACCTTAAGACCTTTACAAAATGCACCCCATAACCACAGGAACATCATATGAGGGACTAGTTCAAGCACATACACAAACACAGAAAGTGACTAAGTTTCATAGTGTAGCATTTAAAGAAAGCACACTGTGTACTGGCATCGATTTTTAATTTGTAAAAATAACAGACTGATTAAGTTCTGAGAAGGAAATGAGGCCCGGTTTGAAAGACAGGCATCTGCTAGGGAAAGCAGGGCCTTCCCTTGAAATGGAGAAAGCAAATCCTCTCCCTCTGAATTAGTACAATTTTGAAATTAAGGGGGCTCTCAGGCAAAGATATGGGGATAGGAAGAGCAGTTCTTTACTAGCACATATAACAAGGTGAACAAAACAAGAACTCCAGGAACCCAGTACCAGTCCTCTTGGCTGCAGGTACTTTCCCCTTTGGTGCAGTAACACACTTTTCCAGCTGGCAGGGAGCGCTGGCAGGCTCCAAATGGGCAGGTACAATGATCCCTGTGTGGCTGCAGGGGTGCTGGAGTGATGGTGGCTGTGTCCCAGATGGGAAGGGATGGAGGAGAGGCAGGACTCTTGGAAACAGCAAGCTGAAAGTGGGAGGACGTCCTAGCAGGCCCGGGGTGTGTGGTCCAACCGCAGAAGAAAACAGCTCCCAGCATTGGGATGGTGGCAGTAACAGTAACCTTCCTCCTCCAAATTCAAGAGCAAGTGAGAGTGAGCGACTGCCCTCACCCTCCCTGACCTGCTTCTAATCTCGAGGTGTCATCCCATCCCCCCCACACTCTCTCCTCCAAGAGAAACTCCCAAAAAAACCTGGGACATTCCTCCCCGCCCCAGTCTCAAGGACTTTGCCACCAGTGATTCTTACCATGTTCGTGGGAAAAAATTCCACAGGCAAAGAGGAAAGGAAAAAACCAGCCGCAAACAATTGGACACATCAGTGATACAGACACAAGCATCCCTTTCATTAGACAAGGAATTCTCCTCCAAACAGGACAATGAAGTCCTATACTGTTCCTATACTTCTTGCACAGCAGAAGTAAGCTGTTTTGAAGTGGCAGATAATGAAAATCAGATTACTAGGTCCATTTTCTCAGCTCTAGAATTCTCTAAAGTCTTTTGTTTTCTCTTGGAAAAAGGAAATGCTCTGTTCTGGGAATTAGCTCTGAAGATTTTGGATTTAGCCCCTTCAGTGATCAAAACAGTTAACTGGAATGAATTTCAGCTTCAATGATCAGAATTTCAGTGAAATGGTGCTGGCAAGCAGAGGAATTTTTCAGTATCTGCTCTTCAGAAACAAATTAGAAACATAGCAACTCCGAAAAGAAGTGCATGTCCAACTTGGTATATGCAGAATTTATACATCTATAATTTTTATGAGGATTGAGGCCTCCCTGAATATTCAGACAGTATGTCTCTAATACCAAATCACTTTATCACATGTGCTGCTTTTAGACAACCTACTCCCTATCTCCTCATTCTTTTTTTCTCAAACTAATGGATGAGACTATTTGAACCATGGTATTTAAACTATAAATAGACCAGGTATTTTGATTAAACCAGAAGAATCCCTGAATTTTTGTCACATCTAGGCACTAAATTTGTAGCCCTTTAATTTCTGTCGCTGTGTAATATTCCTCCATTCTCTGGAGAAGCTAAAAAGACACATTAGAATAGCAAATTGCTGAGTAACAGGATTCTGCACTCAATTGCTTCCATCTTTCATGCATATTATTGGTACTTGTCCATGATGTTAGTTATTCTCAGCTGCCTTTATTGGAATTTTTCACCATATGGCCAAAAAAGAGGCTTGTTTTTCCCAACCACTGCCATGCAATTTCATCCCTAGCCCTGGTCTTGTCCTCTCCCATACCTCCTCAGAGAGTGGCAGCTCTCGCTCCCCAGCAGCTATACAGCAGACACATAGCAACAGTCTTTTAATTTAACTTTTTTAACAGGTTCTTGCTGACACCTAGCTCTTGCAACACAACAGAAATAGGAATCACAGCAGCTCAAGTTTCACAACAGAGCTATTGTATTTCATCCACACAAAGGACCCTGGAGAGATCACAGAAGAGAGATGGGGATATCTGGGCTACAGTGTGTGCTCTTTCCATTTTGCACCACTGGTTTCCACTTTGCTTGTAAATACACCAGCATATTTTACTCTCAATATCTCATTCCACTACAGAGCTTGTTTCCTAGTTTGTCTTGCCACATTACAATCTCATTTCCCCCCCCGCCCCTTCCTTCCCAAGTGAATCTGTAGCTTTTGAAGGAACATTATAAAGATCTAAAGCTTCCAAACTGCAGCAGAGCGACTGAACCTTTACTGCAGGCCTAGTTAATGGACAATGGTCAGTGCCAGAGTCTGAAGATCTGAAGAGCAAGCTGCAGGAACCACATAGTCAACAAAACTACTCTCTTCCACTCTCCTTTCTTCTCCTCTACGATGAAGTGCTCAAGGTAAGTATAACAGGCTAGTAGCCTATTAAACAGGCTAGTAACCAAAGGCCAAGGTTTTGCTATTTCTTAAAAATCTTCTAAATGAACTGTCTTTATTGTGTTAAATCCATAAATGTCCAACTTTTCTCCAAAGAAAACCCCTTGCCAAGAAAAGTCACAGCTACAAATTTTCTTCCCAGGAAGAATGTTCTCTTTCTTATTTATGCCTTTTCAATTTAATGAAGTGTTTTATATTGTTAGACAAGGAGTGAAAAGCTCCTAATATCTACACTGAAATATTCAATTATTTCATAATTCCTTTACTTAGTGTCCCTTTGCTTATTTTCTGGCCAAGATAAACAATACCAATCTCTCTTTTCTCTTTCCCATTTCTTGAACAGGAAACACATGACACAAGTCACAGCTTGTGTTAGGAAGTTGGGCTAATGTATCTGCAGAGCCCCATCACATAGCACTAAAATATCCATCTCCTTAACAAGTATGGAGCCAGCATTGTCCTAGAAAAATGATGGAGCAGTACCAGTAAAGATACTTCTCCACAGATAATGATCAACTAACACTTGACATCCATCCATGTTTTTGTCCACATGGATTGCAGTAAGGTCCCTTTGCCTGCAGGAATGTTAGTAACGACTAACAACTAATTGCTGCTAATGATCACTTAGGCATGAAAGGTGAAAAGTCCCAAAGTGATCTCTTAAAGGAGTGACCTCAACCATCACAGAATATTCTGTGTTGGAAGGAACCCACAAGAATCTAGTCCAACTCCCAAATGAATGGCCTATACCAGGATTATTCCCATGACCTTGGTGTCATCAACACCATGCTCTGACTGAGCTACTCTCTGTTGACTCTGAATAATCCACCAGAGTCCTCCATCAAGAAGGAAGATGGAATTGGTTGGTCTACCTTTACTACTGTTGTATCTGGCATCAACAGGCATCACTGAGTGGCATACCTCCATAACAACTTCTGATATTTAGATTCACTTCACCATAAAGTACAGAGCTTGCTTAGCTGGCAGCTGTTTCAAATTTGTAAATATACCATTTACTGTAGCACTTGAAGCCTTCAGTGTGCTAACTGAAAGGTAGGATGCAATAATGGTGCATGGAGAAGGATGGAAATCAGCTCATAGAAAGGCTAAAGAATAAAAACTAACATTACGGAATTATGGAACAACTTATGGGGTCTAAAGCCACAACAGCACCTCTGCAGCTCAAATTAACTCCAGCAGAAAAGTAATGGCAGGAAAGGGGTCATAGTGGAAAGCCATCCACTGTCTCAAATGGAAAAGTTGAAATGAAAACTTGACATTTTGAAAAAGTCAGTTCCACAGAGAGAAAAAAAACAATCAAAACCAATCATCATGAGTATAAACACGTGCTACTATCAAAGAACTACTTTCCAAAGAGAGGTGAAACCTAAAAAGTGAAAAAAATAGTCTTCACAGAAAAACTAAACACAAGAGAATAATATTTAAAAATGCAATTCTTTCTACAAGATATTACAAAATACAATTCATAAATTTATGAAAGAATTAATTATGATGATAGTGATGGGGCTTACTGCAACTGCTCTATCACAAAGTAAGCATACTCCATTTAGTCCACCAGTTCTACACATGCACACTTGGAGAATTAAAGTAGCCCGAGCACTTTAATGGTCAAGTACTGTAAATGCAGATGCAGTTGTTTGGGACAGGGAACAGAAACATGATCTCCACATAGCCACCATGCTCTGAGCTCCATTACAATTATCAACTATCATTTGAGCTGCTTTCACATCAGTAACCCAATGCCTTAGCCTGAACACACATCTGGTAATGTCATGCATTTTGAGTGCACTGGGAGCACAGGTGGGGTGATGTTATGTGAGGTTGTAGGCTGGAGACTAACACACAACAGGATTCACTGAGGATCATGCAACAAACAGCCTGGTTTATTTTGCTGAACCATCTTTTATATGGGGTTCAAAATTCCGTGGCTCAGACAACTTGACACCGTCCAGCTCCCTGACCAGTGATGTGTCTGCATTCTGCATTGCACAGGATTGGCTGAGGTCCCTGTTTTGAGTTTAAATCTATCCTATTATTGCTCACCCAAGGACTTGTTCTTCTTTTCCAGAACAAACCAGGCTAGTCAAATTGGGTTTATGTTACAGCCAGATTTATCTTGTCCATCTACAGACTGGCTGTACTGCAGAAGGGTGATATGAGTGTGTTTTGAAGCAAATGCATAATGGATTAGAAGTACATCTAGAAATAACTAAATGTGGTGACCATAACAGTAGCAGCCAAAGCTTATGAACAGTGAGCTGTCTTACTTAATCCTTGGTAGAGCTACTTTACCATTAACACACATAAATAAATAAATAAATAAATAAATAGCCTACATCAAAGAAAGAAACTGCTTCTTCTTGACAGCAGCAGAGCTAAACAGAACTACAAAGCAGGGGATTCTTGCCAACTACTTGATTATAATAATTATCTGCTAGGCTGTGCAATACGCTCAAAAATAAGCAAGTAAAGGTAAGCAAGGTAAAGAGATTTATAGAAAAAATAAACAAAAATGAAACTCTTGTGTTCTCATTATGGGACATCTGCCAGAAAGACAATTTCCAAAGGCACCATAAGGTGGAACAGTGACATTTACATTTATTTTCTGCTCACTAGTGGCAATTGAAAATGTTTTTTCTGTCTCTGAAGTCTCTCTATAAGTAGTGTAGTATTCTTTACTCACAAAAGATTGTCATTATCAGGACAAAATATCAGGAAAATAAAAGCACTGTTTCAGACATGCACTATTACTACTCCTCTATTATATAAACCAATTAAGTCAGGTAAGTGTCTTTTGCATGTTGTTATGCTGGGAACACAGTGAATGGAAGCTGATTACATACATATACTTCAGTGAAGTCAAAGGAGATAGATTCATCAGTTATGCATAATTTAATCCTTAAAAGACCCTTCCCGTTATCCTCTGATTCTTCTATCACTTGCCTGATGCCAATATCATGGTTTCATTTTCTGCAGGATTTGGTCTACTTCTTCTACAGGTTCAAAAAGGTGGAACTGCAAACTAATCCTTTACTAAATCCTGTGGCCATTCACCATTTATTTTTCTGTGAAGAAGTACTTACTTCATTTCCACTTGGTTCTATAGGCACTTTCCATGGGCACAATTTAAAAAGCCACAGAATGTTTCAAAACCAGGAGCCGCTTAGTCATACTTTGCAGGATCGACCAAGACTTGGATTACTATGACTAGCGATAATGAATACAACCATGGCAATATCAACTCATGGGCTTAGTACTATAAAACAGTACTGTGAAACTGAATTACAGAAGTAGAAAACAAGCAAAGGGGAAACTCAGCACTAAACTCCAGGAAAACGAGATAATTGACAGAAATCCAAGTCTCCAGCTTTAAAAGAAAGAAGCAGGTACACATCATGAATACCAAGTGGAACAGTTGTTTGTGCTAAATCTGCCCTCAGTAACATCCTACTAGCTACACCATCTGGCTTTTCACAGCCCACAATGCAAGTCTCTTTTCTGATTCCTTGAAGATCTGCTTCAAGTAAATTAAAGTAATTCACCCATTCATAGCAAAGAATATCAATTCCAAGACAATTTCAGGGCCAAAAAATACTTTCTCTGAAGTCACTGTGGTTCCTCCACCTCAGTCCACCAGCAGTAGGCAAGAAAAAAAAAAAAAAAAAGAGAGCGAGAGAAAAGTAAGTAAGTTTAGGAACCTAATCTAATTACATTAGAAAGATGACTTTAAATAATGGAGTAAACCAAGCAAATCAAAGGACAAATCCCATTCAATTTTTTTGGTGCCTAAAGAAATGAAACAACTAAAGGGAAGAAGAACGAACTTTCATGTAAAGACACCAATACCAGCATTATGCATTGCTCTTGCTTGCCCAGGGCTTTTCCAGGAAGAGGTGCAGCTTCACACACAGCAAACTTAAAATCCAAAGAGCAAATTCGAGTTCATGTTTGTTTTGTAAATATATGGCCACAGGCAAATATCTCAAAGTATATAACATAAAAGAAGGCAAAGGAAGGACAGGATGAGACCAACTAAAGAACGGAAAGAAATCTGAAGAAACTCTCTGAAGAAAATAAAACACTTTGTAAAACCATTGGACAGGATAGGAGAAAAATACAGTGACAGCTGGGGGCTTTTTTCCCCAATTCTAAGAAAAGGCAGAAAAGTAGTTCTGAAATTCCACTATGAAATTAATATGAAATTATAATAGAGAAATAAAATTGGCAAAACAAAATTACAGATTCTATAACAAAGTTTTGGTTTTTTTAAATGGTAGCATTGTTGTGAATTCCACTGTTCTGCAGCACAAGAATTCAGGATTTTAATAACACTATCACAGTGGCATGCAAAGACATTTGCCAAATGTATGTCAAAATCAATTTCCCAGCACAGGCAGTATTACTGCATGAAATCCTGAGGGACTAGTTTGAGCTGACCATGACTGCACTAAACACATTTTGAAACCAATTCCACAGGCACCACCTGTGGATTCCAGACAAAAAAAAAAAAAAAAAAAAAAAAAAAAAAAAAAAAAAAGCCTTTTTATGCAGGCCATCACAGAGAAAAAGATCTCTTTCTCAGCATTTTCTACACTGCAAGTGCCTCCTTTCTGTACTGCCATCTAATCTATAATCTGATGAAAAATAACTATTTGCTCTTGTTTCCCTGCAGTCTAAATGACTCCTTTAGTTACAAAAATACATATTCAGTCTTTGATTTAAAATTCTTAAACTAAGAATTTTCACAAATGAAAAAGTCTTATGCAATTTCTTCTTCATTATTAAATTAGTAAAAACAGATTTAATACAAAATTCAAAGCAAATTGTGTCATGGCATATTTACCCTCCTTAAATAATCTTTCCCCATGCAAGGAATTCCACTATTTCTTAACACTCTAGCCATGGACTGGGAAATTTCAGAAAAATTACCATTAGCTTTATAATGTCATCACCTTGGCATTCAAAGGCAAACAAATGCAGACTTTGTGCCGTTATTAAGGCACATTGTATACCTAGTATAGAAAATCACTCTGTGTGTGGAAGTAGTGACAAAACGTGAGCAAAATCATGCTGGCGTGTATTTATCTGACACTTGCACATTGAGATAATGTTCCCAAAGCCAGTAAAAATAAATTACTAACAAATATTGGCAATATTTTGCAAAACAAATAAAGGGATAAAGAAGAATTACAGAAAGCCTTGAATGATTGATCAGGTGTTCTGGACTGCAGATTCATGACAGCCCAGTGCTTCCAGCATGACTGCTCCTGTTGATAATAACACTACAAAGAGCCCTGCCTACAGCTCAGGCTGCCAATGCCAAAGTATTGAATGCCACAAGTAAAAAAGATACATTTCAGGAATTAAACAGACTGTACTATTCATACATTTAAGTATAAAAACTCCCACTGTAAAACTGAAATCAAAAGTAATGACAGGTAAATCAATAGTGAATGGGATAATTCCATGACAGAAGTGAGAAACGTCTCTTGCTGCAAAATAAAGCAAAACAGTCTCTTCAAGCAAGTAAAATTACAACAGACCTTAACAAAATAATTTAATCCTTAATTAATACCTGCCTATCATATAAGCAGGTCAGAGAGATCTCACCTTGAAGCCAAACTTACTAATGCAAAAATCAATACCTACATGACAGCAAATTACATAATTCAAAAGATCAAGAGTAGAAAGTCACAGCCTTTTGTTAACAAATATTGTGGTGAGCATGCATGTACTTTGTCTGTCTGTTTTACTTTAAATGCAGCTCATCTGCATTCTTTGAGGACTTATGCTAACTCCAAAGATCATCTGGCTTCATTCACAGGACTATTGGACATGGATAGACATACCAACAATTTTTAAAAGCTTCTCATCTTCACATGTGTAACTGACAGCAGTTGGGAAAGTAAGCTGTTTCTGCTGCTTTGCAGATAACAAGGATTTACAGTTTTGAAGTCTGAATCAGTGGAAATCAGAAGAACCTGCTTGTTTAGTGCCAAGACCAAGTTCTGAGGTGAAACAGTATTTTTCTACACCACTTTAAAGTATGAATAGTACTAGATCTTCTCTGTTGCACACAAGTGCAGCTTGTTACATGGATATAGTCTCTGTATGAAGCTGTAGCAGCTGTCTCACCTTAACATGCTTAACAACACTAATACAGTTACAATATGGATGCAAAATTACAAATGTTGAATTAATTTTAAGCTAGTTTATAGCTGATATTAGCCCTTTTTTACAGTGAGCATCAGAATCCCATAAATCTCAGCTACTGTTGAGGTCTTGGTCCTTATTTTCTTTGGCTGGGTTATAGCTAAACATACCTACTCTCCCTCTTTTTCAAGCTTTAATCACTCAGTAAAGTAACTACTATTATACTATTGGATTAACCTGTCCACAGTCACATAACACTTTTATCAAATTTGAAAGGTCACACAACAGTCATTTTGTGTGCAGCCAAATGTCATGTGAACAACTGCATTCAGACACTTTAATGTAAACAAGTCTTATGAGACTTTACTAATTTTGTGGGAAACTCACATATTTCCTTAACATATATTTGATTCCATAAAAGCCTCAAACAGCCAACACTGGTAAAATAAAACCCCTTCTCTCCTCTGACAGGACAAGCTCCTGTTGAAGTCTATCAGCACCAACCACAAAGGAACACACTTTTAGTACAGAGGTTACACTGTCTGTACAGTTTTGGGCTGTTTTTCACTTGGCTGCCAAAAGGACTAGTTTCTTTCACAGTGTGTTCTGTGACAAATAAATCAGCAGCAACATATTCAAGACACCCATTCCCATTCATGAAAGCTTAGAAGGTATAAGACTGTTCATTAGTAACATGTTACAAAGCGATTCCTAAGAATCTGGGTTTGTAAAATAACATAAATTTAACTGAAGAACAAGGGGGAAAAGTTATGTCATATTCCCTTTTAAAAATCTTTTGAGAAGTATCTCCTTTGAAGCATACCACATTTGGCTATCCATTTATTCAGCTCCCATATTTACTTACTGTCTCTAAACTCCCAGTTCCTGAGGAAGCCAAGGAAGATACTTGACAAGAATTGCCTCCAAGTCTATTCAGGAGCTGCCAAGAAGCAGGATTCCTCCCAGTTTAGGATGTTACTGCCATAAACACTTCACAGGGGTCACTGAGCTTGTGGTGAGTTGGTTTTAGATATCTTTTTAGAAAGGCAAAGTGTTCCTGCTCTTCCTCTCCCCAAAACCACTGGGGGAAAATTAAACATAATGGCTCATGTACTGCTAACATCCTTCTTTGTTATGATATACAAGGGCATGATTTCACAGGTATCCAACATGTAGGATATGTAGTGGACAGCTGACTGAACCCTAGCAATACAAAGACTGTCTTAGTGAAAAGAAGAATTGTTATAAAATCTTAACACCTTGCAAGCATCACTCATATCAATTGTAATCTCCCTACAGAACATTAGGCTACTTGTTTTGGTACTCATCAGAATTTATCATACTTCCCAAACACTAAAAAGCCAAAACAGCTGCAGGAGGGGTGAGGGAAGGGGGGGGGGGCGGGGGGGGGGGGGGGATTTAGATGGGTGAGTTCCATATTCCTCCCACAGCTGGACTTAATCACAATGATCATAAGTTCTTTCACCTTTAGGCCTCAGAAGTTTGACTGTAACAGAGCAGATAACTGAACACACCAGAGCCTCAAATCCTGGAAGGGTTCCTACCAGACTGAAAGGCAGCATAGAAGTTGTTCAGCAGTCACAATCACTCAGTACATCTCTAAGTTTATTCTTCTTTGACTAACCCCCCCACCCATTAAATAGCAGGTCAAATACAAGAAATACAAGATATTTATTTTCAAATACAAGGCTTACAAGAACCATGGGTAAATGCACCACTAGTTTCTGAACGAGAAAGATGTGTCCTTGAACAAAATGCTTCCCTTGAAAAAAATGAAATTTTTCCAGATGATTACAGAACTTCCCTTTTCCACAAGGCAACGAACACTGAAGCAGCTGTTTAGTAAGAATAATGCTCAGCTGTGGTTCAGTCAGGTCCCATACTGCAAGAATGAAGGCTCTTAGAAGCACTAGCAGGTTCTGGAAAGTCGGAGGGCCACTTGGTGATAACACAGTTACATAAACAAGGAGAAGGAAAGAACAGAATCACTGGAGGGAAGCTACAGCAAAATAATTACTGTTATTTGGGGCTGAAAGAAAATATGTTGTTGACATCCATTACAGAAGATCTGACAAAATTTTGAGAGGTAGAGTAGCATTCTCACATTTTCAACACTATTTATATATTCTGTCTGTTAAGTTCAAGTATTCTTGCTGACAAACATAAAAACCCCTTCATTTTCAAAACCATATGAACATGATTGAAGAGGAGATCTTAAAATTTATTAAGGTAATACTTCATCGCATCTTTTTAATATGGCCATTTGAACAAGGTAAGCAGTTATGTAACTACTAAATCAAAATCGCCCAAGAGGGTTTATAAAAACAGTATTTTTATAGTATCATTCAATACTTAACACTTAAATATTAAGTACTTAAGTGCTTAAGAAAAATAGAAATTTCTTTCTCACACTAACAAACCCCAGTACATTAACAAATTTGATAAATTAGACTTAATGTGCTCCTTTTCCAGACATTAATGTAACACAGTAATGCCTCATTTTACACTTCTTTTAATAAAGAGGTAGCACCAGAGCTCTGCTCCATAAAGACAGTCAACTCCCAAGAAACAGCAGCTACACTCCCTGCTTTTGTCCCAGAAGATAATGCATACAACTCCCTCTCTACTATAACTACATCTGCCATGTATATAGTGCTGGCATGAAAAAAAATACCTTTCTACTGTTTATTTCAAGTTCTGACCAGTGGACTTTTTTCTTGTATTTGTTATGTTGTCATCAGAACAAAGTTACTTGTGAGAACAAGTCTACTCACATCTACTCATCTACAGTCAACGTTGAGGATAAACAGCCATGGAAAGAGTCATCGCCCCAGCACAGAGAATAATATAGAGGCAAGTGGAAGGAATGAGAGTATTTTCGAGCAGTCAGGATTCTTGCTGCCTGAAGATAATGAACATGAGTCTCATGGAGGCATGTGAGCCACCTCTTTTAATGTGAGAAATTAAAAGCAGCTGTTAAATTTCTCACTCTCTTTTGAGCCCTGATTTCACCTTAAGAAGTCAGTATCCTGTTTTACATAGGAAAGTGGGCAGCTGATTTCTTTTTCACAATAGGATCTGACCTGTTGGTTCTGGAGCTCCTCTGATCAAGGCACTTGGACACACTACAGCTGCTCAGCTCCAGAAGAAAGCAAATTTCATTCTGTAATAAAATACTGCCCACAGTCACCCTGAAGGTATAAAATGTATGGCTTTAAATTTGTTTCAGGAGCATTGCTGACAAATTCTATCTGTATATCTATACATAGGCTATCTATACAGCTGGGGTGGAACTTTTCTGCAATAAAGACACCTGGAAATTTGACAATTACTATCAACGAAATCTCAAGTTTTTTAATTCCTGCTGATACACTGCTATTAAAAAAAAAAATAAAATTTAAGCCTTGATTCTTATCTTAAGCTTCCCTGGACTCAGACAATGAAATCAAGCAGCTCTTCATTTACAGACACATCTAAAGACAGGCTTCAGAGCATCAGAAAGTTTGTTCCAAGTTGTGATACTTGTCATAGTATCACAGAAACACGGAGAAAAAACTCAGAATACAAAAAAGTATTATGTAGAAAAACCTCAGACAAAACTTCTTTGATAAAATTAAAACTTGTCTTCTTCCTATTTACAACCCAGGTGACCGCAGAATTACAGATACGTAAATGCCTCAGTAAAGTCCTAGGTACTGGACATGTTCAAGGGCTTAAGAAAGGAATAAATTGGAAGATAGAAATTTTTTTTGTTCATCGTGTCCAGAAACACAGGAGAAAAATTTACCTTTTAATAGAAAAAATAGTAACATTGACAGAACCAAAGAAGCTTGTCAGTTAATCGACTGATCTTTGAAGCTTGGAAAAGTTTGCTAATGCGTGTCAGCAATTCTCCGCAGGAATGAAACAGACTGACTACTATCTTGGATAGGACTGTTTGAGATTTAGCAACCACAACAAGAAAGAAACCCGAACACAAAAAGTGCATCATGACAAGACTAAGTGTTCTGCATTTGTCACACGGATGTTATTAAAGTGTTCCTGACTGATAAAACATGGAAATGCAAATACTGCTGACAAACATAAAAGCCAGCTGTATTATTAAAAGCATGTTTTGTATAGGAGCAAGTTTTTTACCAGCACATGGAACAAGCTGCCATCCTGGTTTATGCTATGAAAATTTCTAATATTCTATTGGACTGATGAATATTATAATGCAAAAGTTCAACACAAGCAATTAGAAATCCTATGTAGTTAATAAAGTTTCTTTGAATACTTGGAAACATTTTTACTATCACATTCAGTCTTCATAGTCTGTTATCTCTCAATTTACTATGCTATAGCTCACAGCATGAGAAGTTTCACAGGATCAAGCACAGTGCAGCAAACTTGTGTTTTATACAAGTGAATTTGGGAGGAAAGGATCTATCCAGAGAGACCATACAAGAGTCATGTAAAAAGTTGAAACAGCTTAAGTTACAAACTAGTCACATGGTCAAGGGTAGAAATAATAGACACCTTGATAAAAAAATTCAAAATAAAGGAGACACAAGACTAAGTTCTGTAGTTTAAGCAGAGGACCGGGAGAAAAAACCCCTCTCTCCCATTCTGATTTAACCACTATCATTCAAGCTGCTCTTTAATAAGGCCCAACTGCAGAAGAGCTTCAGTAACCCAAGGCTTTAGAGAACAAAAGTTTTACATAAGGCCAAATATGGCTTGGAGGTGGACCAGAGAGGGAAAGGTAGCTAATTACTTTTAATTCCCTTTATTACAAATAACAGTGTTACCAGGAAAACTCAGTGCACTCTTTTGCACAATTCCTAAGGAAAAGTCTGATATCTAAAATTCACTGAATATCTTTTTTAAGTACCTGCCAGACTTTGAAAAGGCAATATCAGTACTACATCCATAAGTTGTTAAAAAACCCTAACTTTTGCTGTGGAGGCTTACCACAACCTGGTATTCATACGTAAGAGGGCCTTTCCAATCAAGTAAGAAAGTTTGTCGGTGGCAAAATAGCTGATTACTTTCATCTGGTAGCAGGATAACTGTAAGACATTGTCCTAATGATCTTCAGCCAACTAATTTTAAATTGGGCACGCCCTTACCATATCTCAGTATCTTAACAATACCTTTCAGATACTAGCAAAAATTAATAAAAACAACAAGATAACAAAGATATCTACTGTTAACTTCTTAAACCCATCGATTTCTAATTGCAGGAAACAACAGCATCAACTCTAGTTAATCAGAGTTCACAAAAGTGCTGCATTTGTCTGTTGGGGGTTGAGTTTTCTTTCTTTTTCTTTCCCTGTCGTGGAATTTTTTCCCAGTGAGCTGTTAAGAGGCACTGATGGCTGAGTGCTTGAGACTTCTCTGGTTTATGGGAGTTTCTCTCAGAGGGATAGAGACACTTAAACATTAGAAGCATGCAAAGGATGGGGGGTGGGGCAGTTGCAGATCTTTTTGCTCTCACTCTTTGGCATCAGAGAAGGACAGCCAGGCTGTCGCTTTCTGCAGGGAGAATTCACCAGCACCTGAGGGACCTATCCCCATCTGCTCGTGTGCCCTGGGAATCCTGAACTTCACCTCTCCCGGCCCTGCCCAGAGCTGGGCCACTGCTGGTCTGCCACTGCTATTTCTTCGGTATTGCTCTGGGTTTCTCCATGCAGTAGCCTGTACCTTCCTCCCTTCCTACCACTGCAGGACTTCTAATACATCTCATCCACCACCCTGGGAATTTTTGCTAATTTCTGCCAGCTGTGACGGTAACTGCACCTAAGGGGAAAGTACCTGCAGCTGAGAGGACTGTTACTGGGTTCCTGGTTCTGTTTCTTATTAATCCCATAGTTGTTGTTTTGTTTGTCTTGTTATAAATACTAGTAAAGAACTGCTATTCCTGTCCTCATATCTTTGCCTGAGAGTGCCTTAATTTCAAAATTATAGTAATTCGGAGGGAGGGGTTTATGTTCTCCATTCCCAGGGAGGCTTCTGCCTTCCCTACCAGACACCTGTCTTTCAAAAGAAGACACCGTCAAAGGAAAACACAGTTTGTGAGACTTTCAAACACCTGACATTAATAAAGAGCTGTCCCCAAATGCAACTACCTAACTGGAAAACTTCGTGATCAGTGGACATTCAGGATGCTATTTACACTTACACAAGTTTTAATTGCAACACACAGCTTTAAGTTTCCAGTAATCCATTTTTCCTGCTTACAACACATAACCAGGGACAGACTAATACACAGCAAACAGGTCAGTGAGAGAATAGTCCGCTAAGTGGTAAGTGAAGACAAGGGGCACATTAAATGCTGAACACATGAAATTTCTAGGGAAGGGGAATGACTATATGAGCAATCTCTTGTGCAGAAATTAAATATATTAGGCAATTAACTGCTTGAACTGTTACATCCCACACAGCTGAAACTGTCCTTCTTCAGATTGTAAACATGTGGACAAACACCTGGCTTGGAAGAATATCATTGCCTTTCCCTGAAGTTGATACTGCAGGATTCCTGAAGACTTTCACGTTTTTTTACCCATTTCTGCAAGTTCCCTGGAGGTCCCTCACAAGTCAATTACTGATATTCAACGTCCTCCACTTTACATTCAACTAATTAATTCAAGATAATTAAGTCAGGCTTTCAGTTTTAAAGAAGCCTCTGGGGGAAATAAACCAACAGCAATGGCAGGATGGAAGCACAAAGACAACTGAAATTTCACAGTAAACTCTCCTTTATGAGAGAGGACCTTGCTTTACTGTCCACGACTTTTCTTTCTTTTTCAACTTTCCTCTCTTAAGTCTTATTTCCACAAGATGGATTACATGTCCTGGATTTATTACAGTCAGTTTCCTGGAAAACATCCTGGCATGCTACAGCAATACACCAGATTAACATCACAATGATTAAGAACACCTTCAATATTAGAAGTGTTTTCCAAGCATTCTACAGCTGTGATTGTGGAAAACATATATGGAACTGTGTCTGGTTTTAATGTACAAAATGTAATGTAAGGCTTTTAATGTAAAAGCCTTCACTACACATATCACTCACCTCTTTACAGAAAAAGGAAAATGGGAGCTTGATGTCAGCGTTTTTGAGTGAATTAACAACTTATTAAGGGGAAAAAGGGGGAAAAAAGAGAATATTTATTTGAACTTCTTTGCTTTCCTTAAGGATCAAAAAATATGCTTTATTTCCATAGGATGTCAATGTTTCATTCAGCCTGCAGCACCTTGTTAACTTCATATTTAATAGAAAATAGGAAGAAAAAGCACAGCAAAACAAGATTCAGGTTCATTCTAAGTGAAAGTGTGTATTAATTTTCCAGCTCAGAAAAGGCAGAATAAGATTTAAAGCACTGAACCAGAGTAAATGTGATCAAAGAGCCAACAGAAGTCACATCTCTGGTGATTTGAACCAGAGAAGGTAACAGCAGCCTAATCTTGCTACTTATTTTGTGCTGCTGGTCTAAATGTCAAAGCTACATTGACAATTTAAAAAATCCACCTAAAAGAACTTCTGACTAAAGGCACTGGAGTTATATGTTTACATATATAATTTTATGAAAATTGATAAATTACTCCAAAACACACAGACTCAAAGAACAAATTAAAGATGTCTCTACCAAGTCAGTGTTAGTACTTTAAGGTTTTGAATAATACTATATATCACATAAAGATCATCCATATCATTGATGCTGCAGCTTGATGTGATC
The DNA here is from genome assembly GCF_963662255.1 of Cinclus cinclus. Lineage (NCBI taxonomy): Eukaryota > Metazoa > Chordata > Aves > Passeriformes > Cinclidae > Cinclus > Cinclus cinclus. Next base: position 42,825,877 of record NC_085050.1, on the reverse strand, counting down.
AATATACCTACAGTTTAGTAACTCTCTGAAGATATAAAACCCCCTGCAACTGTCACAAACACACACAATGTTGCCAGTATCTAAATCTGTGTACTACATTATGGTTTCCAAGGCCTGCAATGACTGTACACATGAAGAGAATGTCAAATAATCCAAGGAGATGAATGATTCTAGAGGAGTTCCATGCAAAAAAAAAGTGTTCTCAAAGTTCACATTTCAAACAAGAGTAGCCAAATAACTAGAACTCAACTTGTGGTTCTGTATTATATTGAATCCCATTTTTATTATATTTTGAAGGATTTTTAAGCACTTTATTGATGCAAAAGAATATAGCAAGAATATTGAGTGGTCTTAGTACTGTATACGTGGTAAAAAGTATTCAGGTAACTAAAGAGAAAAAATTATTTGACATTTATATGGTATCAAAGGGTTCTATCTGTCATGATAATGACACAATGCCTCTTTTTTCCCAGCCACTACTGGATGGCAGCTTAATACTCCAGTCTCACCTCTGTATTTGTTAAGTCTGTCTCCTTCTTGTTAATTTAAAACTGTTTTTACCTTCCATCAGGACTCCGATTACCTGTGTAATCTTTTCTCCCATTTCATACATGCAACAGCAAAGTTATAAACTAAAGTAGGCTGAATTATAACCAGAATTACATTCATGCTTAAGAACTTCACAGGTTAAAGAGGAATATAACTGAGATGTTTCTTCTTCCAAATCAGAAACCCTATCTCTTACTTATAGTGATGTATTTTATCTAATTAAATTAATATTGTTGGAGTTAGCGCAAATAAAATTCCAGAGGATTATGGCTTAATGCCATGGGGAAAACCCTTTCAATAGTAGTGAGTAAAGAATCACCCCCAGAATCCTCCAGTTCTAGTATACTCATCGTCAGAAAGTTCTCTGCTTCCCTTGTTATCACTGATTCCTATCTGCTGCAATAGTTTTAATATTCCTAATTGCCCTTCCTTATTGGATTCCGTCCCTAAACTTCACCCTAATTCTTCCCCTCCTCAAAGTTTATAAATATCCCTGACATGCCCTAACGTCTGCTTTTATCCATTTGCCCTCGTGCATGGAACTAGCCTCCCTGTGCCATCTTTCCCGGTTCAATCATACAAACTGTTTAGCTTGCTGTTTGTTATTTTCTAGTATTAAAGTTTTTTAGTTCCCAAGCAATCAGGTCAGATTGTCTTTCTGCATAAAATCGCCAAGTTCTGTGTAGCCTCTGGCCCTAATAGCTGGGCTAGGAAGGATTGGAATTTTAATTAATTCTAAGAGGGATCACAGATATTCTAAATATTCTGAGATCATGAATTTTCTAGAGGATTTTTAAAAGCAGTGTGAGGAATATAACAGACGACTGTCTGCCTCTTCAGACTCTGTGAAGGCTTCATTAACAATTCCACTCAAGAAACGCGAGAATATCAGCACTCACTTGTGCCAGTCTAGGAATTCTCCCTGTAAACAACTCATGAACTTTGTCTGACATTTGGAAATTGTTTTATAAATATTGGTTGTTATTAGTTGACTCTCATACACACTATTTCCAACCATACCACTCCAACCAGACAGAATGGCTGGCCATTAAGAATAACAATTGCTTCACTGAGTGAGGTGGATTCAAGTGAAGAGTTTTCTCCGGCTTGTCCACAAGGAGGAAGTGGAGAGAGCAGAGAACATCCAAATAAGAAAAATTCACTGTGCAGATAAAACAGAAGCTTAAAAAGGTTTGAAACAAAAAGCCTACATAGGGGTCAATCTCAGTAATTTTCAGAGAGGAGAAAGAAGGTGATCTTAGTTGGAGACCCATAAGTTACCATAAGAACAAAATGTCAGAAAAGCTTTGTTATGAAGAAAAGCCAGGAAGTGCAGAAGCCAAGAGGAGCTGGGCTGAATCCCAACAGTCACTTGAAAAATTTATGGTATCTCCAGAAGGTGCTTAGAGACCCTACAGAGGTTCAGACTCCAGGGGCTTAAAGAATGAATTACCTAATGAAATAAATCCCTTACACATAAGCCAGTCAAATGCCTCATCAGAGGATGAACTCTACCAGCAATCCCAGTTAACCTGTATGTTATTAAAAATAAAGAAAACCCAGAATGAATTCATGTGCAAGTCTATGAGCCAAGAGAAACACAGATGGTTAGTCCTCAGAGCAAGAGGATGAGATTTTAACAGCTGCAAAGTGTTGAGCTAATGCTCAGAGGATATTCTGCTGTTCAGTGGATCAGCATCACATGGAATAAAGCTGAGTATCTGCTCTAGGACTCCTTTGCCCCAGGGCTAGACATGAAGATATACAGAGAGAATTACCACACTCTTGGAGAAAGAGTATCACCAAGAATCATTTCTTTATAAGAAGTTTTGACTTCTGAGAGACTCATAAACAAATGAAAATAGTGAAATGAAAATTGGACTTGAATGTTTCAGACCACATAATTATCCTTAAGTTTAAATTAAATGGAGGAATGAACAACTGTTAGCCTTTATCTCAAAGTTTATGTGATAAATATATCAGGCTCAAATGAGCAGTTAACAAAGACCAAAATAATGGAGGGCTGGATATGAGAGAAGTCTAGGACTTCAGTTAATCACAATAAAAAATATAGGCATTCCTGGTCAGAAGAAAATAAAGAGAAATGTGTGTACTAAGATGAAATGAGAGCATGCTGTTAAAATTGGCCATTGTATTCGAAATGAAGGAGTACCTTCCCCACTTCTGCTATCAGCAGTGATTGTGGCCAGCATAACTACAGTGAGGACACAACAGGTTCTTACAGGTAAAATTCAAACAGCATTCAAAGTGGAGGGCCCAACATAGAATTATTATAAAATGGACAAATCAAACTGCAAGCTTGCAGCTGTAACCATTCTAGATCTTAACAAAACATTCTCTCTTAAAAATATCAAATGGAGGAACTACAGAAAAGGAGAAAAATCGAATGTGGAAACTACAATCCTATCAGCCTGACTTTAAATAGACTATCTGAAGAACTTTCAAAGAATAAAGACAGAAAGTAAGATAAAACATTTGCCAAGTACCTCAGTATCCTTCAAATAACAGATTTTTCTAGGCACAGAAGAAAGCTGATCTGTATTTAATAAAGCAACCAATAGAAATCACATTTCTTTACATACTACTTCATATAGACAGCACAGCTTTTAGAGAAAGAATCATGTATAAAACTAGGCAAAGAAGGAAATCAAAACAAGTTGTCTCAAAAAAGGGAATTAACATATATTTTGGTTGCATTTATAACAAGCTTGTTAAATCTATTAATTAACCAGGAAAAAAACAGAACATGAGCAATAAGAACCAGGAGACTGATATAACAAATACAGAATGACAAAATATGAAATTACATGCCAGGAAATTATATATTTTTTTGCTGGGAGCTAGGAATTTATTCATTGGAAACTGAAGAGAAGAAAAAAAACCCCAAACATGGATGACTACAAGTCGAAGTGATCCAGCCTAAAAAAATGGTAAATGCAATATTATTTCAGTTAGATGTTACCAGTTAAGTACTAACATTCCTCTTCAAGTAACTTGTCCACTTAGAAAACACTGAATATAGATACAGAGCAGAGAGGTCTGGTTGTCAGGTTAGAGCCAGAGACTTTATGAAAACACCAGCTTGACCATGTGTTTCAGAAGGCACAGCAGTTCTGATACGTTTCCCAGAAAGGTGGGGGAGCCAAGGGGAGATATAGTTACTGGGAGCCTCTGGGGATGGTGGATACTGAGATTTGCACCTGATAATCCCTACCAGCGTTTCTAATTTTCATCCACACTTTCTAGGATAAATTACCATGATTAGTGCATGCTCACAGGCCTAAAACATGGTTTCCATTACAAGCAATTAGCAAGAATGATGGCATAGCATAACATCAAAGTCTGAAAAAGTACACTATAAATCGCCTCCAATAAGATACAATAGACACGGAAAACATTTGTGTTTCCAGGTGATTTCTGAACATGGCATTTCAACAAGGAAGTTTCAGAAACTGAGGGATAATTTGTATCCCACAACCACAGCATTCTGGAAGTGTAACATATGGTGTAGTCTAACTCTCAAATATTGGCTAAGGTCCTCCCTTCAGACAAACGTTTCTGAAAATTAAAAGCAGTCAGCCTTTCAAAAAGGCTGTTTCAGCTGTCAGGTCTTTCCCCCATCCTCAGATACACACACAAGTGGATATTAAAATTAAAAAATAAAACAAATTTATTAGTTTTGAGAAAATGTAAACATTAGTTCTTTAATTGAGTATTACAAACCTAAGAAACTTGTAGTTGTTGTTTTTTTAATCAATGGAGAGAGAACACAAAAGCACCCTGGTATCATAGCAAAATCATTATAAAACTGTACCCCTGCCAAAATTATTGCTAAATTCAAATACCAAATTCAAAGACAGCTAAAAAAAGAGAAAATAAACCAATTCCCAGATATGGAATTTTACTTTCATAGTAACAAAAGGGAGCAAACAAACAAGGGTCAAATACATGGGAGGCTGCCATTCTTCTTTCTTTTGAAACCCAGAATGAAACGCTCTCTCTTCGATATACAAATCTAAAACTAAAGAAAAAAGAATTTTCTAACATGTGACTTCAAATTTTCAAATTAAACTTTTGGGGAAAATAACTATTCTACTGTCACTAATGACAGCAGCACACATTGTTTTAAAATGTGTTACATTAAGAAGGAGTTCTGTGCTCTGAGAAAGCAGATCATATTTAGTTTGTTTAGTATTAGTTTGTTTCATCCCCTTGCTCCTACAGTGTCATGCATACATCACTCTCTTCCCCTCAGAAACCTACAGACACAAATTAGCTGGGATTTTCAAAATGCAGAGAACTTGAAAATCTTCCCAAAGAACAAGCTGTGGCTGATTTCATTGCAGCTTATGTTCCTGAGCTCCCTGTATGTTTGAACAACAGAAGTTTTTGAAAAGACCTTCCCAGTTCTCCCCACTGTCATTCAACTTGTCCAGCCACCAACTGGAGTGACATTGTTGTATAGTATTACTATAGACCTATACAAGCACAGGGCACAAGCAGGAAACACCAGGTTTTGTCTATTTTAAACCCCATCATTACCAAATCTTGTGCTTCAATTAAATAGACAATATTCAATTTGAGCAATTTTTGCCCCATTCTACCTTTGCACCATGAGCTGGAGACTTGATCCTGGTAGGGCTCCAAACACCAAGTAAGCCTTGGTACTACTGGTGCTGAACAGCTACCCCAGAGCCTCACTGGAATAACTACAAGTGTGTAAGCACAGCATGCTCCAAAACATCCAAAGGGCCTTCAGTGATTTAGTTTCTCAAAATGCTGTGAATCAGGTGGTGTTGGATGTCTTCTTGAGCAGCAGTAACAGCACAGTACACAAAATTCTCAAAACAGGTTTTGAGTATTTTGTATATTGTACTGAGCAAGTGCTAAGTTGCTGCTTTAAGGTTACTGCTTCTCTTCCCCTGGATGTAACTGCAAATTCTACAGTTTAAACTCTGAGCTGGTATGTTCTTGAAATGAATGTATTTTCTAGTAGTACACCAAAAACTCTACCTATACAATACACATTTACAGTCCCTTGTCTGGCTTAAGCGTTAACAGAGGGATAATCCTTCTCTCTAAGAGATTATTCTTCTCCATTTGTGAGCATCTTAAGACAATCTTTTCAGAAGAGAATAACAGACATGCTTTATTAAGTTCCATGTCCATGTAAATGCACATTGATCCTACAGAAATGTAAATTAAGCATCATAGTGATCAAAGTACCAAATTGAAATGTATTCATAAAATTACCTAATTAATAAAAATGCAATAGCCTATCTAATGATTAGTGAAATAACTTCAAGTAAAAATAATTAGATGTCTATGTATCTATACAGAGTGTTTAATATGTGACCTTACTGATGTAAAGAAGCAGAGATAAATATATTAATATATCTGTGAGTGACAACAGCCTATGAGAAAACAGTTTCAAACAAATGGCAGGTCTAATATTAATGCCACAATACAGAAGGACACATGGAAGAAAAGGCTTTGGTAAATCATTACTCTGGTATGTCTGGACATGAGCTCAAAATTCAAAGCAGGAAAAACTGAATGTGTAGAGCAAAATTCTATTTATTGGGGTTTTATGCAACTGAAAACAAAAGGTCATATAGAAGGTAATGGACCAGAAGCAGAGTGCAGTCATCTCTAGCAGTTTCCTTGATTGGTAAGATATATCCAGATCCTTGGACACTATATTAAACCATATATGTTTGTTTATAACTGTTAAAAAAAGAGCATACACAAGTTGTGTGTCTTGCATATGTTTAACCAGACATTAGCTAAAAACTGCCCTTCCTGTTGCCCCTTTCCCAGTACCAGATGTAGGCACAAGTCAGTGGAAGTGAAGCAGACATAGGCATGACAACCTAATTCCCTGCACAAAGGAAGTAGCTGCGGACAAGGAGGGGGAAGTGGAGACATAAGCACTTTACACAAGGTCAATGCAGGATATTGAGACATCTGTCAGGGATGGAAGTTAGCACATTTCCTTTTATTTCAGCAAATAATGTCAGTGCTTGCAAGAGTTTATGCTTAAAGCAGTGCAGGCTGTGAGCACAACTATATAGGCATGACTATCCTGATTTTTATTATTTCCATAGGAAATTGAACTAGTAAAGTCTGGCACAAATGTAATGCTTGTTTTCATTTAGTATAGAGAACAGGAAGAGAGAGACTCTAGAGCTGCATCTCTAATGTACTTTCAGTTATAAAATGAAAACCCACTTCTAAACAAAGCAAAGCATTTCAAAGTCAATAGATTTGACCCATCTAGAGTAACCCAAGTTATCAATGGGAAGCTTGTGGAAGTGAGGAAATAGGCACAAAAAAAGACTGCAACACAAGCACTGTCCCTTAAAACATGTTCTGCTAACTGTCCCTAACAGATGCTACAATGAAGCTTGGGTTGTACTGTCAAGTTCACCCATATAAAGAAAGCCCAGTTAAAACTTTCTTTACCCTATTTCATTTAAATGGGCCTGACTGAGGAATATTAATTGACTCCATACATAACACAAATTAATCAGTAATCCACCTACTTTGGTACGTATTTCCTGCCTCTACCCTAAAAACCCTTAACAAGTATTCATCCAGAGGAGTCAGCCGATTTTATATCCAAGCACAGTCAGCCAGCACACAGGTCCTTACAAATATGTCTTCTGCATTAGAGTGCACTAGTAGTTACTGTAAATACTTACAGTTACTACACTTGGTCATGTATGTGTTAGATAAGAAACAGCTATTTAATCAGCTGCACATTTATTTATATATAATATAAAATTATATACACAAGTTTATATAGGAGAGCAGTTCAGTACAAAGAGGTGAGAAGTATCTGCACATCTCCTGTTGCAATGCTAAATACACTACCACTCTCCAGGCATGACAGAAATCACTTGCAATTCAATATTCTGAGAATTATTTCACCTAAGTGCCAATGAAATTAATGATTTTGTAGAGCTTCTTATATTCTTGTCTCAAAGAGCTTAGAACTGATTGAATGAACAATGATTTACGAGCATCATTTTAAATATCCATTACTCCTCCAGAAAGAAGTACCATTTTACACAAATTAGTATGCTTTTCTCATAGACTGAAAGCAAGGTAACTATCTTCTATTAATTCTATAAAATGTGAACTTTCTTCTGCTACATTTCCTTTGTAAACAAGGCTTAATTTTATATTTTCACCAGTGCCACATTTCTTCATTTGGTGTTAAAGGGTAGCTGTTGGCCAAATGCCTTTTTTTTTTGTTGGTTTGGTTTGGTTTGGTTTGGTTTGGTTTGGTTTGGTTTGGTTTGGTTTGGCAGCTAACAAGAATGAGTACTACAGTTACTACAGGAGAGGTGCTACAGCAGATCTGTGAAATCATAAGGAGTTGGGACCAACCATTCTCTCTGTCTCCAGATTGAGAGCAAAAGGTGTTTTCTCTGGAATAAGCAGCTGATTGACACACACACTACAACAGCATATTAGGGCCAATGATACTTGAAAAAAGCTGAGGTGAGAGGAAAAGAAACCCATTCAAGTGTGCAGAAACTACCTTGCCTGAGTTACTGAAAATGGTCAAACACCAAGTATCCATGAGGGAAAATTTCATGTTTGCCCTGCTCTAACACTTATCCAGATGTTTTTAGCTTCTGTGGGAAAAAGGATATGAAGATGGGAAATTGGTCTGATACAATACATACACTGACTCTTGTATATAACACCTGTCCCAAATAAGCTGGGTGATATTTTTCGCCCAAGGGTTTTGTTAGCCGGTATCTCTGCATCCACACTGTTCACACCTGCAGGAGGATTTGAGCAATCATTTGGAGAGAGAGCCCCACTCCTCACTGCAGAAGTGTTCACAACTCAGTGTGGAGTAGATTGCTCAGACAAATTCTTATCATTAAAACACTGCAAAGCAAGTTTCTCCAAGCTATCTATATGGATGCTGAAGCTCATAAAATTCTAAATCAAACTCATGCACTTTAAAAGAAAAATGCAGACTCTGGAAATCATTGGGTTTTTTGGTTTTTTTTCAGCATGCAACTAGAAATTTGTTTTCAAGAATTAACTGAGCTGTGAAGGAAAATAAAAAGGCTCATTCTGCATGTCAATCTGTTTGCATAGTAAGATGGAGTTTAAGGGATTCCTAACTCATCTCTTTCCCAATGCTTTAAAGCCTTCCAGGAAAGACTAAGCCTTCTGCTGACCCAGCAATCAATAAAAATCTGGGATGATGAAATTCCATTAGTATTTGATAAATGGACAGACCGAACCATACCCATCCATTTACAGTTTATTAATAACTTGTTCTAGTATACTGAAAGACAACTGCTGATGCCAAATCTTTGTATAAAAGTGAACACCATCAAAACCCCATCTGTTTCTGAATTGGGATGACTTCCATCTAAAAGAGTAGTTCATAACCATTACTCCAAAGATCAGTGGTTATCAAGGAACTCTTGCTGGACACTTAACTGAAATGTTATTAATTATGCTGCATAAAAATCTAAAAATGTAGCGGCCAAAGATATCTTTGCCACTGGTGCTCTGAGTAGTCTATTTGCTAATATTTTAATACACAGTTCTCTGCAATATAAACTCTATGATTAAGACTTTTTAATATCATTACTCCTCTTCCAGAGTTAGGGACACATCTAATTTCTCCAACAAGAATATCTTTATCACATATGCTTCTTTTCCTATCACAGCTATAGACTGAAGTATGCAGAAAATTTTTGACTTAGCCACACATAAGCTTTCAAAACTTCCCTCTTCCCAGACCCAGTTTGCTGACATCAATTAAAAGATTTTCCTGAGAAATGGGGAAAAAAAAGGTAATTTACTGCAATAATTTTTAAATGTTTTTGTTCTTAAACTTTAACATAATTTTTAAGTCTGAAATAAAAGCCTAATGTCTCCATGACAATGTGGTTTTGATGTTTCAGTATCTCATATGTTCTCTAAATCGTGGATTCAGGTAGCAAACAACTGTACATTTATTACACAGATGGGGGGCCATTACCTTTGGAAATCTTTTTTTTTTTTTTTCCAGGTATTAGACACTGATAATTTAACACTTGCCACATTTAAGAGTAACCACAAACTGAGAGAAGCAAAAGTGAAAAGCTTCCAATTCTGATTTCCCAGCATCAGAGCTTCTAATATCTACAAAGCACACATTCAGTGCCAGATACTAGACTGAAAGGACTGCATCAAGGAACAGTCTCATTCTTACAAATGCTTTAATTATTAAATGGAGCAGTTTTTCTATTTTTAAAATGCTAAAAGGCCACCATACAAGAATTCTTAAGCAAAAGCATCTGGAGAGTTCCCATTCACCTGAAATTACGCAATGATTAAAATTACATATTTTGGGGGCTGATTTTTTGTTTTTATTTTTCTTCCTTCCTGCAATCAGCTCAGCATGGCCATCTACTACTCCTGTACAGATTTAAAGAAGCATATATATATATATATATATTTGAGCCCAGACCACCCACACTTCCTAAAGCTACATATTTGTAGATGGCAAAAAGTTGTGCATAGACATGAAAACAAGTTTTATACCCACAAAGCTATGACAATATTCTGAGAATCTACTGAACAGCTTCTGGACTTCAAAAGGTATTTGTTGTGAATTTAGAAATAAATAATTGCACAAAATTACACATCTAACAGAAATTATGACATGTTAACTGCTTTCAGACTCAGTATAAGATGAAGTATAGGATGAACCTATAAATAGTTTTGCATTATAGTTACAGATTAGATGACAAATTTCTTTGCTGTTACTGTAGTTTAGTCCAGGGTTTGGTCTCTCTGTTGTCAATTGTATTAGTATTAAAACGCAGTGACATTTCAAGTCAACTAACAAAATCTGTCTTTTCTGCAGCTGACTTAAAATTGAATACAATGAAAATAACACCTGGAAACCTCAAGAAGCAAACAGAGGGATTAATGGCATGACATCTTTAGCTTCTTTCTAGTTTATCTCTAACAGGGATGAGCTGGATTTAATAACTCTTTAGAATTTACATGAACCTTCTTTGCTGGATTCATTTCTGATTTTGGTAATTGCAGTGGGGCTTAAATGATCCAGAGCCAAAACCATGAGGGAAAGCACTGTCCTTTTAGCTCCCTGTTTCAACATTCAGGGAAAGAAGAGGAAGAAAAATAGGGTCTGCAGCCAATGCTTTTGCTACCTGTTTAGCGTCTCAGTTGCAGCTTACAGTCTAAGTCTCCATTCCTCAGAGCAGGGATGTATCGTCCATTACTTTTTGTCCTCTTAGTTTTCTTTTTAATTTTGCAGAAGGCAGAGAAAAAATAGAGAAGATGCATGTCATAATGTCTTTTTTTAGAATTCTCTTTTTCTGCAAGTAGGTCTTGAAAATGGGTATTTCAAGCAAGTAAAACTAACAACTCTTATATCTTCTAAGCATTTAAAAAATCCTCAAACCACATGCATTCTTCTTACATATATTATAGCTTTAAATAGTATTTTCTAAAGTCTCACAGATTTATTACTCCATAATTCCTGGCATACCTAAATTAGCTTTAAGACCTTTAAACAAAATCTCTCTTTGATGTCATTGCATTTACAAACCTCCCACAATCTCAGCATCAGAAAGTCTATTACTTTTAAATAAAAGGAACAGAGAAACTCTACCCAGTAAGTTGAAACAGTCCTCCTTAATGGACCTCCTTAATGGACCAGAAAAGTGCAAGCTGTCATAACACTGGAATGCATATGGTGCTGTCATTTGCCAGATAACATGTTTTTCCTCTTCCTGTGCTCTTTCAGAGATGACTCTACAGCCAATAAGCATGAATTTTCTAATACACCATAAAAGAAAAAGAAAGCTACTGACATGACTGTTATGAAGTCATGACAATTTTCTCTTCAATATGCAATTACAGGTACTTAATTACAATTAATAAGTTGTTAAACTTTTCTGAAGAATGCATGCACACTATAGGAGAATGACATTTACGTCACACATTTTTTTTTTTTTATACCCTACAAGCTACAGCATGTTCTGGCAGTGGAAGCAAGTTTAACCTACAAGCCCCAAACATATACAGAATGTACTGAGCTGTATAACACAAAACAAACACCTTTATTAAGTTAAAAATATGAGTTGTACTGAGAGCTGTGACCATCACCAAATTTTAAGCTTTGCAGAAGCCAGTAAGGGAAATACTCTTTTATGCACTAGTCCATGGAGAATAAGAAAGAGAATGTGGTTTTTCCATCACATCTAATTAAAAAACCACCAGGCAAACTGATGCCAATATGATGTGCTGATTATAAAGTTTCAGCCTGCTCAGAGACAGAAAGAGAGAGAAAGAATATTGCCTTTCAATACCTGACTTCAGCTAGAAGAAGGAAATCCTGATTTCCTGATATGATTAAATCCTGATATGGTGATTGAATACTATAATTTGGAGATATATTGTGGAGAACCATAACAATGAGTATTGAGAATCATTACAATCACCAAAAAAAAGCTTGAAAATAAAATTTTTAATCAGAATTCAATATCTGTTATCAAGACAGGTCTATGACAAAGTTTTATTTATTAATTCATTCGTAAGGTAAGTGAATGGCTCAGAAGAGAGACACTTTGTCACACCCCTTACCCTTAGGACACAGAGGTACAGTTATCAAAGAGTTAGACATCATCAGATACTAAATCTACCTAAAATTGCCAAGCTCACACCAAAAAGTGCAGAAATAGGACATAATCACCACCATAATTCAACAGCTGATGGACATTTGTAATCACATTGGTGCTTGAGAAAGTATAAGAAAGACAGGAGAGCACCCAAGGAGTTCTTGCTCATTCCTCCATCTTATTCCATTTCTAGGCCATGCTGAAGATCTTCAGGAAAATAGATTCATATTATGCTGAAAGATCATCATAATAATTGATGTCATCCTTAAGGCAAATGACCACTCAAAATTAACATGCATGAAGAAATCAGGATATTGATTCATCTGCAAAAATCAAAGCATTACTAAAATGTCTGCAGACATCACATCACACCAAGAGTGCTTCTGCTGCTTCCCTTTTAGTTTTGGCAAATTGCATTGATCTACAATTTATCTCTGGTTGTGTTCACTTTTACCTTCCTGTACCCTCTCTTTTATTTTAGAATGCCACCAGTAATGCTTAAATTTTAACAAAGGTGTGTCTATAACAACCCATAACAAACCAAAAGTTCAGTTTCAAAAAATAGGCCAAAGTTAAATAAATCCTGTAAATTACTTCAAAATTCTACTTACATCTTTCACTGCATACTTCTGCTCTACTTTCTAATGTCTGATAACCCACTACTTTCCTACTGATTTTGTCTTCATTTAATTTTCTCTCATTTCTCTGCTCAGATTTCTGATCTCCACCTGCGTTATCTACTCTGAGCATGCAATCATTACATCACCATATTTCTTTCTTGTATTAGCTTATGCAAAAAAATTCCAATTATTTTTCAGGATTCAGATTCTCCCTTACTGGTCAATCTGCACCAGAAGGGAAAGTCTTTTGTCCACAAGGAAAAGCCCAGGCATATGCCTGGAATGAAGCAGTATTTCCAGAAGTGGTTGAAAACTGTGTCTTTTAAGTACATGGTTAATTCTTCTAATTGATGAATTCCTACAGACTAGGAGGAACCAATAATACAGATTTACATGCAAGTTTCACGAGACTAGCCCATATTATGGAGTACATCTGTGGAGAGTAAGGGGGAAATGAAGATGAATGATCACAGCAGGCGTTTAAGATTTCCCAGAAGGAAAGAAGTCCCCCTTTATCAACATGCAGTCAAAAACATATGGAAACAAGTTGTCCAGTTATTTAGTGGCTGGGCAGAGGCACAGAAAAGCACTAAGGTAGAAGGCTCTAGACGGTGTACAAAGTAATGGTTTGTAACCAGCTGGTCCCCAGGCAAAGGTTACTGATGAACCATGAACTTCAGTAATTACCTACTGCAAGGGCCCCTCAGCTTGCAGAGGGAAAATACTAGAGGGTTTAGAAGACTTCCAGGTATTGTGATTGTGACTCAAATATAAAACAAATGTTTATCACCACCTCTCAGGTTGTGGAGCAGAGGAAGATGTGACAGGAGTAGCCTCCTTCAATATCTTGGTTTGTTTCCTATTCCCCAGGAGCAGTAATAACAGAGTCCATGGTTACCTTCTTTTTATGCTAGCTTTGAAGTTCAAGAGCCCACCTGGAGCCAAGACTCATACCCACAGAACCTGAAAAACAGCTTGGCCAAACCAAAATCTATTTTCTGCATTCTCATCACTCACTGCAACTCCTACAGCAACATAAACAAAGGTGCCCACCTCATGATAGCCCTTCCTTTCTCACAGTCTTTGAGTGGAAGGTTTACTTTCCTGAGGGAAAAGAGGATAACCATTAAAGGTGAACATGTTTAAATTTTAAGCCTGCTACACAATGTAGTATGAAACTTGGACATCACAGTGATCCTGGATTAACCTACAAGTAGAAGCACCTTCCTTGCCTGGCAGACCATAAGATGCTGATCTGCTATTCCTCCTGAGCATGTCTCTCATGCCTCCTTCTCATTCATGTTTGGCTTTATTACCCCAGGTTTGAACATTACCAGGACATGACTATTTCTTTCTACTCTGTAAACAGGATGACGGCTGCATGGTGACACTTCCAAAATTCAGTGCACCTTGAGTGATATCCACACCTATGACATCACAGTGCATGACACCTATGGCCCTGGAAAACCTGCACTATTAATGCATCAAAACCTACAAGAAAAAAAAAAAAAAGAAATTAGTAAAACCACAGTCACAGGTTACTTTAATTAAAACACTCAGGAACCCTTCAGGAGGTTTTTATCCGCTTCAACCAAAAGCAAACAATTGCTATGCGTCAGCCCCGCCACGGTGTCAGGCTGCGGCAGCGCTGCCCGACGGCGCTGGCCCAGCTGCCTTTCAGTGCCGCGTCCAGGGCAAGAGGCTGAGGCTGCCACAATGCCCCTCGCTCCTCCCCGGGACACGGTCAACTCCTGAACTCCGCACGGTAAGAGTTTTCTCCAGGACATTCCTGGGGCTGCCGGTGCACGGGGCCTTTTCCTTTTGTTCCCCCCCCCCCCCCCCCCCCCCCCCCCAGTGGTGTTGAAAGAAAAAGGAAGGGCAGAGATGGGATTTTCTTTTTGGCTTGGGATACAAAATGAAAAGCTCCATGAGCTAAACCTTCCTGAAGTTTTTATAGACTAAATTGTATTAGCGCTGTACAGACTGTGTACTTTTTGAGCTTCAGAGTGCAATTAACAAAAAGGGGGGTAAGTGATAAAAGAGAATTCCTTTTGTTCCAATCAATGATTGTCAGATGCTAAATAGCATCAGTGACTCCTGATCTGAAAAGAAAAGAAAATCAATTTAGTAGGTCTCCTGAAGATAAAGACAGATTGATTTTTCATCAAATATACTCAGGAAACACACTGCAGTTCTCCCTAGGTCACCTCTTGTAATGGTTTTTCCTAAATTCATGTAAGTTCTGCACAAACTCAGAAACATGTCTACATTCACTCAGGCCCAACTACTGTGACTTTTCTTCTGATGGAAAAGACTTTGTTCAGTTCAGAGGTATACATTCTGCAATGCTTTCCCAAGCTAAAAGCAAAAGGGCTTTCTGTTAACTTCTGGCGCTCCAAAGCCTCCATTCAGCCTCACCTGCAAAGAGTAAAAGGGGTTTTATGGACAAGCAGAACGTTTTTCTCTATTAGGACTGATCAGTTCCTGCAAAGGCAGGGTGAGTTGATTCACATCGTCAGCAGAAAGATCGGGAATCATCACAAAGACCCTGAGGTGCATTTTAATTTCAAGCCACCGTGTTTTATACTGCCTGCCCTTCTCTCTGGTTCAGTTTACACCATGCTGCCGTCCGAGACAGGTTCTACTGGCTCTCTGAAGACCATCTCAAGTCTTCAAAAATATCACAGTTGGTTTAACCAGAGCCGATACTCGATTCCCCTATGAAGACCTGAGCTTCTGTGCTCATTACCCACGCTACAAGAGTTATGGGACAAAGAACACAATTCTCGGGGCGCTTGTGAGGACGGCGATACGAGGGCTGCGCTGATTATCTAAACTCCACCTGCTGCGCCCCCTGCTTCCCGGCAGTGCTGGGGCACGGCGGCGGTGCCATGGAGCGCAGCCTTCCAAGGGCAGCGGCCCTGGATGCCGAACCGCGTGGGCTCGGACCGTGGGGGCCGCGCGGAGCTCACCTGGAGGAGGCGGCGACCTCGCGCGGCGTGCTCGGGCAGGCGCGCGCGGTACACGGCGCGCTCGAAGCGCGGCTCGTTGTCGTTGGCGTCCTCCACGCGCACGCTGAGGAGGCACGCGGCGGCACGCGGCGGGACCCCGCCGTCCCGCGCCACCACGCGCAGCTCCAGCGCTGCCTGTCGCTCCCGGTCCAGGCGCGCGCGGGTGCTGACGGTGCCGCTCCGCGCGTCCATGTACAGCAGGGCTAGGGCGGCCGCGTCGCCCTCCAGCGCGTACCGCACCTCGGAGTTGGGCAAGCCCGGCTCGTCGGCGTCGGAGGCGCTGAGGCGGAGCACGGCGGTGCCGGGGGAGGCGGCCTCCGAGATGGAGGCGCGGTAGTGGGGCTGCAGGAACGCGGGCGTCTCGTCGTTGATGTCGGCGACGCGCAGCAGCAGCGGCTCCTCGGCGGAAAGCGGCGGCGTTCCGCCGTCCGTGGCCACCAGCCGCATCTCGTACAGGTCGCGGCTCTCGCGGTCCAGCGGCCCCGCCACGCAGAGGAAGAAGACGCCGCCCCCGGCCGCCCGCAACTCGAAGGCCTCGTCGCCGCCCAGCAGGGCCACTGCGATGCCGTCGTCGCTCTCCGCGCCGCCGCCCTCGTCGGCGTCCGAGACGGACACTCGGGCCACGTAGTCGCCGGGCCGCGCTCCTTCGGAGACCCGCGGACCCCTGGTCTCGGTGAGGTAGAGCAGATGGATGGAGGGCCGGTTGTCGTTCACGTCCAGCACGGCCACGGAGACGAGGACGCTGGAGACCTCGGGCTGGGCGCCGCCGTCCCGCGCCTCCACGACAAGGCGGTGCAGGGCCCGCGCCTCGCGGTCCAGCGGGCGGCGGAGGCGCAGGACGCCGCTGAGCTCCTCCACCGCGAAGTAACCGTCGGAGTCGCTCTGCCGGCGATTAATGGCGTACCGCACCTCGCCGTTGGCGCCCAGGTCGGGGTCGGTGGCCCGCAGGCGGCAGACGGAGGTGCCCGGCGGCGCGTCCTCCCGCAGCCGCGCCCGGTACTCGCCGCGGCTGAATGCGGGCGCGTTGTCGTTCTCGTCCAGCACCCGCACGGACACCCGCAGACGGCCGCGTCGCCGCGGACTGCCGCCGTCCCACGCCTCCACCACCAGCCGGTGGACGTCCGCCCGTTCGCGGTCCAGACGCCGCAGCAGCACCAGATCCAGCGGCTCCGGCCGCACATAGCGCAGGTGGAAAAGCGGCGGCTCCCCCGCCGTGCCACCCTCCTCCAACAGCGCGTAGCCCTCTGTGCCGAAGCGACCGGCGTCGGGGTCGCGGGCAGCCGGCAGGCGGAAAGCGGTGCCGGGTGGGCTGAGCTCCGAGATGTTGAGCTGCAGACTGTCCTTCGGGAAGCGCGGCGGGTGGTCGTTCACGTCGGTGACAACGATCTCCACTTGCACCACCTCGCCGCGCAGCGTGGCCGCCGCGAAGCTGTAGCGTTCCCGCCGCTCCCGGTCCAGCCTCCGCGCCGTGCGGATCATGCCCGTCTCCGGCTGGACGTGGAAGTCCGCCAGCACCGCCGACTCGCCGCTCCCCTCTGACAGCAGGAAGCCCCCCGGCGGGTCCGCATCCGCCGGCAGCCCCGCGCAGATGTCGCCCACCAGCGTCTCGGCCGGCAGCCCCTCGTCCACTGCCAGGCTGAGGTTATACACCGGCGCCGCGCCGCCGCCCCCCGCGCACAGCCACAGCGGCAGCAGCAGCGCCAGCGCCCGTCCCGCTCGCGGAGTGCCGCCCTGCCCGCCCCGGCACCTGCCGGACCTCAGCCGCCGCGCCATGCCTGGCCGCTAAACCGGCCACACAGCCTGCGCCACCGCCCCGCCGGTGATGGGAAGGACAAGCGTCTTCGAGGGGGCGGGAGAACGGCTCCCACCGCCGCCCCGCGCAGTCCCCGCCCCACCGACCCCCGGAGCCCTGGGGGCCACCGCCCGCCCACCCACCCAGCGCTGGGAGGGGCGGCGGCGGCAGCCACGTCCTCCACGCACGGACGTGTCGCGCTGGGTGGGGATGGTGTGACGCTGCTCCGGTGCCGTCCAGAATTCGGAGAGGTCTTTGCTGAAATTCATTACTCGGGGAGTCAGCTTGCTTCCTGCTGATGGGGCAAAGTGTGACTAGTGCACGGGCTGCCTGTAGATGCAGAGGCATGGCTCATGAAGGAGAAGAATTTAAATGAAACAGAAATCTACGAGGACAAACGAGTTTGCACAATTCAACAAAGACTTTTCTTGCCTTAATATTTTGGTCCTCATTTTCCATTAAAAGGCTTGCTTGTTATCCTAGCACTAGGTCAGTAAATAGCAACTCAGCATGGCAGAAAAGCATTTACCAGAAATAAGCTTTAAGTAGAAACTTCAATCAGTTTCAGCAAGACCAGAACATTTTTCCTTTACCACTATTCCTGACTTCCATATCTATCTCAGAATGGTTCAAGAATAAGTGTTTCTTCAGTGACACTGAGAATATACAGCATCATATAAATGCTAAGTAGCAATCATCCATCTGTCCATGAAATCCAAGTACAATACTGCAGTGATTACCTGTCTCTTGCTGTTCCAAATGATCCTTTACAAACTTCACCTTTCTGGCAAGAATCTAACAGCTATTCAAAGAAAACAAACTTCATCCTAGGACAAACAAAATCAGGGCAAAGACAGTAAGTAGCATGAGTTACTATAACTCATTCATCTCCTATGAAGGGGCACTTGAGAAGGCAGCTGTTTTACTATTTGCCTCTTTTCCAACTCATGAAAGAACTACCCTAGTACACTGCCAGAACACTCCGAGGAGGGAGCAAACTCACTGCAACAGTGATGGGAAGGGGAAGAGGATTTTTTTTCCCAACATTTTTGACATCTACACAATACCACATATCCAGGTAAAGAGGGAGAACTAGGTTCTTAAGTAAGTGTAGAAGTCGTACTGCATGTGTGTAGTTGCCTGGACAGGAAGGGGGAACACATGATATCACGTCCACTGTATCTGACTTGCTTCCTTACACAGAGAAATGGGGCAGAGAAAAACTAGATCTTGTCAGATCTTCTTAGGCAAAACCTGAGAATTCAGTCTCTGTATATTTATACACTGTGATAATTACAAGCATAGAAGCAAGAAGGAAATGCAGAGCCCCTTGCCAGCTTCATTCGTATTCATTGAGAAAACATATGGATCCTCCCCAAGTCACAGATATTCAATATGAAAATGCCTGAATTC
The DNA here is from genome assembly GCF_963662255.1 of Cinclus cinclus. Classification (NCBI taxonomy): domain Eukaryota; kingdom Metazoa; phylum Chordata; class Aves; order Passeriformes; family Cinclidae; genus Cinclus; species Cinclus cinclus. Next base: position 42,806,796 of record NC_085050.1, on the reverse strand, counting down.
CACTGTATCACAGCAAGTTTGAAAAACAGCCATGTCTCATGCAGCCCATGCTGTCACTAAGAAAACATGTGAATCATGTTCAGTCGGGCACATTCACCGAAAAACTAAACAAAACCTGCTGTTGATATGGTCAGGCAGTGCCTAAAGAGCAAAATTCTGTACTCAGATACAACATGCATACAGATAGCAAGGGAAAAATAAGGCTGACATAGTTATCTGTGGTTCTGTCAGTATTCATGTATTTTGTGAGACCAAGGCACTTTAACAGCTTTGTATGAAGTAAAGTCATGTGAAAGCACTGCCCAACTACGGCATGTTTCTAGAAATACTGCATCTTCGGTATACAGTATAGATGTTTTGCCTACTGTGAGTATGAGCTTTACCTCTTAAGTGTTCTTCCACCTTCTTTGTATTTCTGCCTTCTCTGAGTCTATTCTTTCCTCCATTCATTTCTTAAACATTTTCTCTTCCTCTCTTTTTCCATTTTCATGACCTCATTCTTCCACAAATCACAAACAGAAGTTTCTAAATCTTGAGATGTTCGCGATCTCCTGGATATATTTAGCTGCCCCTGCTGTTCCCCATCTTCTCAGTGACATGCTGACCTACACAAAAAAGGGAACTGACCTTTCTAAGACATGGAGGGAAGCTGCCACAATGACATTATCCCAAGGGAAGCAGGGTGTCAAAGTTTTAGTGCACTAGCCACCTCCTACATCCTTAACAAATCGCTCTCATAGTGAAGACACTTCTCAGCACCTCAGATCTACAAAGTCTTCCAGTGTAAAAAGTGGACAGGAGGATAAGCATATTATTTGCGGATGGGGGAATCTTCACAAGATGGGTTGGAGTACACAAAATGCCTGAGCATTCCAGTTTAGAAGGGACTGTCTGCTCATGAGCCAGCCTACTCAGTTAGATAGCAGGAAGTTACTTCTGCTGTTATCCCATTCCATTCCTGGAGGTGGCCACCTCTGACTTTGTAGGAAGATGAACAGCATAGGAATCCACTTTCAAGCCACGAAAATTTTGAACACTATGTCTTCAGGCAATCCTACATGAACATCCCTCTAATCCACTATGCAAGGCAGTGAACTCTGGTGGTCCCAAGCAGCTCCATATGCCAAATTCAACTGTAGTGTGGCAGGGACCCAGGAAAGGAGCAAGCAAGGAAACCTGAAAGGTGATAGCTGTATCAACTGCTCAAATTCAATCTGCCCATATTTGCAAATCACAATTTTCTATAGCTTAGTCCTCCTTCAATTAATTGGAAATTCTTTCTCCTTCAAGGAGAATTAAACTATAGCAAACTAAAACTGGGTATGACACTAGAGTGCAAAAGATCACTGAAACAGAGATAGAGTTACAACCACGAAGGTCTACCAATAACAGAGTTAATTCTACCTACTAACATTGCCTCGCCCACACAACAGTTGCAGCAGCTGAAGATGTGACCCTCCTGTGCTGAAGACATGGCTGAGGTGGTAAAGCAGTATGACCACTTCCTTTTCTGCTGCTCGCTGGCTCACTGCAAACCATCTTCAGCAGTAGCAACAGTTTAAGCCAAACCACCTTACTCAGGACTGACACAGGGTGGGAGCCCTGCAGGATGCATTCCAGTGCTCATTAGATGGGCGGTAGCAGCCATCTGAGGGCAGAGCATAGCTGAACTGCTCCAGACAGAGCTGAAGCAAATAAAATAAAACCTGAAAAATTGTCCATGAAGCTATTTCCTGCTGTTTGAAGATAGCATGGTCTCAGCTGCTTGTTACTGCCTTTCAGCCCATGGGCACCATGCTTCCATTTCTGCCTACCAGGTGGTGTTCCCTGATCCTCTGTAGGTTTAGTTTAAGGACAGAGATTAGTTTAAGCAATGCTGAGACAATGATTTCCATTAACCCCAGTGATTTTTTTTCCTATGCTGGGTTACAGAAACTCCATACAAATCAGCTTTCTGGCAAAACTGTGGCATGGGGAAGCACTAACATGTTCAACTATTGCAGCTGGATCTAAGAAAGGATGTTTATTTCCAGCCTCACTGGCTGGGGTCACTATGGATATTCATCCTGTAATATGTGATATATGGAAAAAGCATTAACTTTTCAGACCATCGGATGTTTCATTATTTATAGTTCTTCAGGCACACATATTGATTTCAGCAACTCCTCCTTGAAGGAGTTGCCACTGCGCAAAAGATTTGCTGGTGACCACATAGAGGCTGGTCACAGTCACTATAATAAAAAGCTATGTAGGGACTGCTCTCCTTATAAATACAGAGAAATGTAATTAAGAGGTTGTTTTTTCTCTGGTAGCCATAATTTAACTCTTAATCACAAGCTAATTTACCAAACTCCTTTTGCTGTGAAATAATAGATGCTCTACTTTCTCTGGTGAAAAATCATGTAGTTGTCAGAATCTGACTAAAAATAATATACCTGAGTCTGTCTTCACATGTAGGAAAGACTTTTCTGTTTGTACTATAGGTATTAGTAGTGGGGTTTTTCAGTTTCACTCCAGATACACCACAATGCCTGTGGAACATGTTGCTGCTGCCTTCTGTGGGCAGTTACTTCAGAATTTGTCACTCAGATATAACTATCTAAGTAGGATTACTCAGATCAATATTTTCACATTAACTTTATTTCTAGTCCACTTATCTCATATGCTGTCAACCAGACTTGTTTGTTCCAATTTTATGTTTCCATTTTATGGATTTTCATTAATATCTTTGCTTTTGATCCCATTCTACACAGCTTCCCAGATGCAAATCCAAGTGTCACATCACTTGTCAAGATGATTGCTCAAACATACTTAGATTTGCCTGAAAAAATTGGCTATGTCCTACAAATATTAAATTTATCCTACAGTCTGCTGCAGGATGAAGACATTTCTTGTTATGCACAATACATATCACTGATCCTTTATTATCAACAAGGTTTATAGAAAATATCAAACAAAATATTAAAATAATATTAACATAATTAAATTTGATTCTACTAGGTAGGTGTTCATTCAGATTAAACAATTTTATAACTATACCTATCTATATTTACTTTATAACTTTACTTTATTAACTTGGTCTCAGATTTAATTAATCTTGATATGAGATTTTATCCAAAAGTAAAAGACCGCATATTTGATTGCTGTTCACTGCCTCATTTGTAATTAACATGATATGGGGTTATCTTTCAAATAGAAGAAAGGCTTCTTTCTTTAGATGTCTGTTATTCCAACAAGCTGATGCAGATTTGAAGCAATCTCTTTAGGATGGCAAAGGGTTCACCCTTACAGGCCAGGAATAAACACACAACAGCTTCCCACTACATGGGTTGCATTCCACATAAAGCTGTCTTTTGCCATCTGCTTGTCACTTGCCACCTTAGTGACCTCTCTAAAACCCGAAGAGTAGCTCCAGAAAGCGTGAAAAAATATATCCCATGCTGGTTTGAATATTCCTTGGATATAATATCTTCAATGACTACAATGTTGAATTTTCACATAAAATTTATGAGATTATCTAAATTACCAACTTTTCTCACACAGTAATAGATCACAACCTGCAATCAGATCCAGTAGTCAAATTCTATGTGTGTAGAAGAGTGAAAAAAGATGCAGATGTGAGAAATAAAATGGGACCAAAAACTGTTATCTGATGTGTTTGTTTGAACTGCAGATGATACTGAAAGTATGCAATGGCCAAACACATTTGCAGGAGCTTCAAATCCAGATAATCTTTATCTGAAAGCAGCCTCTTAAATCAGGGATGTGAGTGCAGCATTATAGAAGTTATTCCATATCTACAGGATATGATATCCTAGCATTTACTATGCTTCCCAATCTAACTCTCTCTAAGCATTGAAGCTTTGAAAATCAAGAACTGGCTGAGAGCATGCAGAACAAAGCCATAACAACCATATCTGAAGACACAGAAGTTATCTGTCCTGGTTTGAAAGACAGGTGTTTGCTAAGGAAAGCAGAAACTTCCCTTTGGACTGAAAAAAAAATTGTGATTCTTCCGATTACTATAATTTTGGAATTAAGAGAACTCTCAGGCAAAGATATGGGGGTAGGAATGACAGTTCTTTACTAGTATATCTAACAAGACAAACAAGAACAACAACAGCTATGAAATTAGCCACAAACAGAACAGTAACTCAGTCCCAGTGTTTTTTGGCTGCAGGCACCTTTTCCCTGAGCTGCAGTTCCCGGTGCTGGGGGCGGGCAGGTCCCGCAGAGCCGCAGGAGGGCTGGGGGTGATGGCAGCGCTGTCCCAGGGGGAGAGAGAGATGGAGAGAGAGCTCTCTGCTCACGGTGTGGGTCCTGGTGCTCAGCAGAGTGCTGGATGGTGGTAGTTCACAGCGAGAAGAGAGCAGGGCAGGGTCCGATGGTGGTTTCCCGACGCTGGGATGGCAGGGATGGGACACAGGCGGCGATCGTCCTTCTCGTCCAAACTCCGCGGGGGAAATGGGCCGAGGCCCAGCCTTCCGCTTCCCCTTCTGGCTGTTTGAATCTCGTGGGGCTTTTTCTCTTCCCTCCCGTCCCCTCCCCCTTGTGACCAGGGCCCAGTCAACAGGTATCTTAGCATGACAATGGGGAAAATTCCACAGAGGGAAAAGGGAAAGAACCAACCCCCAACATTATCCACCCCGAATTTTCCCCTACCATCATGCCAAATCAAATTAAAATCTTCAAATTATAGACATCCATACAGTTACAGATACAGACACAGTATTGTAGGTAGTTCACCCTAAAACAAGGTCTCCTTGGTGTATGCATCGGGTCTTTCCATCCCTTTGCATCCCCTACCAGGTACAACCTGGCCCTTGAGCAAAAACCACCCCACGAATTGGATTGTCTTTGCTGGAGGCAGAGTTCACCCAAACAGTTTTTCCTAGCATACCTCTCATATGCACCACTGGAACCTTGTCCCCATCTGGTGTTCTCAAGGGCTCAGAATGGGCAGGGCCTGCTCGATTAGTGGAACCTCAGGTGTTCACTAACCATGTGGCCTTTGGTAGATTAATCTCCCAGTTTTTGAAAGTCCCCCCACCCAGTGCCTTCAAGATGGTTTTAAGCAGCCCATTGCACCGTTGCACTTTCCCAGCCGCTGGTGCGTGATAAGGAATGTGGTACACCCACTTAATGCAGTGTTCTCTGGCCCAGGTGTTTATGAGGCTGTTCTTGAAATGAGTCCCATTGTCTGCCTCAATTCTCTCAGGGGTACCATGTCTCCAAAGGACTTGCTTTTCCAGGCCCAGGATGGTGTTGTGGGCAGTGGCATGAGGTACAGGGTAGGTCTCCAACCATCCAGTGGTGGCTTCCACCATGGTCAGCACGTAGCGCTTGCCTTGGCGTGTCTGAGGCAGTGTGATGTAGTCAATCTGCCAGGCCTCCCCGTAGTTATATTTGGACCACCGCCCCCCATACCAGAGGGGCTTGTGACCAGGGCCCAGTCAACACGTATCTTAGCATGACAATGGGGAAAATTCCACAGAGGGAAAAGGGAAAGAACCAACCCCCAACATTATCAGAAGACTGCTCTGAATTAGCTCTTCCCAACTTTTCTTTCATTGATGTCAGTTAGCTGATGTTAATGTTGTCCAGCACTGTGCACAGTACTAGTGATGCCAGCAAGCCAAAAAACAGTAGTTGGAAGTTACAAGTCTGTTAACAGAGTTCAGGCTGCAAGCAAGATGCAAAGAGCAAGAACAATTGCAATGGCATGCCATGGGATAGGGTGCATTTTCTGTCAATTGCAGTCTTTAAAACAAGGTTAGATAGCTAACAGGAATGTTCTATTTCAGCCACAAATGACAGGGCTTTAGGCAGGAATTAATGAGTAAAATGAAGTCAGGCTAAATGATTAGGCTGTTCCTTTCTGGCTTTTACATCTATGAAAATACAGCTTCCCAGGGCAGCTGCCCTGATCACAGAAAAGCAGCCCACACAGTGTTCTTGAGACTGGAAACCTGCTGCTACCACTTCATCAGCTGATGTCCCCGCTGAGGACTCGAGGTTATGGTGCTGAGAGGAGGGAGGGTCTACACATAAAGCTGTGTCTTAATATGTTAAGCCACTCTGCCAGCTGCTTCCTTTGCTGCATTGAGCTAAGTAATTATTTTAAACAGATGTAAATCAGAAAATATCTTTGCTTTTAAAAGTTAAATGTACCATAAATTAATGCCCCTAGCTATTTTCTCCCTCCCACGTGTACAAACACTAAAAGCAATAAATTCTCCAGCAGTTTTTGAGCCTTTGTATTCCTCTTCCAGATGATAATTTCATAAAGAGTTTTGATGCCTGAGTTTTGGCTGCTGTACTACAACTGATACTACCACAATTACACTCCTGAAAGGTTCACATGTTTTCTTAAACAGTCTATTAAGACAAAGCTATAAATACACAAGAATAAAGCAATCTTCCTTGTCCCAGTAAAAGTGCCCTGAGCTGCTGATTTTCAGGGCACACAGTATTATGCAGTACTCTCTATTTCTCTGGGGAGGTGGCAGCTGGAGGTGTGGCTGGATGGGGTGAAAACCCCCCAGCAGCCATAGGGAAGCAGATACCTCCTGCAGCAGGTTTGTTTGTATTGGCAGCTGTCAGTAAACTGTTGCTGGGCAATTCTGCTTCTGTCATTTTGGTCAGTGGAGCACCTAGCACCTTCTTAAAAGGCACCCATTTTTACTAGATGTGAGACAAATTTGTACAGATCTTAATTAACGGATCCTATTTGATTGAAAGTAAGCCAGACTGAATGCTGGAGACAGAGGTTGATTGCCTATATTAATTTAGGTCATATAGGCTGCATCTGAAAGCAGTTCTGACAGCTTCCTCGAGCCTCTTCATGTCAGCAGGGGAAAATCCTACTTTTACAGTGCTGTCAGTGAATTATCGAAGATCTTATAATTTTTTAAATAAAATTTATCCATACAGAATCTTTATGGCACTGAGAAGGCTCATAATCACCATTCCACAGAGGACTGCAGGCAGATACTAAGGGCACATTCAAATCTTGCAATGGACAGAGACCCTTGAGGCAAAATTGAACCTGCTCTTTAGCTTGAGGTGTCACAGCACAACCCTAAGGGGCCCCAGCCTGAAATAACAGACCCAAGGTAGGGTTATATGCTGCAAATGCCCCAACCATCTCACCATCACAGTTTCTAGTGCCAAACAGTCTTTGCAATTTGCAAAGACAGTGTTCACAGACAGTGAATGGTGGGGAGCTCCCTGTGGAGCCCTCACTCCATGTGCGCATAGAGGGCATCAGTAATGCAACCTACACTTCCTGCATCCCAAGGCAATGGCTTTGGGCTTCTTTTCCCTGCTTGCTTTTTTTTTCCCCAGCCTGTTCTAGCTATATGACCTTTTTTTTTTTTCTCTGTCTGTCTGTGTGTGTTCAAGAATAAAATAATACAAGCTCTAACCAATTTACCAATTTTAACTGTGTATTTTCTGCTTTGGTGGCGGGAACATCAACTATAAGATGCTTGAAATCACAGGATCAGAGCAGTAGTTTTAAAACTTCAAATATGGACATCACACTGTTACCCACAGCATTGTTCCCCACCACAAAATAGTCAACACAGATATACTTCTAAATGTTTCTTCCATCACTCCGAGAATATTCATGAATATTCACATTTTTGACTATGTTACCTTTATTATAGATATGGGTTGCAATGCTTCCATGTATCATACTGGAGTAAATACAGAAATCAGTGTATTTCAGAGTGAACTCAGCCAAAAACGATAGGAAGGAGAAGTTTCTTAAGCCTTTAAATAAGGCATAAGATAAACTTCTGTAATGTATTTAGAGGAAAAAGAAAGACTGCTAGGCATCTGTAAAAGGAATGCAGGACTTCTAAACCCATGTACATTAATGCACTAGAATATGACAACAGGAACAAGAATATATCATAGGAAGACAATTACTACAGCTATGTTTAGGCAAGAACTGTCAGTAGGCCCAGACAAATTTCAATTACATTTGCCATGTGTTCACGCCTTACTTGACCAGATTGTTTCTGAATTCCTGCATGTTGAGGGTTAGTTCTCTCCCTTTTTCCCTCTGTGGAATTTTCCCCATTGTCATGCTAAGATACCTGTTGACTGGGCCCTGGTCACAAGGGGGAGGGGACGGGAGGGAAGAGAGAAAGCCCCGCGAGATTCAAACAGCCAGAAGAGGAAATGGAAGGCTCTGGCTCGGCCCATTTCACCCGCGGAGTTCGGACGAGAAGGACGATCGCCGCCTGTGTCCCATCCCTGCCATCCCAGCGTTGGGAAACCACTATGGGACCCTGCCCTGCTGTCTTCTGGCTGTGAACTACCACCATCCACCACTCTGCTGAGCATTAGGACCCACACCGTGAGCGGAGGGCTCTCTCTCTCCATCTCTCTCTCCCCCTGGGACAGCTCTGCCATCACCCCCAGCCCTCCTGCGGCTCTGCGGGACCTGCCCGCCCCCAGCACCGGGAACTGCAGCTCAGGGAAAAGGTGCCTGCAGCCAAAAAACACTGGGACTGAGTTACTGTTCTGTTTGTGGGTAATTTCATAGCTGTTGTTGTTCTTGTTTGTCTTGTTAGATATACTAGTAAAGAACTGTCGGAAGAAACACGGGAGACGAGTCTCATGCTATCATGATCAACAAGCCTCGTTTATTATGCGCTAGATAATTACTTTTATACATGCAATAATTAGCTCATACATATTGCAAACTTATAGCTCTTCATTTGTTATATAGTTCATGACGCATATGACCTTTGCAGTAAGCCTTGCAGTTGCTAGTTCCTCTATTTTAGATACTTTTTCTGCACTCCTTCTGCTTTCAACAACCTTGTTTTTGTATAATATCTGTGCTCAAGGATACTGTGTCCCTGCAGGCAGTCACATAGGCCACGGCTACACTTTGACTAGCCTGATTGTATCGTGGCCTTTGCAACGCAGCCATTCTTCTGTTATGCTCTCCACACTTCCCCCGTTTTCTTTTTGTGCTAATAGGGATGTATTCCCTTTTTGATTTATAGCTCGCATTATTGCACTTTGCAAGCATTTAAAAAGGCATGGCACTATAATAAGCACACTAAAAATTACAATCCAAATTGTAATCAAATGTTGCAATACGGATGACAGCCAGGGACTTAAACTAAGACTTTTTATCCAGTCTTCAAGCCCAAACCCAGAGTTTTGTTGTAAGTGTGTGGTTAGTGTATGTAATTGCTGCAATTGTGCGTGTATGGAAACAGAGTGGTCTGATAAATTCATGCAACACATACCTTCAAAGTCTTCACACCCGTGGCCTTGGGCTAATAATAAAAAGTCGATGGCGGCTCGATTCTGTAAGGTAGCGTGTCTCACTGAATCAACGTCTGTTAACAATTGTGACAGTGCAATCGATGTGGCATTAGTTTGTTTTGCAAGCCAGCATCCTAGTTTTCTTAAGGTGGTTAAGGCTTGCGCGGTACCTATATTTGGGATTAATGATGCCCCAAAAATCTTTCCACGGGACCAAAAGGTGGCTTTATCATCACATTCGGATGTGAAAGCATGCGCCATCCTTTTGGTTCTAAAATGGCTTTTACGTCGTTGTAAAATCATGGACGTATTTGGTGTAAGCAATGTTAATCGCCCAAGTGTACAGGGTCTCCTACTAATTTGGAGGGGATTCCTGCCCAGGCACGATCTCCGCATATAAGGAATACTCCTGGAGGCAAACTAACTGGCGAGTTAGAGGACAGCGACAAATTACTAGTTGTATAATTGCACCACCTAGAGGCGTTGCGGTATACTGGCTGGGTAGCGTTAACAACCATAGGAAATAAGAGATTAGCACCTTGCTTACCAGGGCCTGCGCGATAAACACTTGTCCAATTAAATTGGACACATGCATCTGCTTTAATTGAGCCTAATATTTCAAGTTCTTGAGGTTCTAGTGGAGCCTGTAGAAAATGGGATATAATTTTGTCCCAGCTGTCCACGTTGTTACCAGGACTGCAGGCATTACAGGAGGATACTCCTTTTGGGCATGGCCACGAATTCAGTGGCACTCCTGCCAGGCACGTTGAAAAGGGATTTTCTGGCGATGACAGTGCCAGGCATATAGCTTCTTGCCCTGTCTTGTTAGCTAACGTCACCCATATGTTTTCTTTTGGCTGTGGAGGGACCCAAATAGCAGCGGAAGCATATAGGTAAAATGATGTTACAGCAGTTAACACTAGCTTTAACTTGCTTTCCCTCATTGCTGATTTTTCTTTCTATTCTTTTGTGCTTGCTTTTTAACTCTCAACCGCTGATATCTGTTACAGAGTGCTTCCCACTCTTGGGGGTGGACTACCCACTGTCGAGGGATTCTGTAATACACGTCACACTGCTTCTGTACTATGTGAGAGTTACGTATTGCTCTAGCCCTCTCTACTGAGCGTTGAAGCTCCCAACAGGCATATGCCAGAGCTTTTTGCTCGGGGCTCTCATATAAGAGAACCGCTTGGTGGAAGGGTAATCCTGTGCTTTCCTCAAGTGCCTGTAGATGAGTCTTATTTCTCCAGACTCCCCGACACGAAAAACACCACAATCTCCCACTTGTTGCCTGTTGATGTACCTAAGTGTCTCGACCACAACTCCCACAATGTATCAGCACCCATGCATGATGATACTGGTCTCCACAGCTTAAGCATCCACAAAGCCTTATCTCTTCAACACAATAATTGGCTAAGCAAACAAGCAAATATGCTAATTGGTCTGCTGTCCTTGGCTCTATGATAGCTGGGCTAAGTATTGCCTGCAAAAAAGGTCGGTGCGGTCGAATCAGCAGCTCCAACTGCAGGGGTAGGTTCCTGACGGTCTCCACCTTGTGGTCGGTTAGCTGGCCTAGTCCAGTGTGCAGGGATCCACTCGGGCCCTGTAGGGGTGGAAACACAGAGATAACCCCTTCCCCAAAATAGAACTTCAGCTGGACCCTGCCAGAGTCCTGTTTGGAGACATTTGTACTTGACCCACACCCCTGCTGGTTTTTTCCTGTCATCGTCTGGCTCACGTATTTTATGCATGACAGCAGCCGGAACCTCCTCTGACCCAAAGATACACAAGTGGTTTAACACAAACAAAGTTTTTTGAAGTCTTTCTTGTATGTCTAGGGTGTCTTTAAACTTGTCTAAATATCTTTTCAATGTGTTATGTGCTCTTTCTACTATTGCTTGTCCTTGAGGATTGTGCGGTATACCTGTCAGATGTTTGACTCCCCATTGATTTAGAAAACTTTGAACCCTGCGGCTGACATAGGTGGGCCCATTGTCCATCTTTAATTGCTGGCAAACTCCCATGACTGCGAAACAGCTAGTCAGGTGTCTGACTACGTGAAGCCCCTTTTCACCTGGCTGTGCTGTAGCCCAAATAAAATGACTATGTGTATCAATAGTAACATGTAGGTATTTCAGCCGACCAAAACTAGCTACATGGGTGACATCTGCCTGCCAGATTTCATTAATTACGGTCCCCCTTGGGTTGACCCCCATTCCCAAGCCCACTCCATTATTGTGATTGGCAGAAACAGGGCAGCTCCTAACAATTGCTGCAGCCTCGGCTTGCGAGATGCGAAACTGTCTTTGCAAGCCTTTTGCATTTTGATGAAATATTGAGTGAGCTTCTCTGGCTAATGTAAACTGAGGCAGAGGTACTGTAATGGCCGCAGATACCAAGTCGTCAGCTTTTTTGTTTCCTTCTCCTAGGCCTACATTCCACTTATGACTCCTAATATGCAACATTGAATAGGCCTCTGTTCTGTTTCTCAGAGCACGCTTGAGCTGTAAAAACAGCTCATACAGCCTTTTGTTTTGCACGTTCTTAATAACAGCATCCTCGATTCTGGCAGCAACCCCCACTACATAAAGTGAATCGGACACCACATTCAATGGTTCAGTGATGTGAGTCACTGCCCATACGACAGCCAAAAGCTCCAATGTCTGCAAACTATCCTCGGGCATTGCTTCCAGGAGTTGCTGGTGCCATTTCTCTCTCTTTTTCCAGACAATCGCTGCTCTGCGCATCCTTTTTCCTGCGTTGGTGAAGGCTGTAACAGCATTAGGGATGGGCTTTTCTTCTCTTAGTGGCCTACCGATCCAACTCCATTCTCCTATCCATTGCAGTGCTCTAGGTGCCAGAGTCCCTGTCTCTATTCGCGCTCCTGCTCCCAGCAGTGCTTCTGCAAGGTCAGTGGAGTTCAGCAGGTACCAATCCAATGTAGGTTTTTCGATGGGCAGGTTAATCACTGCTGGTTCTAAGCCAGTAATCTCCAAGATTCGCATGCGACCTCTTTTTATTAATATGGCCAGGTTTTCAATTTTTGTGGTTAATGTTTTTCGCTTCTGCAGTGGCGGCGAAATCCACTCTAGCACCCTCTCTCCTGTTTTCTTTTTACATTGCGTAATAGCTCCAAGTAAGTGGGGTGCATTATGCCAAATGGTAAGGCATAGGGGTAGCTCCGGATCTAAGCGTGACACAAAACCTTCTGAAATGCAAGTGCTGATATGTTGTAGTGCTTTTTGTTGTTCTAACGTGAGGCTCACAGGCATACAGGGATCAGTTCCCTTTAGCAATGGTTGTAACATTTCCAGTAAACTGTTTGGAATGCCTGTAACTGGTTTTAGCCATTGTAAGTCTCCCAGAAGTCTTTGAGCATCGTGTAAAGTTGCTATTGTAGTGGCAATTGACAACTTTTGTGGCTTGATTATCTGTTTAGTTATAGTCCAGCCTAAGTACTTCCACGGTGGGGCTCTTTGAACTTTTTCTGGAGCTATGATTAAGGAAGAATCTGCTAATGTTTTTCTGATTTTTTCTATTTGCTCTTTTGTAAAGTCCTTGGGTTGTGAAAACAAAATATCATCCATATAATGATAAATAATTGTGTTAGGCAGTTGTAGTCTCAAAGGTTGCAGTGCGGTATCAACATAAAGTTGGCATATAGTAGGTGAATTTCGCATGCCTTGTGGTAAAACAGTCCATTCAAACCTCTTATCTGGCTCTCCTCTGTTAATTGCAGGTAGTGTAAATGCAAAACGCTTGGTGTCACTCAAGTGTAGTGGAATCGTGAAAAAACAGTCTTTTAAGTCAATGATGAGAATGGGCCAATTTTCAGGCAGCATGGTCGGATTAGGGAGACCTGGCTGAAGGGCCCCCATTGGCTCCGTCTGGTCATTTACAGCTCTTAGGTCGTGGAGCAATCGATATTTCCCAGATTTCTTTTTTATTACAAAAATAGGTGTGTTCCATGGGCTGGTAGACAATTTTAAATGTCCTTGTTGAAATTGTTCTTGTACCAGCTGATGTGCATGTTTTAGACTTTCCCTTTTTAAAGGCCATTGCTTTACCATCACAGGTTCGTTAGTGGTCCAGGTGAGTGGGAGCGGGAAAGTCCAAGCAATGGCAGCTACTCTAAAGGGTGTTCATTAGTGAGAACAAGTCCCAATTGCGACAGTGCATCACGCCCAATTAAACATTGTACTGTGGGAGGAAGTGTGGCTATTGAAAAAGATGCCATTGCTTGTTTACCTTCTATTTCTATGGTGAGGACGGGGGTACGGTTGGCCAGGGTCATTCCTCTGATGCCGGTTATGGTGGTTGTTGCAGCTTGTACCGGCCAGTTGGAAGGCCATTCTTCAGGGGAAATAATACAAGAGTCTGCACCTGTATCCAATAGTCCAGTCAGCTTAATGCTTTGGCCTTGGAAATGTAACTGACAAGGCCGCTTGGGTCGTGTTGACAGGTCTAATGTGAGCCATGTCAGTCCTCCGGTGGAGCCAAAAACTCCTTTGTGCTCTGGGCTTTTGCTGTAAAGGAGTTATTTCTCTGGTTAATTGTGGGAGCGGTACCAATTGAGCCAACCTTTGCCCTTTTGTGATTTTTATTGGGGGATAGGGGGTATGGACCATGATCATGATTTCCCCTTCATAGTCCAAATCTATAACACCAGGCAAAACAAAAAGTCCCAATATTGACGCAGATGAACGACCCAAAAGTAGTCCCCCCACAAGTTTTCCTTTTTTTAAGATAGGTCCAATGAGTCCTGTGGGAATTTTGTGTGGCATTGTAGTTAGGATTGTGATGTCTACTGAGGCTGCCACGTCCATGCCGAGGCTCCCGCTGGTGGCTGGCTTCAGTTGTTGGCTGGTCCTGACGGCATCGCAGCTGCAACTTGTGTCCCCGCGCGGCCGCTGCTCGCGCTGTTTCTCGAGTTTCCCGACTTTCGGCGACAAGCATTGGTGTTATGTGTGTTGGACTGGCACTTCCCACACCAGACTCTCGTTGCAGCACACTCTCGTCGAATATGTCCATTACTGCCGCAGCGAAAACATTTTATCTTGCTGTTACCATTAGAGTGGGGGCGAGAGTTGACCACTGCTGCTTGGAGGGGTGCAAGAGCTGCCATGACTTGAGTCTGTGAAGATTTTGCCTGCTCCTGTAGTACTTTTGCCTGTTCCTGCAACCCCTCTCCTATCTTTTGTAGGGCATTAACTAAAAAGACTTGCAAGCCTGAGGGGAGGGAGGCAGCCCTCTCTAGTAAATCTGCTATTTGCCAATCTCCTGGCATAGAACTTATAAGATTTCTAGTAGCTGTATTGTAATTTTGCATTACACACTGTTTCAATAGGGCTCCCTGCATATATTCTTGTACTCCGGCCTTTTCTATTGCCTCTATGACCTTATCTACAAAAGCTCCCAGTGGTTCTTCCCTTCCTTGTTTTATGCCCATATAAATAGGTACTCCTCCTGGATTTTTAATTTTGCTCATGGCCCTCCTTGCTACATTCATAGCTTCCCGACATTTATCTGGACCCATTAGTGCCTGTGCTTCAACCCGCAAATAGGCCCCCAACCCCATCAACTCTTCCACTGTCAGGCCATGCAACGGATCTCCTGGGGCTCTCTGTACATTGGCCGATGCCATGGCCTCTTGCTGCCAATGTGCATTGAACAGCATTAACTGATGAGGTGTATAAATCAATCGTGCCAGACCCCTTATATCCGAAGCTAACATAATATAGGAGTTAAAAAGATAGTCCAGCATTTGTCTAACGGGTTCACTAGTGACTCCATAACTTCCCACTGTGGCACGCAATTGTGCTAAAAGCTTCCAATCCAGTGTTGTAATAGCCGCCTGCAATCCTCCTTGAGGACTGGGAGTAAAAACAACTGGAAATGCAAGAGACTCGGTGGCAGCTTCGACAAGGTCAGAGTCTCCCTTTTCCACCCCCTGACGAGCTAACGCAGCCCGCAGCTCGCGCCTCTCCCTTGCCATGGCCTCCACGAGGTCAGATTTTTCCTCAGGGACAGGCTCAGGGCTCGTTGGGGCTTGCGGCGCCTGACCTGGGTCTGCTGAATCTTCAACAGGAGGTGCAGACGGAGCTGGCGGCACTGAAGCCAGTAAATTAACACTGGTGAAAGTGGGAGGATTTGGAGCACTAGCATTCCATTGCGGGTCATAAACTTTATTTCTCTCTTGGGCTGTCACTACCTCCTGTGCTGCTCTTTTTTCCGCCTGACTCATCAAAAGTTCATTGTGTACTACTTTCCATAATTTGCTTATCTTTTTTGCTGGTTTATCATCTTCTAGTACTAATTCCCACAACTTATCTCCAAACTGTTTCCATTCTGACAATTTGTGCACAGTATGAGGGTTTATAAAATACCCATACGACTAAGCATACTACAAAAGGGAGGGGAGTTCCTTTGCTAAATCTATTCCTTTAATTTGCCTCTTTCTTAAGAAGGCTGTAAATAAATCATATGTCGCTTGCCTGTCCATACTCACGTCAGCACGCTGTTGCAGCCCCTCCAGGCTTCGGCAGCACGTACCAGCCAAGCCCATCGCTGTGGTCGCTCAGGACACGGAGCACTTTCTTTTTTAGGTCTGTAGTCGTCCCTCTAGCTGCAGGACCCGGACCCAACATATTCTCCGAAATCCGTGGCGTATCACGTCTATCACATGGGGGTCACCATTTGTCGGAAGAAACACGGGAGACAAGTCTCATGCTATCATGATCAACAAGCCTCGTTTATTATGCGCTAGATAATTACTTTTATACATGCAATAATTAGCTCATACATATTGCAAACTTATAGCTCTTCATTGGTTATATAGTTCATGACGCATATGACCTTTGCAGTAAGCCTTGCAGTTGCTAGTTCCTCTATTTTAGATGCTTTTCTGCACTCCTTCTGCTTTCAACAACCTTGTTTTTGTATAATATCTGTGCTCAAGGATACTGTGTCCCTGCAGGCAGTCACATAGGCCACGGCTACACTTTGACTAGCCTGATTGTATCGTGGCCTTTGCAACGCAGCCATTCTTCTGTTATGCTCTCCACAAAGAACTGTTATTCCTACCCCCATATCTTTGCCTGAGAGCTCTCTTAATTCCAAAATTATAATAATCGGAAGAATCACGGGTTTTTTTCAGTCCAAAGGGAAGCTTCTGCTTTCCTTAGTAAACACCTGTCTTTCAAACCAGGACAGATTTTGGCTGCCCAACGTGGGGCCCGAGGGCATTGAGAGAAAAGGGTGAAAAAGGAATAACAGTTCTTGAGTTACCTCAGTTTTGTGTTAGGTGGCATCAGGTTGTCCAGCTTACCGTGGTTTGGGCTCCATGTGGCCACAGCTTTATCTCTCCCATTTGCAATCCCTTACTTGAACATGAGTCCTATAACTCAGGCTGCTGTAACTATTATCCAGTTCCTTTTGTGGGCTGATAACGTGGGAAATTAATGGATTTTTAACTTCCTCTGAAAGGTGGGCACATGGATTCAGAGCTATCACACTCTAACTGTATGTTTTTGGGGTTACATTAATAATGGCACATACTGTGAGGATATGACACCAGAAAAAATTTTGTCCCAACCCCTTACACAGTTTTTTGGGTCTGCTCCACCAGCTTTTGAGGGGTTCAAATCTCTTCTAAGCAGTAATGATATCATACAGTGGCTGACATTGCTAATAGGCCTTGTAAACCTGTTCTATTTAACATTCCGAGATGAGGGGAGATTGACTTGGATGACAACCCTGATACATCCCCCAAGGAATAGGGATCCTGCCCCAGAGCCTGGCCCTGCCCTAGAGCCTGGCTCTGCCCCAGAGACTAAGGATTCTGCCCCAGATCCTGACCCTTACCCTGCCCCTGCCCCAGAGACTAAGGATTCTGTCCCAGAGCCTGACCCTGCCCCTGCCCCAGAGACTAAGGATTCTGCCCTAGAGACTAAGGATTCTGCCCCAGAGGTTAAGGATGTTGCCCCTGAGCCTGATTCTGCCCCAGAGCTCACCTCAGAAAGGAACCATCCAGAGTGGGTGGGGTTTCTAGTGAAGGAGATGGGCCAAATGCTGAAGGACTACCTTTCCCCAGCTCTTGAGAAACTCTCCCCCTGCCTTAAAGAGGGAGAACCTGATGGTGCAGCTGTGGAACCCACAAATGTTACATCTCACCAGGTTCCAGCTGAACTGCAAGGGCACTCACAGCCAGCAGTAGTTGCCCCTGTGGAAACTAGAAAGTTTAAGGTGAAAACAAAGCACCTGGATAATAAGGATCAGAAAGCAGGGCCCTCACAACCAGCAGGGGAGCCAGAGGTTGAGATCGTCACAGAGTCCCTGTCATACGAGAGTCTCCGTAATCTGCGTAAAGATGTTGTACGAAGGGGCCGTGAGGCTTTTACAACGTGGTTACTGCGGGTCTGGGACCTTATGGGTACAGGTGTGCAGCTGGATGGTACTGAGGCAAGGAATTTGGGACCCCTGACCCAGGACTCAGGTGTGGATCACATATTCGTAAGGGAACCAGGCCCCCTTTCCCTCTAGGAGCGGCTTTTAATGAGTGTAAGAGAGAGGTTTGTCCATAGAGAGAGAATGCAGGAGCACCACCATAGAATGCGCTGGAAGACCGCTGAGGAGGGGATCCAACAGCTGAGAGAAGTGGCAGTACTGGAGGTACTCTTTGGGAGGGGTGGACAACATGACAATGACCCCGACAAGGTCAGGTGCACAGGGCAGATGTTGTGGAATCTGGCACACCTGGGGCCATCTCAATACACCACATTCATTGCAGCCATTAATGCTGACACCAACCACGAGACAGTGGGTTCTGTTGCCAGTAGGCTCAGAAATTTTGAGAGTATAATGAATGGCCCAATGCAGGCTCAGGTCTCTGCTGTGATTAGGGAACTCAGAGAGGAGTTCAAGGAGGAGATAAGAGGGGTGAGGGAGGAGATGAGGAAGGTCAATGCAGCACCAGTGCAAGTCACAGATCCCAGAGTTAGAGCCCAACGTCCCCCAGCTAGGGATAGAGGATACACCCCGCCAGCTGACCTGTGGTTCTTTCTGCGTGACCATGGGGAAGACATGAGGAGGTGGGATGGGAAACCCACTTCTGCCCTGGCAGCGCGGGTGCGTCAACTCAGGGAGGGAAACACTAACCAAGGGAGCTCCACTAAAGTGAAGGTAGCCTCAACTTCCCATAACCAAGATGCAGGGTATTACAAAAGGGAGGATGATTTGTCAGATCCCCTTGAGGGAACCTCCAACATGTATGCCCAGGAAGGAAATAATAACCAGAGCTAGAGGGGCCCTGCCTCTAGCCAGGGAGAGGCACGGGAAAACCGGGTCTTTTGGACGGTGTGGATCCGATGGCCTGGCACATCAGAGCCACAAAAACATAGGGCATTAGTTGATACTGGTTCACAGGTCACCCTAATACCATCAGAACATGTGAGGGAGGAGCCTGTTTCTATTGCTGGGGTGACAGGGGGATCACAGGAATTGACTTTGCTGGAGGCTGAGGTGAGCCTGACTGGGAAGGAGTGGCAGAAGCATCCAATTGTGACTGGCCCAGAGGCACCGTGTATTCTAGGCATAGACTTCCTCAGGAATGGCTATTACAAAGACCCAAAGGGACTCAGGTGGGCTTTTGGAATAGCTGCTGTAGAGGCAGAAGGCATTAAGCAATTGAACACCTTGCTTGGACTGTCAGAGAACCCATCTGCAGTGGGACTTCTGAAGGTGAAGGAGCAGCAAGTGCCAATTGCCACCTCGACAGTGCACCACTGGCAGTACAGGACAAATCGAGATGCCATGATCCCCATCCACAAGATGATCCGTGAGCTGGAGGGCCAAGGGGTGGTCAGCAAAACCCACTCACCCTTCAACAGCCCCATCTGGCCTGTGCGCAAGTCTGATGGAGAATGGAGATTGACTGTGGACTATCGTGCATTGAATGAAGTGACTCCACCACTGAGCGCTGCCGTGCCAGACATGCTGGAACTCCAGTACGAGCTGGAGTCCAAGGCAGCAAAGTGGTACGCCACCACTGACATTGCGAATGCATTTTTCTCCATTCCTCTGGCAGCAGAGTGCAGGCCTCAGTTTGCTTTCACCTGGAGGGGCGTGCAGTACACCTGGAACCGACTGCCCCAGGGGTGGAAACACAGCCCAACCATCTGCCATGGACTGATCCAGGCTGCACTGGAAAAGGGTGAAGCTCCAGAACATCTGCAATACATTGATGACATCATTGTGTGGGGGAACACGGCAATGGAAGCATTTGAGGAAGGAGAGAAGATCATCCAGATTCTGCTGGGAGCCAATTTTGCCATCAAGAGGAGCAAAGTCAAAGGTCCTGCCCGAGAGATCCAGTTTCTGGGAGTAAAGTGGCAAGACGGGCGGCGCCAAATCCCCACTGAGGTCATCAATAAGATCACTGCGATGTCTCCACCAACCAACAAGAAGGAAACACAAGCTTTCCTAGGTGCCATAGGCTTTTGGAGAATGCACATTCCTGAGTACAGCCAGATCGTCAGCCCTTTCTACCTGGTCACCCGCAAGAAGAACGAATTCCACTGGGGCCCTGAGCAGCAGCAAGCCTTTGCCCAGATCAAGCAGGAGATCGCTCATGCTGTAGCCCTCGGCCCAGTCAGGACGGGACCAGAGGTGAAGAATGTGCTCTACTCTGCAGCCGGGAACAAGGGCTTGTCCTGGAGCCTTTGGCAGAAGGTACCTGGTGAGACCCGAGGCCGACCTCTGGGATTCTGGAGCCGAAGTTACAGAGGGTCTGAAGCCAACTACACCCCAACAGAGAAGGAGATCTTGGCTGCTTATGAAGGAGTTCAAGCTGCCTCAGAGGTGATTGGCACAGAAGCACAGCTCCTCCTGGCACCCCGACTACCAGTGCTGGGGTGGATGTTTAAAGGGAAGGTCCCCTCTACCCACCATGCCACCGATGCCACATGGAGCAAGTGGATTGCCCTCATCACACAGCGCGCCCGTATCGGAAACCCAAATTGCCCTGGGATTTTGGAAATAATTACAAACTGGTCGGAAGGTGAAAATTTTGGTCTTGCCAATGAAGAGGAGCAAGAACAAGTGACCTGGGCTGATGAAGCCCTGCCATACAAACAACTGCCAGCAGATGAAACTCGCTACGCTCTTTTCACTGACGGTTCCTGTCGCATCGTGGGAATGAACCGGAAGTGGAAAGCAGCCGTATGGAGCCCCACAGGACAGGTTGCACAAGCTACTGAAGGAGAAGGTGGATCAAGTCAACTTGATGAACTCAAAGCCGTTCAGCTGGCCCTGGACATTGCTGAAAGAGAGAAGTGGCCAAAGCTTTACCTTTACACTGATTCATGGATGGTAGCCAATTCTCTGTGGCTGGCTGGAAAGATGGAAAAAAGCTAACTGGCAATGTAGGGGAAAACCAATCTGGGCTGCTGATGAGTGGAAAGACATTGCCAGTCGGGTAGAGAAGCTACCTGTAAAGGTCTGTCATGTAGATGCCCATGTCCCCAAGAGTTCGGCTAATGAGGAGCACCAACACAATGAGCAAGTAGATCAGGCTGCAAGGATAGAGGTGTCACAGATAGACTTAGACTGGCAACACAAGGGAGAGTTGTTCCTGGCTCGATGGGCCCACGATGCCTCAGGTCACCAAGGCAGAGATGCTACCTATAAGTAGGCACGAGACCGAGGGGTGGATCTCACCATGGACAGTATTTCCCAGGTTATCCATGACTGTGAGACGTGTGCTGCCATCAAGCAAGCCAAGCGAGTGAAGCCCCTCTGGTATGGGGGGTGGTGGTCCAAATATAAGTATGGGGAGGCCTGGCAGATTGACTACATCACACTGCCTCAGACACGCCAAGGCAAGTGCTATGTGCTGACCATGGTAGAAGCCACCACTGGATGGTTGGAGACCTACCCTGTGCCTCATGCCACTGCCCACAACACCATCCTGGGCCTGGAAAAGCAAGTCCTTTGGAGACATGGTACCCCTGAGAGAATTGAGGCAGACAATGGGACTCATTTCAAGAACAGCCTCATAAACACCTGGGCCAGAGAACATGGCATCGAGTGGGTGTACCACATTCCTTATCACGCAACAGCGGCTGGGAAAGTGGAACGGTGCAATGGGCTGCTTAAAACCACCTTGAAGGCACTGGGTGGGGGGACTTTCAAAAACTGGGAGATTAATGTACCAAAGGCCACATGGTTAGGTAACACCTGAGGTTCCACTAATCGAGCAGGCCCTGCCCAGTCTGAGCCCTTGAGAACACCAGATGGGACAAGGTTCCAGTGGTGCATATGAGAGGTATGCTAGGAAAAACTGTTTGGGTGAACTCTGCCTCCAGCAAAGACAATCCAATTCGTGGGGTGGTTTTTGCTCAAGGGCCAGGTTGTACCTGGTAGGGGATGCAAAGGGATGGAAAGACCCGATGCATACACCAAGGAGACCTTGTTTTAGGGTGAACTACCTACAATACTGTGCCTGTATCTGTGACTGTATGGATGTCTATAATTTGAAGATTTTAATTTGATTTGGCATGATGGTAGGGGAAAATTCGGGGTGGATAATGTTGGGGGTTGGTTCTTTCCCTTTTCCCTCTGTGGAATTTTCCCCATTGTCATGCTAAGATACCTGTTGACTGGGCCCTGGTCACAAGGGGGAGGGGACGGGAGGGAAGAGAGAAAGCCCCACGAGATTCAAACAGCCAGAAGGGGAAGCGGAAGGCTGGGCCTCGGCCCATTTCCCCCGCGGAGTTTGGACGAGAAGGACGATCGCCGCCTGTGTCCCATCCCTGCCATCCCAGCGTTGGGAAACCACTATGGGACCCTGCCCTGCTGTCTTCTGGCTGTGAACTACCACCATCCAGCACTCTGCTGAGCACCAGGACCCACACCGTGAGCAGAGGGCTCTCTCTCCATCTCTCTCTCCCCCTGGGACAGCGCTGCCATCACCCCCAGCCCTCCTGCGGCTCTGCGGGACCCGCCCGCCCCCAGCACCGGGAACTGCAGCTCAGGGAAAAGGTGCCTGCAGCCAAAAAACACTGGGACTGAGTTACTGTTCTGTTTGTGGGTAATTTCATAGCTGTTGTTGTTCTTGTTTGTCTTGTTAGATATACTAGTAAAGAACTGTTATTCCTACCCCCATATCTTTGCCTGAGAGCTCTCTTAATTCCAAAATTATAATAATCGGAAGAATCACATTTTTTTTCAGTCCAAAGGGAAGTTTCTGCTTTCCTTAGCAAACACCTGTCTTTCAAACCAGGACACTGCATCAAACGGTTTATGGCTGCTTCTTTCAAAATAACTCAAAATGCATCCCATCTCTGAACTGCTCTGAAAAATGCCATCAGGAAAATGAAACTGGATTCCTAGACATGTTCATTAGAGTAGGTGTCTTGGGTATAGCACAGTTGGCATGGCCTCTCCCAGTGCCACGATGCCCCCAGCCACAGTCACACTCTAAAACTGGGTGTCAGCACTTTGAGGATTAGAAGAGTGCAAGTATTTTTAAATACTTTTTTTTCCTAACAAAAGGTACTAGCCTTTTTTAGGTTACCCAGGAAAATAATTAATGCTATGCTTTTCAGACTTTACAAATAAGAATGATATGCCACTCTTGAAAGGAATTGTGAAGTGTTTAGGTCTACAACAGGATGTGCAACAGATCACACTCTGCTGGGAGTAGTCCTCAGGCAAAGGGAAGTGTGATTGGGAAGAAAAGTAATTGAATGAGCAGGAAAGAATTAATATACTTACAGGACATGAAATTTGACTCATCTGGCAGCTGAAGCCATGCTCAAATTTTTGTATGGAATTTTTATACTCATAATCTATATTGCTGCTTTATTGAGACAGCTCTCTAGTTGTCAATGCAGGAAGTTTGCTTGTCAAGGCGATTTACTCGGAAATAGTCAAGTCATGCTTTGTTTTGTAGGGGGTGTTTTGGTAATTTTTCCCAGTTAAAAAAAAAACAAAAGAAGGCACTTTTGGATGCAGCACAAGGGTTTTTCTGATTGCACAAGCTACATTCTTACTTATAACAATAGTCTCCCAACAGCAATGCATCCTGTCACTGTGATATTCTGTGGCTATAAACTTGTTATTCCTCAGCTCACCACTTACGTGTCAGAAAAAAGCCAAATTCAGTGTTGTAAGGTAATCCCTACATTCAGTCAACCATTAAAAATTAACTTCACTATTTTTTTTTAAGATATTCCCCATGCAAACTTTGGCATCACTCTTCACACTCTACTTCTAAGCCTTGTTTAGAACTGTGCTTGCAAGCGCTTCCTCAGTGAAAATTCCAGTGCAGCTGCAAATCCCTCCAGAGTTATCATTCTGCAGTGGTCCACAATTCTTCACTTGCCACTGAATTTTCTGTAGTATACTGAGTTATGATTTTGAGCATGCAGATGCATACAACACCTGAACTTTTCAGAAATGCATTTTTAGCTTGCTATAAAAAGATTTATTTGCATCAAGGTGCCCACATTCTAATTTTCACCATTGGTGCACCCACATTAACACACTGTTGCTCCTCCATTCTTATATTTATACTCGTCTAATCCAGAAATGCCTCCTCTACTGCAGTCTACCAGGTAAATGTAGCAAGATTTCAAGTATTTCCTTTCAGACATCATAACTCTAGTCTCTTAATTCTTCCGCTATCCTTTTCACCTCCCTGAGAGGTTTCATTTAAGAAAACTGTTAATTACCTGATCTCTGAGAAGTCTTCATTTTTCTCTGTTTGTAGCCTTTGGTACTCATAATTCATACTGATGCTGCATTGACTCTCCCTTGCTCTGGAGGACTTAACCCTTCATCCCTTCTCTTAAGTGATGCATCAATGTTGGGGGTTGAGTTTTTTTCTTTTCCTCTGCCTGTGGAATTTTTCCCATTGATATGCTAAGAAGCACTGATGGCTAGGTACTTGAGATGGGGGAAGGGGAACTCTTTTGGGGTTTGGGAGTTTTCTCTCAGAGGAACAGAGAGACACTACAAGTTTAAAAGCAGGTAAAAGGAGAGCAGAGGGCAGCTGTTCTCTCACTCGTTCTCGGCTTTGAATGAGGACAGTCACAGCTACCACCGCCATAGCCCAGCTGGGAGCTGCCTCTTCTTCTGCTGCTAGACCCCGCACCCCCTGCCCTGCCAGGACATCCTGCCATTTCAGTTTGCTGTTTCTGAGATTCTTGCTAGAGCACCGGCACCGACACTGCCCCAGGGTTCATGAAGCAAACCCTCTCTTTTCCATCCCTTCCCATCCCAGACCCAGCCGCCATTACCGCGTGCTCCCCGAGCTCTCAGCACAGCGCCCCCTGCAGCCCCGGGGGGATCATTGCACCGGCCCCGTGCACCGGGAGCCGCCAGCGCTCCCTGCCGGCTGTGACGGGAACTGCACCAAAGGGAAAGTGCCTGCGGCTGAGAGGAACCGGCACTGGGTTCCTGGTTCTGTTTGTCATTAACTCCATAGTTGTTGTTTTGTTTGTCTTGTTGTACATACTAGTAAAGGACTGTTATTCCTATACCAATATCTTTGCCTGAGAGCCCCTTAATTTCAAAATTGTACTAATTCAGAAGGCAGGAATTCTCCATTTACATTCTCCGTTTCAAGCGAGGGTTCTGCTTTCCCTAGCAGACACCTGCCTTTCAAACCAAGACAATCAGCTGGGAAAAAAAGACATTTGAAGCATCTAAAAACTCAAGAATTGTTATTGGAGCACAAAGAGTAAAGGTGACATGTCTTGCAAAGACATGCTCTCCCTAAAAAATAAAGGCTGCAAAAACCTGTTGGCAGAAATGAGCGTTTCATACATTACCTGCATCTCTGAAACATAAGGGTAAGGTGTGCAGGGTTTTTGAGGAAAGAAGAAGAACTCCAGTACAATACAGATTTCCCAAGCATTTTCAACTACAGTTTTTTTGTCAGTGATTTCAACCTTCCATGCAAGGAGATAGATGTTTTGCTCAAGTATTTTACTGCTGAGGTCTAATTTGCAGGTCAGTGTCTCAAACTGATCCATGCTTTAGATATAAGTCTGGGGCTCGCGTACTCATTATATTCAAATAGAAACCCTAAAGAAAAGTTAATAAAATCCTGGTGATAACATACACCTGAAAGAAGTTAACATGTCAGTAGACTTAAGTACACAACTAAAGGGTACAAAGCTCATCTCACACAGATTCAAGACAAGCAGCAATAGGAAGACGCCTAAGGGATAATCCTGCAAATCCCTCAACAAAAAATATTTTAAAGATTTTCAAGAGAACATTTGGGAAAAAAACCCAAACAAGTCCACATCTAGAAACTCCACAGTTCCCATCAGAGTTTTACATCTTTACCTGAAAAATGCCTTACAGCAACTGTTACATAGAATACATAAAGACAAATTAAAGACAAAATTCTCTTGTTAGATGTGGTTATTTTGCTTGCAACCCTCTAAAAGTAATTTTGCAACATCAATATGTATGAACAGTTACATTGATATTCTTCAAGTTTCTGGTGCATCCTAGATGAGATTACAATGCTGCATGACTGCTGACTAACTTTATTCTTCAAGACAAGCAAACCTAGGAAAAATTCATGTGAAAAGAAGTGTTCCCAGAAGCAGTTACATTCTGCTAGCCCTGCAATCATGGCTGACTTACTGTCTTGGTTTGAAAGACAGGTGTTTGCTAAGGAAAGCAGAAGCTTCCCCTTGGACTGAAAAAAAAATTGTGATTCTTCCGATTATTATAATTTTGGAATTAAGAGAGCTCTCAGGCAAAGATATGGGGGTAGGAATAACAGTTCTTTACTAGTATATCTAACAAGACAAACAAGAACAACAACAGCTATGAAATTAGCCACAAACAGAACAGTAACTCAGTCCCAGTGTTTTTTGGCTGCAGGCACCTTTTCCCTGAGCTGCAGTTCCTGGTGCTGGGGGCGGGCGGGTCCCGCAGAGCTGCAGGAGGGCTGGGGGTGATGGCAGAGCTGTCCCAGGGGGAGAGAGAGAGATGGAGAGAGCCCTCTGCTCACGGTGTGGGTCCTGGTGCTCAGCAGAGTGCTGGATGGTGGTAGTTCACAGCCAGAAGACAGCAGGGCAGGGTCCCATAGTGGTTTCCCAACGCTGGGATGGCAGGGATGGGACACAGGCGGCGATCGTCCTTCTCGTCCGAACTCCGTGGGGGAAATGGGCCGAGGCCCAGCCTTCCGCTTCCTCTTCTGGCTGTTTGAATCTCGCGGGGCTTACCTCTTCCCTCCTGTCCCCTCCCCTTTGTGACCAGGGCCCAGTCAACAGGTATCTTAGCATGACAATGGGGAAAATTCCACAGAGGGAAAAAGGGAAAGAAACCAACCCCCAACACTTACAGATCCTTATTCAATATCAAAACAAGAAATGGAGATTCCCTGTCGCTGTCTGTGGGGTCTCCTGAACTTGAGATCACCCACAACAGGACATTTAGGTGGTTTAGAGTTCAAGTCTTCCCAGCTCGAGCACCAAAGAAGAGTCAGGAAGCCATTTTCTGAGGTTTCCAAGGTTGTTTATTCTTTCTTATCTAAGAAATTCTTTCTCTAACTAACAGAGCTCTGTGTAGCACGTCGATCCAAGGCACACTCTGTCTGCCCTTGGGCCAGACTTATCTTTTATACTATAAATTACATACTTAATGTTTACAATTACTTTCCAATACATGACACTTTTATTACACTGTCCAACTTTGTCCCAAACCAATCCAGTGATGCCATCCTGTCTCAGAAGATGGATGACATGAAGAAGAAGAAACGACATACCCAAAAGCCTCCATCTTAGCTTTAAACCCCCTAATATAAACATTTCTAAAAACTCACTTTTCTACCGTCTAACAATTTAACTTATACTCTAGTTAATTTTTGTGACTTGTAATTCTTCCTGCAATGTTGGTAATTTTTTCCAGGGACTAAAATCCAGTCCCCAGGGGTCTTGGGCACTATACCAAGCCCTCTGAGCCCCCTGCCTGGAGGGTCTCGAGGCATCCAGGGAAGCCAGGGGAACACCCTGGACTCCCACATCTCCCCCCGCTGTTTGCACCAAAAACACCTCTTTTGCAGCCCTGTCCATGGCTCGCCGAATGCACTGAATGATGCACGGCAGAATGAGCAGAAGAATTACAAATCCTACTAATATGTAATACCCTACTCTTAGAAGTTCTTTCCACAATGGTGAAAGATTAAAAAAGTCAAACACACCATCCAAACATGATACAGTGACTTCTCCAAGTTTTGTCACACCCTCTTGCAACTGCCTGATGTTCTCATTAATTGATTTTGAATGATCTGACAAGTTCATGCAGTACATTCCTTCAAATTCTTCGCACCCATATCCGTGAGTCAGCAATAGATAATCAATTGCTGCTCTGTTCTGAAGAGTGGCTTTTTCACACTGTTGACATCAGTTCAATGCAAGAGAAACAGCTTGCTCTCTTCTCTCTATGTTTTAACTTTCTTAAGATTTTCAAATCAGGTGTTAATAATGAAAGTCTTCCAATGCTGCATGGACCTCCTTTGATGTTTGCAGGGATAGCAGGCCAAATTCTGTCCACACAAATGAAAAATGTCCCTTGCAGCATTGCGCAGGAACTTGGAAGGATGGTTTCTCTGAAACCTTAGTATAATTACACCACGATGAAGCATTTTTATACACATCATGATTCGGAGTAACATCTATTGTTTTCTTCTCTGTCACTCCTGAAGAATTAAATTTGATATAGAAATCCATTCTTGTTGAACCAAAAGTTTCCGGTTCTTCTGGTTCAAAAGGAGCCACAGGGAGAAACTGAACCCACACATGCCATCCGTCTGCAGGAGAGGACACACCCTGTAACACCTTTGGAGGGATGTTCTCTGGAATTGGCCATTCTTTCACTGGCAATTCCACCAAACATGTTGAAAATGGCTTTTTTGACCTGGAATGTGTCAAACAAATTGTGTCTAGACCTGCTTCATGAGCTAAATTTTCCCAAACATTCTCCCTTGGCTGCATCATGGGTAAATCTGCCCCATCACTTAACACAATTGACAAAAAAATTGAACACAAAATTATCTGAATAGACATTTTCTTTTTCAGTTCTTGAGTTCTTTATGTGTTGCTCCAAGAGGAGTTCACAATCTCTGTGTCTGACTCTGTCTACGAACTCGACTCTTCTCTTCCAGGTTTGGCATCTGCTTGCATTTGAGCCTGATACGGCTTCACGTATCTCACTGGCAGCCACATCTGTCCTCTCTCTGTGAAGACACAAGCAAAACCCTTTCCCCAAGTGATTAATTTAAAGGCCCTTCAATTTGACCTGTCTCCAGATTTCTGATTAAAACCAAAGGATTTTCCGTCAGCTTTGCCCTCGTATTGTTAGTAAAGTGTCTTATAATCGGTGGAGTTGGCTCTGAAAAATAACCATTCAAAAAATTCAATACATATAAAGCTTTATTCAGTCGCAAGTGAGGCGTAGCCTCTGCCTCCCCCCTTTTTTGTTTATCTAAAAGTGTTTTTAGGGTATGATGTGTCCTTTCTATAACTGCCTGACCTGTGGAAGAGTGGGGTATGTCTGACATAAGGTATGTCTGACACCCCACTTTTTTAGAAATTTGTCTAGAACCTTTACAATATATGTTGGACCGTTATCTGTTTTGACTTCCTGCGGTACTCCTAAAGATGCAAATGCTTGTAAAAAATGTCTGCATGCATGCTGTGCTGTCTCTCCTGTATGTAGTGATGCAAAAATTGCCCCTGAAAAGGTATCAACTGAAACATGAATATTTTTCAGTTTCCCAAAAGATGGATGTTTTGTAACATCTGTTTCCTCTTCTGTTGACTGCTCCCATAGAAACTGGTGGCTGTACCATTTGACATTCTGGACAGGACTAAATAATTTCTTTTGCCTGGCTTTTCAAAATGTGAAAGGATTCCATCAATTCTTGTGCATTTTGATGGAAAAATGCATGGCTTAATTTCGCCTGCTCAAAGATACCTGGTAAAGTTTGCAAAACTGACATGGATAATTTATCTGCTTGTGCATTTCCTTCTGCTAAAAATCCTGGGAGTGATGAGTGTGCTCTAATGTGTGCAATGAAATACCTATGTGTTCTGCTTTCCGGCAGTGTTTTCATACATGATAAATATGAATACAGAATTTCATTGTTTTGAATACAGAATTTCATTGTTTGTCTCCCTCAGAAGTGATCCTTCTAATCTTTTAACTACATTTGCTACTGAACTGGTTTGAAAAGCAAAACCAGTGAGACTTCTAGTCAGTAATACAATTTTTAATAGGGAAGAGAAAAAGGAAAAACAAAATACATGCAATAATAAAAAATAAAACCACTGACAGAGTCAGAATACAACCTGATACCCTGTCAGTCAGGGTGCTGGTGCAGTTTTCCTCCAAAGGGTCCAGCAATGATGTGGAAAAAAGCCTGGTTCTTCCTCTGGAATCCAGTGGAAAAAGGCTGCCTTTGACGTTCTAAACCTCAGTTTTTATCTAGGTAGGAAAGGCTTGGCTCGTCCTCCTGGCTGGAGCATCTCCCAATGGGATGATGTAATCTTATCAGTTATACAGTAGGACTCAATGGCCCATTAACAGAACATACTTCCCACAGAGATAGGGATGATCACCCTTCTCAGATGGTAATATATATCTTGTATTGTAAACCAGGACATAATCCTCCCCTTTTTCTATTACCATCTACATTATACCCAAACCAATACCCTCTTACAGATATATATATATATATATATATATATATATATATATAAAATACAGAATGAAAGCCTACACACAGTTCTCTCTTAAAATAAGGTCTCCTTGCGGTACACAGCGGGTTTCCCCATCTTTCTGCATTACCCACCAAGTGTAACCAAGTCCTTGAGCAAAATCAATCCCACTGATTGGTTTGCCTTTGCCTGCAGTGGGATTAATCCAAACAGTCTTTCCTAAAATACCTTTCATGTGTACCACAGGGATTCTGTCTCCATCCACTGTGTGCAGGGGTTCAGACTGGGCAGGACCGGCTCGATTGATGGACCCTAGGGTGTTGACCATCCAGGTAGCTTTTGCCAAGTTCATTTCCCAATTTCTGAAGGTTCCCCCCACCCAGTGCCTTCAGGGTAGTCTTAAGGAGTCCATTGCACTGTTCAACTTTCCCGGCAGCTGTCGCGTGGTAAGGGATATGATATATCCATTCAATACCATGTTCTCTGGCCCAGGTGTTGATAAGGCCATTCTTGAAATGGGTTCCATTGTCTGACTCAATTCTTTCAGGGGTACCATGCCTCCAAAGGACTTGTTTTTCTAGGCCCAAGATGGTGTTCCAGGCAGTAGCATGAGGCACAGGGTAGGTTTTCAACTATCCTGTGGTTGCTTCCACCATGGTCAGTACGTAGCGCTTGCCTTGGCGGATTTGGGGAAGGGTGATGTAGTCAATTTGCCAGGCTTCCCCATACCTGTACTTTGACCA
The DNA here is from genome assembly GCF_963662255.1 of Cinclus cinclus. Taxonomy (NCBI): domain Eukaryota; kingdom Metazoa; phylum Chordata; class Aves; order Passeriformes; family Cinclidae; genus Cinclus; species Cinclus cinclus. The sequence goes on along the minus strand of NC_085050.1, from coordinate 42,776,015 downwards.
TAGTCCACCGTACCACAGAGGCTTCACCCACTTGGCCTGTTTGACTGTGGCACAGGTCTCACAGTTCTTGATGACCTGTGAGATGCTGTCCATAGTAAGGTCCACCCCTCGGTCATGGGCCCATCGGTATGTTGCATTTCTTCCCTGGTGACCAGAGGCATCATGGGCCCAATGAACTAGGAATAATTCTCCCTTGTGCTGCCAATCTAGATCCACCTGTGATATTTTCACCTTGGCAGCTCAGTCCACCTGCTCATTGTTGTGATGCTCTTCATTAGCTTGACTCTTGGGTACGTGCGCATCCACGTGTCGAACCTTCACAGTTAGCTTCTTTAGTGGGGTGGCAATGTCCTGCCAAATCTCAGCAGCCCAGATGGGTTTCCCTCTGTGCTGCCAGTTGGCCTTTTTCCAGCGATCCAGCCATCCCCACAGAGCATTAGCTACCATCCATGAGTCAGTGTAGAGATAGAGCCTTGACCACTTCTCCCATTCAGCAATATCCAAAGCCAGCTGAACGGCTTTTAGCTCTGCGACCTGACTCGATCCACCTTGTCCCTCGGTAGCTTGTGCAATTTGTCGTGTGGGGCTCCATACTACAGCTTTCCATTTTCGGTTAGTGCCTATAACTCAGCAGGAACCATCAGTGAAGAGGGCATACCGTCTTTCAGTCTCTGGCAGCTCATTATATGGTGGGGCTTCCTCGGCATGTGCCACTTGCTCCTCTTCTTCTTCAGAAGACAACCCAAAAGTCTCACCTTAGGCCAGTTTGTAATTATTTCCAGAATCCCAGGGTGATTTGGATTTCCAATATGGGTGCGCTGAGTGAGGAGGGCAATCCATTTGCTCCATGTGGTGTCAGTGGCATGATGTGTGGAAGGAACCTTCCCCTTGAACATCCAGCCCAGTACCGGTAGTCGAGGTGCCAGAAGCAGCTGTGTTTAGTGCCAATTACTTCAGAGGCTGCTTGAACTCCTTCACAGGCAGCCAAAATTTCCTTCTCTGTAGGAGTGTAGCTGTTTTCAGACCCTTTGTAGCTTCTGCTCCAGAATCCCAGTGGTCGACCCCGAGTCTCACCAGGCACCTTCTGCCAAAGGCTCCAGGATAGACCATGGTTTCCAGCTGCAGAGTAGAGCACGTTCTTTACCTCTGGTCCTGTCCTGACTGGACCAAGGGCTACCGCATGAGGGATCTCTTGCTTGATCTGGGCAAAGGCTTGCTGTTGTTCAGGGCCCCAGTGGAAATCATTCTTCTTGCAGGTAACCAGGTAGAGAGGGCTCATGATCTGGTTGTACTCAGGAATGTGCATTCTCCAAAAGCCTATAGCACCTAGGAAAGCTTGTGTTTCCTTCTTGTTGGTTGGTGGAGACATAGCGGTGATCTTGTTAATTACCTCTGTTGGGATCTGACAACGTCCATCTTGCCATTTGACTCCTAGAAACTGAATTTCCTGAGCTGGTCCCTTAACCTTATTTCGCTTAATGGCAAAACCCACCTTCAGCAGAATCTGAATAATCTTCTTCTCTCCTTTCTCGAAGACTTCCCCTGCTGTGCTCCCCCATACAATGATGTAATCAATATACTGTAGATGTTCGGGAGCCTCACCCTTTTCCAGTGCAGCCTGGATCAGTCCATGGCAGATGGTGGGGCTGTGTTTCCACCCCTGGGGCAGTCGGTTCCAGGTGTACTGCACGCCCCTCCAGGTGAAAGCAAACTGAGGCCTGCACTCTGCTGCCAGAGGAATGGAGAAAAATGCATTGGCAATGTCAATGGTGGCGTACCACTTTGCTGCCTTGGACTCCAGCTTGTACTGGAGTTCCAGCATGTCCGGCACGGCAGCGCTCAGCAGTGGAGTCACTTCATTCAATGCACGATAGTCCACAGTCAATCTCCATTCTCCATCAGACTTGCACACAGGCCAGATGGGGCTGTTGCAGGGTGAGTGGGTTTTGCTGACCACCCCTTGGCTCTCCAGCTTACGATCATCTCATGGATGGGAGTCACAGAGTCTCTGTCAGTACGGTATTGTCGACGGTGTACTGTTGTTGTGATGATTGGTACTTGTTGCTCTTCAACTCTCAGTAGTCCCATAACAGAGGGGTCATCTGAGAGACCAGGCAAGGTACTCAGTTTTCTGATGTCTTCTGTCTCTACAGCAGCTATCCTGAAAGCCCAGAGATATCTTTTTGCGTCTATGAAATATCCATTTTGAAGATAGTCTACGCCGAGAATGCATGGGGCCTCTGGGCCAGTCACGATGGGGTGTTTCTGCCACCCTTTCCCAGTTAAACTCACTTCGGCCTCTACTACAGTCAGCTGCTGGGATCCTCCTGTTACCCCAGAAATAGAAACTGACTCTTCTCCTACATACCTTGATGGCATCAGGGTACATTGGCTGCCGGTGTCAACCAAAGCCTTATGTTTTTGTGGGTCGGATGTGCCAGGCCATCGGATCCACGCAGTCCAATAAAATCTGATTGTCCCTCTCCTCTACCTGGCTAGAGGCAGGGCTCCTCTATTCCTGGTCCTGGTACATGTTGCTCTCTTCCTGTAAATATGCTGCCCGATCCCAAAGAAGAAAACACAAATCAACAAAGTTGTTTTGTGCGGTGCTTTATTCAGGGCCCGGGGACCTGAGGACTAGCGTCCAAAGTCGAAGTCCCAACCCGTTACTGAATCTTACACAGTTTTATACCCTTTTACAAGTCTTGCTTCACCAGGCCTACGTGCTATGGTCCACATACTTTACATCAAAGGCAGCATTCATCTTCGAGATAACATTTCTAAAAGTTATAACTCTTGCACGCCTGCCTAAGTTAAGACAATAAGATACCTTTCTAACGGTTATAAATCCTACATGCTTGTCTAAACTAAAACTATAGATTAATCCCACACCTGTTTATTGCACTTCATCAGTAAATTCCCTACTGTTTCTACAAACAATCAGTTGGTCCTTCTTTGCTCCACTGGCCCTTAACTCATTATTCTGTAGTTCAGCACATTCCCAGGCTTAGTTCCCAGGGCCTACCTTGTGCTAGCTACAAACTGCAGCCTTAGCATTACTACCACTAACTATTAAATCTATATGTATATGCTAACAACTCCCCCCTTTTGAGCATCCTTCAATCTTCTGCAAGGATGCTCAACTTCTTCCCTCCATTCTTCATGTAACCATCTCTAAGTACGAAGGAGGCGGTGTGTTCCCAGCCGATTGTCCGTTCCTGGTCATAGCCTTCATTATTCTCCGGGTATGAATTCCTTCTCTGGTGATTACTCCTAGAAGACATCTGTAAACTCCATACACAACTCCAATTAATATTAACAACATTATTGCATATTGAACAATTGAGGATATCCAACCAGAGACCTGGATCCCTAAAGAGCTGAATATTGCTCCAATCCAATTATGTTCCGCATCTTTTGCTATTTCCCTAGTTTTAGATTCAATATTCTTCAATTGATCTATATCTTTTTCTACTTCCTTTGTCACATTTGGGATATGAATACAGCAATGATCTGTTTTCCCATGCAGATATCCACAAACTCCATGCTCTCTTAGTAACAGCATATCTAGTGCCATCCGGTTTTGCAATGTCATCCAAGTAGTTGCCTGTAATTGTGAATTTAAATCTTTAAATCCCTTCTTGGTGGCTGCTGCTAATCTTTCGGTCTGTCCCAGGAGTCTATACAACATTTCCCTATTTCGATATGGGGAGATAGGTGCAAATAAAGATTCTAGTGCCCATCCGAATTTTACTCCCCCTGACGGTTCATGCCACTCATTTTCTTCAATAATTTCATCTCCTATGTCTCTCCTTTGCCTGGCCTGTATTTCTTGTTTATTAAGTTTAGATTGTTTCCAGAATGGACATAAGGTAGGAACTCCTAAAGTTATTTGAGTTACCATCCCATCGATCGGCATATGAGTGGTCCATTTCCCATGTCCCATTACCCAGACCAAGTTACCAGGGCTTCTGATAGTGGTAGTTTTGCAATCTACTTGTTTGTTACCGGCCATCTCTCCCCTAATTGTACGATTGTACCCTCTACATTCACATCCCCACTTGAGTAACACTCTTACTGGTACCAAACCTATTTCTGCTTCAGGAGTATCACAAGTAATAACTCGTGAACAATTCCATATCTCTGTTGTCCCAGTTGATGTCCTCTGAGCTGTCTCTGTTGTTAATACTCTAGTATAGGTCTGGTTCTTATTTCCTGTCCATTGAATGCACCAATTCACGGTTCCTAGGTAACTATATGTTTCTAATAAACTTGGTCCCCAAATTGCTCCCCAATCGTCTTCTAAAGACTGTGATTGTGTAATATTTTGACATACTTCTTCATTTTTTATGTGTTTTACTTGCATCCAAACCTTATTACAGGGTTCCTTTATCGGTCCCGCCACAATGCATTTGTTCATTTTACTAACCCACCCATAGTAGCCTGGCATTTGCTGGCAATCTTTTTCCAACATATTCCTAATCAATTGGCATCCTTCCTTCTTTTCTACATACTCCTTTGGTATCAATTTACAACTCCAAGTAAAATCCACAAATGCCCTGGGTAAAATTTCTACTGGGATGATTCCCCACGGTATCGGCTCCCCGGCTGCCTGTGGTAAAGGTAAACAGGCTGTAATCGAGGAAACATTCTGCACTTTGCCAAAGTCCCGAATTAATCCTACTATCAAATTTTCCTGTTCCTGACTGCGGGGAAATGTTACCTCTATGGCTCGAGTTCTTCTGTGAGTTCCTCTGATGCTATTAAGATAGACTGCAGTTATTGCATGTCCCCGCCCACTATAGACCCCATGTTGGCCAGTGATTCCATCTCTCAGATGCGACCAAGCCCTGACGTTTCGTATTCCAAAGTCACCCATTTCTCCACATGAGACTATACACAAATATCTACCTTCGAATTTCCCAATCTTAAGATCAGTAATATTTAACCATCCTCCTCCCACGGTTCCTTCGGACCACCAGCTAACTCCTTCGCTGATTTGGTCCCACATTCCCTGAGAATTTTCCTTCCACCACTTAACTTGTATCCCATATTCACACTCGTTTTCCAATCGGAAAGTACAATTCGTTCGCAAAGGAGGACTGTCCCACATGTCTACATAGGTTGAGGTTGGAATGACCTCAACATCCCCCTTCTTGGTACCATCTCCTAATAATGACATTACCCGTAATTTCAAGTCACCGTAGTCGAAACTATCTCTGATCCAGACTACACATAAATACTTGTCTTCAAATCCCGATGTTACATTTGTCAATTGTAGGGTAGTGTTTCCCATTTGTGTTTTCATATCCCAAGTTGTGACAATACCTGTGTCTACCAAATCTATATCCTTTTTCCATCTCACATTGACTTCTTCAGATCCAGCTCCCTGGTCATCGGTGAATGAACAAGTCAGATTTACATTCATTCCTTCAACCGCCATAGTCACCAGCTCTAGAACAGTAATAACAACAGATTCATGAGTTAAAGTTACTTGACATGACATGATCAGTCCAATGATTAAGATGTAGGCCTTGGGTCGATGGGTTTGGCTCGAATGACCATCTTGGTGGAAGACAGTGGCTGCACTTCCCAATGAGTAGGGACTTTCTTGATCCGGGTGTAGTGGATCCAGTTGTTGATGCCCTCGACTTTTGCCGCCGTGAAGGTTGTCATAATCACCTGACGTGGACCCTCCCATGATTCCTTCAAGGGGTCTGCGCTCCAGTTCTTTACATACACCCGATCTCCTGGTTGGATGTCATGGACTGGATTTTCCAGCGGCAGAGGGCGGTTCCACTGCAAAGCACCTCTCAAGGCTGTAAGAGTCTTGTTAAGAGATAGAACATAGTTAAAGAGCATTTGGTCCCCAGCCATGTGAGGATCACCTTTTAACATTGTTGCATGATATGGTCTGCCATATAGTATTTCATATGGACTTACTCCTACTCTTTCCTTGGGTTTAATCCTGATTCTTAACAAAGCCAATGGTAATGCTTGCAGCCATTGAATCTTAGCTTCTTGACAGATTTTCTTAATCTGACCTTTCAATGTCTGATTCATCCTTTCTACCTGCCCACTTGATTGAGGTCTCCATGGGGTATGTAAATTCCATTTAACATCGAGCACTCGTGCTATGTTTTGTACTATTCCGGCCACAAAATGTGGTCCCCTATCTGATGAAATTCCCAGGGGTACTCCAAACCTAGGAATAATTTCCCTTAATAAAGTTTTGACCACCTCCTTAGCCTGGTTAGTTCTGCACGGAAAAGCCTCGGGCCATCCCGAAAAGGTACAAACATATACCAGGAGGTATCTGTACCCTTGAGCCCTGGGCAACTCTGAAAAGTCAACCTGCCAATAATCACCTGGCTCTGGTCCTACCTGTAATTTTCCTAATTGAATCTGCTTCCTCACTACGGGATTGTTCTTTATACAGACTGGGCACATTGCGTTAACTCGTTTAGCTAAAGTCAACATCTGGTTAGAAATGATTTCTTTCTTTAAAAATTTTACCAATACCTCTGCCCCCCCGTGGCATTTGTTGTGCTCTGCTTCTAAAATTATTTTCATGATCTTGACAGGTACTAATACTTGCCCTGTGTCGGTCACATACCACCCTAACGTGTTCTTCTGGGCATTCACAAGTCTGGCCAGTCTTTCATCTTCTAAGGAGTAATTGGGCTTCTGCTCTAGGTGAGGAGTGACTGGGCTTACCTTTGTCGGAATCAATGCCAATTGTGTCCAAACCTCACGTGCCACTTTCCGAGCAGTAGCATCTGCTAGATTATTTCCTTGGAAAATTTTTCCTTCTTCCTTCTGATGTCCTCTCACATGCATTACTGCTACTGCAGCTGGTTTATGCACAGCGTCCAAAAGAGATAGGATTTAGTTTCGATGTTTTATAGATGTCCCTTGAGAACTTAACAGTCCTCTTTCTTTCCATAATGCTCCATGGACATGCAGAACTCCAAATGCATATTTAGAATCAGTCCATATATTTACCTTCTTTCCTTGACTCAAAACCAAGGCGCGAATCAAAGCCACAATCCCTGCTTTCTGCGCTGATGTTCCCGGGGTGAGGGCTTTAGCTTCCACGACCTGGAGAAGCGTTACCACCGCATAACCCGCATACCTGGTCCCATTCTCGACGAAACTGGATCCATCTGTAAACAGTTCCCAGTCCGGAGACTCCAATGGCACGTCTTTCAGGTCAGTGCGGCTAGCGAAGACTTGTTCAATGACTTCCACACAGTCGTGGGTCAATTCGCCTTCTTCCTGCTCACTGCGGAGAAATTCTGCTGGATTGATATGGTTAGTTACTTTTAGCTCAACATCATCTTGTTCCCTTAATATTGCTTGATATTGCAACATTCTGCTGGAGGACAACCAATGCCCCCCTTTTTGTTCCAGAACTGTTATCACCATATGAGGCACAAACACTTCTATTTTCTTACCCAAAGTCAATTTTCTTGATTCCTGAATCAATAGCACAGTAGCTGCCACGGCTCGCAAACAGGACGGCCATCCAGAGCTGACTGCATCTAGTTGTTTCGAAAAATAGCTGACCGGACGCTTCCATGATCCCAGCTTTTGTGTGAGTACTCCTAAAGCCAGTCTCTGTCTCTCATTTACATATAATTGAAAGTCCTTGGTTAAATCAGGTAGTCCCAATGCCGGGGCTTCTTTTAGTGCTTGCTTTAGCCCTTGGAATGCATTCTGCTGTGGCTTGTCCCACCGTAACTGTGTCTCTTTTAGTGCCTCATATAAGGGTTTGGCCAGGAGTCCGAAATTCGGGATCCACAGCTGGCACTATCCTACCATTCCTAGAAAGGATCTTAGTTCCTGATGATTTCGGGGAATAGGTATGGTGCAGATGGCTTCAATTCTATTTGCCCCTAATCGCCTTACTCCTTGTGTTATTTCACAGCCCAAATATAACACACTTGTCTGGATGAGCTGGGCCTTTTCTTTCGAGACCCGATATCCAGCCTGGCCTAGCATGTTCAATAAGCCTATAGTTAAATTTAGGCAAACGTCCCTTTCTTCTGTGGCCAGGAAAATGTCATCTACATACTGTAGTATTACATAAGAAAAGGGAGATTCTTTTACCTGTGTTGTTTTCCATTCTTCCAATTCCTTGGCTAACTGGTTCCCAAATATTGTGGGGGAATTCTTGAATCCTTGCGGAAGTCGTGTCCAAGTAAGCTGTTTCTTCCGGCCAGAGTCAGGGTCTTCCCACTCGAATACAAAATATTTCCTACTTTCAAATGCCAGAGGGATGCAGAAGAAAGCGTCTTTTAAATCAATTACTGTAAACCATTGAAATCTTTCAGACACAGATGTTAACAAAGTATAGGGGTTTGCCACCACTGGGTGGATATCCTTGGTTATATTATTTATAGCTCTCAGATCCTGAACTAGCCTATATTTACCATTAGGTTTTTGTACTGGAAAAATTGGGGTATTAAATTCTGATTCACATTCTTGCAAAATACCTTGGATTAAGAACTGAGCAATCATGAGGGCTACTCCTTTCCTAGCTTCTAACTTAATCGGATATTGTCTAATCCTTACCGGTTGGACTCCCTCCTTTAGCTCGACCACTACTGGTTGAGCTGCCTTAGATTTACCTGGAGTGCCGGTTTCCCAAACCCAAGGTACCACTGCCTGTTCAACCTCTTCGGGAATTGGGGTGGGTTCTACCTCCTTAATCACAAATAGTCTAGATATCTCTTTATCAAGAATCTCTAATTTCACTCGTCCTCCTTCAAATAATATTCTCACGTTTAGGAGAGATAATAGATCTCTTCCAAACAGTGACTCTGGGCAATTAGGCATATACAGGAATTGATGATCAAATTCTTTTCCCCCGAATTTTATGTCTAACGGCTGCAAAAATGTCCTCTTTTCTACTTGCCCAGTTGCCCCTATTACTTGAATTTTTACATCACTTAACAACCTTAATTTTGTATTCAAAACCGAATGTGTTGCTCCCGTATCAACTCTAAATTCTCGTTCTTGTCCCCCTACCTCCAATACTACCTTCAGATCCTGATCTACTCAGCTCTGATTTTGATAGTCCCCTAACACCAATGCTTGAGCGACATCTACCGGCCCCGTGGTAGCTCCTGCGTTTCCCATAGGATTTACATTTCCCACATTACCCATTCCCCATTTGACTGGACATTCATTTTTCCAGTGCCCTAACTGTCTGCAGAAAGAGCATTGATTAGGACCCAATTTTCCTTGCCCCCCGAAGGGATTTCCCAATCCTCCCATTGCTCCCCTTCCCAAATTCTGCTGAATTATGCCCCTTCCTCGACCCATACCACCCCGGCCCCGTCCTCGTCCTCTTAGGCTTCCTCCCGTAGCGTGTTGCATTACTGCTAAAATATTTGCCTGATGTCTTTTTGCTGTCTCTTTTTCTCTATTATTATATACCTTCCATGCCACTTCTAGCATTTTCTCTAGGTTCCGAGTGTCTTCCCCTTCTAACTTTTGCAGCTTTTTCCTAATATCATCCTGAGATTGCCCCATAAAAATCAAAGCCAACTGTAATTTCCCTGCCTCCCCGTCAACCTCTAAATTAGTAAATCTGCGTGCAGTTTCCTTCAGCCATTCCAGGAATGCTGACGGGGACTCACTTTTATCCTGTCTTATGGAATACAACTTTGACCAATTCATCGTTTTTGGCATCCCCGTTCTAATCCCTTCTATTATTAATTCTTGATAAACTTGAAGTCTTTTCCAACCCCGACTGGTGTTAGGATCCCACCCGGGGTCCTCTCTCGGGACCAAGTCATTTAGAGTTCCATCCGTCATTTGTACCCTCAACATTTCCCTGGCTCGTTCTGTCATTGCCCGTAACACCATCTCTTTCTCGGTTGAATCCATCAATGTATCTAGTAACACCTGTAAATCATTCCAATCAGGATTTTGTGTTTTTATTATCATTTTTACCACTCGAGCAACCTTGTCCGGATCCTCCCGGTATGACCCTGCTGCTTGTTTCCAAATTATCAGATCCCCAGGTGAGAACGGGACTTTAATAACCACCTTCTCACCCTGAGGTCCCATAGCTTCCCTTAAAGGGGCTATCAGTTGGGGTTCTTTCCTATTTTTCCTCCCTTGTCTAGTTCTTTCTGCAATAGGGGTTCTCGGTATATTATGGGTATGACCAGGAGATGGCTCCCCAGGACAAGGTACTATTGATTCCTGGGAACCCTTCCCTATTTCTGGAGTTTGTATTATTTCTCTTTCTTCTTTATCACTGTCTTCTTCTTCCGAAGCTAATTCTGCAGGAGGGGCACTAGGAGCTATAAACAAAGATAGGTCCTCTTCCTGGCTTGTCAGCTTTGTCAAGCAACCATTACACCTATTTCTTTGTCTACAACCTTGGCAATTTTGTTCCTCTACCTGTAATACCATAATACCACATTCTTTCTGCCATTCGGGTTTGCCTTTTAGGGTATAAAACAAATCCAGATAAGGAATCTCATCCCATTTTTCATTTTCCTGTAAAAACTGCATTAACGGGGATATCACACCAGGGTCAATAGACCCATTGAGGGGCCACCCCGAACCTCCAGTTTCATATTGTGGCCACCAATGATTACAATAGTCAATCATCCTTTCCCTTTTTAACTCTTGATGGAACCCTTCTCTTTTCCAACGCCCCAACAAACATCCTAACAGAGTATTTTCCAGAATTTTTCCATTAGATTGAACCAAAGCTTTAAACGTTTTGAATGGCATCATAATAACACAATCACACAATACTATCTCACAAACACACTTCCAACAGTCACAGCTACAACAGATATTGATTATCAAATTATTAACCAATAAACCAACAGATACTGATTATCAAATTATTAACCAATAAACCAATAACCAACCAAACTTGCCACTTCTCGACGCCGCGAGGGGCAAGTGCCGATCCTGCGCAGCTTTCGCTGCGTCTATCGGTCGGCGCCTAGGCTTTACCAACCAAAGACGTCTTTTGCCCAACCCTGCGAGGATCGCCGCCTCGACTTATCAGGCAGGCACCCAAACCAAATAATAAAGCACCTTCGGGCTTACCTGTTACAGTCGTCCATCAGGCGCGGGGTCGGGCGCGGGTCGATGACTCCCCAGGAATCACCTGGTGCCGGCGTGGAGTGGATCAGCTCGCGAACCGCCCCAGCCACCTCCGGAGTCCTGCTGCAGTCGCCAAAAACTGCTGCCCGATCCCAAAGAAGAAAACACAAATCAACAAAGTTGTTTTGTGCGGTGCTTTATTCAGGGCCCGGGGACCAGAGGACTAGCGTCCAAAGTCAAAGTCCCAACCCGTTACTGAATCTTACACAGTTTTATACCCTTTTACAAGTCTTGCTTCACCAGGCCTACATGCTATGGTCCACATACTTTACATCAAAGGCAGCATTCATCTTCGAGATAACATTTCTAAAAGTTATAACTCTTGCACGCCTGCCTAAGTTAAGACAATAAGATACCTTTCTAACGGTTATAAATCCTACATGCTTGTCTAAACTAAAACTATAGATTAATCCCACACCTGTTTATTGTACTTCATCAGTAAATTCCCTACTGTTTCTACAAACAATCAGTTGGTCCTTCTTTGCTCCACTGGCCCTTAACTCATTATTCTGTAGTTCAGCACATTCCCAGGCTTAGTTCCCAGGGCCTACCTTGTGCTAGCTACAAACTGCAGCCTTAGCATTACTACCACTAACTATTAAATCTATATGTATATGCTAACAACTAGGTTCTCGAGGTCCCTTCAAGAGGATCAGTGATATCATCATTCTGATACTGCTTGGAATTCTGTGCACAAGAGACTGGAGCAGCGTTGAGTCTAGATGAGCTTCTCGTGTTGGGTGTCCCTCTTTTCAGTTCACGTACCTGGGCCGCTAAGGAGGAGGTGGGTTTTCCATCCCACTTCCTCATTTCTTCTCCATGTTCCTGAAGGAAAAATCAGAGGTTACCTCGTGGAGTGGGTCCTCTCTCCCTGGCTGGGAAATGCCAGCTCCTAATGGCAGAGACTCTTGTTGGTTCTGGTGAGATCTGGTAGTTTTCTTCCTTAAGTTCTTGTTTTAGTTTCTGATGGCCCTCTTCAGTCAAGCTCCGGACTTGCTCAACCAGCCTTGTTTTCACAGATGAGACATGGGTACAAAATGGGGCAGTGACAGTGTCCTCATAAATTCTTAGTTTATTGGCCAAGACGCCTACCATATCCTCACCTTCCCTCCATTGCAGCATTGCCAGGTTACGGGAGTACATCTCTGGTCCAAGCCATGCAAATCTTAACCACATCTGTGACGTGCACCGGACACAGTCTGGGCTCTTAGGAAATCTCTCATCTTCTGAGAAAATGATCTCCAGCACAGCTAATTCTCTCAGGCATCGGATACCTTGTTCCATTGTGCTCCATTTTCCTTGGTGCACCTGGAGATCTTCTTTACAAAGGTATCTGTCCTTCACACTTGTCAGCAGTCGCCACCAGAGGCTGAGGGTTTCTTGAGTTTTCCCGATCCCCTGGTCAATGACCACATCCCGGGACAGAGATCCCAGTTGCCTGGCCTCACTTCCATCCAGAACTGTGTCATTGGCTGCAGCGTCCCAGATGCAGAGCAGCCAGGTCAGGATGGACTCGTTTGCCTGGCGGGTGAATTCCCACCGCAGGTCACGCAGCTCACCCAGGGACAGAGAGCAAGTGATGATTTCTGGCTCTGTCTCTTCTGCTGGGTGCAAAGGTCCTGCCACATCCTCATCAGTGACTATGTGAACTGATTTGCTCTTTGATTTCTTCTTCTGAACGGGAGCAACTGCTACTGGTCTGGGCTGTTCTGGTTCGGTGACAGTTTGTGTGGAGATGCTGATGGCACTTTTGGTTCCTTCCTCCTGGGTAAAAGTCTTCGTAGAGACGGACACTGTTGCTTTTCTTTTGGCTTTTTTCTCCTCTGTGACACTCTGTGCAGACATGGACGCAGTAGATTTGTTTCTTTTTTCCTCTTCCTCAAGAATACGCTGCCCTATACCATGTAGTGTTTTGTTTCTAATCTTGTTGCAGGCTGTGAAGGCTGTGCAGAGAAGACAAAGCAGAACTAACAACAATATTATGCTGTCCTTGGCATCCAGAGAGAACTCAACATTTCCAAAAACTGCCAGGCCTGAAAGATTAGAAAAAATCATCCTTTTCCCCTCCCCCCAGGGGCTGGGTGCGATTGTTGAGACCCCAGATGTAGCAGCCTAGACTAGGACAAACAAACAAAGTTGAGTATATATTCTGAATTATGTTGTTCATTGCCTCAGAGGTTATCATGCAATAGACATAATAGACCAATAAAGCAATTTTTATACCATACCCTGGTCTACACAGGAGCATTACAACCGGCAGATAGTTCCCCATGTGCGGAAAAATATAGAGAGTAAAATATAAAACCCACGTAATCATGTTGAGAATCATGGCGAATAGGTGGCTTCCACAATTCAAAATTGTAATGCTGACTTTTTCTCAGTACGTTCTTGTCTCACGTTGGGCACCAATAAAACCAGTACATTTACTGGTTTGAAAAGCAAAACCAGTGAGACTTCTAGTCAGTAATACAATTTTTAATAGGGAAGAGAAAAAGGAAAAACAAAATACATGCAATAATAAAAAATAAAACCACTGACAGAGTCAGAATACAACCTGATACCCTGTCAGTCAGGGTGCTGGTGCAGTTTTCCTCCAAAGGGTCCAGCAATGATGTGGATAAAAACCTGGTTCTTCCTCTGGAATCCAGTGGAAAAAGGCTGCCTTTGGCGTTCTAAACCTCAGTTTTTATCTAGGTAGGAAAGGCTTGGCTCGTCCTCCTGGCTGGAGCATCTCCCAATGGGATGATGTAATCTTATCAGTTATACAGTAGGACTCAATGGCCCATTAACAGAAGATACTTCCCACAGAGATAAGGATGATCACCCTTATCAGATGGTAATAGAATATATATCTTGTATTGTAAACCAGGACAGCTACATATGCCAAATCTGTGATCAAATTGAGAGGCTGCTGAAACAAATCAAAAACTCTGACCATTGCTGCTAATTCTACAATCTGTGGTGAACCTTGCACTATTTTCACATCTGACTCCCATTTTCCTGTAGCTGAATTTTGCCATGTAATTACTGATTTGTGAGTCTTTCCTGAACCATCAGTGAATATTGTGATTCCATCCAATGGTTCCTCACTTATTTTTGGTTTCTCTCTAAAGCTTTTAACATCTTGTGACTTGGATAATGAATTGTACAAACACCTGGATAATCTAACAATGCAACTGCTAAATCTTGTGATTTTTGATTTGCCCAAAGTATTGCTTTTTCAGAGGTAGATACATTATTGAAAAATCTCTGCCTGCCATTGTCATCAACCTTGTCTTCCCCTTTATTATGATCTGAGCCATCATTTCCAGGTTTGTGAGAATCGTTTTCAGGGACCAGTAGGATAAAAAAATCCACTCTATAATTAAAAGAGGGTCTCTTTGAGACTCATCACATTGAAAAATCAAGCCATATAGCTGTGTCTCTTCTCCCAACACCACTAAACAAAAAGGTAGTGAATCTACATAATAGTGTGCCCATCTTTGTTGTACGATTTCTGCAACTCTCTCTGGAGCTTTCCATGCTTCTGGTGTGCGAGTTCTGGGAGATTTGATACTATTGTCTCCTCTCAAAAGATTGAACAAAGATGAAAGATCCTCATTTGTGATTCCTAAAATTGGTCTCATCCAGTTTATCTCTCCAAAAAGTTGTTGTAGATCTTGTAAATTGTTGAATGTTGAGTTGATTTCTATTTTCTGAGGCTTTATTGTCTGCTCCATGATTTCCCATCCAAGGTATTTCCAAGGTGCAATCTCTTGAATCTTCAAAGTGCTGATTTCCAGTCCAGCCTTTTGCACTTCTGCAATCACACTGTCACGAGCTTCTTGTAGCTTTTGTTGTCAATACCGCAATGAGCAAATCATCCATGTAATTAATGATCCTCACTTCAGGATATTTTTTCCTTGCTGGAGCCAAAGCTTGTGCCACGTACCACTGGCAAATTGCTGGCGAATTCTTGAGGCCTTGTGGTAAAACCACCCAATGACATATTTTCAAAGGTTCTTCTCTATTTAGACTTGGAACAGAGAACGCCATTTGATGAGCATCATCTGGATGAAGTGGTATGCTAAAGAAACAATCCTTGAGACCGTTGATCACAAGCGGCCAATCTCTCGGAATCATCATGAGAGAAGGAAGTCCTTGTTGAATTGGTCCTATTTCTTTCATTATTTCATTCAGCTTCCTGAGATCATGAAGCAGTCTCCATGAACCAGAAGTCTTCTCCCGAATGACAAACACTGGAAAATTCCAGGGACTATTTGTTGGCTTGATATGTCCTTTTTACAACTGTTCTCTGACTAAACTCTTCAAAGCACTCAATTTTTCTTCTCCAAGGCCCACTGATCCACCCAAACAGGTTGTCCTGGTTTGAAAGACAGGTGTTTGCTAAGGAAAGCAGAAACTCCCCTTTGGACTGAAAAAAAAATGTGATTCTTCCGATTATTATAATTTTGGAATTAAGAGAGCTCTCAGGGGGTAGGAATAACAGTTCTTCACTAGTATATCTAACACAACAAACAAGAACAACAACAGCTATGAAATTACCCACAAACAGAACAGTAACTCAGTCCCAGTGTTTTTTGGCTGCAGGCACCTTTCCCCTGAGCTGCAGTTCCCGGTGCTGGGGGCGGGCGGGTCCCACAGAGCCGCAGGAGGGCTGGGGGTGGTGGCAGAGCTGTCCCAGGGGGAGAGAGAGATGGAGAGAGAGAGCTCTCCGCTCACGGTGTGGGTCCCAGTGCTCAGCAGAGTGCTGGATGGTGGTAGTTCACAGCCAGAAGACAGCAGGGCAGGGTCCCATAGTGGTTTCCCGACGCTGGGATGGCAGGGGGGGAGAGGCAGCGATCGTCCTTCTCGTCCGAACTCCGCGGGGGAAATGGGCCAAGCCAGAGCCTTCCGCTTGCTCTTCTGGCTGTTTGAATCTCGCAGGGCTTACCTCTTCTCTCTCCTCCCCCTTGTCACCAGGGCCCAGTCAACAGGTATCTTAGCATGACAATGGGGAAAATTCCACAGAGGGAAAAAAGGGAGAGAACTAACCCTCAACACTCCTGTTGGAGCACATTGCAATAGTCAGGCACAAACTGGTATCAGGAATGTTAGGAATACAGCCTTGATTTCCCCATTTTTCTCTGCCACATTTTTAAACACAATATCCCAATACCTTGTTATCCCATCCATATTATTCTCCTGATGTTTTTAGGTGTCTTAAAAAGGTAGCAGATCTTTTGGTTACAGGTAAGAACCTGATATTTTGTCAACATATAGGTTATCATAGGTCAGTTTGGGTTCAAAGGGACCTTTAAAGGTCTTCTAGTCCCATCCCCCTGCAGTGAGCAGGGACATCTTCAACCAGATCAGGTTGCTCAGAGCTCTGTTCAACCTGACCTTGAATGTTTTCACAGGTGGGGCATCTACCACCTCTCTGGGCTGGTCTTGGATGTTTCAGTGTTTCACCACCCTCATTGTAAGACATCTCTTTCTTATATCTAGTCTGAATCTATACTTTTTTAATTTAAAATCATTACTCCTTCACTCTTACCACTACAAGTCCTGTTAAAAAGTTTCTTTCAGTGCTGAAAGGCCACAGTAAGGTCCTCCTGAAGCCTTCTCTTCTACAGATTGAACAACCCCAACTCCTTCAGTCTTCCATCATAGCAGAGATGTCCCTTCCTTGTTATTACTTTTGTTGCCCTCCTCTGGACCCACTCCAATATGTCCATGTATTTCCAGTACTGAGGGCTCCAAAACTGAAGCCAGGTCTGCATTAGAGTGGAATAGAGGAACAGAATTATTTGATCGGGCCACTAGATGGGTCAGGCAGGACTTGCCCTTGCTGAAGCCATGGTGGCTGTCCCAAATCACCTCCCTTAACATAGCTTGTAGGAGCATCTGTTCCAAGATCTTGGATCAGGCTTTTCCTTGTCCCTTGTTACCCATTTGGAAGCTTCGCTCATCATGAGGAGGATGCTTTCTTTGATCTTCCTTTACTGGCTGTCTACCTATATGTGGCTCATCTCCGTAAAGCTCCAAGTGCTCCAGTGTAGCCAGCAGATCTCAGAGCAACAGGCTGAGGGCTCTCAGCAGCACCCTCTCCCTCTAACCTTGGCATGTCATCCCACAGCTTGTCACATGCACTCCTGGTATTATCCCACTTCCCCTTCAAGTCTAGCTTAAAGCTCTGCCACTGAGCCCCACTAGCTCATGAGGAAAGACCTCTCCTCCCGCTTTGAGAAATGTGAATCCCATCTGACACCAGAACATCTGGTGCTGTGTAGGCCACCCCGTTATAGAAAAAACCAAAACTGTTTATAGCACCAGTTGTGGAGCCATGTTTTCATGGTATGGTCCTGTTTCATCCCACGTAGCTTCCTGAAACTGGAGAGATAGAGGAAAGAACCACCTGTGCTCCAGATTCCTTATCAACCATGCCAAGGCCCTGAAGTCTCTTTTGATGGCCCTTGGACTACACATTGCAGCTCCATCAGCAATCACATGGAACAGCAATGATAGGTAACAGTTCAAGATTGGGAAGTTTCCTGGTGATGTCCTTAACCTGGATCCCAGGGGAAGAGGCCTTGGCAACATCTGCGCTGTACATTGCAGTCAAAGGAGACCATAAATATGCCAAATATACTGTGCGCTTGCCTCAAGCCTTGTATTCCCCAGCCCCCTACTCATCTGTCAATATGTGTTGATGGCTTATTACTTACCACATCTTAGATGAAAGGGAGACCAAAACCCAGCTCAAAGTAATGATCAGCAGGCAGACTCAGCCTCTAAACTTTAAAAATATAAGTTCTTATTATGAATACAGGTTATTTGATTTTAAAGATCAGTATTCCAGAACTGTTTTCTTCAGGTATTAATTCTTATGGCACAATTTTAAATAGTAATTTTTTCATATTATTTTTATGCCTTAATTTTTAATTGCATTTTGTTCTTTGTATTAGTTTGAGTTAAATTTATCACTCATTAATGACAAGAAATGAGACATGTAAAATAAAATTACCTAATCTCATCTGACTAGCACTAGCACTAATTCTATTCTAGCACTAATGGCTAGGGAAAGAATTGCTCTCACCCTGTCTTGCAAAACCACCTGCTTTCAAGACTTTATTTGTGTGTATTATACATGTTCTTCATGCTTGTTGTTTGGCCAGAATGTGAGTATACCTAAAGATTACTGAGGGAAGGTCAGATTAGCATGATGTCTGTTCCATGGTTTGGACCAGTGCTCTTCCTTGTACATTTTTCTCCTTAGAATGAAATATGCCATTTTGTAACAAAAAAGCTGGAAGTGCTAAGGTCATTTTTTTTTGTGCTGGGCAAAAGTTGAAGATTGAAGTAAGCATTCAGCTTGTTCAAAGTCTCCAGACCATTATACCCATATCAGTCTTAGTCAATTTATCACTATTTTTCTTTAAGTATGTATTAAGAGCTCAATAACTTTAACTGAACCCTCATCTTTGAAAAATCCAATTTATTCTAACAAGAATAAATGCTATGTCATCAACATGCAGTATTTTGTAAGAACATATTTTTAGCAGTTTTGTGATAGGTATTGATTGGGTACATCTGGCCAATTCCATGTTTCTAAAATCCCAGCACATTTCATTTATAAAATAATATTTCAGAAAAAAGGTGACCTTCACAGAGCAAGCAGTGTTTTCTAAACTATTTAAGTGTGCATCTATAATTTAAGAAATCTGCAGAGAACTGGGTTGTTCTTTGTTGTTTTTTGGTAACCTTGGCAATGCAGAGCGTGCTTTGAGAAAGAAAAAAGCCAAGAGTTATCCACTGATATAATTTTATAAATGCATACTGCCTTTCTCACAGGGTCTCCAGTCTAAATTAAGCATACAAATTGGATGTAGTAAATGAAGGTAAACAGTGAGGCGGGACTGAAATGAAGGACAGATTGTGCTGGTACAGTGCAGTGAAAGATTATATGAGAAACAAATACTGGTATAGGCTAAATTGACAAAGACTGCAAGATATATAGCTGAAGACAGAAGAAAGGCAGTAAAATAATGTATAAAACATTAACCTACAACCCTGAAACTCCAAGCAGCAGCAACAGCAATTTACTTGACTACTCTAGGTGAATAATCAAAAGAACGCCACTGATGACTAGCTAAGTCAGCTTTATGCTCTTGTCTCCACAAGGACACAAGGCAGGCAGGGATCCAACTGGAAGTGGGACAGCCCACAAGAGAGCCTTCAGCCCATCATGCCACAGGAGCTTGAACTGCTGTCAAGCAGCTCATTTGGATGTAGAGGGGACATGACCGCATTCAGCAGGTCAGCAATTTGCATTCTTCCCATTTATTTATGTGTACCTTTTATGTATGCACACTTCAGAGCATCAGAGATATGAAGGAAGGAGCTCCTGCTTCAATCACCATGCCTTTTTGGAGTGACCCACACCAAATGGCAACTTTCATAAATGCCCATCAGGTCTGAGGGCAGGACCCTCTCAGCTCAGAACTCCAGGCACACCAGAATTAACTGAACTGGGATTTCTGCTGTGATGAAATTATGTAGTAAATCATGAAACCATTTGGATGGCTCACTAATGATACAGACCTACATCATAATCAAACAATGATAGAACTAAAGCACTGGATAATATAGCTGCAAATCAGGGAGCAGGAGCAGGGAATTAAAGGTAGATTATCCTAATAAAAAGGAGTATAACTTGCTTTTAGAAATCTTGTTTAAAAAAACGCAGCATTATTCCACTGTTTAGAAATAAGCAGGTTCATTCACTTACAATATAAAGCGTTGAGAATGCCAACTACATACCCAGATAATTATGCACTTCTTACTTTGTCTTTGCCAATTGGACTAAGGCAGGCCTATCATATAGTATGAAAGATTGTTTTAAGAAAATAATCAGCAAGTTAACATTGCAGTACAGGCTGCCATGAGAAAGCTCCTCGGACACCTGTGACTTGCACAAAGAATTAAGAACTCTAACAGTACAAGCTAGGACAGGATCAACATTTTCTTTCAATCTGTCTGATACTGAGATGCATCCTCAAGAGAAAATGTCTCCTTGTTGTCCAAAGACACCAACTGCTGCAAATGAAACTATGCCCAAGAAAAGTCCATCTTAAGTATTAAGGGCAGCTTGTGCATACAGCATTAGTGCACTTCAACACCAGGAAAAGAAATTGTTTGTGACATCAGGCTAACAGGAGATGCAAAGAGGAATAGCATCAGCGCAACAGGAGGCAGCAAATACATTCAGCTGCAAAGATTTCTTTAACAGTATACAGAAGTTGAAAGCAAAATTTCAGCCAAAGCTATTAATTATGAGGACACAATCATCAGGACAACATTGAAATCAAGGGCAAGCTTACAAGTATGAAAGGAATAAAGGCTGACACTGCTGATGCTACATAAACACCACTAAATTTCTGATTTCAGTGAAAATGCAAACTCAGAAACCTCAACGAACCTCAACCTGAAATGAACAATTCAAACAATATTTAGGTGAATAAAAAACAAAGTAAAAGAAGTACTAAGAGAAAATGATGCAGTGTGACATCCCAGCAGGTTAGAGGTCGGCAATGATTAAAAAGATGCAGAGCATGTCACACTTACTTCAGGGAGAACCCATTGCACTCAAATTAAAAACAAATCTTGCAAAACAGAGGCTGAAATTAGAAACTTAAATCAAAGACTAGTAGTTGCAAAGACACCAAAATAATGTCTCCATCAGATCCAGGTGATTTAAACAAACATTTAATCACCTCATACTCTTAGTGATAGTTATAGACAGTGTCACTTGACTGAATAGAGTAACTTGCTCTCTGCAAGTGGACTGACATTTTGAAATGAATATTTGTGCACAGTGACTCCACCAGCTGGTCAAATAAGCCTTTAAGGGAGCCTTGCCCAAAACTGACAACATTTTTATGTCCCTAGTGCAAAGATAACATGAAGGAAGGTATAAGGTATTGAAGGTATTACCTTCAAATACTTTCCAGAAATATCTCTAAGTGTAATAAGACCTACAGGACACTTACTGACCTCCGCAAGCCTTAGTCCAATCCCTTACTGGAAAAGTGGGATACTAACTGCCTAAAGACAGTACTCCAGCTACTCAGGAACTATCAGAACTTGCAAACTGCTGCCTTCTAGCTGAAATGACCCTGTTACATCCCACTTGCATGCCACATCAAAAGAAACAGGATGTATCCAACTGACTCCTTAACTGAGGTAGCTCTACAGTATAAGCAACGAAGAACTGGATACAATCTTCAGTGAATTACAGATGACTCACAAGATTTCAAAGACATTAAATGTGTGACATGCCAGTTATGATAAGAAGTATTAAAAGAGCAAAACACAAAGCTACACCAAAAAAAGAATGCCTATGCACATCACTCTGGAAAGCCAACTGCTTGAAAAGCAAGTGCCAGAATGGAAACATCCCAACCAAATGTTGTAATCATGGAATATTCTGAGCTGGAATGGAACCACTATGATCATCGAAGTTCAATTCCTGACTCTGCACAGGACAGCACTCAGAGTCACACCATGTGCTGGATAGTGTTGCCTAAACACTTATTGAACTCTGGCAGGCTTGGTGCTGTGCCCACTTCCCTGGGGAGCCTGTAATACACAACGTGGAGGTACTTCAGTCCTGAACAGGTCTTCAATAGTATTTTGTAAAGAAGTACGTTTTTATAGAGAATGCATACTGGTTAAACATGAAAAGCAGCAAAAATGTGATTTACAAAAATGTAAGTTGGACTAAATAAATTCTTTCAGTTATACAACAGACCCCTCTGCCTGTTGGATTACTGTTTGCATCTGAGAAGTCTGGCCAGAACCACAGCTTCTCTCTTAGTTTCCCTCCTCACTACCTCCCTTCATTGATCCTGAGCCACACTCCATTTCTATCTGACAAAGACTTCAGAACATAACAAACCAAAAACTTTGTATTCATCAGATCACAACAAAGTAAGGGTTATGCTATGAATATATTATGGGCGCTATACAGAAACTTGAACAATCCAGCTTTCAGGCAGTAATTGAGAAAAGGGCTATATACATGCAGACAAAGAACTGGAGTCTGAATTTGTCCTGTCTGGGTACACTCCTTTCAAGCTTTCTTAGCACTAAAGTGTTGCCTCCTTCCATTGTTTCTGAGGACTACACACAAAACACACTTTGGGAGGAAGGAAATGGGTGGTGCTGTGTTCGACAAAGAAGCAAAGAGAAGCTGTGTGAGAAAGCTGGTAATATAAGCAACAGGAAGAGGTTAACAGGGAGGGAGAATTATGCATCTAAAGAACAAGGGAGGGATGAGAAAGAGGAAAAGCATGTATGTGCTGGGAAGAGGAGAAGCAGAAAAGTGCACCCTTTTGTAGTCAACAAAGCACTTAAAACATGAATGAATTGTTGAATCATATTCAAGAGCAATAAATAAATAAGCCATGTGAACATGAATTTCAGTAAAGTCTCTTGTTTTGAGCTTTTCATAAATACAATGACTGCCTTGCCAAATGAACTTATATGAATCAAGGCATAGCAGGCAAAATCTCAGGAAGCTCAGCGACTTTGCCAACATTTGATTGAACATAGAACAAAATTCAACATTCTTTAGAAACTTTTATGTTCAGCCTTAATGACAAAGACTTCTGTCAGTTTCAGGGCTGTTCAGCTTAAATGTTGCACTGTGCTACAACCTCCTCTCAGGGAGCTACAGGAAACAGGACCCCAAGTTTCCTTGGAAGTTGCATTTCACAGGTTTTCTTTTTCTCCTCTAAGAAGGCACAGACTTTCTCAAAGCACAGTACCAGAATCTGAATAAAATTCTTCAGCCAAGTTCTCCACTAATGTTACTTAGAGTGAAATATTCAATTATTTCAAAGATTTCCCAAGACACAAACACTGTTCAGAATGTATCATCAGCAAGGGTAAGAAATAAAATCAAACCACATTTTTTTGATTAACCAGGAAAACCTAGACTCTGTCCTCTAACCCAAACCAAAACAAGCAAAGGAAACAAAGATTGACAAATTACTGGAGGACGGAGAAGAAAAATCAAAATGGACAGAAGTCAATCTGAATTAGACTTTTTCATTGACACAAAAGGACAAAGATTCTTCAACAGAATAAATATCTTGAAACAAAAATGAGTCTGCAGTGCCACTATATGGCCAAGAAAGAACAGAGCTCAGGAATAATCCATCTATAGCTATGTACTATACCTACTAGTTTTGAAAGAGCTAGTATTTGATATCACAGACTGAATAACAAGACCTAGTGAAGCTGTCCCATGAGGAGCAACACCAGGGGACTGAAGCATTACAAACATACAAAAAATGTGGCAGGGACAAACAAGTCATCAGTCTGACCTTATAAAACCTTGAGAACACATCTCAAAATAGAAAATTGTTTATAGATCCTGGAGAAAATACAGAATACCTACCTGCACGGGAGGGAATATACTATGTGCTGTAAGACATGGAAGGATCAGTTTGGAGAGGGACTACTGCTGGAGTTTTTGATGATCAGATTATTACCTTAATAACAAACAATAATCATTGTAGCACAAATGGTTGAGACTACAGTGTTAGAAGAGACTGACAGCAGATGAAAATATTGTAAGAGGAGAATGTGATGACAAGATAATCACAGTGACAAAATTAGAATAAAATTCAGATCAAGATGCAGATCATGCTTCACTTTAAGCAGTATTTTTAGACATCTACATTAAAATTAAAAAAAAAACAAAACCCAGAAACAACCAAATAAACACAACAAAAACCCCCAAACAAACTCCACAAGATGCAGAATGCATACAGAAGTTTCCATTCTACCTGTCCCACTTAAGTTTGATTTATTCTGACAGGACAGATAAGAAGAACATATGGCCACCATAAGGAAAAGGTACAAAGGAGACGGGAAGAGAGCTGCTCAGCCCAAAGAACGTTTAATGTAAAAATTATATACACATAAACCAGCAATATGGAGGCTCATGTTCCATTGACAACCAGAGGAATGGATCAGTCTCCCAAGTAAGAAGTGCAGCAACAGCACAATCTCTCCTTAAGAGCAAAACGTGCATCAAGGCCATATGAGGGTTCCTGGGACCAGAACAAATCTAGTTCTATGCTGATGTTGGAAGTAGGGCCTCAGTGTGGAAAGTTGCTTTTTATCAGTGCAATTTCCTGTGTTTTACTTGGACTCTTACCAAAGACATCAAGGCAGAAAAGACATCCTTGGCCTCATGGCCTACCTTCTCTTAGAGACACAGATCAAAGCATCTTATTGTTACACAAAACTCAATAAAACTAGTTAAAAACTACTCATATTTCTCTAGTTATGAGAAAAGCCTGAACACATATTGAACACAGCACCTAGGTAATTTATCTCTGCCACACCTGATTGCAAATGGCAAATTCTTCCTGGAACTGTATGAGAAGATTAACAATTCCATGTCAAAACAGTTTGGTAGTTATTGAGAAAGCATTTTAAACATCAGTACTCCAGTGTAAGTTTCACTGAAAAAAAAATACTTTAAATAATGCTGCACTGGCTTCTTTTCCAGTGCAGACATCCTAGCTAAGAAAGTGGATGCTGCGATAGTACACCTTAGGTTTTTTCCTACATATACACACATATAAAATGGGATTTTTATGTATGTTTTTATATACATACACAAAGGATTTAACTGCCAGCAAGTGCAACACTTCTGCCAAGAAAATAATCCTCCTTTCAGACATTAGACTACCTAGGTGAACACTATGCCTTTAAGGATCAATTGAATAAAGAAAGAAAATCCCAATTCTCCAAACTGGAAGAGAAGACTGAGCATGTCAAGCCACCAAGTAAAAAGCTGAGGGAGCTACAAGTCTACACTTAATGAGAAGCCAGCACTTCTACTTAACACAAACTTGAGTTTTGACACAGAGAGCCAAGACTCATTTCTCTACAAGGAATGAAGGCTGTGTATAGGTGTGTAGAGATTTATAATAGGTGTCACAGATTTAATCGCAGGAAAACCAAACGAGAATAGTTTAAGATTATGCTGTTGATGTTTGCTAGTAGTTGAATATCTTCAAGTAATTCCTACATACTCACCACATATAAGCAAGAGAGAACTTTAAAGGTTTTCATATTCTAGCAAAAACTCTAAATTTTCATTTATCACATTTTCAGTGGAAAACAGAAATAATGGATTCCACCTCACATCAGCAATAAATCTACTTTCACTCCCGGCCTTCTCTCAAAGCATGCCATTATTAGATACAAGACTGTAAAGCTTACTTAAAGGACAATCTAGAGATAAAGGACCAAAATGATATTAATCATCTCACATGGCTGCTGTCTGCTGAGGGGGTCATTTTTCAGAGTAATTTTAACAATATTCATATTTTCTTCAATGGATCTGTGCTATTTAATCTATGTTAGAGAGGCTGTTGCTGCTACATAGGCTTTATTCACATAAGTATTTTTAATGTTTCATTCCATATAAAGGAATACATAAATATTAATACGTGCAATTAAATCATTACTTGAATTCTCTAGAGTTGATTTTGTTTCAATTATGCAAAAATCCATATGAGACAACCTGGAAATTTACTGCATTTCCTACTAGTCTTGAAGAAAATGGTGGGCTTTTGATTTCATTTATTTTTTAAAAGAAAACCTGTTCCTCACTTTAGGTTGACCAAATATTTGAATCTCAGATATACAGATGTAAAATGTGCATGCTCCTCCAAGATGAATCCATTAAAGCAGTACCCTCAATATTTCAGCTTTTACAGATTGGTGCTGACTCCAATATGCAATATATTGCACAAAGGAGTAGCCTCTGCCTCAGTAAGTTTCAGTTAAAAAAAAGCCATAAAAGAAAACAGATAATTAAATGACCTTTCCTCAAACACATGCAAAAAATCCTTAGATTTCAATGTTCCTTCCCATTTTGTTGAATGCAACACTAAATCTCAGCAAGTGGTATTTATTTCTCTGCATCTTGCTGCAGTAAGTACAAAATTCATATTACACATAGTACAACTACCAAACCTGTTTGAGATGTCACACCAAGGCCTTTATTTCTAGTGAATCAGTTGCTGTGTGATGTGTTATCACCCAGTCCATAATAAATTAAGCTATCTGTATTGGATGCTATGTTGAGGAGGTCTCCACATAATGTGTTCTAAAAATACTAATTACAGTAAGGAGGCATGAACAGGAGGATAGGAAGTGCTGCCTAACCCAATAATACATCAGGCATAGAGAAAAAAATTGACAAGTGTGCAAACACCTCACAAGTTGGTAAGTGAAATTACTTCCCTATCACTGTGCCCTTAGTACCACAGGAGGACAATCTTGCAGGTAAAATATGCAAAAATGTGTCTTCATTCTACTAATGAAAAAAAAAAAATTAATCTTTAGCTTGTTAAAATGTACCCAACAAGTATTAGCCATAGATGCACAGAGATTAGTTCCAGTCACACCACACAAATCTAAATCTCCATAATTTCTCTCCTTACAGTGATAGAAATTACAGTGATAAAAACGCAATGTTTGCAAGTGCTATATTTTCAGTGGTTTTAGCTTTCTTATAATTTTAAGTGTGGATCATTTCTAGAATTATGTTAGGAGGACTTATATCTAGACAGCATTTTGTTGCTTCTCTTTACATTGAACTAAAAATTTCAGACTTGGAAGCACCACCTGCCAGGCATTTCAAAGCTAAATAGGATACGGCTGTTTATGGCTTCAGCAGTACCATCTTAAACCAGCCTTCTGCATACCACTGGAAATAAAGAATCTAGCCTCTAGGGAAAAAATAAAGCCTACAGATTTTATTTTAATTAACATCAGCTTTTATTACTGGGGATGCTATTGGGTGGTATTTATTATTTGAAATACTTTGTTTAGTAAAAACTCAAATGGGTCACCTTCCATACTTCTCCCTACCCAAATGTTAAAACATATATTCCTTACTTTTACACTATTCAGAATATATAATCAACACAATCTTACCCTTAAAACTTCACATTCTACATACACCTGAACCCATACCTTTTTTGGCATCTCAGATGTTTCTGCTGGGGATGCTCACA
This sequence comes from Cinclus cinclus, assembly GCF_963662255.1. Lineage (NCBI taxonomy): Eukaryota > Metazoa > Chordata > Aves > Passeriformes > Cinclidae > Cinclus > Cinclus cinclus. The sequence continues at coordinate 42,748,782 of NC_085050.1, read as the reverse complement.
GTATCAGTCATTCTCATTCAGCAGTACACACACCAAAGTTTTCAAAAATTATCAGCAGCACAACTGTATATTAAGAAAAACTCCACACCAGTGGTTTGCCCACATCACTTGGCAATGTCCCTTTAATATTAATACACAGAGAAGTAAATTTTTTTCATAAGTTTGTTCAAGTATGTGGAACATGGAAAATGCATAAGAATCAATATGGACTTCATTAATGTTATATTTATTTATTTATTTTCCAGCTTCATACAAACTGGATGTAGAAGCATAAACATAGTACATTTCTACCATTTTCAACAAAAATATAACCAATATGTACAATTATTGTATTAAAAATACAAAAGGATACAGACTCCACCAATGTCTTTCTAAAAGACATACAGGTACAAGTAGTATCAAAAGTATGAGGAAATCACCAGTTAATTGTACATTCTGCACTTGACATCACAGAGCGAACTGAGATTAGCAGTCCTATGGTCTACAATTACTTAATGCTTATATAACATTTGTGCAACTTGTGATAGAGCTAGGATTTTGTATTTCTATATGCACATGAGGTCCATAGCCTTGAGAATAAAACTGGCAAATAATGCATATTACATATAAAATTACAAATGCATAATTGACAATGTGGTATATAAGCAAATAGACAAAAGCTATGATTACTGGAGAGAGAATTAAATAAAGCACTGACATTTGTTTGATACAGTGAAAAAACACTGCAATTTGATCTTTAAAAGTTGAAGCTATTTACGTTTATCTACTGATCAATATGATCAGCTGAGTTCAATGGAAAAAAAAAAATCCAAGACCAGCAGTTCCTCACATTTGAGTACTACTCGGATTGGCAGCCTTCACTTCTCCGGAGTCTGTGCAAAAACAACACAAAAATAGAGGGGAGGGTAATTTCAGTCATTATAGGGTTAATAGCAGCTGTGAGCAGGTGGTTGCTACACATTGGCCTTCTCTACACATGCAGTGTTCCATGAAGCCATTAACAGTTGTGACTATTTCTGCATTGCAAAGGCTGGCAAATCTAACTTTGTTATTTTTTTTATTTTACTTAAAGGCTCAATTATCCCCTAATGTCAAAGTCAATAGATGGAGGTTATTAGATCAGTGTTAACAGCTGACACGAGCTGTGAAATCCCAACTTGCCTTCACTGCAATGTTATCCAGTTAATTTTTATTTTAATATAACTACTATATAGTTTAAAAAAATATATATAACTTAATGGTGGGGTTGCCATCTGTCTTATTACAACAGGACACTTTTTTAGCATGCCATCCTGTATTCCACAAGGCACAGGTATGAGACACTGTGTCCTCTTCCATCACTGACCAGTTGTGAGCACTGTGTTTCTGCATTTACACCAGACCCGGATGAGAATGCCATTAACACTAACATTTACAAACTTATGAAGATTCCAGGGTGGGGCACATTAAGAGCAAAGCCAGGTGGTCAAGGAAAGGCTGCATCCTGCAACCTCTGCCTTCCCTTCTGCCCTACTCAGCCATGTGATAGCAATATTCTTCCAGGAGCTCAGGCTGGCAACCCTACTTACAGGTGTGAAATAATACTGTAATTACTATTCAGATGCACTATTTGATCTCCCAAACGCAAACATACAAAATTGTAACAAAGGCATTGTAAACAAGCAAACAAGCACTGCCTCCTTGAAGGATCTCAAAGCAATTTTCTCTTTGTAGGTTAAAGGCCAAATGTAGTTTGACAACTAACTTATCTCATTATCCCAATGAGACTAAGTGCTAGGATTGTGATTAAAATCTAAAAGGAAGATTTTAAAAAACCCTTCCAGGCATTGGGAAGTGCAGCCAGAGTTAATCATCCTGATGTGATGATCTTGGAATTTGGAATGATACTGTGTGATGTGGCAGACAGCGACAGTGGTAGCTTGGAGATTGCTGCACTGTGCATTTCAAGCAACACAGTTTGAAAAGTGCCGGGGCGATTTCTTCACAGTATTTCACATGCAGGGGGAGAGGGGACAGAAGGGGGAGGGGCAGAGGAAGAAGCCCCATGCTGCTTTAAGGCAGGGAAGGAGGCAAATGGGTCCACCATCCTTTAATCATAGTTCCAAGGCTCCTATTCTAGGGACGTCTTCTTGTGCTCTCCTTTAAGGTGGCTCACTCTGGATCCAGAAAAGCCCAAGTCTTAGACAGCAGAGACTTGTTCATCTTCTGCAAACATAATAGGATAAGGGAAAATAGAATTTAGTTCATAAAAGAACATGACTGCTACTGAATGAAACAAGCTGAGTGTTCAACAGCTGTGTGTATTGTGCTCATGCGTTCTCCATTTCATTGTATATTGTATAAATACATATACTTTTAAAACAATCTAAGTTTCAGTACATTTCAGGTCTCATGAGACATATTTCTTTGGAATTTTGATCTTGAAGAAAATAAGGCAATTGCTTTAACTGAGCTAAATGCAGTTATTCACCCTGAGGAGCACAACAGATACTCCTAGATATCTAATAGCTTAAGAAAGGCATCTGACATTTTCCCCTAAATATATCTTCTATTTAGTCATCATTAGTAGAAACAATTACAATTCTTTGTCATGGTAGCTCTCAAAGTTTGAGGCAATTCAATTAAGGTAGATTCATTTTTTCCCCATCAAGTTCAACTGTAAAGTTTATCCTGCACCTAAAACCTTAGTAACTAAGAAGTTACAGGGAGAAGGGGAATGTTGGTCTATCATTAAGAAAAACAAAGCATTCAAATGAGTGATTTTGGCACCACCCCGCCTAAATTTTAAGGACCTAAAGCTGCAATCCAGCTACACTTGCTCTTCTGTGGAAAAACATCACAGTTAAGCTAAAGCATAAAGATGTAGATGCATATGGATCAGCAAGGTAGTGAGACAGCAGTGGGCTCATAATGGGAAACAGCTGGAGTGGAAGACTCCATGTCCACAGTTAATGTGGAAAATCATGGCAGGCAGGGCCGTACAAGGTGAACATAGGCAACTTCAGAGATGCTGCCTAAGCCAACTGCTTGGATGTTCAAGATTCAGGTAGACCGACATTCCAAATTTTAAATTATATTTAGGAGGAACTGAATTCCTTCCCTTCCAAAAAGTTAACAAATACCAAGTTTGGAAAGGAAATAGAGTTGAAATTATGGGAAGATTTGTGCAATTTGCTTTGTGTCTGTGAAAGCGCTGACCCGTTTTGCATGCAGCACACTCAAAATCTAACAACTAGAAATTTACCATCTTCCTCTGTGGAAAACCCTTGAGTTGGATAGTGAGCAAGACGTGGATCTGACTCATTTGGTTTATGCCACTGAGGTTTGTTCACAGGCCTGCCAGTTGAATGGCTGTGAGACTGCTGCTGTGGAGTTGCTGTCCCATGAGTCTCACATGTCCGTGCCACCATTCTAGACCTCTGAAGTGCTATGTTGTAGTCTGGAGGCTTCCTGGTTGGATGGGAGCCACCTTCTGCAAATTCAGCAATAGGTATTCCTACATAACCAGGAGGAGTTGGAGGTGGCTCCCGATATCGACCCTCTTTTCTTGCTGCAGGAAAAACAACAGATGATTGTTAGAAACAGGATGAGGAACACTGCTCAAAGGCAAATAGACAGCTAAAAGCTAAATAATTATCAACCAACTCAGCAGCCCAGGAAAAGAAAATCTGAACTACAAAGATTAACTATTATATGCTAGACAAAGAGCTTGTGAAAAAGAAATCAATCAAGAAAGTACAGAATATACAACGTAGACAGGATGTAGCTATTCTTCCAACAATGAAGCATCAGTCTAACAAAATTCACCAAATTTCATGGGGAATTTGTTCAAACTTTGCAATGGAAGCTGTTTGATCAATTATACAGAATAAAATGTACAGTGATCAAAGTAACATGGAAGACTCAAGAGTTGACAGAAGTAGTAAATGTCAGGAATTCTGGCATCTCCCCAAATGTATCATTGTCTTAATTCTGAAGAGGGGCTTCACGTCCCAGAGGTCATCCCTTTTGTTTTTAGCATCTTGGAGGGGTAAAAAGAAATACATCTGATACATTATTTTCTTCCTAAAATCTTACTACTTAATGAGGCATAAGTTGCAACTCCAAGAGGTCAGGAAGAGAATTGGACTTCATCATTATACCATTTGCATGCACTACTGCCTGCAGCCCCTATGGTTGTATTCTCTACAAAATCAAAATTGAAAGCCTTCAAGTAAGAACAAAAACTGGGTGTGATTTTATCTAGGACGACCACCTAGCTTGTTGATCTCACTGAGATGTAATTGTTTGCCTGAACAAGCACTAACTCAGGGCATACTGAGAAGCTCTCAGAGAGAACTACTTTAAGGAAAAAAAAAACAGTCAAGCATCTGCAAGGATGCACAACAGATAAGCAGTAGTCTCTGTTTCACAGTTAAGTACTTAGACAAGTCAGCTGGGACTTTGATACTGAACACTTAATGTGGACCCAGCCCTTTAACATATGACCAGTTTAATGACAAACATTACAAGTACAGCAGGAAAAACCACTGACACGGACAATTTACTTTCCACAACTTGTCATACACTGTATATTCTTGCGTAAGTGGTGATGACAACACCCCCTGCATTAGGCAGCATGATTTGACTGAAAGGGTAGTACAAGCTTAAAATGGACTGGTGCTACTTGGATGCAAGTTTTTATAGACCAAAAATAAATCCTTAGCATTACAACAAAAGCAAACATTTTCTAACAGTCGAAGTATTTTTCTTGGACAAACTGTTTTCACTAAGCAAAGCAGCATAAGGCAGTTTCTGAGAAACTTTATTCAAAGATTTCTGGAAATCAGAAGTTCTGTAGAAAAATTCTGTTGTAGAAGAATTCTACTGAAATACTGTGAAAAATCAGTATCTATTAAGTGAAAAGAAATATGTAAAAAGCAGGTTCTGTTGGATAGTGGTACACAGAGTTACATTTGCAGGGCAGTTAGTTAATAGTAGTGAAGGGCATAGAATTGTGTTGGTTTGAATTTTCAGGTCTCTTTCATGTTCTTTCAAGTCTCTAAAAATGTAGTAACAAGCACTTGAGAGGCAAGTTTAGAAGCATATGTTACACATTCTGGAGGAAACCAAGAATACCAAAGAGTAAATTAGAGATTGGCATGAATCTGTACACATTTTTCCCCTTAATAGTCCAGGCATTTCGACCTGCACCCAAGCTTTGAAGCTGAAGGGCACTGCTAGGCAATATACCCATAGCAATACAGGCAGAAAATGGAAAAGCAGTTTATCACAGTGGTCTCAGCATGACCTCAATCTGGCAGACATTCAACTGTCTCAGCAAAAAATAGCTTTTAGATAGTTCTTTGTGTTAACTTGACAAAAGGCAAAGCGAGGGGGGAATGAAAGGAAGATAACAGGCAAAAATGAAGAAGTATTGGACAGCCCATGGATCGGGATGCATAGAAGGAACAATATGATAAAAATGTTAAGCTCTGCCAAAGACACCTGCATACTAATTTATATATTATCTGATCTTTCCATTATTGAATGCATAGAAATTTATTTCAGCTCTAACTTCTTTGAAACCTCTTCAGTTTCGGCAGTCCAAAGAAACATTTCAGTTGGTATTTAAACACAAAGGGATCCCATTTTCAGAAGTCAGGAATATTCACAATTATCAGACAAGTCACACAAAGGTATAACGTAAAACACTATAAAAATCAGGCCACATTTACTAAGATTTCTAAATATAGCCTATGGAGCCTTACTGTGATGAGAAATTCAAATTTCAGAACAGACATCTAAATACATCAACCTCTCAAAATACTGTCCAGCAGTTGAGCTAGTTTTTTGATGTATGGCAGGCTCTCTTGAAACACAAAGGCACTGTCAGAACTGAGAACCAACAATAAATTATATTTTCCCTAGTAATAAACGCACAGTTAAAGGGAAAAAAAAAATTAAGAGAGACTACAGAATGTTCAGTTTTGCTTTAAAAATTAAAAGGAAAAAAAAAGAGAAAGCAAAAAAATCAAACCAGACAAAAGAAATTCAGAACAATATGGGAAAACTTAAGCAAATAAATTAAAATACTTCATGGTAAACTGAACTTAACTTACCAACAAGCCCCTTTGTACTGCTTGATGCTGCTGCTGTGTGAGCGGGGATGGGAGCTGGCTTTGTCTCCTCTGCTGGTGCAGATGTTATGCTACTGGTTTCAGCTTCAATCGAAACATCCTTCCCACCCCTCCGCTTTATGGTACCTGTATCACCCTCAGAGTCCTCTCCCCAATATCCTGTGGAAGATGCCCAGCTTGCTCTGGACTGCGCTTGATCGAGGCCCTCCCTACCTTGACTTTGTTTGCCATATTTTGTACCATGGTCAGGGAACATCAGCTGGTCCACATGGCCGCCTGAGGCCCACAGTCCTGCCCCATCACCTGAACTATCAAAATGAGCATGTCCAAAAGGCAGAGTCTCCCAGCTCCTCTGGTGCTGTATTGTCTGGATGTTATCATGAGAACCACTCGAACAAGAAGTCCAGCTACCACGGCCACTGTCAGCTGCGTCGAGCGAAGCTCTGTCCCCCTGGTCCTGTGACAGCTCTTCTGTACTAGGAGAAGAAAGTACAGTTGCTCCAGCATACAGGCCTCTGGTCTCTGACAGCGGTGCATATGAGCTGGATACACATTGATGAGGGGGACAAAAAATCCAGTGTTGGAATTGGAAATTATGAATAAGACACACACAAAAAAAAAAAACAACAACCAAAGAAAAACAAAATACACTGTGGGTTGCACTAGGTAACCTTTATGACATTTTAAAGGTCCCTTTCCACCCAAAATATTCTATGAGTCTATGGTTGAAGATTTGGATGCACTTTATAGTATTTATTGTTTGCATGAATGGCTAATTCAATTTTGAGACTATATCTCTTTTCTTTCAAGTATATATTCAACAAAACAAAAACAAACCAAACAAAACTGGATAGATAACTTGCTGAAGCCTTACACTTCAGCATGTTATTTCCAAAGGTACAATCTTAACTTCACAACAGTTTGCCTTTAAGACAGGCAAACCACACACACACATATACAGGGAAACAGACAGGAAATTTTCCAGCCATGCTGAGCAAATAGTTCAAAAGTTAGAAACAGAATTTAGCAGGAGCTGGCTGATATTCAGGTTTAGATTTCAGATTTATTTTTTTTCTGCTTAGGAAACTGTGAAATGGAAATGTATTTTAACCTTATTTTTGGAAACGCTACTTCATAGAGCAAGTATGTTTTCTGTAGCCTTGCAACAATTAAGTGAGCCTGACATAATCCCTTACACAGCAGCAGAGAAAACCAACAAAGTGTCATTTCTGCTTAGCAGATATCCAGGCTCCTGGGACTTGTTCTTCCAGGGCACCCTCCTATGCAGACTGCAACCCTTTTCTTCCAAATATTTAAGATATCTGATGAAAGAGTTTGCATAGCCTGAGATTCCCAAAGCTGAAGTGCAGTAGTTTTGGAATAGGTCTGCCATTCACAGACCCTGCAGGATGAAAACCCTAGAAAACATTCAGAGGACTGAAGCATCCAAATAAACAAACAAACAACAACAACAAAAAAAAAAGAGTGGAGACTAAACAAGAGCCAGAGTTCCAATTATTTTCACACCAAGGCTCACTGCTAGAGATTTAGAGAACTCCTCACAGCACTATCTTCCCCACCATTACAGAAGTTAATTACCTAGAAAATTACTAGAAAACCAGCAGCATAATGTGAATTTTAGTTTCCAATTATTGTTGACTAGAAGAGATACTTGGATTAAAATATTGTGGAGTTTGACAAATATGCACTTTTCCATGAAGCAGACTGGAAAATTGCTAGCTATTTCTGGTCTCAGTTTGATCACTGAATAATTGTATGAAAATCTCATCTAATTCAGTCAATTTTCTGTGAAGAAAGCAGGCTAGAGTACTAGACTGCCACAAGTTGATAATCCATGGCACCACTGAAGATGGTAACATCTTCTGAGGTAAAGTCTTGCTGCTGTAGACCTCATCACTCACTCAGGAGTGCAAAACTTTTTCTTGGCAGGAATGGAGCATTATCACAAAATGCAGCACTGAAGCAGTAGTTTTTTAAGAGCAGAGGAGAAAAAGTATTTGAGAGACACAGGGAAAGTTACATGGACAAATACACATGCCACACACACACAATATGAAAGTATAATATAAGTAAGCAAAATTAAATTCTTACCCTAAGCTGTATTGATCTGGTTCAATCATGATTCTTCTATCAATCCTTCCCACACCAAGATTTGTCTCCACGATGCTGACAGAATGCCTCTGTCTCCTCTCATCATGCAGGGAGACTGGCATAGAGTCAAAAGAGGAATTGCTGACAATACTAGATCTAGAAGAAATTTCACTGTGACCAGAATCAGAGAAGTTATCCACAGTGCTGCTTGGAGCCAAAGAGTAGCCTGCAAGAGGAACATTGTGTTACTCAGACTCTCCAAGCTGCCTGCTCAGTTCTTGACAGGCCACTGGCAATACTGCAATAAAACTGGCAATAAAACAAAGCTGCCATTACATTTGCACAGCACTGCAAAAGATAAACATACACGGCAAAACTGGGTGACACTCTTTGGTATCTTAAGAGATTCAGAGAATCAGAGATTGAGGATTGTGGGAACGTATACTACTAATTTACAAGCCAACTGGTCTCCTTCCCTATTCTCTGCCCTCCTCTCCTAAATTCTTTTGAAATTCATCATCATACTTGTATCCTTACATTATGAAATACTACTTCTCAAAATCTGCCTTTGTATAAACATTGTCTCCAAGACTGGAAGGAAAGAGGTGCTCTGGTTGAGATTACTGTTTATAAAGTATTCCCAGAGACTCTCTCATACAGTCTTTTTATTCTGCAAAACTACACTTCAGAGATGAACAGATATATGAAGCCCAGATGTCTGGGCTGACTGCTTATTACATGTCTTAGCTGAGACATGGGCAGGTTTTCAAGATTTCTTTGTGATAATTGGCTCACTAATTAATTCCAAATTCCACATTACCAGAATTATGGTGAAATTTGGAGGTAGGTAGCACTGACACAGCCCAACTGAGATAAAATCTGCAAACCATGTCATAGAAGCAAATTCAGCTTTTCTTTCAGTATTAAACAAAATGCACTGAATGTTCTTGCCAGCTAAGTTAAAGATCATTAAACACATCCACAAGTGTCCACAGTTTTCACTTGTTGCTTTTACTCTACTCTTAAGTGTCAAAATTACTTCAACTTATCTATCCCAATTCACTTGCTGAGAACTAATGCTGGGAATTAATGCTGTCATTTTTATCTGAAAGAATGTATGATTAGCTTAATGTAACCAAGGATTTTTAAAATCATGTTTATGATTTGCTTTCTGCAAAAATAAAGTGCTGTTCACACTGAGTCAAGTACAGAATTCCAATTCTTTTTTCAAAAAATGCATAGGTGTGACCATATTTATATAAGTTCACTCTTTGCTAGTGTAGTATTTGAGAGAAATAATGATGACAGCTTACAAGGACTCAAGATGATATATACTCTACATATTGTCCTCCTCCATCTGACCTTAGTAAATAACACTTCAATAGAAGTCATTCCAGGCCCAATGTATATTTTACCATAATGCTCTACTATGTAACTGCTAAACTGAACTTCTATGCTATTCTGAAAAGAGAATAACTTAAAAGGCACATGCAATACATCCAGGCTATTGTACTTCCAAAGTGTCTTCTGTTGTTTTTTTTAAACTACAGGACAATGCCTCCATACTCCGTTTTGTCAATTCATAGCCAGAACCACCATGAAAGCAAACAAACAGGTTTTCAAAAAATCTCTTTAAAGTCCTAAATTCACTTTAAAAAATAACTCTGTGAAATTGCTTTAAAATATCTTGGTCAAGAAAGCTCCAATGTATAATACTATTCCTCAAAAAATCATACACATGGTTTAAATAATCAGGTTGCTATTGAAATATTCTGTAGTATAAAACAGAAATTACAGTATTAAATATTCTGATTTGAATTCCAAAACACCTTAAGCCTTTCTGTCATACGTAGGTCACATCCCATTCAGATGCATAAAACAGCAAATAATTCCTCTAATAGACCGGTGTGGTCAATGCTGTACAAAGACCTTAAGTTTCAACCTGCACATCCTTCCACCGAAGGCAGAAAACACTGATCACGGGAATATGTTTTGTCAGAAGCAGCTGCAGCCAGAGTGACCTACTGCATCAAATCCTGTATCATACCAGGCTTTCATTTCTGGCTTTTTATCAGCAGAGAGCTTTAAAGTACCCTTGAAATCAGGTTCACAGCTACCTTTCATGTATCCCACTCTGCACTACATTTTCTGCCCTCTTGCTGACCATATGTGACAAAAATAGGAGCAGCTTCTTTCTCAGAAGCTTCCAAAGTCCATGAGCTTCAGGAAACAGGATAAGAAATACTGAACATCTACTACCTTTCCTTGGAGAACTCTGTGGTGAAGTAGGAGGAGAAGACAGCTGTGAAGATGCACTTGAGACAGTGTCTTCAGACTGTTTCTTGTGACGATCCAAACTTCCTTCTTCTGATAATGAAAGGATTTTCTTTAAAGCTTGTGGGGAGTTAATGCCTTTAGGTAAGAATTAAAGTAGGCAGATGTAAAGTCCAGTATAGATATATCCTTATGTTTCACAATGCATTTATAGAGAAGACACCCCACAGGAGGAAAAAGCCACATTTTTTCCTGTATATTTCTGAATTCCTGACACCAGCTTAAATGAAGCAAAATGTTTAAAAACTATTCCCTTTTAAAATATAGCACTTTATTCCTGCATATTAGTGCAGATGGTCTTTCCTTCTGGCCACTTAAGATAAATACTTTGCCACAGAAAACACAAAGATTTGATGTTGCAGAATGCCACCTGTACAATATATAGTTGAGGATTATCTTGGGTTGCAAATCAGGATGTAACCAGAAGTATGTATTTTGTCACCATCTGTTGAAGCCAGGTGGGGCAGTGCTCTTTATCTTGTCCACAACCCATGCTTCCTCCAAGGAGATATCTTCTATTAATGGACCACTGAGTCCCACTGCATGACTGATAAAATCATATAATCCCATTGGGAGATGCTCCACCCAGGGGGAAGAGCCAAGCATTTCCTACCTAGATAAAAACTGAGATTTGGAACACCAAAGCAGCCTTTTTTCCACTGGACTCCAGAGGAAAACCAGACCATTTTATATCATCACTGGACCTTCAGAGGAAAACTGCACCCTTCTACAGGACCACTGCTTCAACTGAACCACATCTGTCACTTCAGGAGGACTGCAGCCACCATTTAATGGGACTGCTACCAATGCCCTGACTGACGGGGAGTCAGGTTGTATTCTGAGTCTGTCAGTTCTGGTTCTTTTTGTATTACTGTACTTTTATTTTAATTTTTTCCCAGTAAAGAACTGTTATTCCTATTCCCATATCTTTGCCTGAGAGCTCCTTTATTTCAAAATGATAATAATTTGGAGGGAGGACACTTTCCATTTCAAGAGAGGCTCCTGCCTTTCTTAGCAGACACCTGTCTTTCAAACCAAGACAGGGATATGCATAGAAATAGTTACTGAGAAACTTGAACTAAAATTAGCTTAAATACAGACATACACCATCTCCCTGGTTAGTGAAGATGTATATAGTAAGAATGCAAACTGCTCTCCTATTTCTTTTCTATTCAGAGTAGCCTAGAAGGTCAAAGGAAGCTGGAAAGAAAAATTAATGATTAGTCTTACAAGGCCATCCTGCAGCTGCCTTTTGTCTTTCATTTTTAGGAACTATTGCTGCACCAGTTTATTTTGGAAAACTACAGAGTAAAAATATCCTGAAGATGATATATGACGTAAAGATCTAGGGCATCAGGAATTGCTTTTTCCAGACCACATTTATCCATCTTTCTCCGATCCCCTCAAAATCCACCCTGGGACAGCCTTGTAAGTTAAGATAGAGTTTGTCTGACAGTTTTGCCATTTTTTGTGGTAGAGGTTATTTCTAAGCATTCATGGACTTTTATCTTTGATCTGTTGGATCACAATCCTGCTATCAATAATTCACAGCCGCCTGATCAGCATAACCTAGTGAGTTTTCAGAAGCCTTGCCACTATAAGCAAAAAATTGCAGTCTATAGTGCTTCAAAGTCCTTTTAAGATTAAAATTTAATGGTAAAATCAACAAGATTTAGATGAATATTGAGTTGTTTCTTGCTCATTTTGCTACTTCTAATGCTTTGTTGCAGGCTAAGCAGTGCATGAGGAAAACCAATAAAGAGCGAAATCAGAATTAAGCTCTTATGAAATGACCATCATAAAAAAGGAAGGGTCAGTTATGCTACATATACTTCCTAGGGATATTACCATACTTGTGATTTAAGGAGTTCATTAATAGTGCATACATGTTTTGTACACATGTTGTGACACAGATTTGGAAATCAGGGTAGAAGAACTTCCTCTAGTCTGGTACCTTTCTGTAGAATATGGAGGCAGCAAGAACTGCATAACAATAAAAAAGCAGAAGGGAGTAGAAGCCAAAGGGACAATTGTTAACATGGAAGTTCAGACCCACATTTCTAACAGGACTGCCAGTTGGAGCAGGCCTGAATTTCACCTTAAATTTTTTACTTGTGAAGAAACACCAAAACTTAGGAGGCATCTTAAGAACTCCAGGTCCCTAATTCCTCTAAAAAAATTAAGGCAAGATCCCAGGGAAAACAGTGAGAAACATTTATTCTTTCCAGCTGCTACCAACAGGTAAATACTTATACTGATTAAATTGACAGGATGCTTTCCCTAGATTTTTTTCTTTCCATTTCTAGAGAAGTGAACTATGCCTAGATACTGCATGAACAGGTGCAACTGCATATCATACTACCAGAAATGGAGCCTTATTTGATTAAAAAAGTCTTCCCGACGCAGGCAAACAAACTTCAGAAAATTAAACCAAATTCTTCCTTGTTCTACCTACCAAATGGTGGGAGGTCTTTGACTGGCACTTTCTTGCGAGAGGGATAAAGAGACACGGCTGGGACCTGCAATGCTTGGTTTACTTTATGCTGCTGCTGCACTTTCTGCTGGATGCCTGCCCGGGGAGCCACTGGTGATGTTTCAGATTTCCCAGATCGCTTGTCTCCTGTGTTCTTCGGCACTTTGCAAGAAAGGGGACAAAACACTGAATGACTACGAGCTAAGAACACAGTGGTGTTTTAGTCTGAGCAGTGCAAAAGCCTCTGAATTAGAAAGTGCTCAAATACTTGTACAATTAATGCAGCATGGTATCTTTAGATAGAAGAGATGAAGAAGAGAATAGGGGGAGATGTAACTCCATTTAGAAGATGTACATTATCTATGAATGTTTTCTTTCTCAAAATAAAGCTCTGATAAATGACCACTGTTACAAAAAACATGACTAGAAGTTATACTGGACTATCTATCATAAGGACTACAACTGATCCAGAACAGACATATAATTACTAGTTTTTGCTATCCTGCAGGAAGGGAAGGGCACAAGATACAACATTTCCCAAAATAAAAACAAAATTGATACCCATGATAAGGTCCCCCTCTGCTGCCCCAGGTACAGCCCTCCAGGTATCTCTGAAACATCTGAACATAAAAAAATCCCATACTCCATCAGAATAATCATATCACTATTCACACTATTAATCTCTGTATGTCAGAAAAACAGAAGAACTTTTGATTCCCCCATACCCTTTGTAGAGACAAATCTAGAAAGCCACTGTACACTTCATTGTGACATCATCCTAAAGCCTTATCACCTGTATAAATACTATATCTCTATCCTGTTAATCCACAAGATTATTTCCTTCGGATTCATAGATGTTTAGTACTTGAAAATGACTAGACAAATAATTTTCTACTTCTTTGTCTAGTTACTGTTCCCAACTGATTCACTAGACTAGAAACAGAGTTATATTGAACAGTTTTCTTGAAATTCACAACAAATGTCAATGCTCACATGTGTTTGTGGCTGGCTCACACTGCAGAGAGAGCATCTGGAGGCTCTCTTCGTCCATTTCCAGATCCAAGTTTGAGAGATACTGCTTTACTTTCCGTGCCATCTGAGCATCTTCATAGAGCTTTTTAGCATTAAGAAAGGAGCTGCGACGGACCCGCTTCTTATGCCCCCCTGCTTGTGCAACATCAAGCACGGCTGCATTGGCACTGCCCTGGCTGAGAGACCTGGAATGAAGGATAGCAGAAGGGGGAAGAAAGAGAGCAAAAGTATGACTTAGTCCAACATGGTATCACCCAATCAACATGAAATGTGCAAGAGATTGCATGAATGTCAGTCTATGGTCAAAGCTTACATGCCTCATTCCAGTAAGTCAAACAGCTATAACAGACAGAAAGATAAGGGCCAGGAAATATTTTTTTCTTGGTTACAGGCACTATTTTAATGGCACAGATATTTTAACCTATTTTGCTCCAGCTACGCAATAACACTTCACATGTCTAGAAAAGCATTCAAGGTAGCTTTTTCACATAAGCCATCTACTGAGAGGACTGGAGCATTAGGAAAAGCTCATGCAGTAAGGCAGTGCTGACAGAAGACTATAGTTGAGGTTCAAATTCAAATACATACAAAGGAGGCATTTTGAAAGCCCTCTGTGTTTCAAATCAGACTGTATACAAAATGTACAGCTCAATTTTACAGAATAAAACTTCTTTATAACTTGCAAGCCTGAAGAGAATTTTGTTAAGTAAAATGAGCAGCTAGTTCATGATAAAATAAATGTCATGCACACTTCAATGTATGTATATCTATATGAATGCTATGCATTGATCCTGAATTGTTAAGGTAAAAATGATGGCTAATTGTAATATGAAAGTAAGTTAGTCAAGCAGATACTCTAAGTTTTAACTTTTGAATTTGATTGTGATAATTATTTAATAGGTATAAGGAAATTAACAGCTATTTTCAGCTGTTGCAACCTTGTCATTTTGTAATTTCTCTTTGACCGCAAGTCTCTTCCTTCACCAATTTAAACTGGAGGTGGGAAAGAATATTTCACTTCTATCCATGACCACTTAAAAATAATTTACAACTTCAGTGTTTTAATCTCAAATCAAAAGCACTCCTACATTAAAATGTATTGTCAGTAAAAAAGGGTTAACAAAAGAAAAAAAAAGTCAAAGCACCAGAAAATTAAAGATAGCAAGTAGGAAAAAATGCAAATGATAAAGGAAGAATGAATGGGTGCGTATGTTGTCTCCAATCACTTACCCCAAACTCCTCCATTTCTTCTTCCTGCAAGTGAGAGCCAGGAAGAATAAAGCACGGGTTTAAGAGAAGACAGAGAAAGATCACAAGCTCAGAAAGAAAAAGACCAGACTTCAGGACAAGCAGCTCTGGAAGCCCACATTAAAAAGAGCCTTACTCGGGCATACAATCAGATATTACAGACCCTTCTAGCCCAAATTCAGAAAAAAAGAGTATGCAATAAGCTTGTAAAATATGAAGCCAAAGAGCATTCACTCCACTCTTGTTTCCTAACACAAGAAGCCGACACTGCTTCAGATACATTACCACTTCCACTAAATCAAAATTACAAGGCTGACACCAGTCAATGTTTCAAACAGACAGATAAGTTTTCAAAACAGTTTCCCTCCCTCCCACTGGTAGAATCTCATTTTTATGAAGTAACCATCAACTACAGAATAGTAACAAACATTTTAGAATGTATCAGTAACCACAAAATGTCAGGGTTTCTACAGTTTTAGACCACCACATCATGCTGATCAATTGTTAACATAAAAAATTCATCCTGCACCAACAGAAAGTGCACACAGAAGTGCCTCTTGCTGCCACCTAGCCTTCTCCCAGCTGGGGAAAGCTCTGCCTTGTACAACACACTTACCTTGTTCTGAACATGAGAGCAGGATCCATGTTCACGGATGCCATGCGACCAACATGGCGTATCTCCTTCGCAATCATCCGCAGCTTCTCAAAATTCACCAGGCCCTCAACTTTAGAATCATTTCCTACAACCAACAACATCGGTGATTAGGCAGGAAAGTTACTTTCCTTAGCCAGCAGAAGATTATCTACTTCTGCCTTTACCTTCATGAAGGAATGTAAGGTCCTTTTTGATGACAGGAAACAGGGGGATAATAGGGGGCTGTAGGTTTTGGCTGTTAAGGACATTACGATATTTTGCCATATTCCTAGATGGATCAAACAAGTCCTGCAGATCTTGAAACAGTTTCTCATACTTGCTTGGAAGCTTTTCCCAAGTAGTTCGGAGCCTTGCAACTGGTGCCAAATTCAGGCCACTTGAAACAAAAGAAGTGCATAACAGAAATTTAAAAACTTCTTTTTACAAGCGTTTATTACAGAATACATGTATTACAGAAGATCATTCTTATAAAACCCATAAAAAACTGGAGATATCTACATGATGCAACCATAAGCAGAAAAAAGTTACACTTGGATGAGTAATTAAACCTTACAGAGAGTCTATGTTTGTTGCTGTAGAACAGTGTCTGAGTTTGATGAGATTATCATAATCTAAGTAAATCACGATCACCACTTACTTTCAGATTAAGAAACTGGCAGAAAAACCATCTTCCACCTCCATGATAATGTTCAGGTGGTGACAGCACACCTTCTTTCTGCAATAATCCATTTGACTTTGTTCTTTCAGGATGAAATTTTGCAACACACTCTATACCTGAGGTTATTCTCAAGCTGTAGCTGGTGCAAACCCCCTTCTTCCCTTGTAGTGACATTGACTGTCTTGCTGTTAATTTCTACCTGGTGGGAAAGTCTGATACCTAGAATCTTTCCTTCAAGTTTTTCCTAGCTGCTTTTATTTCTCATTGAGACTGGCTGAAATAGCTGAAAAAAAATCTCAGTATTTTCATGTCTCAGAGATGCTGAGTGATCATCAGCATGGATTCTTGACTTGACTTTGGAACTTGCCCCATTTGCTGAATAGTATTCAAACCTACTCATCTTCAGGAAAAGTGTCACATTCAGTCTGTTGACCTAAGGTCAAGACAATGATGACAAGAGCTTGTGTCAAAAACAGTGATAACACTGTCAGTTTACTGTAATTTTGAGTTTTTTTCATGAGAGACAATATAGGGGCATTGTTTGGTTTACTTTGGGTTTTAAAAAAATGTGTATAAACATAGACATTAGAGCTTTCTCTCTTCTTATTCCAAAACTAAGAAAGGTTTACTGAGATTTTCAGTACATTTTAAAATTCTTATTAAAAGATCTTTTTTTACAGACTGTTATGGTATCACAGTCTGTTATTGATTATTATCAGAGTTCCTTGCATGAAACTGCTGATACGAAGAAAACCAAAGGAAACATATCATGGCTGAATGAATTTATGATACTGGCCAGTATGTATAAAAATGAGCTGCCTTGGGGAAATTAGTCCATTAATTTCCAACAACTGTGTGGTTTTCTTGTATATACCTGTTGTTACTTCTGCTCTTTGTCTTTAAATAAGTGTATTAGTTTCTCTTGTGCCATGTTGACATTGCCACACTATCTTGAGCAGTAACTACCTAAACAGCAGCATTCCAAACAATGTTTTAGCAAACATTTCAGATTACAGAAAGTTCCAAATACAGATGGCCAAGTGTTGATGTTAGCAGTACAAACTGGTTTATTCTATTAAGTCCATTTTTTTTAAACTAACATAAGTAAGACTTTGCTTTTTACTTAGAAGTAAAATTATTAGTGGACAATACCTAATGATGGCAAACATCGAGTTGAAGTTCTTGCATTCTCTGCAGTGTAGCGCTATCTTAATGAAATGCTTAATGATCTTCATCCTCTTCAGTTGGTTGGTTTCTCTTAGAATCTCAGAAGCCACCCAGAATGTTTCTTGATTTATCACCTCTTCAAACCTTTTTAGATTAGTGCAACCTGTTTTTGATTTGAGTTTAAACAAGTCATCTATGTATTCTGTGGGTTCGATATTACGGAACAGCTCAAAGTTTCTCATGGAGAGTTGGGTAGCCACCTCAACAGTGCTGAGCTGTAGTAGGGAAATTTGGCTTTCCCTTAGTAACTCTTGTGCATCTTCATCTGAACAAAGAGTTTCTGTTTCCATGTTGTTCTTCAGGTAATACCTGTAAAAAAAAATTTAAAAAGACACTAGATACAATACAGCTGATCAGTGCTGAGAGTTACAGCAATGATCCAGCTGGAATCTGAGAATAAAAATGAACTTCACCAGGGTCTAGGTATCAATGGGAAGTTGCATAAGCAGCAATGTGTTGCAAAGAAACAGAACATTAAATAATTAACACTCCTTTAACAAGATTTTGACTTAATAAACTGGCATCATCAGCTTTAGCTCAGTCTCCATCTTACCTGCCACTCAGCTGTATCCTGTCAGCAAGCTTGGACAGCTGATCAGGAAGCCTCCTTTGTTTGATGACACCCTCAGGTGTGACAGAGACTTCACATAGTGAGTATGCATCAGGGGTTGCAGTCAGAGCAAATTCCCTGATGGCCTGGATGACCACTTCCTTTGCTGTTGTGTCCTTGCTGATCATTATGTAGCGACTTTGCTGGTCTGCCTTGAAAACTCGCAGAACTTGGTCTGGTAAGTCTGGGAAAAAAATTACAAGCAAGTTATGCAATTTAGTAAGCAAAGAAAAATAAAAACTTAATGCTAAAAGAACAAGCAAGTCACATTGAGTTTAATTATTAGTGTTTTCAGTTTTTATTTCAGCAAAAGTCCTGATGAAAAGCTAGGCTCTTACTGACAAAGAATATTTTCTATTAACATCCTAGTTAAAAAAGCTACTTCTACTAACATCCAGGAAAAGAAGGTAGTTTGGCTATAAATGGAGAAAGCCAAAAAAAAGTTAATATTTTCAAAGTTTGGACAGACAAACAAATGAGCATGAATGTATTGAAATCTAGACCCACCGATCAACTGAATTTTTGTATTTATCACTGTATTATTAGAAAAAAAAGAGATGAATTAAATTATACAGGTATCCATCAGTAGTTTTTTTAACTGACAAGTATTTAAATTAATTTCTTCCCTTTTTCTAGTTTTGTGAGGCATGACGTCTACTCATTTCTCTTTAATATATTTCTTCTTATAAATAATTATTTTTTTAGATCAAAGAGGTCATAGAAGCAATAAAATATATAATAATAATAACAGAAAGCCTTCTACATGAAGGCTTCTGAAATTACTATAATGAAAAAGTACTGAAAAAACAACTGCCAAACAAAAACATTCACTTTGGTACAACTAGGTTTTTTTGACAAGATCTGAATGCGCATAACATGAATTCAAGTTATTACAGAAAGATCTATTCACCAGCAGAAATCTTGTGACAAAAGAACAGAACTTAACACTTCCCCACTGCTCTTGCATGTTTCCAAAATAATAATTTGTAAAGCATTAAGATGAATTCCTCTGAGTTCATTTACATGCCACAAAGGTTTTTTTATGCTAAAATATATTATTTTACAAATTTCATGCAACTAAGCCTGTAACTTTTTAAGCTCACAGTAGTTTTTGAAGCTTGAGAAGCACTAATACCAGAACACACCAGAACTGTGTGATTGCACCATCAGTTACACATAAAGGATATCATTATAGGCCAGCTTTTAGCTTTTCTTAAGCATTTGAGTCAAATGTACAAATACTTTATAACAAGCAAGCCAATTTTGCCTTTTATCACTCATTTTCCAGTGACCCATCTTCCTTCAGCAGTTAGTTGAAGAGGGATTCAGAGCAGAATATTTTCTAAAATGCTTTCTACATTTTTTGACATCTGGAAGAAGGCAGATGCCAAAGACACGGCCTTTTGGAAATGTTGTTAAAAATCAGATCCTTCTCTAGATGTTGCTGCCTCTTGCTGTTGCAGAAACACTTGCCAAAGGAATGCTGTGAAGTTGAGAAGCTGCTGTAAACAACACCAAGGTGAGAAATCATTTAAGGGTCCCTAGAAATAAAGTGTTTTGTGCAACAAGAAAATAGCCTGCTCTGCTGGGTCACTGAAGTCGATATGAAGAAATGTAGAGGACAGCAAACAGGATAGTCCCATCTTTGCACTGCATTTTATCACCAAACTTCTCAGGCTGCCTACCTATCAGAGCTGACAGCAAAAGCTCCATACAAAAATACACAGATGCCTGCCAGCAATTGAAATGATTACAGCTATAGCAATGGTAGCAAGTCATTCAGCCCAATATTTTTAAAATAAAACACTTGAAGAGAATTTTAATCATCCCCCTTCACTGGTTTTCAAAAAGGGAAACTGGAGTGGCAGGCTGAAGAATGCAATGCTGTATGATAGGAATCTATTCCCTTAGAAAGATTGTGAAGGGAAAGAAAAAATACCAGTGACTGGTAGTTCATCATTACTCTATTATTTTGATTTCCAATCAAACAGCAAAGGCAGCACAAGAAAAGAGAAATTAAAGTGCTATTGAACATTTAAAAATAAACCTTTAAAAGCATATTTGACACAGCCCGAGCCAATAAGAAGAGAAACCAAAATGACTCCTTGCAGATCTCAAGCTGTTCACACTTTCTCCTCAAAGACTATTCTTCTAAAAGGAGCAAGTTGTTTTATTTTCTATCCTGAGGGATATTTCTCAAAACCTCAAAGGACAGCTGCTCTACCAGTTTCTCTTTCTCCTCCAGTGCATTCAATTTCTTGCAAGTTGCTTCCATTGCTGTCTTTAATTTAGACCAAGGTAGTAAAAGGAATTAAAACTGCTGGCTTTAATTTTTTCAAGTCTTGGAATATATAGAGATAGAATTCAACTCTTCTATATATAATGCAACCATCTCTAAAGTCCTTAAGGTATATGTTTTTCATTTCAAGCCCCCTTTTCCTTCATTTCCACACAGGAAAAGAATTTTGCCTCAGAATTACTTTAAAAATATTCCCTGTGTTCATGAAGGCAAATTTTATGAAAAAAAAATTAAAATAAAAAAGAAATACATTTTCTACAAAGACATGGCAAAACTGTTAAACATTTGGGCCATGGTATTACATCATATTGATCTTCTTTCCTCACTGTAAAATGCAAACAGTTGAACCTTATTAATTTATTAAGCTTCTCTGAGCTCCATCTGTAATTGAAAAGTCTTTAGGCGTGCAATGGCTTTCCTTCTCATGGAAGTTTGTTCGAGCTGCATGAGACAGCAAGGCCCTCAGCTCTGGAGGGTGGCCAATGGCTGCACTTGGCATTAAGGGCACTCTGATTACCTAGAACTATCTGGTCGAGGTAAGTGGCAAGCTAGAGAATGCCATTTATGGAAAAAGTCCTGATGAAAAGTAAGGCTCTTACTGATAAAGAATAGCTTCAAGGTGTTAGACACTAGTCATTAGATAAAACGCAAAAAAATATCCACCTTCCAAGTTGCTCTGGATCCATCTTAGACACTGGAGCAAAAATTACAAACCACCCCCTTGCAAACTCCTCTAGCTCTAAAACACCTGAGATGAAGTAAGTAATGCTCAATATCACATTTTCAAGCACAATGATTGCACCAACTTGGCCAGTGTGTAGGCACCATCCCTTTAGCTAATCCTCTAGGGAATGTTTGAAATGCCTCAGTTTAAGGAAGGCACTGAACTTTCAGTTCTACTTTTGAGTAATTCTATAAAGATTAGGCTAAAATAACCAAGCATCTGCAGAGCTACCATCACCATATCCTGCTCCAGAAGCTATATTTTAAAAGCAAAGATTTGGATACTTAACTCAGGAAAGGTTTCCCACTAAGAACCTTCCTGCAGGCCGATAAGAGCCCAAATCCCAACCCTACCAGGAGTTCCAGCTGAACCGTTCTTGTAAGATAAGGCTCTCAAGTTTCTCATACTCTCAGCCTATTTCTCCCTCACTCACCCCTGTGCTTTGATCCTCTCTAAATGTGCTCATTTTTTATCTATTTCAGAAAGGGATTTTTATATTCAAAGAATTTGGCATACAGCTGTAGTGCAGGGTGACTAACAAGAAACTTTGAAATTCTGTCCCTTACAAATGTAGTACAAATTAAAAAGTCTGTTCAGAAAAAGACTAAAACACATGTCTTGTGTCCCAGACCAATGTCCTTTCCCTTTACTATAAGCTAAAGCTATTTGAAAATATTTCAGTCTTGTAAACAATGATCCATGAAGGCAAATGATAAAATACCAAGCAAAGCAGGTTTTTACTGACTAAGAATATTCAGTCAGTAAAAAGCACTCTGTATACAGCATATATGAAAAACAGACATCTATTATATGTGGATGAAGTATATTGCAGCAGATGTAATAAATCCTCATACATGAATATGTGATTAATTTGTGTGTGACAGCAAACAGTTAATAAAAACCCACATCCCTCTTCAGACTCTACAAATCCACACAAAAAACTTGAACTATGAAAGGAAATCAAAAGGTCAAGAACAACAATACAGAAAGGATCCTTACCCGGAGTAGTATTAAAGTCTAAGATGCGGTGATGAGACTGCAGCAGGTCAGGATTACTGGATGACAGGGTTCCACTGACAGGTAAAGCAGGAGGAATGTGCTTTGTTTGCCTCAGTCCCACAATGCTGTCATCCTGAGATTGGCCAATTCCAATGTCACTGCATGCAGAAAGAAATAAAATCAGGACAGACATTCAGAGCTTGGCTACACTAGAGGGATTCAGTGATGCCTCTATTGCTAAATTTTCGTACTTTCCATTGTTAATACAGCAATTGTTGTTTAGAAGGCAAAGTCTTCTAGACAACAGGACTTGCTTTGTCAACAGTCCACTCAGAGTGACTCAATTTGCTTGCTCACACTGCCAGAAGATCCTCATCATTAAGTTCTGAGGAGTTGCTAGGCTCCTTTTTCAAAAATTATTTTGGCCAAGATATTAATTGAAAAGATGGTACACACCTCATCATTCTTGCACCATCCTATCACCATCCTATCACCCAAACTTTGAGTAATACTGCTGCTTCCAGGTCTGAATTTCATAGATTTTTTTACCCTATCACAGACAGGATTTGCAACAGTATTTGTGATGTTTTTGTAGCCATAGTATACAAGATCTTTCAACAGACAGACAGACAAGAGAGGATCATTTAAGATAATTTAGTTTTCCCACCCTTTATCATTTCTCTAAGTTTCTCTTCACTCAGTGTGACTGAAGCAGTACCAGGTAAGGCTAAGCTAAACAGCCACACTTATGTGATCTAAGTATCCTCTCCAAACTTGACAGCTGTAAATAAAGTATTCTGTGATAAAGGTGAAGGGTTTTGTCCATTAAATTATGTAAGGCAGGGTCCCACAGGAGGTCAGCAGTGCTAGATGGATCGGAGGCATATTATTATATGACATAATATCATCATATTATAGAGGCACTGATTTGCTTATTGTTTTTGAGTTCATAATAAAGTGAAGCAGAACACCAGCCACAAGATGTAGAGCTGGAGACAGTCACTGACCTTCTCTCCAAATACACAGATCAAAACTCTTAATAAAATACTAAAATACTGCTGAAGAGCAGTCATTATAGAAAGTGAAAAGCATTAAAAATGCAGCAAGTATAGGCAATGCCTTTCTAAAAGCCAAGCATGTCTAAATCTGTATCTACGCACTTAAGTAAAACATCATCAACCAGAATTCAGACTTCACTGCAAATGTTACAGCTAAGTCAGTCTAGTAAATTAAATGATGCAACACAAATGACCACTTGTACTTTAATGTTGGGCACTTAAGCCTTTGTCTTTGGGCTCTATCCATCCTCAGAAAATCTAAACAGAAGTAATAAAAGGCTAGATAATTACCCTGATAGCTGTTACAGCACCAATATCCTTTTGTGGATGAAATGTACCAATGAATAACTCTACACAGTACACTCTTGTACTACTTCTTTAAGTGCTATGAATTGAACAGCAGTATGGAAAGCTACAACAGTATCTGAGAACTAAAGACACATTTTTAATTATATGGACACAACTGCTTTTGAGAAGGTAATGTATGGTATCTCTCTATGTTGTGTTTGGGTTTTCTCATAGTTTTGCTCTTAAAAAACAAGATAACTCTGTTTTACCAGAACACTTTCATGAAGTGTAAACCTCAAGCCATGAGAGTGACAGAAACACTCAAGTCCACTGAAAAAAGTTATAGTATTCTCTCTTAATCAGAATATAAGGTGAATCCAAATATTTGTATTTTTGTACTTCCATGTCAAGCATAAAATACTGTGACAAGCAGTGATGACCTATTCAGCACACAGCACCTTTCTATTAAGCCACAAGCAATTAAGTCTTTCACTACAAGCAAAAGAATTGCCAGCAATTGGTACCATGTCTTTCAAGTAGGAATCACTCCACATCAAAAAAAAAATAGAAAGCAAACAAAAACCCCTGCAGTCCTTGTACTTCAAGATGCCTTCTGGTGGTTCTAAACTACTATATAACAGATTCTGTAAGTGTGCCAACAGGTATTTTCTCTAAATTCAAATCAATTGACACGTGAATCTTATAGTAATAGTTTTACTTGCATTATGCATTCCTTTGGCAGTTTGCCAGTTTTATATATCTTATACCTATCCTGTGCATCATGACCAAAGCAGCTTCAGTAAAGTGGATCAACTCTGAAAATGCTAGGTTTAAAAGCAAAAAAGCATTTAAAATTGTGCTCGAGTTCAAGTATTCATATCAGAAATGGAAAATCATTTGCTTTATGCTCAGTCTACTCTTTTTTTTAAAAAACTTAGAATCTGAGTGAGTTCTAACTTAAGCAAACAAGTCCTGAACTCCAGAAATACCAAGGGGGGGGGAAAAAAAAAAAAAAAAAAGAGCAACACTAAAAAACAATCCATGTCCCATGAAAAACTATTGTTAGGTAAAATATTTTATTACTTTAATGAAAGGAGAATGTGGTTTTAAGGAAACAGCATTTCTATTGTTTTTTGTACATCTGCCATGTAGGGAGATAGCACATTAACTGAGAAATAACTTTCCTGCTGAAGGACAAACAGGGTAGAAGGGATAATGAAATGGCAGAAGTATCTGAATGCTTTCTCCCTCAGAACACAAAATCCTGTGCATGCCACTGCAGGGCTGCAGAGAGGAGAGACAGAGAGCCATCTGCTTTGTCTGGGATGCTGCACTATGGACCAGACAGAACTTCACTAGAGGGGGAGGTGGGGATTGTGTTTAATCCTTTCTTGGACCAACTGAGCCTACAGACCACAAAACCACTCTGTGTCAGAAAAGTGAACAAAGAGCTCCAGTGGAGGTTGTACCCGGAACCCTTCAAGAGATGTCTTACAGACAGTGAAGATTTCCCCAGAAGTGCAGACAAAATGGTGCTGTTTGCTCAGTTTGGGAAGTTATTTAAACTTACTGGACTAAACAGCAAGACTGAAGGAAGACATTACCTCCTGCTCAGACTAATTCATCTTTGATACTGATTTAATGTCTCATGAAGCAGACAAGCTCCCTCTAAGAGCGACCTAATCTTAGTTGAAATTGGTTTTGTCCGGGTACATCCTAGAGGCACTGGAGCCTTCTGCAGCCTTCACACTCAAAAAAGGTGGACAGTTTCACCTCTTAAGCCAGCTGAGTCATGAAGTCTTTAAATGCCTACTTTAACTAAGGAGCAAATCAGCTTTTTCACCCCTCTTGATTTTCTTATATGCAAAAGTGAGAATAGGTGAAGTCACCTAATATATGCAACACCAGTAATTAAAAGGAAGAATGAGATTGATGCTTCTACACAACAGGGGAAAGCAGAGCACAAACACTAAAGTCTATAGCTACAGATCTCTGTGCAGAAAAAACAACTGAACATCAACAGGCTTTGCAGACAAGCTGCTATATATAACACATGAAGTACAGCTAGCAAAAAGAAAATAAAATAGGTCAAGTTTTCCTGAATCTTACCTAAAGAGGTCCCTGCATAGAAAAGGTGTAAAAATGAAAGAAAATAAAGGGGAAAAAAAGAAAAATCATCATGAAAATTTTATGCAAATGCCATGAACCACAGTGACCAACGCAGAAAAACAGACCTAACTATGCACAGTTCATCAGAGAAACAAACATGCAAGACCAGTTAAATAAAGGAAAACATGCTAAAGACAAACAACATAAAAAGAGGATTTACAGATTCTCCTCTATTGAAAATTAAATTTAAATTTGAGAAATATCCATTATTTTGATATAATAATTTATATTAATTTAATCATTCTATTACTAACATTCTATATGCAGTGTTTCAGAACAGTTTGTATTTAGTAGGCAATATCTAACATTAGTTAAGCAAACTTTTTTAAAGTAATAGCAGGAAAAAAAATCCTGCATTTTTAGCACAAGTGTCTTTTTTTTTTCAGTTTCCATGGAATAGTTTCTCCGTTAGTGGGACACATGAAAGAAAAATGCAAGAAAACAAACAGATCACACAACTACCCTCTACGATTAATTTTTCCCCCATTGATACCATGTGCATTGGCCAAGAACCAGGTTCCCATAATATCATATAAAATTCACTCTTCTATTGTTGCCAGCAATTCTCAGAACGCTATTTCTAAAATGTGTTCATAGAATAAAGGCTACCAGATAGCATATTTAGCTTTCATTAAAAAAAACCCAAAACCCACAATTCTATCAAGGAACCCAAGTTAAAATTTTAACCTCAGTCTCCCTTACAGCAGTACACAGAAATTCTTATAGACCACTGGAATGTGGGTACATTGAAATCATAGCCTTTGCAAGTAACCTGCTTGCAGAATTATTCTGAAATAATTTCAATTAATGGTCCCCTTAAAAGAAAACAGGAAATGACAAAGTATTTGTGTCATTACTTTATCTATAAGAAACAAAATGCATCCAAATTGGAACTGGAACTGCATTGTTAGTCTATGCTTGTTCAAATATTAAGAACATTTTTTCCTAGCATTTTTTTCATATGTAAAAAAGTATATACACAAACTATAAGTTCATTAGAAATTCTTATAAGCTAATGTGGAGGAAATAAACTCACTTGTATGGTTTCTGAGGCAGAATACTGATTCGAGTCTTGTCAAGTATCTTCTTTAACTTATTTCTTCCTCCAACTGTGTTGGCTTTACTTTTCTTATTTACTTTTTCTAATCCTATTACCTGCTCCACATCAACAGCAAGGTCAGGGATGGAATAACGACTCGCCTTTTTAATATCACCAATTTTAGGCAGGTGGGGAGCACCATTTCTCTTTTCTTCTGACAACCGTGTTAAGAGTTCTTTAAAAACTGCACAAGAGAGGAAAAGGGAAGGAAGAAAAAGGACAAAAATGTAAAAGAAAGCTCTGTGCACCAGATCAGTTTAATAATTTAAAAAAATATATTAGGATATTCTGTCAATTCCAGCATTAAGTTAATTTAGGTTTAAGACTTGAAAAGCATTTTTGCTTTTAAAAATGAGATTCATTTTCTGTAGTATGAATCAGAAAAAGTCAATTGGCCCAGCCTAGAAGAGAAATACACAGGTACCCACATGGTTACATGGATGGTATCAAGAGAAGGAATTTTACTTTTCAGCCTAAGGATAAATGGTTCTGCAGAATTGCAGCACGTATAAAAAGAGCACATTAGACAAAAGTGAGATAGGAAAAATGCAAATGAGAGGGAACGTTTAAACAGAGAGGAAGCAACAAAAGCTTTCAGATGGACAAGAAGTTACTATCAACAGGATCAAAAACATCAGAAGGGAAACAGCAACAAAGTCATAAGGAAAATAAAGCAGGAGACTACTGAGACACCTTGGATGTTTGACAGGGCTGTTGTATCCATCTGCCAGAAATACCAAAAAGCCATTCATTTTCTCTCAGTTCCCTAAGGAAGAGTCATTTCTGAAGCAGAAATAGCTAATAAATTTGTAAGTTAGTTCCACTGCAACTTTGAGCCTTAAAAAAAAAAAAAATCTGATATACTTACATAAATCAAACAAAACTGAACTGGAGAGTAAGTCATGTATTCTGAGTGTTAAAGGAACTCTCCATACAAAAATAGAAAAAATCTTCTGATGAGTTCATTTGCAATAATAAATGAAAAGTGATAATTAAAACTAAGGAACTGTAGAAATAAATATAGGAACAAGGGCAACTAACTACAGATGAGTGTTAGGGGCTATGTTTTACTGTTACTTATTAATTTTGTCCTTAATATTCTCTAATATCTAGAGGTACAACAAATTGCCAAGATACCTCAAAAGCTTGAAATAAGACACAAAAGTGGAGAAGAGTAATCCCAACAATAACTATTCTGTTCAATAGGACTTGGAGGCTGGAGAGAGAAATTAGGTACAGATAACAAGATGCTGCTGAAAAGAGGAAACTCTCCTTTTGGGATTTGTGGAGGAGGAATTCTTCATGCAATACACAGAAAAGAACTGCTCTGGGACTGTACTGTAATCTGATTTCAGTACTGGCAGTGGAGCCATGAGATAGAAAAAAATAGAAAAACACATCTTCTGAAGAACAGAAGAAATCAGGTTTAATCTTTAACATAGTAAAGCAATACATGAGATTCAAACACCCCGTGTGAGAAGGATGGTTACAGAATTTATACACAGATAGACAAGAACATCTGGCTAAATAAGCATATGCAGATATGTTAGGAAATGTCTTAATTATTAGAAAAAACTGGAATATTAGAATCTTTACTGCAAAGCAAAATTTAAAAAAAAAAATCATCTCCAGAAAACAGATCAATGACTTTTGGAGATAACCTAGGCAAACTGTATCTTCATTTAGTGCAATGACATGCTGTGGTAATATTCTGCCCTACTTGCTTGTGATGAAGAACCTGATCCTGAAAGAGACACTCAAGGAACACATCATGAAATTGTCTAAGTAATCCCAAGTATCCAATGGTAAAAAATTCAAACCAAAACTCCAATCTATTAATTACTTATGATGCTAACTGAGGTCCTGAGCTGCTTGAGGACTCTTCCATGAGTACTTTAGTACTTGTTAAAGAGAAATATGTAGAGAACAAAGACAAAGGGTACCAAGAATACTTTCACCTAGATGACAGTAAAGGTTGTAATAGCCTTGAGCTTGTTACATTCAGAGTGGGCTGAAAAAGCATGAGTAAATTCAGCAGACAGAATAAGACCACTGATCAGATGAAATGCCTGAAGAGACTTCTTTCTTGAGAGAGAACCAAACATGATATATACAAGCAAGTTTTTTAAGTTTGAGCTACATGGTCACAATAGCTCCTCTTAATCCAGAAACATATACTTGTGAGAGGAAAGTCACTTCATGTAAATCCCTACTCATAAATTTTTCTTTGCAATTATGATCCAAAGTATTTTAGGACCTTCATGTTCCCTCTTTCTATTCTCTCCAGTACAAAAGAGTTTGAAACAAACTATTTTAAACTATTAAAAATAATTTAGGTCACTATCAAAACTAGAATGAACAATGCAGACAAACTTACCAAATAAATTGGTTTTCACAGTGATAGACAGGTGAGTGTTATTTCTAAGGATTTCCATGGCTTTTGTCAACTGAATGTTTTCAAAGTTTTGACCATTGACTTCCAATATCTAAAAGTCAAACAAGTTTGGAAAATGTTCATATAGTGAAGAGAAAGGAAACAAAAAAAAAAGAAAAAATGGGGGAGGGGCAATGGAGGGACACATTTTAAAATTACATACCTGGTCTCCACGTTTCAAGCCTGCTTCTGTAGCTTTGCTTCCAAAATCTACACTGTCAACAAAGATTCCAAATCCCTTTTCTGACCCTCCCAGCAAGATAAAAGGCAAAGGGGCTTCTCGAGATGGCTTTGTTAGGGTTATCAATCTTCGTTTAGCTTTAGCAGCACAAGCAATATTTAACAGCCTTAAATGTCCACCCATTTTCTATAAGAGAAATGCACAGTAAGTTATATATAACAACATCCTAGCTATTCCCTGTTATCCCAAGTTGTCAGAAAAAACCCCACACTCTTACCTCCCTCTCCAAATTGTTCTCAAATTCCTCCAGAAATCGAGTCATAGCAGGATCTCCTTCAAAATCATTGAAGTGATTGTTCACCCACAACAATACTACCCGTGTAACCTGAAAATTCATCAATATTATAAATATTTTGCTGGAATACTGAGAACAACACAAGTCCTTTAAAAACACTGGTGATTAAAGGCCCTGTAAATTTGGAACATTGGAATCTTAAATAATATATATACATACATCCAAATCAAAGTTCACTAATATGAAATTATTCATCGGGAGAATACAAAAAATTAAGTATTAAAATTGTTTGCACTTGTGTAAGCAATTGTATGCTGTTTTTCATAATGAATACTACGAGTCAGAAAACACTGGCTGTATAAAATTTGATTAAGTAGGGAACAGTGCACATAGGGAGAAGGCAACAAGGTAGATCCATTTCTGACTTATAACAATTTCCTGTTCATGTACATTTCCAAATCTGCTTAGCTCTCCAAGCACACGATCACGAAGCTTACGACACTGCTTAATATTGGCCCTTGAATCTCCTAAGTCTTTAGATGTGCCACCATTAACTTCATTTGGCATTTACCTCCGTAAAAGAGCTACTGTATGTTTAGAGAGGCAGGAAAAACATGATATTGCAAGAAGCAGGAAAGAGGTTTTAACAGCAAAACCAGCAATTCCTCTCCCTAGAGTCAAACTTTCCTTTTTTATTTATTTTCCTTATTTATTTTTATTCCTCCTTTTTTCCCTCTACCAGTTACTCCCCCCCAAGCAATTATGATGATCAAGCTGGAAAGAATCTTAGCTGGTATTTTACAGTTTCTTAGGAAAAAATCTAAAGGAATTCTAATGAAGGTAAAGCCACAAAATAAGAACTGCATTTTTTAAAACTATATGCTTTTACTATAATATTCTCTCTTTTAGTATGCGATTTGACCTGGAACATCAGCAGCACTTGCCTGACAAATCAAAACTCTTTTGGTGTCTTGAATTAATATTGATTCATGCTATTTTTAAAAAATTGCTGAATCCAAAGAGTTGTACCACTCAATGCAACCTCTAAAAATACAGCTGCACTTCTTTTATGCTGGGAAAGTAAATCAGTAGGGATAAATCTCTAAACATTTCAAAATATAGAGCTTAAGAACAAAGTCTCATACAAATTTTAATCAGCTAAGGCTAACAACCCCTGTCCATTCTTTGTGTTCCAAACCTCTGCAGCCTCATGTGCTAAAGGTCTGACACCAGGCATGCAAGACCAATCCCTGCCACCCTCAAAGTTTCTAAACAGTTTTCCTTTTATGCCAGAAAGGAAGCTAATTCAGAAGAACTGCTGAAATTAATGACCAAACTACACAAGCACTTCAGAACTCCTCAAGTTTAGATTCTAACTGAAGGCAACTGCCCAGCTCTATATGCTGCAGCTCCCAGCCACAGGAAAATACTTGAGATTTCTGTACCTTTGAAATTAAAGATGAACTTCATTCCATTAAACAGCTTTGATATTTTTCATTACTGTGGATGACAGTGGGAGATTCAGACAATGTCTGGTTGAATTTAGGGTAATTGCAGATTATTAAAATTGTCTGGGAAGTTGCAAGCTCTACCACGCAATATATTTTAAACTACCACAGTGACAGCTTCATTGTCAATGCTGCTTTTAAAGGTGGGAGTTACTCATCTACACCCAAAGGACACTGAGCTGAATGCTGACTTCCAGAGGAATGCCATTACTTGTGTCACAAATCAGGAACAGAAGATGAAAAGAGGATTAAAGCTGTAAAATCAAGAAACCTGCTGCAGGGCAAAATCATCACTACGGCTGGATGTCGAGTGTCTCACTCTGAATACTCCTGAGTACTGATCATCCCCAGGAAGTCTTATTCTCCCCCTCCACTCCCCTTACTGCCTATCAGCACTCAGTACAAAAGAGCCAAAATCTTCCAGATTCCTTATTACCTACTTGCTTATCTCCACTTGTCCCAAGATGTTCTCTGCCTCTTGCCTTTCTGTGAGTGCTACTGGAGGTCAGAAAAGGTTGGTTATTGAGGCAGCAGAACAAAGACCTGTTCTGCATTCAGACTGATACAAGCAACTGTGCTGGCTAATGCTTTTAGAGGCTGAAGGGGTTGTCCATTGGAGGACAAGCAACATAACTTTAAAGATGAACTCCAATATTATAGCTCTGAACAGTACTAGCTGCAAAGCCCACCCTCTGTCAAATATAAGATCCTTCCTTCAAGGCACAGCTATACTACCATTTCTGGAAACAATACCCAGATTCAAATAAAAGCCAAAAACCAAATTTCACTTTCACTGTACTAATATAATTCCCATGGTTTCAAATTTACAAAAAGAAAAGGACATCCGGAAACTTCTAGATTTTTTTTTTTTTTACATAACAATAAGTTGCATACAAGAGAAAATAAAGCAATACACTTTGAAGCACAATAAAACCTCAATGGACAGTGTGCTAAAACTGGATGTGCCTTATTCTTCCATCATGGAAATTTCATTTAGGGAAGAAGATATTTGATTGCTTTCTTGCATTTGGGTCAGGCTTGGTATGTTTGGTTTTTGTTTTTGTTTTTTTAAGCTACATAAAGCACAACAGATTCCTAACAATGCATGAATTTTCTATACTCTTTTTCAAAAATCACATTTGCCAAATTGAATTAACTAGCATTACATACAGAAAACACAGAACTTAGTTATATGCTCAGACTTGGAGATAAAATAAAATTCTACTGAATTACATTAAATAAAAATACTTCCTATTGGAAAAAATTTATCCTGTACATCTGCAAGCAACTAAGTAGTAAAAACACAGCAAGGTAAAACATGGGTAATTTACCTTGCATGAACACAGTAATATTTCAATAAAATAAGGAAAAAAAATGTTCTTCATTTTTTAGCTATATATTCTGCCATTCAAATATGTCACCAGCTGTTTGTGTCTTATTCAATTGAGTCATTCTCTCTAAAGCATATTTTATTCTTATTAGCTTATATTTCAATGCAAATGGTAACAGTATATGATTCAGGAGATTTTCACCTTATCCCTGAGGCTGGGGTCATTAAACCACTCCAACAACTTCTTGCCCACTTCCATTGGGCTGGAAAGAAAGGTCCTATATGTCAACAGGAAGTCTTCTATAAATGTTGGGTCTACCACAGAGTGCTCTTCCACCAAATGCATTGTTAACCTTTCAGCTGTTCCCTATTGAAAACAAATAGTTGAAAAGAATCATAGTTATTACCACATTTTCAACACAAGCAAGTTTCTTTTTCTTGTAACATACTGAAGACTCATCACACTAGAAAGAATACTGCCATCCATTAACTGGTGAGCTAAGCAAACA
Organism: Cinclus cinclus; assembly: GCF_963662255.1. Lineage (NCBI taxonomy): Eukaryota > Metazoa > Chordata > Aves > Passeriformes > Cinclidae > Cinclus > Cinclus cinclus. The sequence continues at coordinate 42,715,421 of NC_085050.1, read as the reverse complement.
TAACAGCTTGACCACTGTGGAAAGTAAATAAAAAATGGAATTAATCTCTACAGAAATCACTTAGCTGTCAACATACACAATTATAAAAAAAAAAATCTAGAAATATTAAAAGTCTGCTTTCAGATATTTACTTCTACTATATCTCTCAACTCATCATAACTAGGCAAGTTAAGAGGTTTACAGAACACAGACTTTTGCAAGAGACTCTTTTCCTTTTACCTTGATGACAATGTGACCTTTTCTTGTTCCAGTGCGGTCAAGCTCCCTGTGCTCCTTCACCATCACAATCTCCCCTTCCTCTTCTACCTTCTGCATGTTCTTTTCCACTTGATTGAGGATGCGGCAATAATCTTGCTGGGCTATACAAACAAACTGGAAAGAAACATCGCACGCCAGTATTAAAAGGTAAAATCTTCAGAAAAGCATTTAGACTTAAGGTGCAAGTACTCTATCAACAGACAAGATAAAGTAGCTTATCAACCTGCAGTGAGCCAAGTTTGTCTTTCCCACAGGTCAGCTGTTGCAAGCAGATGAACAGACAGGCACAGTACTGCCTCTACAGTCCTGCAGCTAGAGGAGACCAAGATCCATCAGAGCAGTATGATTTAGTATTCTCGGCCATTTTCCTTCAGCTGCTCTGACCTCCCCACTGCTGGAGATGAAGCCCAGTATCATAGCCAGTCATTTTTTTCTTACATGAAAGCTTTTTTGTGGTGTTCAGAAGGATTAAGTGAAAACCTAGCTTTTATTTTTGGGCCTATTGTTTTGGTAAATAATCTTCATTTGTTATAGCTATTTTATTGAAGTAAATGATTAAGAAAAGTAACATTTATTCAATTAATGAGTGCAGGCACAAAGAAAGAAATTACTTCTGGCTTAAAGCATACAGCAGGAAAATGCCTTTCTACAGTCATGAGTTCAGCCAAGAATAAGTGCAAGAATAAATACCTTAGGAATAATACCTAATATCTACACTACGTAAATATAATTAAGACTAACCACAACAAATTAGAAAATGACTACATTGTACACAAATTGTTATACACTTGTCTCTTTTGGGGAGCAAGTTTAAACTGCCTTATTATAAGAATTTGGCTATTTAACTGAGAGGAGCAGTGTTTCTTCTGATTGAAAAGTTGTTAAATCCTCATGTACCTACTTAGGACAAGGGCACAAGAATCAGACACAGTATTCTCTCTTTAAATTCATTTACACACCATTTCTTTTTTCCAGCAGCTAGTAGTAGCTGAAACAGAAGTCCCACAGTTTGGGTTTGCTGAAAACCTTACCCTAACATGGAACCATTTAGGCACATTTTGGGAGTTAGATGGCCAAGCTAAACCAGGTGATTCTATCAATACACATTTACACATCCCTTTCAAAGGTCATCTACTTAAAGCAAATTAGCCATCAGAACCAAGCAAATTGTTTAATTCACTCATGGCTGCGCTATTATTTTCTGGATGTGAATAAGCAAATAGCAACCACATAACCAGATTCAGGCAGTATTTCTATGCTATGAAAAGCCTTCTTTACATCTGACTGCTTATATTACAGCAAACATCAAGGCTTTTTCCCTGAAATGTCAGATCAGCCAAAATTAGATCTTTCACTCGAACTATGGAAAAAAAAGTCTGTATTACTCTGATATTCAGTAGCTCAGTTGAGTAAGGATGAAGGGCTATTAGCTGCAGAAATAAAGGTGTCTGTTACAGCTAATGGACCTTGAGATCCTACTAAGGAACACTGGAAGCAATAGATGTATGGAAGAGGCTGGTGGCCCTCACATTCTGGAAAAAGCATCTTTATCCAAAATGATCCCTTACCGAGATAAAAATAACTCCATTTCCCATACTGTGGGTATGCAGGAACCATACTGCCCAACTACTGTCAGGGTTACCCACTGTAGATTTTACATCTATTCAGTTTAAAATAAAACTGGGTCTCATTATTGAGTTGCACTACACCTATCTGGGTGTGAATTTGCATGTACTAGACACTCTACCTGGCAGTCATCCACTTTGGTTCTCATCACACCTTTCATGTATTCCTTTTCCATGGTGGGGGAAACACCAAAACTGTTCCCCATGCACAGTATTTCTGTTCTTCCATCAGGGTATGTCACTTCCACAGAGCCATTCAAAATGACTGACCAGGAATCCAGCTACAAATCAAACATTGCAGGACACATGAAGACCAAATCACTTGTAGTATCATACTTTATAAATACAACTCTCAAAATTGTTCTAGAGCAAAACTTATTTTTTAGCACCCATTATAAAATTTAGCTCATTTTTATTAAACGTGCAGCTATTTTCAGCTCAAGAAAACTGGGATCTTAAGTTTATCTTTATTATTAAGAGATAATACAATAAAAAAAAAGAAAGGAAGTTTTAAAACAGCACTTGAGCACTGAAATGAACTCCCCACATGAGCTCAAATAGGCAGGAAGCATTTTGTACAGTACAGAGAATGCTTTCTTTTGTTTTTATTGCTTAAGAAATGCGTGAGTACTTAAACAAAAGCTTTCAGAAAATCCAGGACAAAGAGGTCTGATTCACCTGAATGTTGCCTTTTTTCTTTTTTTTTTCTTTTAAGTAACAAAAGAGGACCTTAACCATGTGGAATCTGGGATGTTTGGTGTAATAGGAGAGTCAAAAGCAACTTCTACTGACCTCTTCCCCATCGTTTAGTACAATAGTTCCTGCTCTCTCCACAACTGCAAACACCATTACAGCACAGAGTTCTCTCCTCACTGACATTGTCATGTTGGCAAAAGCAGGCAATTGATGCATGAATTCCAGTAGTTGTTCTGAAGGAGAAAAAGCCCACTGAGTCGTGCATGTCAAAACAACAAAGCACAGTAAAGACAGTTCTTCAGCAAGATGCCTGAGGCTGCTTAAGTAAAAATGCTGCACAATCGTTTCTGTATACTAATAAATCATGTACAGTGGCCTGTTTTAATTACTGGGTATTTTGTCTGGCTGGTCATATCATCAATAGAAACACTGCAAAGTAAAAGTCAGCATAATGGAAGAATTGTAATGTAACCAACAGCTCTAAATAAAACCAATATTTTTAATACTCCAGTCTGGGTAATAATTTCACTGTGACTAGAACAGGACTATATAAAACCCAGCAAGACAAATTTCACAAAACTGAGCAAGTTGTTTGGTAAAGTCACCCCCTCCTAGGCTAGGCTTAACAGTAAATTGTACTTGATCACTGCCTGGTGGTTTCATAAGGCTCTTCTCAGATGGAACAGACAGGATTAATACCTTAAAGGGAATTAGTGCTGTTCTGTCTTCTACATGCACTTGAGTTGCACTTGTGCTCAACAGTGAATTTCCTGTATTTTCATTTTTATACTGTTCATAACCACAGAACTCAATTTTAGCAGCCCTGCCAAGTGATTATATGCCCTAAAAATGTTTTTGCATCCAGTTTGATCTAAAATGTCTACTGAAAGAGTTCATTAAGACCCCATCTTTTCCCTAATTTTTTATTTACTCTGAATCACAGAAAGGTTGTGGTTAAAAGGGACTTCCAGAAGTCATCTGGTCAAACCTGCTTGCTCAAGTAAAGCCACCTACAGCCAGTTGCCCAGGAACACATCCAAACATCTTTTGAACATCTTCAAGGAAGAATATTAACACCTCTCTGGACAACCTCTCCCAGTGCTCAGTCACAAAAAAAAAAAAAAAAAAAAATTTCCTAGTGCTCGGATGGAGCCTCCTGTGTTTTAGTTTGTGCCCTTTGTCATCTAGTTGGGCACCACAGTGAAGACTCCATCATCTTTACACCCTCACCAGAGGGTATTCATATACATTAATGAGATCCCCTGAATCTTTCCCAGGCTGAACAGCTCCAAGCTCTTTAAGACCTTCCTTGCATAAGAGATGCTCTAGTCTCTTAATCATCAGATAATCAACCTTAATCATCATTTAGTCATGCTTCAATAAAAGAAAAATATCTCACGCAATGAAACAGATTAGATTAAATTTTGGATTCTAGTTCTGCTTTGCTTTCAATGTGTTTACTTCTACGATAACATAACAAATTAGTTTGATTAGATGCACATTTATGTTAAGGTTTTAAAGGCGCCAATGTTTGCAACAAATGTCAAGTCACAATGTTACAACTGACAATTTCAAATATACTGTGAGAAGCAGCTTTGGCATTAATGTCACCTTTGCCAAGACTCTGGTTTCCAGTTTTCAACAACGTTCCCTTCATAAACCTGTTCTGATATCAAATGGAAGCTGAAGCCTGAGATAAAAAGGGGCAGCAAGTAACAGGTTTCACCCATATATTTTCCTCTTCTTTGGTTGTACTTGTTCACATTATATATATAGATACTTATGTATAAAAACAATAATAATAAACACTAAACTCACCAACTACAAAGGCCTAGGCTAAAATAAACCCACAAGCTCAAAAAGTAAGTTTTTGGAGGCAAAGAAAATGTTTGATAATATTTTACGACAATGCAATACTTACCAATGTCATCATCTGTCCTGTCTATTGGGTCTTTTTCCAAGCAGTCTCTAACAATATCCCTGCTCATCAAAGGATCTGATGCCCTTTCAATGTCTTCTTCATCATCATCATCCTCAGAATCCACTGCTGTCTCTGGCAATCCACTGAGATCCATATCACCAGCCTCACTTTCTGTAGCCTAATAAACATTTAAAAGACATTCAAATGCATTCTTTACTGCTGCAGTTTTCTGGTTAAATGTACAGAGATGAATTCTATCATCTAGCAGACCACTCAAATTTATTCAATATTTTTATATTGCCTTTTTTTATGTATCTTTTCAAAACAACTAACAATTGATCAATTAAAACACACTGTGTTTAAATAGAATTGTTAATATTTGTTTCAAACACGTACAAACGATTCAACAGACATTATTTAATCTGTGGGTCTTGGGGAGATTGAACGCTGTTACATTTCAAGCAACAATGTCTTGGACTGTTAGCTGAATATAATTTTCTTCAATAAACAGTTCATTTGACAATTTCTGTGCTCACCTCAAATTTACATTTTCAGACACTTAGGAAAGTAATGTAATTTTAAACAGGTAGTTCAAATAAGAAATAAGAACAGCATCAAATAAATAAGAACAGCATCAAAATGCTACAGGAATTTTGCTATCTCTCAGTCACCTAGGATCGTATTTTTCTTTTACAGTTCCAGTCGAACTTAGTTAAATATGGCTTTTGTTTGCTGATAAACTGCCTAAAAATTTACAGATGCAGAAAAAAACCACAGTCATTGCTTAAACACCACAGATGGACTACCCAGAATATTTGTCAAACTTAACCTCCTTTAAATTGCATTAAAATGAATGAAAACATAGTCTAGATATAGCTTGAGGTGGTCATTGGTATAGCACCTAAAGGTAAATATATTTTAATTATTCAATTTGAAGACTGAATACTTTAATAAATCCCACAAACATTTGTCCGTCATGGCTGATATGGCTGCTTTTTCTCAGAACCTGATTTAATACCACAGCAGCTGCCAAGGCTCAGCTATGATGATTTTTAAGGAAATGCAGGCTTCTAATGAGCAAGTTTTAAGCCATGGCCTGAGAAATCCAGTTTCACAGGCCTTAAAGAGATGTTTTGTTTCTGAGACTCGAAGCACACAATGCATTCACGTCTCCTTTTAAAATAATACATGGGACAGACATGCCTACTAAAGCTTGTTTCATCTGTCTATCTCAGACTGGTAAAAAAGACAACACACAAAACTAGGTCACTCTCTGAACACAGAGAAGGTAAGAGAAATTGCACTGGCAATTTTGTAGAATCATCTCCCCTGTTCCTGCCTCTCTATCTGTGGCTGACATCTGTTATTTTAATGCCACTACATACAGCCACCTCATGAACAGCAGCATATGGCTGGAGATGGATCAGGGGGCAGCTAGTGAGAGTCTTAAATGCTTCTGTCCCACAGCACAACACAAGCTTTGTAACTGGGCCTTGTTAATATAAAAAACATGATGACAGCAATATTCGAATTATTCTCACTTTGTGGTTTCGGCTCAGGTTTTTTTTTAGTTGTTGTTCATTTTTGGGGTTTAGTGGCTTTTTTGGTTTTGCTTTTGTCAAGAAAAAATGCTGCTCATTTTTTAACCGGGATAAGGAAAGATGTTACTGGCATAGAAACAAATCCCAAAACACAGCACAGATAGGAGTATTTTTATTAGCCGTCTTACTGTGTTTAACATGCACATTCCCTGCAATACATTTGAAACAGCTGTTGTAACTGCTCTTTCAAATTAGCCTTCATCAAAAGTGACTGGTGGAAAAATCAGTGGTGATGAGTCAGTAGACACACAGCTTATGACACCTATGTGTCAGAAACTGAAGTCTCCAACAGTGACAATTCTGGTGACAGTGGGACTGATTCACAGTCAGTTTTGCAAACCTTCCCATCTTTAACAAGTGCCCCTGCTACCTGCCCAGATTAAGCTCTCTCAAAAGCACGTTAGCAAAATGAATGCAGAGTCCAATTTAGATAGAGCTCAATGCTAACACAGACGAGAAACTTCCACCTATTGTACAACATCTGATTATTAAAAGATAAGTTATTTTAGCATCTTAAAGCAATAAAACAAAACTGGAAAACTCTTGAAGCTCTATTATCAAGAACAGTTGATGCTATTTAAAACAAATTATCACACTGAATTAAATGTAACTTTGGACTCAGAAAGCACTTTACAAATACTACTAAAGGATACAAGATCTCCCAAAGATGATCACTACTTACACCTGCTGGGTTTTTTTTTTTTTTTTGACAACTGAAGTTACAGGTGGATGGAAAGAAACTATTTGTAACTTCCTATCAAAAAATCCAAACCATAGCAACAAAGAAGCTCAGCACTGAATGCAACAATCCACAAAGAAAACTTGCTACTTTAGGACACATTTAAAAACACCTTTTGAGGAAAAAGAAAAAAATACATGTTTTCAAATACCTATCTGAAATTGCTATGATCATGCAAAAGATGGCAAAGAAAGACAAATGTAGCCTTTCTGCATGAAAAAAACAAAGCAAAAACGAAACCGAACATCCCCCTTCCCCCCCTGCAAAAACAAAAAAAAACCACAAAAAACACAAACAAACAAAAAACAACCAAAAAATCCAAACCAGAAAACCAAGAAAACCTCAAGGGCTCCTTGTGTTTATACATGACAAACACTTTTTTAGGTTTAGTAGCAGCACACATGATATCAAGTATTCAAGGTCCTCTTGCTGAGACATTAAATTTCCTGACCCAACTAGTCTGAGTGCTTTTGTACCCCCTCTTGTATGAGAAAAACCAAACATGTCTGCACAGGAACCCCTTGTTACTAAGCAACAGCCTTGCATCTGTCTAAGACTAAAGGGGAAAACTCCATGAGCTCCTTTGGGCATAGAGAATTCCTTATGAACCTCAGCCACCAAAAACCCAAACACAAGATGAATATCCAATAGAATTTTACAGGCAATCGGGAGGCTTAGATCTTCTCAGGGCATGCAATCAAGGATGAAATAAACCTCAAAATTACCATTCCTGGGTTCATGTACTTTGCTTCTTGGGAAACAGGAGAAATTCTTTTCACTGAAATAAATCTAAAAAGATTGCGTGCAAGAAAAATGCTGGTTGCAGCCTGAAGTAAAAAACAATGTCTTTCCATAGTCTGAATACCAACTGTGATAACAAATTTCTCCTGTCATCTTTCCAACCGTGGAGGAAATTCTTGAAGCTTCAAAGCAATCTTGGAATAGTGGCAGCCTAATATTTTATTTGTCACATCACCAACATGAGAGTTAAGAGATTAAGACAGACATTTTCAAGCCTGAGTTGAAGGAATATTTCATATTTGACACATAAAGAGAACATAACCAATTTTAAGCAGTGGCTATAAAGGTTAATACTGCACCAATAAACAACTAGTTGCTTCAACTGCTGAGGATTTGAAGTCCAAACACACTTCCAGATCTGAGTGATAACAGCTAATTAAACAAATATTGTGAAATAACCAAGGAAAAGATGTAAACTTAAAGAAGCATTGTCTGAGCTCTTGGTTAGCCTTTGGTTCCCTGACTGACATGGGGAAGAAGGGAAGGATTAAGAAAAGAAGAATAGCATTCATTCTCCCTAGGACAGAAATGGTGGACCCTTCTGGCCACTTCAGATTGGCAGGACAGGAAATTGGTTAGTCCCAACTCTACTGGTCTTTCATTTTTTAGAGGCACAATGAAGATGGGCATAATGAGAGACATGATGGACTACATGAGCAGCTAAAGAAGATGACTTCATTTACTGCCTCACTTCCTCCTCCTCCTCCAGTGAATTTTTGAGTTTCTTGAGAAAACAGATTAGAAGAAGTTAAGGGCAATCTCCACACAATCAACTCTAGCTCTAGTGAAACAACTGCTTCATCACACACAGCCCACCCTTACTATGGGAAACAAAGTGGGAAGACTTGGAGAGCTGTTTACAAGATAACTGGCTCTGTTTTAAGAGGCCTTCATGGTTTTCTTTCTGCACTGGTTTGAGAAAAACTTCCAACTGATGACAAAAAAGACAAAAAACTAGAAAACCTGTAAAAGTAATCACACAAGCCACTGTTTTTCGTAGTATTTTAAACAGACTATTTTAACCTTTACTTTTAAAAAAAAAATTTTCTTTAGGAAACATTTTATTATTTTGAAGACTACATTTGCCTTGTAACTATTGTTACCACCTAAATCAACAATCCAAAATCTCCAAATATACAAGAGAAAAATACCAGGGACAAAAAGGAAAAAAACAAAAACGTCAAGAACAGAAGAAACTCCTTGCACAAACCAGAAATATGTTCATTGCCTGGGGCAGTCCTTCAATTACATGAAGCTAACAAAGAAAGAAGCCATGCTCAGCTCAAGAACACCACCTCCACATTACTTTTCAACCATTGCCATTTAAGGGCTGAAAAAATAAACTAAAAAAAATGTAAATAAGAATGACTATTACCAAAGTCACTCACTTTTTACTCTGTAATTTTTCAGCTGATAGCAATACAAAACACCAAGAACACTGGCTCTACCTGTCTCATGAAATGACTTGCAGAAGTCACATTACCTTGAAATATTCCCTCACATCATATAGAAACATTGGATCCAGTGTCTCCACAGAGAGAAATCATGTCTGGGGTTTTGTTTTAAATTAGCTTTCAGATGACTGAGCAATAGTTTATAATATCAATAAATTAGGATGAAATTCAATCAATGCAACTATAATATGTATTTGTTTATTAAATAGTTATCATATGTACTACAATCAACTGTAATTATAACACGTACAGAAATCATACGCAATCTAAAGGTTATTTTTTCATACTACATTGACACAAGTGTGGATGTCCAGGAAATACTTTCAAACTCCTTCAAGTCCAAGATTTTCAGCACTCTCCATATTTGTTCTTTCATTATCTACCCCCAAAATTTACAATACAGCAACCCACATCCGTCACAGAAGTCAGTCTGAGCGGTTTTCCTCCCTAAAGATGGAAATCTTTAGTGTAGCAATCCAGACCACACACACCAGGAGCAGTGTCCTCCCCTACTGTCAATAATTGCCTCTTTCTCAGAATGGAGCAACATCTGCCAAGACCAAAGGCATACAGAACATGGACTCTGGAAGTTACAGAGCAGATTAAGAGGCCCTGAATTTATAGGAGCAATAAGGAACTGCATAGAGCTTTGTTGAAAGGGCAGGGGGGACAGTTCACAGGACAATTTACCTGAGCTGTTCCAGCCATTCTGGCATCAGGCAAAGCCCTGCACTTCAGCAGCTGATACAGTCAAAAAGACTGGCTTTATCTTAAGGTAAAGACTCTTTATTTTGCACACAGTGACTAAAAGGCAGGCTGCATGGACTCTCTCTGGTTTCAGAGACAGAAGACTGGTCTCCCTCAGGAGAGCTCCTGAAAGGTGGACCTTCCTTCTAGGAGCTACCATATCAGAATCATGAGAAAACAAAGCTGACATCTTGAAAATTTCCAAGCAATACACATATCCTGGGAGGGTCTCAGAAAGGATGTTCCTGGTTTCCTGTACCGACAGTGGTATCTGGGCAGGGACCAGAGGGCATACAAGTGTGGCAGGAAGCCATCAGTCTGAGGACAGGATGCAGCAAAGAAAGGCTGGCAAAGAGCTGAGCCAACACAACAATGCTTCCCAAAACAGGGAGGGGGAATAATGATCTTAGATCTCTCCAATCACCTGGCAATATATTTAGCAGGTATAGAAAGCATTTAGGAGCATAGAGGAACAAGTATATGAGTTCATTTAAGAATCATTAACTAAGCCTAGGAATCAAGAGCAAGCAGCCATACATGAGAAGCAGCAGTGAATGATTTTCTTTGCCAAGTCAATAAAATGACAGAAGCAAGGAATTGTTCTTGGCAAATACAAGCCAACACATAATCCACTGACATTCAGCATCCCCTTCCTCTCAAGTCACCCTACAGAGTTTGTCACTTGAACTTACTTCCTAAAATAAAAACAACAGTATTTAAGGATCTTATTAATTGGCACCTGGTATGTTTTTGAAACTTGGGTGGGGTCAACACCAAGGTTGATTTTATTTTGGTAAGTACTTCTTATTCTAAAAGAAGCTCTTTCATGTGCAACATTTGACAAACAAATTTAGATATGGCATTAATATTTAAAATGAAATATTCTCAGTTCAGTGCTGAAAGCATCTGAAGATTCAGCTTCATGATTAATTTAAAAAAATCTTAAAAGGCCATGAACATATTTTCACTGGAAGCAGCTGTTCTTAAGGCAACAGAGCTAAAACTTATGGGATGCAAAACATGACATATTACCTCAGATTGCAACAGTAATAATCTAAATAACACTATAATTTTTAAAAACTTTTTTCTATCAAGTGCAAGACAAGATGATGATCTTTCTAAATCATTGCTTTCTACTTAGCCATAATGAACAGAATTCCACCCCACTGAACAGAAAAATGCCATTATATACAGAAAATAAGAATCAAAGGAACAATGATCATGAGCTTAACCTAAGATTTATCAAATTTGAAGTAAAAACATAACACGTTGATGACTTGGTTATGGTTTATTGGTTTTGAATAAATACTTAGGAGAGAATTACAAGGCAAACAATTGAGAGAGAATGACTGATCCACTCTCCTGGTTTAAAAAAAACCATTCTATTTAATCCTTAACTTAGCCCTAGGGGATTCAAATTACACCCATTTTATTTTGATTTGGTGGTTTTTTTTTTTTAAGTACTTTAACCTAGCCTAACACTGCTATATCACATTTCTTTATAACGGAAACTGAGGCCAGAAATTAATGATTGGCCACAATTTGAGAAATCAAGGCAAACAGTACTTGGTACCATTAAGTTAAATTCAAGAATTTAAGAACCATATCAGGTTCCACACCTGAATTTAACTTTTAATTAATAAACATTTCTTCAAGCATATGTATTAAGACAGAAACATGAGGTTGCACTCTACAATACATGATCATATTTCTGGATGTAGATATGGACATAGGCTATTATTCATGCCTTAACATTGTGCAATTTGTAGATTAATTGAAGAAACTAGATAATATTTTTAAGAGTGGATTATGCATTATGTTTGTAAACTCAGTTTAAAAGAATACTTAAGAAGTACATTTTCTCTGTACAAATATTTTTGTAAACCTTTAACTCTTTCCAAACACCAACCATTATATTGATACCAACACTACAAATGAAACTAGTAGGAGTCAGGTTGGCACCTACACAGAGAAGTATTTTTCTGAGGTTTCTTTAGGTTTTTTTACGTTGTTTGGTTGGAGGTAATTTTTTTATAATTGCACAGAAATTCAATTATCTTTTCCACAGTTACGAATGTTTTGCTGAAAGTCATTGCAAAAAATTTACTTCCAGCTTATCTCATGAGTAACTATATGACTGTAACTGCATGCCACCTACAGCTGTGTCTCTAGAGGCACTTGTTATTTTTCTGTTAGAGTAGAAATCTTTGTAATGAAAGAAATTAAAAACTATATAAGAATAGAAGAATAAAACTGATTTTATATCATCTTCACTTTCACACGATAAACCTAAATCCTGTCTCAAAGTAATCCTGTCTTCAGAAGAAATTCTGACAAACTTACTTGACTGACCTATGCTATGCGTGAAGTGTTCAGCTAATTTGATAGTTTTGCAAAAATAAACCTTTGCATTATTGTAATTACTGTCTAAACTTAACTGTGGCCTTTTTATAGCCTACACTATTTCACAAAAAGAAGCCTATAAGCTTATTCACCTGAGACAACTTCTACAACTGTGACAACAGCTGAGTTTTTATGTATTTGTTGACATTATTTTCATGTTGTTTAAATTACTACATTTGCAATTTCAGACGCATCTCAAAAAAACATTATTCCTCTTCTAGTTAACAGTACTTCATGTTGAAGTGATCTCACTACTTTATGATTATTTTGACAGAAATATATTTAAATTTGATTTGATTCCTTCCTCTCAGAGTGAAAAATTGGTACGCTTCCCTTTAAGGACAGACTCTCCTCCAACATAGCAAGAACCATAAACATCAAGTGAAAAATGCATAATTCCTCATTTTATTTCACTTTAGACTTTTTTTTTTTCCAATTTATATTTAAATTCTGGATCAGTTTCAGAGTCTCTCTAAACTCAAGCCGTTCCAAATGACTAGCACACAGCTTTACAAGAAGAAGCCACCTCAGAAGTATAACTTTGAAAAGCATCACCAGTTCAACCTCCCCACCTTTCTGAGGACGGCCAGAAGAGGAAGCACTGCTAAAGGGTTGGCATCACATTTTTACAGGGTGGGGAAATAGAAATATGCCCCTCAAGCAGGCCAGCACAGGCTTCTCACTCCATATTTGTTTCTTTCCACTGAATAGGTTCTACATTATGAACCCAACACATCTAAAGCCTGAAATCATTACAATTCAAACAAAAAGTGGCTTTTTGAAGTCTGTTGAGTACTTCTTCAGATAAAAACTGACAAGAGGCAATAGCAAGGGCATTCAGCCATTAAATGCAAAACTGCTGGCAATTGCACCTCCCATCAGCATCCCTTCCAGTCTTACCTGGTAGATATCTGAAAGGCTGCTGCTTCCTGAATCACTAGTGATGCTACATCCTGAGTGACTAGATGAAACGTGGGTCACCTGTGGGTGGAGACTGTCAGTAAGGTGCAGCTTTGTGAAATCTGCAGGAAGCTATAGGTGGAGCAGAAAAAGCATCATTACAATTTGAGGGAGATACACAGCAAAATTAATTCAAATCATATATGTCACACTTAACTCTCTTCCAGTATCAACTATTTAAGAAAACCACTGGGGCTTGAGAATGCAGCATAGAAATTTTGAGTTATGTGGCTTTTTTAACTCATGCAGAGGTCAGCAAAATACCACCAAACTGTTGCAAATATAAGAGGTTTAAGAAAAACGTGTCTGAGAACAAACATTACTGAAGCAATATGCCAAAACCCTTCAGTAGCTTGCTATAGGGTTTGGGTAGAATTAGAATGCATATGAATATGTGCTACTTTCAAAATCAATGGTTGCCTGCAGGATGGGAATTAACAAGGGAGTAAAGTCACATACTTCTTCAAAAAAATCAACAAGCACTGCTCTAGATTTGGTAAACTCCTGTTTCTCAAGTTGACAAAGTACATTAGAGACAAGGAAAATCCAAGTCACTGAGGTATCCATTATACTTCGAGCCAAATAGTAAGACAGCAAATACAAAATGGGGGAAGACTGATACAATTACAAAGAGCTATAATCCTGATATTAGTTTGCTCACGTGCAGTGCTGAAGAATGAATTGAGACAGTATATTTGATCATTTAACAAACATTTACCAAAATTTGTGATGTATATTTCCACTATTGCTTTATGCCCACAGCTCCCATCAAAGTCTTTAAGAACTGTAAATCTTTCCAGACTGCAGAAAGCAAGCTTTGACAAAGTAAAATATTTGCTGTCTGAAAAAATATTTAAATGCTATTTCAGGGGCAAATTACTCTTCTCCCCAAGAAGACTGCATCCTACAGCCAGTTAATAAAAGTATGTTAATGTATCCATTTTGACATGCAATAAATTCTTCAATAATTCAAACAATAAAAACTTTGTTCATTAATTTTGTTTCAAGTCTGACAAGGCAGATACTCTCATCTCTAAGGAGTTGTGTCTGTATGAAAAATGTCACATGAAATGTGTCCATCCATGTCAATTATGAATGCTATCTTGGCACTGGTTCTCCCTGGATGGAAATGGAAATAAGACCTCACCCAGCATTAAGAGAGAATAAGCTGATCAGTGTAAAAGATTAGAGAAAAAAGTCAACTCCAAGTCACCGGAGAGTGTGCTTGAAAAATTATCCTCTATACAGCCAAAGATACTGAATGATTTTACTTCTGTTTGCCTTTAGTTCTGTTTATGGAACATGCCCCCAAAAGAACCTTGGCTTTAGGATTTGCAGTGAAATTAAAGACAACTGCAAACCTTAGTCTTATTTCGACTGACTGGCATTTCCTATTCTAATACATCTGAAAAGGATTTCTTCATTATCACAGAATGACTGCATTGGTGATAGCAAAAATGGCTACATTTTAAATAATTCTTTCCTAGTATTTTACCAGAAAGAGGGGCTAAAACCAGCAACCAAATACTAACAATCTACAATACTAACAAAGCTACAATAAGCCCAGAGCTAGATTTGATCTTCATCAAGAAAGAAAAGGCAATTAAGAAAAGCAATACTCTAATACACACAGCCATGAATGCTGCCTCCAGAAAAATTTAGTCATGTTCACTACTGTTAATGAAGTACCAGAAGGAGAAAATACAGCATATTAGGGAGTGCATTATAGTATTTGATGTCTTTGCTACTTTACTTTTCAATCTGTAAGTTTGAATTATCATATAATGGAACCATATATACTGATATTCAGGCCACTATACAATTTTTCTTTTTATAATTTTTGAGCCATTCTGCAAATAAGTACATATTCCATAGGTAGAATGCAAGGTAAATTAACTGCCACAGCTTTTGCAATACGTTGCTGACTATTTCTCAAAGTACAGTCTCTCATAACTGAAGCAGTCTATATTAATTTCAAAGCAGAAATCCTACATATTATTTTAAGATGTAACCACAAATGGCCTAAGATTCACACATTTAATGATAACTTACAGATATATTTTGAGAGTTTTACCTTTTATAAAGCACTGACTATTGCAATCTCAATAAATATTAACTCCATAGGGAACTGTATATGAACACAGTGTGGCACCCATCCAAACGTTCAATTTTATAGTGCCCTGCAAATATCTCCATGTCATTAACAACAGCATTTATTTTTTATCAATGCATTAAAATTTTTAAAGAACCTTTCATCTAAGCAACTCCAGTTAGTATGTTAAAAAGTGAAATCAAGCTATGATAAATATAATGATTGCACTCTGTTTTAAATGAACACCAAGGATTTATGTTTTGCTACTGCACAGGCATAAGGAAGAGGCAGGGGATTCCACAAGAACTGATGGAAAACACAGCAAATAAAAGCAAGCCTTCTAAAGCTTTCTGGCTGTAGACAATCAGCTGAATGCTTGGTGATTACTGGTTTCAGAGTAACTCCTCAAGTCAAAGCCATGCTGCATGAGCTGGACTTGCCAAGTGGTGACAGAAGATCAGAAGGCGGCATTTTTCTTTAGGCAACCTAACTAGTTACTTTGATCCTAATCAAATAGGACTATTTACAAGCAGAAAACACATGCTCACATCTTTGCAGAACACTACATCTCTATGCTACATGCCCAAAAGCAGCATCCGCTTCAACTGCCCTACCCCCCAAAGTTTAGGTGAGAGACTGCATGAAGAAAAAAATAAAATACAAAAATTAAACAGGCTGAAACATTTAAACTGTAAACTGAATGCAAAATGTATGTAAGAAATACATGTATTTCTATTTTAGTTGTTAACTGCTGTTTAAAATACTTAATATTTGCATTGTACACAACGGAGAAATAGTAAAGTACTGATGACTATGAAATCCCACATCTGCTTAAGTCTTTTATGAAAGTGTGGCGGGCTTGACACCAGATGCCCACAAAAATCACTGACAAAAGTCACTTTCCTCAGCTGGACAGGGGAGAGCAAATACAATTAAAGGCTCATGGGTAAGGACTAAGAGAGATCACTCACCAGTTACTGTCATGGGCAAAACAGACCCAGTTTGGGGACAAATTAATTGATTTTATTATCAATAGGATAATAGAAACAAACCTAAATCTTTATGCCTTCCTTCCACCCTTCCCTTCCTCCTAGGCTCAACTTCACTCACAAACTCTCTACCTCCTCCCTTGCAGTGGTGTGGAGAGGCAGGGAATGGGAGCTGTGGTCAGTTCACCTCAGTCTGCTTCCACTGCTCCTCCCTCCTTGGGTAGAGGACTCACACCCCTCTCTTTCCAAAGGAGGCAAGTTCTCCATCATCATCTCCAAAGTGAGCCCTTCCCATGGGCTGAAGCTCTTCACAATTTGCTCTGCTGTGCTCATAAGTCCTGCCAGTAAACCTGTTCCAGTGTGAGCTCCTCTCTCAACAGGGTCACAAATCCTGCCAGCAGCCTGCTCCAGTGTGGGCTTTCCACAAGCATTCACCTGCTCTGGTGTGGGTGTCCTCCAAAGGTTGCAGGTGGGTCTCTACTTCCCTGTGAATCAACACAGGCTGCAGAGGCACAGCTGCCTCACCATGATCTGCACCATAGACTGGGTAAATCTCTGCTGGGGCACCCAGAGCACCTCCTGCCCTGTCCTTCTGCTCTGATCTTGGTGTCTGCAGGGCTACTCCTGCCACATTCTCACTCCTCTCTTGTGTGGCTGCAATTGCACAGTTTTTGTTCTGCCCCCTGCCCCCACTTTCTTAACTGTTACCCCAGTGGTGCTACCATCCATCACTGATGAGTTCAGCCTTGGCCAGTAGCAGGTCCTTCTTGGCACCAGCTGGCTTTGGCTCCATCAGACACAGGGGGAGCTTCTGGCAGCTTCTCAAAGAAGCCAGCCCTGTGGCCCCACACTACCAAAATCCTGCCACAC
Organism: Cinclus cinclus; assembly: GCF_963662255.1. NCBI lineage: Eukaryota > Metazoa > Chordata > Aves > Passeriformes > Cinclidae > Cinclus > Cinclus cinclus. The sequence goes on along the minus strand of NC_085050.1, from coordinate 42,698,265 downwards.
AAAGCCAATACTAGTCAAACCTTTTACTCCTGGACCACAACATTTGGTAAATGTTTTTCAGTTAAGCAAAACAAGGACAAAATGCAATATTCAACCACCAGCAAAAAGTTGTCTACCCCAAACCAGGATATTTACATCCAATTTCTTACTTGCAGCGGAACATGATTAGAGAATAACATAACGAAACCATACTAATATAGTTCAGTGAAAAAAATTGCTAGGAACCATCTCCGGGCAGTTAACTTCATTACAATAGGTATGTTTGTCCTGTGTATCACTTTATTATTAAATTATTAAGTGACTTGGGTATTGTACATAGCAAGCATCACACTTAAGTACAGCTTTGCTGAAGCCAACACCTACAATATTTCTTAACTTCATTATTGAACACTTTTAGTCACACCATCAGAAGGAACAGGCACACAGAGTAAAAAACAAAGCAGGGTAATTTAAAAAAAATGCATGATTTGTTTTTAAGTTAATATTGTTTCAAAACACCATGTATATGCACCAGTTTAAATAACTGATCATCATTAAAAGGGTCAGAAACTCTCCTAATAACCTTGTCTCAAGCACAACCTTTGTAAGTGACAAACATTAAGGTGATAAATGCATAGCTGTAATCACGTGCAACAGGGACAAAAGTTCCTAGTAGAAAACATGACCTGAAAATAAGCCCTAGTCTTAGTCTGACAGAGGTGAAAACAGTATCTTATATTCAAAATGTAGTTCTTAATACACAAGTATAGCTACATACGTACACACATTTATACAGATTGCACACATAGATAGAAACCAGAGTTAAAACAATACATCTGGGAACTACCAATTTTTACTTCTTGAAAACCCTAAACCAAAAGAAAACTTAAACAATTATGTGAAACTACCTTAAGGGCAAAGATATATATCCGTTTAGAACTGTACAACACCGTAAATCCTATCTTCCTATCTTAAAAGCATCATTTTATTACTTCCACCCTCAAAGTGAGTCACTGTGCTATGCATGCAAAACTAACAACTACTTTGCTCTGAATATGTTCCTCCTATTTTAAGAACATCATTATTTTGTCCTACGCTACAGCGTGCCTTTCATTATAACAAAAGACATCTTCTACCCAAGGAAACACTGGACTTAGCTATGAACAAAGTATTTTAAAAAAAAATTAAATAAATTTTGAAAATGTTTACTGGACAAGAAATGAAAATCCTTGGATACAGTATAAAAATGAAAGAGAATAGCAAAAAAATAAGTGAAATTACACCAAAATATTTTCTTTCTTTAAACAGTGTTCCACGGTGGTTTTTGTTTGGTTTTTTTTTTTGTTGTTGTTGTTGTTTGTGGTTTTTTTGAGGTTTTTGTTTTCTTTTTTTAATTCGGAGTTTCATTTTTAAAAATGCAGTTATATGTGAAAACAAGTATAAACGCAAAATGTGAAAGACAAAAACAAGGATGTAATTTTAAATTACCAGATGAATTCTGGTTGGAAAGCTTCAATATACAACTCATTTTAAGGAAAACATATCAGCAAGCCTTTTATAAACAAGGTCTTCAACTGAAGGCTGCTCAGCACTTTATGAAAGATTTATAAAGCCTGCAAAGTGACTCAAGTACATCTGCAAAAAAGATGAGACTAAAGAGAGCAAAGGTGTAACATTCTGTTATGCAATTCCCAATGAATGATTTTATATGTAATTAAGCTCAGCTCCACTGAGATAGACTACGCAAGTAGACATAAAACAACACAAACTATCACCTTTATAGCCTCTATTTCCACTCTCTGAAATTAAAGAAACACAAGCAAGCATTAATTCTTCAACCTCCAAGCACATGCATCTGAGCACTTATTCTGTAGCATCTCTTTACTAATAAAATAATAAAGGCTACTATACAGTAAAAGCCACCATAATAATTTTATTTTAAGTTTTTAATTCCTTTTATAGATGACACACTTAGTCCCACAAATCTAAGTAAACTACAACAAACTTATTTTGGGATTCTGTTTTTTCTTTTCATGAAGAGAGAACAATAGCAGACAAATAAAAGCAATACCGTGCCTTAGTCTTCATCGTGTTTTTCCCCCATCCAAGACAGAAATCCTAAAATTTTTACTGTACTACAAAAGTAGTAGGTTACAAAGGCAGTATTCTTTAGTATCCTACAAAATTACTAACATTTAATTTCCATATTTTTAGAAACATTTTTTATATTAAACATTTGTACATCTGTCGTATTTTGTATTTTAAACCTATGCCCACATTCATGGTATTTAATAAGGAAGAAATATTTGTAATAATGTTGGGCATTCATCAATATGCTATTTCAACATAATTCTTCCACCAACCAAGAGAGACATCAAGGAAAACATTTTTATGGTTGAGTGATTTTAAACACAGCAGTCCATGTAATAATTACAGAATAATAAAGTAATTTCTATCAGTTCTGTCAATAGACCTGATGCAGCCTGACATGTTCATGCAGAGTTAAATTTTAAAGTGTAAACTATATACAAATAAAATTAGGATGCAATTCCCAGGGAAGCAGGACTTCCTTGCACTTAGGTGGAAAAGACTGAGAAGCTTCTAGATATTTTCTACAAAACTTCTGCAAGACTTAAATAAAGATCTCCTTTTTGACTTGGATTATGTATTCTGTAGCATCATTCACTTCATGCAATGATACCTCAAGTATTTTCAATCTCCACAGCTTTCTCAAGTAGACACCCTTCTGTGAAACTTCACAGAGACTTACTCGTAAGAATGTTCTCCATCTTGAATCCAGCACAGGAATCAGCCTGTCTTCTGGAAACCTTGCATGTAGATACTATTAACTGCTGTTTAGCAGTTGTTTGTGTACAAAGCCCACAGCAGAACATCTCTAACAAAAAACCAAACCCAACCAAAAACAAAATGAAGGAAAGAAAAATATTAAAAGGACCTTTCATGGCAAGCTCTTAATTCTTTCCTCCACTGATATTTTGCTATAGCTAGCATCGCAAAAAAATTATTCAGATGTTCAAGCTAATGCAATGTGAGCTGCTGGTCTCAGGGAGAGAGTGAATGCACAGGAACTTCATTTTGCTTTCTTTACAAAACACACACTGACTGCCACTTACTGCACATCTCATAGCTCTCAGCAGCTAATTTTATGAGCACTTCATGCATCAAATCATTTCCTTGAAGATTATTGGCTTCTGCAGAGAGACAGAGGTGGTAAAATTTAAATGTGTGTCTGGGGAATGAAGAAAAACCTCTCAGAAGCAACTCTTTAAAGAAAAAGTAAGAAGTGCATCACTGAAACACACCCATTCTTATTTAATCTATCTACCTTCTCCGTTGTATGTTCAAATGTGTTAGCATTTGTTCTTCCCTTTGGAAGCATTTCCATCAAAGAATCAATGCAGCATTTCATATTCAAGTGTCTTCTTCAGAAAACCTGGCATAAACACTATTCCTTCAGGAAACACAAATGTCAATTTATTGGCAACAGCTCAAATTAAATGGAAGTGAAAAAAAAAGAGAAACTGTTTTATACAGGTGTTTACAGTGCCAGAGAACCCCAAATACAAATGAAAAATTAGCAGGATGGATTTGAACTGAATCATGCTAAACTAAATATTGTTAACAATTTTCTGAAGTTTTTCTTGGATTTCTGAAAATCTGAACTTAAGCATTTATAATATGTTTACAATTAACAGAATAAATATGCAAGATCAAAATACTTCTATTCAGCATTTACTCAAAAACCTGTCTCAGGAAATATTTGATAGAAGTGTAGCTTCTTCATTAGTCAACAAAGGATAATTCATTACTTTTAAAACATGGTCTCTGGTTTTAAAGTTAGAGCAGTTCTGCTGTGGACATCAAGCTAAAAAGTCTGTTCTGCAACTGTTTTGTCTCTGCATACACATTTAAGTATTGCCAACTCTCTGACATCCTTACCCACATGCAGAAACGTGGTCTGATAATTTTTGTTCCAAAACAATGTAATCGAAGTTAAACCTTCCAGAAGGGAATTAGGGGAGTTATGTAGGATTTTCAAATTTCAAAATCTCCTTTTTGTTTTTGTGTGTGCGTGTGTGTGAGAGAGAGAGTGCTTGTTTGGTTGGTTTTTTGATAAGTGTCTGGTATTCTGTATTATTTTGATTGCTTTTTTTCATAAAGTGATTGAATTTAGTCCAAATCCTATTCTCAGTCACTTTGAACAACTGTGAGTAGCAGAATACCTGTTCCAGTGTATTATGTCTGCATATGTTCCCATATCATAGGCGTCCCTATTCCATAGGGACACAGCCTATCACTCTCAGTAGCACCCTGCTGTCCCACCAACCACTGGCATTTAAAAGAGTCCTGACAGAGTCTGCACAGCCCACACCCTCCCACAAACAGCTTCCCAATAACACTGAATAAAATTGGGAAAGGAATTCATCTTGTGGAAATCTATGTAACAAATCTACAAACAAGTAGGGACAGGCACCCACTGATGACTGACTGCTTTTTAGGCTGAAGGCAAGACTGTTCTGAGGCTTTTCAATTGACTTCCGAAATATCTCTAGGGGAAGAGTAGAAAACTGAGCTAAATCACTGAACTTCTGTAAAGGCTCCCCACTATTTAATATATGCGGACCACAAAATAATAAAGCTTGGATTTGCAGAGATCTCTCTCTTGGGAATAACTGATTTCCATACTAAGAAATCTCATGTTCCAGTTGATGTTCTTCCCACAGTAAGTATTTCTAAATACTTCCTTTTGTGGCTGTTTGGGTGCTTAATATGCTGAGAACTACTGCTGGGTTGGAAACTAAATGGCCCACTTTCAGATCTTTTAGAGGCTTGTAAGGCTAAATTTTGAACTCTTTGGCCTATTACAAGTAACTGTGGGAGAGGAAGGAACAGAGAACCTGGTCACAAGCTTTGTTTCCACAGGAAACCAGACAAAAGATTCATGCCTAAGGAAATAAAAGCAAAAAAAAGTTCAAGAGCACTTTATGTGGGCACATATGTTTACAGGAAATGAAAATTCAAACATTTTCAAGGAAGATGTTTTAAATCCTGCAGAATATTTTAAATAAATTATAGAATGCTCATATATATCTCATATACAGACTCATTCTGAATTATTTACACAGCAGTCTCACAAGCTGACATGGGAGATGCTAAAAAGCAATTACACCAAGCAGGGGTAAAAATGATGGCACCCGAACCCAGATTTTATTTTCAGCTTTAAGCACCGCTCAGAATTGAAAGCCACAACAGAAAAGAGTTTAGCCCAGAGGTGAAAACATATATCCTGGGCACATCTTAAATGGTTGAAGCAAAGACCTATGAAATGCCTACAGTTCCAAGTGTTGAAGCCTGCCCATCAGTAGGCTGCTCTTACACCACACCATATGTTGGTGGTGGGGTCTTATATACCTTATCATAGAATACTTCACAATTACAGCATTCTAGCCACCCTAACAAAGCTCAATGAAGTTTTTCAAACATTCATAAAGCTCAGTCTTGAACCAAAGCCATTCAATCTGAACTACTGCAATTCAGTACTGAACTACATCACTGAATTTTACTGCACTGAGCTAATTTAAAAGAGTAAAAGAAAAGCTAATTGATTCTAGAATAAAGGAAAATAAATTAAGGGCTACTTAGGTAATTGTTATTTTTTAAAAGATGAGATATGAAAGATATACAAATATCTTAGAACTCCCCACTTTCCAAGTGGAGGGAAAAAACTGTTGGCACCACTGTGCAAAAGACATTTTTGACACAAGAGATGAGCAGCAGGAACACATGTGAAATCAGACAGTTTAAAACAAAAAACCAACACCCTAGGAAATTCCCTGCAAGAAATGACTGTGAAAAAGTTTCCATGTATCAGCTGATCAGAAGGTGACCGAATTGTTCAGGTGATGCAGCAGAAGGAGAACCCAATATGATCACAGCATGCATCCTCCTGAAATACAGTTCTGGGCTTCTCTCCATGACCCCAGTAGAGACCTTATTTGGAAATGCTGCACATATTCCCAGCTGTGTGTTTTAAATAAAGATGGCTCCAAGCCATCCACATACATAGGCAGAAAAAAAACTATCAGGATCATGAGAAGAAGAAAAACTAATAGTTGACAAAGTGTAGGAAGAGCACAGCTTTTTTCAGCCCACACTGAGAGAATGATCACTATGCAGAAATAGGAAGGAGGAAAATGAAATATTTCCAGTAAAAGGTAATGCAGGTGTAAAGCCTAATAAGCAGGAAGCTGAAAGAAGGCTGCTAGCTAATGAACCACAGAGCTTCTCCAAAGCAGACTCCACAGGAGCTGTGGTAGGGAAAGCTTTCAAACTGAAGCAAAGCAAAGTTATTAGAGTGCTGCACAAGTGTGCAATGGCAGTGACCCAGAAAATCCTTTCCAGATCTATGTCACACATCCAAGCAGAAAAATCTGAAATGAGCTTATTTTTTTATATACGTATGGCTCAGAAGCAGACTAACCAATGGAGGAAGAAAAAGACAAAACTAACATAAAAACATTTTAGATCTTCTTACTGGTAGCTTCTTAGTAAATACCTAAGTACTCTACACAATTCCAAAGAAAAAATTTTTCAAGATATAAATACTTAGGGATCTCCTGTGCACAGATGCAAAAGCTGAGCTCTGTCTCTATAAATATCATATTAATTGAAAGAAATTTGATGAAAATTTAAAGAGAGACATGACTATTTACAAGCAATTAAATAGAAATTTTGTTTGAAGTCTGAGAGCTGCAGCCATGTCAATACCACCCTTGGCGTTTTGAGTAAAGGATTATCTCTGCTTTAGAGTATCAAGGAACAGTCCAGGAGAAAAGCGAGTAGAAGTTTCCACTATTTTTCCTTCTCTAACAATGAAAGTTCCACACTTCTGCTTCACCTCAAGCAAAAAAAAAAAAATAAGAACACAAAGAACTGCAATATTAGAAATAACACACAAGTGGACATCAAAGCCCTTGCTAAAGCTTGCTTTTCCAAATGTTGTGATTGTAGCATTTTTTTCATATAAAGCAAAAATGTATAATGCCATAATCACTAGTCTTAGCTTGGTAATTGCACAATATTGAGCATTTTAAAACAATGTTACAATTTTTTTTAAAAAAGTTGGACAACTACAAGGCAAATAATTTTGATTGAAAATGGGGAGGATGTTATTTTCAAAGGTGAATTTGAAAAGAAACACTGCTTAAAAAAATCTTACAACTCTGTAGGTAATACTTCTGAGACCAATGCAAAGAGTAAAATGATTTCATATTTGCATTACAGATAGTATGGGTAGTCTTCCTATTTTTCTGGCTAAATGAAGAAATAGTACAGTAACAAGATAAAATATTTTTAATGACAAGCATTTCCCTTTACACATGACTAAAGTTGTAAAATCTTCAAATAGCATGATTTTACCATAACTATAATTTTTAATACTATACTAACATGACTACTAGTCAAACAGCTTTATTACTTATTTTATGAGTTTTGCAAGTGCAAATGTACTCATGCCACAGCAATATAATAGCAGTGTTGCCGTAATACCCCAAGATTTGCTTGCTAATTTATTTTACACTTTTCCTCAGATGGTAGTCAAAGAAAATTAATGAACATATTGTAAACTGACACAAGCTTTTAAAACTGTATATGCCATCATGCATTCCTAATACCTACATAGTTTTTATTCTGTCACACAGAGCAAGACTCCAACTTCTGTGAACTCCTACAACTCTTTACTGCTTTGGGCAAAAGACTTACTAGTGTGTAATCACTGTGATTGTAGGAAGGGAAAAAGTAAAGAATCATTTTTCTTCCTTTTTCATCAAGGAGCCTTTAGGAAGTGCTAACACGCTCTCTCAATTCTGGAGCACAATGCAGCAACAGCTGTGAAAGCCATTTAAAACTATCTACACATATCAACACAGAAATATCTTTTATAGTAATTATATATCCAATAAATTTTGGAACAACCTGCAGAGCTTTTCTTTATAGTCCAAGTGATATTTATTCAAAATTGTAATATCTAACACTAAATTTCACTAGCCTCCCACCTTGGCTTTTTAATTGCCCAATTTTCACAAGCATCCACAACTACATTGTAAGATAAGCCAAACAAGAAGGTCCCATATGGAGCCTGTTATAACCAGGGCTGCTTTAGAGTAAGCAAACACTGTCAATTGAAGCACCATGTTGTTCTGCTTAAAATACTGACATTCTTTAGTGACTTTCAGAAATTCATCTATTTATGTCTCTGCAGGTGTGCACACAGTTTAAATCACCCTGTATGGTCCTGCCCTGCATCAACAGCTTCCTAAAAACACAGCCCATGTAAGAAATTACATATTCTACTGATATCACAAAATATTTCAGTGGTGTTTATTTAGGAAGAGATTTTTACATCACAGATTGCTGAGCTGCAGAAAAATAAGCAGTACAGAAAGCAGGTTGAAATACCAGGGCCAATAACTGCAGCCCATTCTACAAACACAATCAACAGACATTCTTCTTTTTTTTCTCCCACCTACTGAAAGTTAAACTTTGGAGTAGTGTGTGCATTTACGTGGTCAAAGTGTGTGCATTTACATCAACTACCACATTAGGTCACCTTGCCACGACCAGATAATATGAGAGCCAAACCAACTGCTCATTTACAACAGCACTAAAATGGTAGTAGTAGTTTGCTGTAACACATGGTGCAAGAGGTTTAGAAAGTTACCTTCATAAATGTGGTAGACATTTTAGTCGTTGCTACATTAAACATGTTATCTCTGGATGCTTAACTGACTGTTCAGTTGGAACACTGAACCTCCACTTAAAAGAAACAGCTAAAAATAATCATGCTACCCTAACTCAGGAATTCCTAAGTTTAGTTTTCCCTGGGTACCATCATCACAGAAGGAATACTAATGTACAATACTAATGGAAGTTGCAGGTGTAGGAGTGACATTTAACTGCCTAAACAACCTCTTCCTTCAACAGGAAATAAGTAGATAACTAGATTTTCTAAATCCCACTGCTGACATGCACACCACTGCATGGGAAACTCCACTTTACTAACCATTTATTTAGGAAGAGCAGCTGCATTCAGGGACTTTGGAAAATATCTACTAAATGGAAATTTATAAAAATCCTTTGCCCTGAAATGCAAGAAGTCTCTAATCTTCTCACAAGACACACACACAAAAAAAACCACCTCCAGAAAAATACAGAACAACAAAAAAGAACAACAAATCACCACAAAAACAAATAAAAAACAAAAGACAAAAACAAAACAAAAAAACCCAAACCCCCCAACCAAAATAAAAAAAAAAAAAAAAAAAAAAACAGCCAACAAAAAAAAAAAACATCCAACAACAACAATATTATCAACTGTTAAGAGCCTATTGATTTCAAAATGAGCAAGACTGAATAGGACAGAAATTCCCAGAGTCAGACCAAAGAAAATATTTGCGGAAGTCATACACCAACAGGTAAGGAGAGCTACACCTAGCATACAGACTTCCACCATTATTAAAAGAAACTAACACTGGTTTTCAATCTGCTTCTACAGCTGTGAAAAATAAAATATGAGTCTTCTCTGCTGCTTAAAAAAAAATCCAGTGAACAACCATTTCCAGATACAGAGTTAATTATTTAAGTAGTACATTTTACTAAGGCACCAAAATTCATAAATTCATACATTTTCCTTTTCCTCCTGATTCTTTAAAAGTGAGGACAACAGAAAAAAGAATATTCTACATTATTTATAAGTATTTATACAAAAAAAAATTCCCTCTATAACCAGCTGCTTATTCAAGGTCAAAAAACCTATCTGAAAATAATTTGGAAAATACAGGTTCCTTTTTTCCCTAGTTTGTTATCAGAAATACATTAATATTTAGATGTCAAGTTGTATCCATGATTGGTGAAGCAGCACAGGCAAAGAGTGCTTGTTTTGAAGAGTTGTTATTTAGCTCCTTACATGTAAAGAAAAAACCAAACACACCCCCCCAACAAAAAAAAAACAAAACAACAAATAAACAAATCAAACCAACAAATAAAAAACCCACCAAAAACTCCTCAACAAATGAAGAGCACAACTTACTTGGACTAAAATGAGAACAGGGATGATGGTTCAGCAAACTTAGGCTATAGCTAACTAAGAAATTCCCAAAATTCAGTTTAAATTGCACAAAATCTAGAATGATTTTTTAAAACCATGACCAATTACATTCAGGTACAATGTCCTTCATCACCCTGTTTTCAAGCCATCAATCCCACTACCAATAGTAAATGTATGGCCCATTTCTGCACCCATGTTCTCTTTTCCAGGCTTTCCCATGCTTTTTCAAACCATCCTGCAATAGACCTTCCTGACATTCATGCAACTCCTACAGCATTTGGCAGGCTGGCAGGCACACAGCAGCAGATAGGCATTTAGGAAACAATGCTATGGATGGAGGCCTAAGAGCACAGCCCAGCTCCCATTCTTCTGGCTCTGCAGGAAGAACAGCAGCAGGGAACAGTATGAGCCTATTTTTAACGATAAAACAAGTCAACATGACTACACACACAAAGGGAGACCCACAAAATAGAACAACGTCATTTTTATGAAATCATTTTTTCAGAGGAGTAATAAAAGAAGAAAGCTTTAAACCAATTCTTCTTCCTTTCAAGGTCACAGTTTGGAGTCAAGCTACAAAATAATAAATCCTACCTAGTCTGTCCCAACAACCCAGCACACAGCACCTATGCTTGCAAGCAACAGGTCGCAGCCAGATAAAATGAGGCAATATTTATTGACTGAGCGAAAGAAATTCCAGACTGAGGTGTTTGACCATCAGGTTATTATCTGGGTTTGCAGCACGGTTTGTGGCTCTGAAGACCAGGTAACTGCAGTTACCAAGAGGATGCATTACCATCACCAAATGTTGGCATATGGTCACCAGCCAAGCCTGGGACAGTTGAAATAAGTCATCTACAGGTAGAACGCTACACAAGGGCTACATGGAGCTACATTTCATGCCTGCCATGGCATTTGTTAGCTTCTCAACAGATCCTAAATGCACATATAATGGAATACTTTGCTCTTGTCTTCATTCTAACTCACAAGACTGCTTTTCCTCTATTTTGAAAAGCAACTGGCTCTTGATCCACATTGAGAAGCTGGAACTGAAAGAGAAGGCTGGTGTTAAACCAATTTGCATATTCCTAGTCCAAAGGAGAACTGTCATCCCCATCTACATGCAAGAGCTGGAAGTGCCATTGAGGTATGTGTACATCTGAGTGTAGGGAGTCACAACTGTTTTCACATTCAAAGCAAAACCTTTTTGACATTTTGTCAAATAGTTCACAGCTTTCTGCTGTTTATAGAAGTCACTAAACTGGAATTCAGAAAATCCATTTGAATTAAAGGAAGGGCAGTCATACTCCATATACCACAAAGGACAGGAACTATTGAAATTGGAGCAGATCAAATTATTTGATGCCTTTTTAAGGCATTCCAGACAGACTTCAGAAGTAACATCATATTACTGGAGACATCAACTTGTCTGCCTATAACTCAGTACTTGGGAAAGGCTAGAAAACTGCTCAGTCCAAGCTATGAGGTTTAGCAAGCTACTTCCCATTTAGGAAAATCCTCTTTCACTTTTTATGAAAAGAGAACTAAACATGCCAGGATTTTGTGTTCCAGCATCTGCAATGAAGACCAGTGATTGCAAAAGGATCTAAAGCCTTATTTTTAGCTTTTTTTAAACTTTTTTTAAGGTTTAGGCCGAGTATAGAATGCCAGGTTAGCTGAACACCATGAAGGTGATTCATGGCAGCAAGCTTAATATTTGCAGTGAGAGCAACCCAAAAAGATAGATACACCCTTTAGCCCAAAGGACCAACATACTTGCTAATGGAATTAATAAAATCTTGCAGTCTAGTAACTGGGTCCAGAACTACAAGAGCAAATCACAAACAACACACACACAAAATTTCCTATCTTCATTTATTTCACCAAATGTTGTGAGACTTCATCCATCCTCAGCAACAAATAAAATCAAATAAATTTAGGCAATAGCTCATCTCCATCCCTAGACCTCATGCTTATTAGGGACCAAGCAGCAGCACTGCTTGTGTCAGGAGCTATTATAATGTAAAGCTATTTACCTTTAACATCACGTACATAAAAGCAATGCAATCTGTTGTCCTTTATCTGTCCTCCTAGTATCCTCATACAAAACAGGGGGTTTGGAAGGAATGATAAACACTCTAACAAATTTTAGCTTCTGGGCACAGGATCAGCTTTCACAAGTAACCCACTGAGCAGAGACCCCTTCAGCACATTTTATTCTTCTTCTGGTTCTTAGCTGAATCATCACCATCTCAAAATGAACAGAAAAAAAGATAAGGTGACAAAATTGGAATAACCACCAATCATCCAATCCTGGGATACCATACGAGTGCCAGTGACATTTCTGTAACAGATAGATGGGTTAAGCATGCAGAGGTTAGAATCCTAAAGACACTGCAGAACTGCTAGAGTCATGCCACACTTCTCTTGCACTACAGCTACAACATTCTTAAATACAATCTTGAGAATGAATTGTGGTGGGTACATGGTTCTTTGGTCAAGGGTAAATCTCAAGACATTAATATTTTATGTTTCTCAAATCCTTAAGATTAACCATATTTCTCAAACGCTGGAAACACTGGTTCAGTAATACACTCACTTGCACAAGTCCTGAAATACCCTATCAAGTGGGTTTATTTTCTTCTTTCTAGTAGTGTTACTTCTGTTTATTTAAAATTTTAGAAAGAGCTACCAAGAATGCATCAGTAATAGTAAACTAAAAGATTGAGTAGTCTGGTTATATATCTGCTGTTGCAATTAAGGTACCAAAAATAAAAAATCAGATTTTAATAAAATAACCCCATGATTCTCAAAATCTTGTCTCTGTTTCAGTCAAGCAAAACATCACACCCCTGTGTGATCCCATTGAGGGATTAGTAAAATTAGCTCAGTTTTTCAAACATCAAGGATACTGATAAGGGCTAATTTGTAGCAATTTAAAGCCTAGAATACAACAAGGAATAAAAAATAAGTGAGACAATTGAAGAAAAACAAACTTCAAATAAGCTTAAAAATATATACACTTAAGTGATTCCAGCACCAACATCATGATCCCAGAGCGCTGATGGTCTGAACAAAGCCTAAATATTTATGCAATTCTAGTTAAGAATGTAGAAATCACAGTTCCTAATGCTCAAATTCTTAAATAATTCCTGTTATCACTTGATATTTCGTGGATTTTTCAGAGAGCCTGTAAAGTTAGCAAATACAGAAGTATTTTGCAGATAAGCTTCAGGCCGTGTTAGCAGCAAAATACAGAACACAAGACACCTCCCCTTGTTTTTGCATACTGGAGTAATACCAGCAGCAATCACAACTGAAAAAAAAAAAAAAGGCAGCACAACTCACAGCATTTTCTAATCCTCTTATAAGCTATACGTTTCTTTACATACCACTGCGATCCCCCACTTCTGATAATTAAAAATTAAACTTCCCAAAAAATCTAACTTGCTTCCTCTCACTGGAATATTTTTACTGTTTTGTTCACTAAACTGTTGGGTTTACATCACTTGGAAACGAAGCACCAGCATTAAGCATCACTGATTAAAACCCTTGAGCCAGTATTCAGCAAGGGACTTTGAAATTATTTTGCAGGTGGAATAATGAACTTGAGATACTGAGGCACAGGATTTCCTTAGTTTCCTTAGTGCTTGCTTCTAGTAACAATGAACTTCATGCTACTCATTGTGCATATCGTGAATTCCATATTTAAGTTATTTTTAACTTAGGCTACTTAACACAACACATTGTCTCTGCTGTTTATAGTCTTCCTATGCCTTTATTAACTCATCAAACCAGGAGCAAGTGAACACTATGTTAAGGAATTTCAGATTTTTTACTTCTTTTATGTTTGGGATTTTTGGTTGCTTGGATAGTTTTTGCTTTTTTATAATTGTTGGGTATCAGCAGCTCTCAGTTTCAGCTAGATTTTCAGCATGTCTGATGATCAGGCAGGAGTGTCAACAACTCAGTAATAATAAATAGCTTTAGTCTCTCAGTCTCAAAATAGCATTTTGGAAGAAGCTGACTTTCCTTTTCAGGTTCACATCTGCATTGTGACTATAAATATCACATTCCAGTCTGCACCATGAAAAATATCACTCTGCAAACACTCCAACAGCACCACTAGATTTGGCCACTTTAGAATATAAACCAAAGCCATAATACTGATTAAGTTGTGAGGCCTGAAACTCTCTTATTCATAAACTTGCTAAAAAATGCCCTTCTGTGCAATCTTCTATGTCAACTATCTACACTGACCTGAAAGAATTTTAGCTACTTCATTACATATAGATGGCAGCCTTTCTGGTATGCTTTTGTGGGTTTTCTTTTTTTTTTCTTTTTTTTTTTCTTTTCTCCTTTCACTTTGAAATATGCTGTGCCATCTCCAGGCAGTGAAACCATAAAAGAAAGATAGCAGGACATCTTCTATGTGCCAAGGATGCTGTCACTGCCATCTCTACAGGTCACTAAATGCATTCACGGTCATTCCTATGAAATGACCAAATTTTGCCATTTAGAAGCTTTTGGGGAAATCTGCAGTTAAATGCTGTCCTGCAGAACAGGAATTTAGCCAAAGTCTACCACAGATCTCAGGCAGGATGCCAGGCAAGTCATTTAAAATCAACCTTTCATATGATCATTAGGCTGTAAGTGCCTGAACTGGGCCAAGAAAACTGAAGCAACAAAATCCATCCTCTGAATGATTAGTTAGACCTTCCTATGCTGTGGAATGACCATCTTAAGCTCTTAAAATTCTTCTCTTATATTTTGCCAAAGATTTGCTTCAGCAGATCTACCTGAAAAATTAAGATAGTGCCACCCCCGCAACACCTTAATTATTTGCCTGAATACTGTAGTTACAAGGATCTTGAAAAGCCACAGAAGAGAATAATATTTATGCTTTGCTCTTGAGAATAATAATTGAATAGTACACCACAAACATAACCTGGCCTTTTGAGCAATGAAGCTAGCCCAAAACATCAAACAGCTGCTCATCACAGAGCTATCCATCTTCAGATAAATCTTGCAGAAGATATATGGTCATGCAATTAAAGACTCTCATAATGCACTTATAAAGAGGTGAAACACTACTAATCACATAAAAAATCCACAACCCCTTTATTGGTCTCCAGAGAGGAATTTTTTTTCCCAAAATACGCAAATTAAAAGGAAAGGAATAATCAGAAGGGGCCAAACCAGGAATCTGATTTCAGTAAGTGCTAAAAATAAAGGTTAAAAATAAAAACAACAGAAGAAGATAACATATATCAAGTCCCAGAGGAATGTGATTCATCAAGATGAACAAAATCATAACCATGAGCAGCTGCAGCAGCTAACAGGTCACCACTACCTAGACTGAGCTTTCTCATACATGTATTTTTTTTTTTTACAGGTATGTATACACAAACGAGCAAAAGCTTAGCAACTGCAGCCATCTGATAACAACACCACACCTCTTTTATACACCTTATTAGTGCTGTGTGATGCTCACTCAAAGGACAAAACTATATTACATTTATTATATGAGTTAAGAAAAAATACTGATTATCTCTTCCAGTAACAAAAAATGATTTCTAGTATAGTTCCAGATTTCTTAGGAAAGCATGCCAACAGGCACCCATACTATACATCAAACTAAAATAACCATATTTGAACAATCCCTGTTCAAGACTTTCTCTCAAAATATCACTCACTTCCTTCTCTTTCCTGGGAGGGAGAGGACCCCTAGCACATGGTCACAAATCTTTGTGAATTAAAATATGGTAAGAACAACCCAAAAATTTGACTTACTGCTTCCAATATTTTTTAGTAATTCAAGACAGGTCGAGCTCAAAGACTACAGCATCCATGATCACTAAAGAAGTGTCACTGTGCTAGCAGTGAAACTTGTCCTTTTTTAGCAGACTTTATTTCAATTTCACCTGAAGTATACTTTCTTACAGGTTGTCCATAAGTGACTCCAATGTATTGTGCAATTCATGGGTTGTTAATCATTACACAGCCATATAAGAACTATGCACCTCAAGTTCCATTTTTGCAAGTCATTATACCAGTCAATTTTTTAATTTTGTTTTTTTCTTTTAGTTGACCTTGAGTAAAGTTCCTACAAACAACCAACACAAAGGAAAAAGAGAAATGAGATCAAAAGCTAACACCTCCAAGGCCCAAGCCTACAACGGGAAACTTCAAGCACTACATCTTCATGTGATTTTTTTCCACATAATAAACCAGGTATAAGATGCAACACGTGAAGCTTTTCAGGAGATTGTTTGAACATTCACAAAGCAGTATTTTTTGAAACACCATTCATCTTCCTAAAATTTAATAAGATTAGGAAAATTATAATGAAAGCCCTACAAAGCTGGTTGAGAACAACAAGCAACGACACAGCCAAACAGAATGAACCTACAGAAGATGTCCCATCCCTCTCAGTGTTCAAGGCCAGGCTAGCTGGGGCTCTGAGCAACCTGGTCTAGTAGAAGGTGGCCCTGTCCATGCCAGAGGGGTTGGAAGATGATGATGGTCTTTAGGGACTCTTCTAACCAAAACTATTCTAAGATTCTTTTAATTGCACAAAATCTGGTAAAGTACATCAAATACAACAACTAAGTAGAAGAATTTCGCAACAATCCTGCTTTCATTTCTCTGCCATCTTTCAACCAGAGCATAATTTTACTACCTGTTAAGCAGTTGACAGCAGTTGTGTATCAAGGAATATCACTCTCAGATATGTGCTTGTAGCACTGCTTCATACTCTTCCAATTTATGAAATATGAGGCATGTAAGACCAATACACTTGATTGATGCTACTGACTTTATTTTTTATATTAAAAAATCTAGGAAACACAAGCATTTTCTACTCTTCCTCTCTCCATTTTCACCATGATTAACACAATAGCCAGTTTGCATACCATTTTCACAGAACAGTGGATTTAAACCATATCCCTCATTCCCTAACTAAACTAGTGTGAAATTAAGATTTAACAGCATTAAGGAAAATTAATTCACAGAAATATGTGAAACCTTGCACAGGAGATTTTTGCATTCAGTTCCAGATTTGAACTGAATTTTGCATTCAGTTTCAGGAAATCAAGCTGTGAGACTCTGGGTGGGGATGTCACAGAAGTAATTGAACTTATTTCAAGGAGAAGGGCCTAAGTCAAATATCAATAAAACATTTAGAATTCTGGGAACACACTAACATGAGAATAACTCATTACCAGAAATTATTAATTCAAGAAGTTTTCCTCTTAAGCAAAGTAAGGGAAAGTCTTATGCCCTGGAACTCCAAGCTTCCTTTCCCTCTCTATGAAAAAATTTACATCTTTCAGTCTTACCTTCCAAGGAAAATAACATCTACCTGGTGAACAGGCATGAAAAGTTTCATTGCCAAAGCAATGATTTTGGCTGAGTTAGACTGTGTCCTAACAGTTTAGTTATAAAGTTCTGTATAGTCTTTAAATTAAGTCTTTTTTTTTCATGCAAAGTCCACAACTACATGTCAGACAGTATGATTCCTTTTTCTTGCATATATGGGGACATTTGTAAAGCAATACCCTTGACCTTTTTCCTTTTACTATTCCTACGTTTTAGTTCACTCTCCATTCTGGAGAGTGAAATTCATCTCAGTGATTTAAGTAACTCAAAGTTATACAACTGGAATATGACAGAATTTGTAATATTGAGTTTCTAAAAAGCTAGTTTATTTTTTTCTTTATCTATAAGCACTTATTTAATATCAGTTAAACTTGTTGTGCTACCAGAGTAAATCTAGAACTTTTCATTGGCATTCTTTGGAGAGTAGGAAGAGCAGAAAAACCCCATACATATACAGCTTTTTCATTTTATTCCTATTTGCAAGTTCAAAGTATCCTATTCTATTTCAGCTTCTTCAGTGCTTGAGTTTCAGGAGGAAAGAATGTGGGTTTTGTTTGGGTTTTTTTTAGATTAACTTCTAAATATTTAATAAGCACCAAACTTCTTGGTTACATGAACTCCCTTTTACTTAGAATGTAATTAACAAGTGAAAGGAAGAAAACAGTCTACAATAAGAAACTGTCATATGCTGCTACATGTGTAAGAAAAATTCACTGAACACATCCTAAAACATTTCTAGATTACTTTCTGTATTTCTACACAATCAACACTGAATTCTTGCAAAAAAAAAATTCTTCCTTCAAAAAGTTCCTGCTATCACCTCTTCCCATTATTTATGATTCTTTAAGCATATCTGCCGAACATACTGTTCACATTCCCATGCACATTCTAAGACACAATAGTCACAGAACATACACTCATAACTATCTTCTCAATAAACAAATTTTAAGATTGAAAACTATACTGAACCATATAAAATGTAGCATGAAGATTTAAACAATTTAACTGAGCAGTATGGTTCTATACATTATTATAGAACTTGCAGAATCTTTTCGTCATGCAAAATCTTAATTTCCAATTCCTGACACCTTGAGGCCTTGTTAAATAATGTTTGCTCTTCTGCTTATGAATGTATTTTTCCCAAACAATAAACACAGGCAGCCTATGGGATTAAAGCATGACAAAGGTGTAGCTGACTCATGGGATCAATTAGAAAGCAGCAGTACTCACGCCTTTTGTTCATTCCATGTTTTACTAACAGTTTCTGCATTTCAGCATAAGTGTATCACAGATGTTAAATGCCATGCTATAAGGCAACAGTACACTAGTACCACACACTAGACAGAATAAATCTATTCTTATCATCACGTACAATTATATCACTTGTTTTACAGCTTACATATTGCTTTAAAGTTTTAACAAATGCATAATGATTTTAACTGAATGTTCAAAGCTTCCTGCCCAACCAAATATGTCAGCATTTCTTCAGTAAATTTTTAACATTCGAAAAGAACCTACAGAGTTGCCTTTTCTAAGCTAAAAACGGTTTTAAATACAGCCACCGACATTAATGCCACCTCAGAGACAGCTTTCCCTCCAAACCCAATATTAAATCCACAAGCAGGAAAGCCAGTGAGCAGGACGACAAGCAGCTTCCATCTCCATGCAGTTTACCCGTGACAGGTTATTGATAGAACAAACAAAATTTGCAATACTTACTGAGTGTTTCTCCTGCTGGCCCATAACTCCATGGTTAGCTGGGATTGCAAGTGGTTTCATAATGAAGAAACATAAGCTGAACTGAATTTACACATCATGTACCAATATCTTATGGATGGCAAGTCACCCTCTACAGCATTAAATTAAAAAGATGTGGAGGGGATGAAGCCAAGCTGGAGCTAAAAGTGCCACTACTGGTAAGCTCAAAACCCCCCTCGCACTTGTAGTGCAGAGCAGCAATCCAAATGACAGTGTTGGTCTCCATTTTTGCAACACTGAAAGTCTAAGCATGTCAGGACGTACAGAGCCTGATGAAACCCTACATATCCAGCATCCATTCAAGGGAACAAAACCATTCCCTAAGCCTGAGGAATGGGAAGGGGGGTGGGGGGGTGGGCGGGGGGGGAAGGACAAAAAAAGCTAAAATGGCTGACTGCACAGAGACTCCCTCAAAAAGGCTTAATACAGTATTATATTGGTCAGGGTGCAGGAACCAGCCTCTAGCACTCAGTCAAGCATTGTTAATACTCCTGTTTCATTTGCAATCACACACTCACAAATGCAGCCTCCCCCCTCCCGCCACCACTACCCTCCACTCCCCCAAAATCAGGGCAGCGCACGCGAACAGGGACCTCCTCCCCTGGCTGCTAATGATGCTGACAGAGTAGTGACCAGTGATCTCTGTTCCACTCAGCTAACCAAGTTTGCACAATTAATCTTAGCAGCATGACATTGATGGACATTTAATTTTACGATGCCTGTTTCCTCACAATCAAGACAAGCACTTCTACCGCCCAAAGAGCCAGCAACAAAAATACAACACAGTTACACACACAAAAACCCAGAGAATCACGAGTCTGAATGCAATACGCCAATATAATTACGTTATTGTGCTTACTTTGGAAGACCATGGCTGCAGGCAGTTGGCATAGCAACGCACAAGGAAAGCCATTTCCTGGGTAGAAAGAATGCTTCCTTTTCTAAATAAAAAATTCCTCTTAGGATACAAACGGCATTGCTGCTTCCTGCAGAAAGCAAAGACACTGAAGTCTGTCTCTTAACCTGCACACAGGCACACACTCAATGCAGTTCGAGTGATGTAAGTGGATTCCTCTCTCTCTCCTCTCCCTCCCTCTCCCTTTATCCACCGAAATATTCGAGTCAAATGGAAGACACCCTCCTAGAGGCTTGCCCCCTCTGATACTTAACTGTTTCACTCATTAAGGTAGAGATGGACAATGCAGATAGAACAGCAAGCTCCTGCCTGTGTCTGGCATCAGCCTCGGAAGATCAAGGCATCTCCAGAGGGGAGGGATCCGTTCGCTGCTGGCTCCTAAGAATATCACTGAAGTCAGGGTGGGAATGAGGACCCACGTTTACCTCACCAAATCCTGAAATGAACACGACTTTTGAAGAAGATAATGCTAGAGCAGAGACATCACCTCCCTTTCCCCTCCACCCAAAAGGAGAGCTGCTGCAGAGCTGTAAACATTTTTATCAGGTATTTACAAACAGTGCACTTGATGAGCTCTCTCAGATTTTCAGCAGCTTCGCCCTTTCACAGGCCAGAGACATCCATGCATGGGGTGTGGGAGGTACATGTGCAGATACACCTTTAACACCATTTCAAGCCTTTCTGAATGGAGCTCCTGCTTCTCCTTGCACACTGAATATACAAATTCTCCTAAAAACACATGGGTGTACAGGCTGTGGAAGAGACTGACATAAACATGGCATTTATAATTCTCCCCTCAAAGTGTAATTGTATCTTAAACTCCGAAATGTCCCCAGTCACTCCCATTTACACTACAGCCCTTCCCACACTGTATTAGTAAAATCGTGCTGCAGAGGAGCTGAAATGCAAAGGGATGTGCTCAAGCAATAAATTGTCAGCCCCATATAATGGACCTCTTAAATGCCACAGGTCTGTACCACTTGACATAGGAGCAACCAAACCAGGCACATGACACACTACCATTAGGCTTCAACATCAGTGCAGTTCTCTGTAACATATTCTTTAAAATCAGAGACCATCTGGCCTTACAATAACTTCAAAGTATTTTTTGCCCCAACAATGACAACAGAAGAAAAGACTTAACAGTTGTTAGAGAGGCTTAATACACAGGAAAATAATTGGATACTACAGAATACTGTCATACAATCTGCAGCTGCTTTCCCCCAAATTAACATGTACAGTGATAATGAGTTTAGTTTGTTACACATTGATTTCCTTCACTCCTGGCAATGACTGATAGCAAATGAGACTATAAAAATTAGTGGAGATGAATTCTAGTAGCAGCAATGAAGATCCTGAAATAATCCAGTCTATTTTTTGCACAATTATCCAATGGGCACAGTTTCATATACTTTTAAATTGGATGCATTTGCATTTATGTGAGTTTAATGACACTTATGCCCTTGGTCTTCAATATATTCTAAAAGATAAATTTTTCTTTAAATTATTCAATTACAGCAACCAGTTCAGAATTTTGAAAGTCTTTGCCATGTGCCAGTGCAACTAACCAATGATTTTAAATATTAAATTATGCTTAAGCCTTGTAAAACAGTTTAATACTGAGCACAATCAATTTTCTGATGAAGTGCTTATTAGAAGTAGCAGACCTTATGAATTCTAGGAAGGTTAGGCAAACCCCCTCTAGTATAAAATTTAAAAATATTACTTGTTGACAAAGCAATTAGAAGCCTCTTCAGTCTGACTGGGTGGCCTTGTGGTTAACACCATGAGCAGAATTTGAGAATTTTATTCTCATGCCAGGAACAAAAAAAATGAAGTTCTACCAAAACAGAAACATCTCCCCAGCACAAGAAGGCAGCACACCACTTTCTGAACTCTGTCACGCACAACTACCAGCACGCATCCTCTCTACACTAGTTGACATTTCCAGCTAAAATCCAGCATAGGTTTCTGTGCCATAAGCCTTCACGAGTAACATGAAAACATGATTAAGCCAATCAAAATAGTAGTGGAGCATAAAACTTTCATATAACATTGCCATGAAACACTTTCTTACTACTTAGGCTGGTCACCACTGTACACCTGTACTCATCTGTTAGGAAATTAAGCCAGGACTTCGTACATGAATCCAAAAACTTTTATTAACCTAACAAAGTTTAATTGATTTTCACTTGCATCAGACTTACAAAAACTTTGTGGTTTCCAAAATAGAAAAATAAGCCTCTTTACATTCAAAATGCAAAAAGTGACATTTATGTAATTAGGTGAAGAAAACACCACTCACAGACAATTAGTGAGTCAAAACAGTTTAAAAAAAATTAATGGTCGATTCCATTTTTCTACTCCTTCCTCCTCAATTGCAATCATTTCCAGGTATGGTGGGATTGTACGTAACTGTCCATTTTCAGGTCAGAAAACACTTATGTGTCATTTATTTTCATAAAAAATAATTGAAGTAGAAGTCCAATTAATTATTATAGGTTACAGTGAAAAATTATTGGAATTTAAATCAGTATAAAACATGAGAACAATGTATTGTGGAATGTTTCTATCATAAACATGCAAAAATGCGTCACAGAAAAAAAACCTGCAACTTCCTGTTCATGGGTTTTTCAAAACCCGTGTAAGAGCTCCTTCCTTAGATTTAAAAGTTTGGAGGGGGAAAAAAAAGCAAGACAGTTTTTTAAATGTTTTTAGGCTATTAAAGTGAAATATTAATAAACCTAACATGCAATAATTGCCTATTATGAGCTATCCCTGGCTGCTTTCAAAATACTGTATTTATAAAAAGAAATCTAGTGTCCCTTTATGAGTCACAAAAAAGAATGCCAAAAAGCCATTTCAAAAGCAACTGCAAATATATGGACATGCTAGGACTATCCCATAGGATTAGGGTTTCGTAAACAAAACTGAATTCTAGGTAGAAATTGGTAGAGATCTCAGCAGCATGTATCATCTGACTATAATGTCTCTCAACATTTTACATTCTAGAACATCATCTCACATGGATATTATTCTCCTAAGCAGTGCCAACAATGCCTGGAGTATTAAACCTTTTTAGGTTAATGACAAATGCTGTAACAACAGATTACACCTCAATTCCTCTGTATCAGTTACCTTAACTCAAAACTATTTACAGAAGTACTTAATTTTTTATACAGATCACATACACAGAGACCATTCTTTTCCTGAAGTACCTCAAAATCAGAAATTATCACCACATTTCCCCCTTCCCTTTAAACACAACGTAAAGTATCATTTCCTTCATGCTCACATACCTAGTCAAAAACCAACAGAACACTCTAAGGTCACCGAATTTACTGCCACTGTGTGACTCCATGCAGCAGCTAGAAAAAATATTCACAGTGAAGGGAGAATTACATAGATATTACACAGCTGTGTAGGCAGAATAACAGACAGCTAAATTGAAGAGTGCAAGAATGGAGTACATAATTTTAAGGACAATAAGGCAGAGCTATCTTCTGTTTCCCCCATCCTCCTCACTTGGAAAGAAGTGGAAGTTTAAAACTTAAATTTAAGCTCAGGGCTTTTGGACACAAAACTGCTAAGCTCCCAGGAGCATGCTTCTGAATTTTATAATGCTGGTTTTTCTCTGCCTCCCACTAACTTTACCAGAGAGATTACTACGTAACAATCTGTTGCTCCCATCAGATTTAAGAACACCAACTGAAACCACTAAAATACCAGAACAATAATTCACTCAAAATGCTATGATACACTTAAATGTGCATCATGCAATACACAAGTCTATTCTAAAGTATTCAGACAAAATTACTGCCAACAATTTAAATCTCTGGCTGTATGACCTGATTTCATGTAAGCAAGTTCCTATTTATCAGCATAAAGCAGATGTGTGACGACCTAGGAATACTTATCCCTACTAGTATTTTCTCAAGAACTTTGAGAACTTTAAATAAAACTGTTGAATAAAACAAAATTACCAATTATGTTCTCCAAGGTACTAAAATACCACATTGGCCAAAACACACTGAAAGTAACAGTATTTGACTTTTTTTTTTTAAATAAGGCTGTGGCACTGCTATCACTATTACAACATTCATTGCAAAAACTGGTGACACCAAAGCAAGACTTAGTATGGAGAGATGTGTGCTGTTTAATAACACATTTACTAGTGTTACAGACCATTTGAACAAATGCCCTTCTGTTGAACTGCTGCTGCAGATGAATCTATAATCCAGATCTTAAAGATAATGACAAGCCCAGAGCAGTTGGGCTGGTGCCTCATTTGGGTGGATGTGCCATAGACTGCCAATCTTCCCTCTGACAGCAGACTCATTTGTCACCTTCTGTGCACAGCTCTGCTTTCAGTACAGTAAACTTTTCCTTTTCATCCCTCTTAAAATGGGAGCAAGTCATAGTATTGATCTAATATACTTGCCATTGAATTCTCTTATGTTTGCCAACTATGTTAAACAGACACAAAGAAAACCTATGGATGGTCCAAACTGGGACAAGACATTCTATTTCCAGAATATCTAAATTACCTTATAAAATTGACTTGAGCAAAAGCTCACCACAGCACCAGAGCATAGAAACTTCTCTGGACTCCATAATCATTTATGCTCTTCATCTAACAATGCTTTTAGGAAAAACAAAAAAAAGAAAAAAACAACCAAACAAAAAAACATCAAAAATAAACATATCTTTCATGTTCCTGCTAGGTCTAAATCATATATATGTATGTTTGTGAAGTCACTTTATGCGATGTTTAACTGATTTACCTGTGATTTTTACACAAAACAAAGCACTCATTCTTACACAAGCCTAAAGTTGAATGCATACTGACATGGCTTTAAAACTATACATTATCATTATTAAATGCTAAAAATTAGGCATAAAATCTGCAGTATTAATGACTTCAGTTCGCAGGATGGCCACAGATTAGTTTCATTTCCTTCACTGTTTCAGTACTTCAGAGGTGGAAAAAAGGCATTATGTCAGGATAGACAGAAGTTTTTCCCAACGTTTACAAAACTCTCTCACATCAATGTTATGACCAGATTTAACAATGGCATGTTAATTACACCAAAGACTGTGAGAAAGTGCTTTCTGTTTTTAAACTGGGGGGAAAAGCACGAAAGCAAAACAACAAACACACTTTTAAGGTCAAGAATCATAATCTCAAGCATACAGGTGTAGCAAGTTTTCTTTACCAGATCTAAACAGAAGTTTGACAGCCTTACCTGCTGGGGACAAGGTTCACTACTGAGATACAAATCAGACCACTGTCTGGGAGGAAAAACAAACTAACAAAATACCCACAAAAACTCCCAAATATCATGACGCCCGTACCAAATTCACAGCAGGAATCCAGGGACACAATCCTTCAATTATGTGAGGCAACCCTAACATTTCACACTCTTTGCTGCGTAACAATGTAGGAAAACTTCATAGAAGATGGATAACTACCTCTTTCATGTGTATTCTACTCTTGGACTGTTGAAATGTGAAAATAAAACTCAGGGATTTTTTTCTGGGGTCAATCAACTGTCCAAATTCTATATTTTTAAGGTCATTAGTAGCCCTGTTGAAACTTGGTACCTGAAATACGCTGACGTATTTGCATTACAAGGATGATTGTTGTGGTGCAGAACTAAACATATCTGAGACCAACCAAAGCATAGGAACAAATATTTAATGTCTCAATATTAAATACTCATGGATTAAAAACAAACAAACCCCAGATTTTTTAGTCTTCTGTAAATGCCAGCTAGTTTTCTGTTGGTTTTTGTTGTTTATTTATTCATTGGGTGACTTCAACAGTAGTGAAGGGGCAGTATTTTCATTCTAAGCTAATACAATACACTTTCTAACAGTTTCTGACTTAGAAGCTTTAAGGGAGAATCTGAAATTCTGTTCAAGGTGCAGACATAGATGGGGCCAGCAGAAAACCACCAGACTGTCTGTTCATCTTTTCTAATGTGTTGTACTTGGACATCTCCCAGAGTAACTCACTACTTATCTCTGGTGTCCTGAGGAAGTTTGACTTTCAAAGGGCTGGTTGCTATTACAGAGAATTTTCACTCACTCCAGTTGTCTGTTGGAAGGAAAAAACTCTTGTTTTTTTCTCTAGTCACAGTCTCATGTCAGGAGACTCTCTGAAGAGCCTACTCCAGGGGTTCCCAATTAAAATCAACACTGAGGAGTTTACCAGTGTAAGATCATTTTCTGTTGGGAGAACTCTCTCCTTGTGCTCCTGCATATCCTCTCTTGTGTAATGCACCATGCACTAACATATCCTGAGAGCTTTGTGCCCTGCCTCTAGCAACTGTACAGAAATAATTCATACAGACCTCTTATCAGTAACAAACCCCATGCAATTTCACATGTTCTTTACTTTTAAAATAATTGCCAAGCAAAATGAGCCAAATTGGTTTTATATAGGAAAAAAGTCAAACCACAACATTATATCCTTCAAATAAAGAGAACTTAATATAAAATTCTAAGAAAAACCCTTTCCACTTCCCTAATCAAATAAATCAGGAAGCCAACTACCATCACTTGATGGATGTCCCATTTTGCAAATGTAACACTACATTTTTCCTTTGCAATTATAAGATCAGCTACCTAGATATAGAATTATTAAATAAAAATAGGTAGAAGTGCACCTACCAGACTGAGTTTCCCTTGTAATATGGTACTATGCTGTTTTGTATTCCAAGACTGGTGGCAGAATTCTTACTTTTAAAGTGGTCTTTTGTGCACCACAGATATCTGAAGACTTTAAAACCAGTTTAGCTGCAGGCACTTACAGTTAGCAAATTACAGTGCTCAAGAGGAATACATAATTTAGAAGTAAAAAGAATGAAAAGTAAAATATTTTACACTGTAGCACATGCACACACACATGCCTATGAAATAATGAAAATGTGTGAGAACACAATATGTGTAGGTTTTCTGCCAGGCACATCAACAATACACATAACACCTGCCAGCTGTTCCAGCTGCATGTCAAAACTTTACTGTCTGAAAATTCAAATATAATTAAGGCTAACCACTCAAACGTAAAAACCAGCTCCCAAAACCCATTACACATACAACAGAATACTAACACTTTAACTAGACCTTACATTAAAAAAAGGTTTCTTCATGAAAAAAAAAATTCAAATATTTCCATCAGATAAGTGTAAATACAAGGAATATAAAAAAAAATGCTTTAAAAATATGTCTACGCAACAGGGTGGCGAAGAACAGGAAAAGAATTCACACACAAACCTTGTTTAAATTTCAAGGTAACTACCTTGCTTTACTTAGGACTTGTTAGCTCTCCTGAACTGAACTCTCACCCAATGAAGGATGCAAGTAAATGTAAATGCCATGAATAATGGCATTTGCACTCATCAGGATCTAGCCTGGGCACTGTACTATACACATCTACCCAATAAAGCTGAAAAGCTTTAAAAAAAAAAAAAACAACTCATCACCCATTAGACACACTCCAGCAACTCAATGTCCTTTTTGTAGTGTGACACCCAAAACTTAACAGAGAATTCCAGGAGTGGCCATATCAGTTCTGACTACAAGGTGACAATCACTGCTGATCCATGCCAGAATGCCATTTGCCTTCTTGGAACCTGGAACATTACTTTTTCCCCATGTTTCAATTCTATACTTTCTTAGTTGCTTAGGATATTTTAACTACTAAATTTGTTAATTTTTTTAGAGCTTTGAAATTCACTCAGCAAATGATAATGTGAAATTAGTCAAGTAAAATACAAGGCTTTATTAAAAGTACTCAGAAACATCTAATAATTTCACCTTTAAGTCACTACGTCAAGCTCAGGTCACATAACTGGCTCAGATGCTTGGAAATAAATGAACTGACAGCTTCTTTCCATCTGTCAGTGGGCAAATAACTGCACTACTACTATCACTCACGATACTCATCTGTACAGAAATGCCAGCATTGAAAGGATCTGTACTGGCATTCTACAAATATAATATGGCAGATCCCATTTCCCCATAGGTACTTTATATACAAACAGCATTTCTAACTGAACAACCCCATGTTAATGAGGAGATCCTTTTACACATGTATATATTTGCTTTTTATAATTTTCCTCTGCTCTAATCACAGAATCTGCTGAGTTGGAAGGGACCCACAAGGATCATTGAGTCCAAGTGGTAGAAACTCAATATTTGTATTTAGTTACATTGTATGACAATCAGTTTAGAAAAGAGTTATGTAAAATACATTTTTTCTGCTGCATGAACAACTTTCTGCTTTGATGACATACCTCACATTTAGTTTTATACCTCTTATCTCAGAAAAACAATATTTTATATAGTATAAAAGAGCACAAGTCACTAGCAGCAATAAAATCATGCCACTCTGGAAAATCTATCTGTTATTATTAGCCAAAGTTTTACATATGTGTGGTCACAAAGTACTGGCAACTCTGCAAGATGTAAACAGGACCTAGTGTCATTAATACGTCAAAAAACAAAACCAAAAAAAAACAAAACCAAAAATATTACTGACACTTCAGTTGAAGAAAATACTGCATAGCTTCAATGTTTCTCTTTGAGTTTCCAAATCTAATCACAATTACAAATCCAGTTATGACATCAATGTGAGCCCTTCCAAAGGGAATGGAAGAACAGTAAATCCCAATGGACATAAGAGTTCTGCAGTAGGGATGATGTAATTTATAAAAAAAGACAACCTCTGATAGAAGCTGCAAGTTGAGTAAATAACACACCACATGTCATTAATTTTGCATTAGCTTGCCAGTAGCAATTACTAAAAGGATGATGAACTAACAATTTTGCTTTCCTTTGGGTGCTACACAAAATAAAATGATAGCATTGCTCATATATTAATAATAGTACAAAACTTAATGCATAACTGAAACAGTAACACTCCCTTACAACACATATGAAGGAAGGAAGCTGTGAGGCTAAAAAGGTGGCGTTTTGCTGGAACACAGGGACAGGAATAACTTTTTGCCATTATAACATTACCAGTGGATACTCCCATGAAGAAACATCCAACTTCCATTAAAAAAACGTGGTTACCATGAGCTGCCCAAATCATCTCAAGCATTTCCCATTTCAGGTAAAATTATCCTACAATTTTTGTAGTGTCTCATTTCAAAATGCACCTACCATGTATAACACAGTAACACTCTTCAGGAATTAATGTTACTGGATGTGTTCAAATATATAGACTATGTATATCTATTTAATACTTTTTATTATTTCCCATTATGATGTACGCACCAAGCTCATCTGAAATCGTGAGCAGATCACCATCATGGAATAATAAAAGCAGTTGCTTTTGAAATTACACACTGGATTTTGTAGATGAAGAAAAGCAAGTTAACAAATATCCTTCCTGGTAAAAGGACACTCATGCTTGGCAGCATTAAGAACAAGCCCCTTTCTTTTATTAAAGGAACAATCAATAGAGTATTTTATTTTCAACGTGAACACTAGAAATGTTAAATTATTTATTTTATACTGTTTTGTTATTAATAGAAACAAATTTGTTTGGGCAAACAAACCTGCATTATTTATGCTAACATGTTTAAAACTTTGCATACCATGCTACTTCTCATCAGCAATACTCTGCAAATTTAGGTGGGCACTCAATTATGTCTTTCTGCTGACATTACTTAAATTCATTGGTGTCATAACCAGGAACAGAGTGAGTTCAGATCAACTTTTATTTACGTGAGGCAACCTTCTTGCTTTCATTTTGCATAGGCCACAGAGCAGAACCTTCCCAGTTTCCTTCCTCTTCACATTTTTCCTCTATCTGGGGAAAAATCAGTTACCAGCAGGCCCAAGATTTCATCTATTTAAATAGTTTCAGGTACCATAACTCATACGAGCCTCTAAAGCCAAAACCCTCGAATATCCTACACTCCAAACATTTCTGACAACTGAGTGGATTTGTCCCCACTTGTTTCTTTGGGCACTTTATTCCTTTGTAAATACGTTTGCAACACTTCCAAGGTCAAGGATGCTTAAAAAATCCTTTTTTCCCCTCCAACCTCTCCACATCCTTTACACCTTTTCACAAAGTCAAGCTTTCATTGTGTCTACCACACCTTCTTGCCCACTGTCCTATCAAATAATTTTCTTAGATGTGGTTCTTTCTTCCCGAAAGCAAGCTTTTCTTAATGTGAATACTCATGATTTAGTCTGTTGTTTGTATTTTTTTTTAATTAAGTGATCTTGTATTAGAATGGAAGTTCTAGATATTTCTAAAAATCATCAGGAACATTAAAAGCTGCATCTATTTACAGGCTTGAAAGATTGACAGTGTTCCTTTAAACATATTTCTTGTAGACTGGATATCTGGCAACTGTTTCTACTGATTAGAACTAATTTAAAATAACTGAAATTCCACAAGGCAACTAAGTATATATGACACAGGTATCAATTTACTATATAAAATACAATGCACTAACATGAATGCAGTTTATCAAGCTGCATTACAGTACTGCAAAGTGCACACTGGTGGAAAGCAAGCGCATGAGGCATTTCATGATCATATGTAGCATGGTCCATGGAAGGATGTGCATCAACATGTATTTGTACATATTGTACAACATACAACATAAGTAAACATGAAGAGAAGCAATGCTATTTTTTCTGGTTTTTAACATTAAACCTCACCCCAAATTATATTGGACTTCTGTAACAAAGTGCTAAAACTTGAATCAACTTCTTGGAATTCCTATCTACTGTGTTAACAATCAGAAAACACTGCTTGTCATCTTAGAAACTTCCACACAGGGTTAGGGTTAACCCTAACCCTTTCACACTGAATAAAGGAAAACAACCAGAGTTGTGCATCAAAATCAGGCATAAAAAAAAAAAAATTAAAATCCTTCCTAAATGTAGCAATATGATACACAACAGTTTTATAATGTAATTTTACAGACAAAAGAAAGGTAAAGGCAAATTTGTTTCATGAAACAGAACAATCTGAACATAAATTTTCAACCAGGTATTTTAGATTCTCAGCAGACAATGGGAATTCAAACATTATGAGGAAAAAGAAGGTTACTTTGCCAATGCTTTGCACTATTAGCTTTAAAAGAAGATAGGGGCAGAAGAAAGTTTGCTACTGTTTGCTACTAAATGAGGAAATCCTTTTCTAAAAATAGCATACACACATACAAAAAAAAAAAAGCTAGAAAAACCCTCTTGCTTATATTTGCAGGGACTCAACAACATTAGACATGGCATAATTTCCAGACCTCCTCCCATTCACATTTTCCATCAACTCCTTCAAATAAAATCCAGAAGGAATATTTGTCTGCTCTAAACACAACTCTCAATGCTCCACAGCAGTGTGTGAGGAAAAAACTGTTACATTCCTGTAGCTGGGATAGAAGCTGGGGTTATTGATGGCTCCGTGCCCACCGCTCTTTTCTTTCCAGCACCGGATAGACGGATTGTCACCCCAGTGAATCTCAAGCCAAAAGGGACAAGGAAGGCTACTACAGGCAGAGAGCCCTTATGCAGCTTTTTCAGCAGCTGGCTGTAGTAAGTCTGGCTGAGAATGCACTAGCAGTGAATTTCATAAGCCTGTTAACTAATTCAAATCTAGAGAGATTCACACAGAGTAAAACACCACACAAAATCTTTCTGTTCAGGGCTATCCACAGGTGCTTCAGCATTATTCCTATAGGCATACCTGCACCTCTTTAAATATACCTCGGTAAGATTTGATACTTCGCCGCTGGCAAAGTAAAGATCACCGTACAGACTTGTAAAAGCCCACATCTCAGTTTACATACCAAGTCTAGAGAGACACAGACTATCATAAACCAAGGAGTTATAAATCACTACTTATAACCTCTATGCCACTAAAGAACAGCACTTGATTTTGGACAAAGTCATTTTTCCTTTATGTGCTTGTGTCAATTTATGCCAAATATTCCATACATTAGATACAAAATAGCCAGCTTTGCAACACTCAGAGTGAGCATGATTAATTCTTCACAGATGTAATAAAGTAGCCACAAAGTTTATTGGCAGTAAGATACTACAAGAAAGTCTATCCTTTTTTAAACATTCCACAAATGACTATTCACTTTTAAAGTATTTTTTAAAAAAAATCAAAACACCCAAAACAAACAAACAAAAAAACCCCAAAAACCCCCAAAACAAATTAAAAAAAAAAAAACAAACCACAAACATTCTAAAGCAGAAGTAAAGCCATGTAGGTTTTCAGTAGAATGGGTTCACACTTGTTTCAATCAAATAATTCTAAACAAAGACTTCACACTGAAAGTATGATGTAGCCTTAAATATAGGTACATACAGAATGAAAATCCCCATTCAGGAGTTAAAATCCTAATTCTGCTAGTAAGGATGCATTAATCTAGTTAAAGATGTTTCTGACACATGAGAAGCACAAACAAACATTTTCTAGATTCAAGTGAGAGCAGCTCAAACTTACCGGCTTTGGGTTTTTTTTTTCCTGAAAAAGAACTGATCTATTTTACCAAACTATAAAGGTGGTTAAAAAGGATGTAGTTTTATCTGTGTGATAAAACACATTTATTTTATTTCCATATATGACAAAGCTTCTATTTGCCTTACATTAGAAATCACCAACACTTGTTCCAAAAGTAATTTGGCTAAGTACTGACACTCAACATTAGATTTCACTTCAAATGATTTCTCAAAGCACCTTCTCCCTGGCTTGGCAAAGCCGTGTTTCAGATCATGGCCATTTAGACATACTTTGCCTACAAAATCCAGCCACTCTCTAGGGAGTCAGTAGAAACCATCAGAATGGAAGACAAGCAAGAAACACCATGGCAAAGCCTTTTTTGGCTTCTTTACTGCTCATCCTGTCATACTGCATTTCCCTGGTTTACTGACACATAGGTACTAAATGGTGACAGAGGGCAGTTTCCTAAGCTAAAATCAAAGATGAAGTCTTCTGTGTCATGAAGGAGATACTTGAATAAAGTGTCGGCCAAACATTAAATATTTGATATACACCTTTTCTTTATAGTTCTCATTTCCTACACATCACAGGGTGTGGCAAGGCAGGTCAATCAAGCTGGGTAAGAGACATTGTGCTGTCAGTAAATTTCACCCATATTATATAAGTATTTTTATATCACAACGAGATTGCTGAACTGTCAAAGCAAAGGCTAGAAGGCAATTTTAGTCATAATGTCAACATCAGTATTATGGTATCACACTGCAAATCCCCAAGTAAATTGTTAGTGGACCATACACAGTAAATTACGATACCTGAGGTTTAGTGCATTCCTGTGAGCCAAAATGAAATGAATGCCATATAGGAGGAAAGGAAAAGATGAACATTATCAGACATGCCATAGTAAATTCCACCACTATGAAGATAATGTTAAAATCATGTTAATGAGGGTCCACCATCCAATACAAGTTGGCTCTACTGCATTAAGTCATGCTGCAACAGAGAGCACTGCGCTTAATTTTTAATTCTTGAACAGCGCACCATGCATCTGCATTTCATCTCTACATTTCACTCTGTGCTTTTATGATACAGAAAACTTTCTTCAGAAAATACTGTTTGAACCTTCTGAAGAAAAGCATTCAGAGACTACTGCAAATAAAGCATAAGTATTTATCAACAACCGAAATAATAATTCTACATGTTAGCTTTATGGATTTAGGGTAAAACAGAATATAAGAGAATCACACGTCGTGAAAATTTCAAGGATACTATCAAAGCAGCTTTATTACTTTGAGTCTCATATATGTAAAACCTAAACTAGAACACATGCACATGGAAAAGCAAAATTGAAAAAATTATAGCATGTTAATCCTTTTTCAATTTAGCTTAGTTTAATGCTCCCATCTTTTTTAACAAAAATTAAAAAGCAGAAACAAAGACAACACTCTGACAGAATACTGACCAAAGAATGGATGGGCAACAAGCCCACAGGTACTATAACATGTCTTGAAATCCTATGTGTTTCCAAAAAAATCCTGCTTTTTCAGTCAATTTTTCAAGAAATTAAGACCAATAAAATGAGGTCGAAGGACATAAAATAGGAAGGGCAAAAAGACAACACAGCCTGTTTGGTTGAAGCAATAGAAATAACATCCCTAGTAGAAGTGAATGAGACAATAATATCTAGAAGATCACCAAATACTGTAAAAATAGGAGGAAATGGACCAGCATGAAGAGTCTTAACTACATTTTAAAACTTATTTGAGCTTATTTTACTCTATTTGCCTTGAAAAAATAATAAAGCCAGTCATATGCATTCCATTACACCTTGAAAAGCACCATTTGACTGTAACTGTTGTAAATTTTACAGTTTATTTGGCAATCTCATCCCTCTTAATATGAAATCCCACTTGCAATGGATTTCCCAGTACATACACAAAACCATTATGAACTTGCACAACAGAATAGCACAGGATGGACTTTCACTTTTAGTACCAGTTAAGCTTACAAAAATTCATCAGGCACACCTCAAGTGAAATTTATACAACAGGCAAGGACCTACAAATGCAAATGGCATTGTGTAATCTAAATATTGCTCTTCTAGAGTTAGGTACAAATCACACTACCACTGTTTGCTAAGCACAACATACACATCTAAACAATATGAACTAAAGTAATTCTTTCTGTAATTCCTGCAAAGTACAATACCACTTTTTTTTTTTCCTAAAACAGGCCAGTAAAATGTTTTATCTTCAAGCCAAGTGAACTCGCTCAGTTCACCTTCAATTTAGAGGCAATTAAAACTGCACTGAAAATTAAACCATTAAAAGCTGTTGTATAAACAAAACCAAACAGCATAAAATGTATTTATTCAAGTCATGAGGAAAAGCCTGTATAATTAACAGATGTAATCAAACATCTACACACTTATAGACACACATTGAATATACAGTGAACTGGCAAACAAGTCAAGGAATAACGGTAAGGAAGGAAAAATTGAAAAAGCTAGTAACTACGTTGTACCAAAGATAGCATTTTAAAAAACGCTAAAGCTCTCGTCCTACAAATTTATATGCATATCACTTACATTTTAGAAAATTCAGCCCATGGAACTCTATGAGATTAAATATGCACAAAGTCATTTATGCCCATGCCTTTATGGTTCTACCAGATTTAGGGCTTAAACAAACAAATGAGAACCAAAGATAAACAGCTTTTTCAGTATTGTGCTTACAGCTGGAATCAATACAAAACAAACATTAATCTAATAGAGCTTTTCTTAGTTTAAAAGCCATATAAAATACTTCGTAGAATAAGTTTTAATTATTAGTTTATTTTCATCTCAAGAGAAAGTCTGGAAACAGATTCCCTCCCTCACCCCCAAAAGCAATCAAGTGAAGTGACCAAATTATTTCCTCCATGATGGGCCAACTACACAGCTCACTAAAATCCAAGTATAAAGGTCAAATACCAGAAGAAGTTAATTTAAATTCTACATTTAACTTCTCAATTCCAAAAAGAAATTACA
This sequence comes from Cinclus cinclus, assembly GCF_963662255.1. Taxonomy (NCBI): domain Eukaryota; kingdom Metazoa; phylum Chordata; class Aves; order Passeriformes; family Cinclidae; genus Cinclus; species Cinclus cinclus. Next base: position 42,662,600 of record NC_085050.1, on the reverse strand, counting down.
GATTTAACCCAATTTGGTGTACTGCAATGCAGCACAGTCCTTTTCAGGCAACACCTGTTATCATGTATGTGAATGAGTGCTTCACTAAATGACCTTTTAACACAGTACACTATACTAATTCTACTGTAACTTAACAACAAAAGGAAATAAAACCAGAATTTCCTTAACAGTTTCCCATAATGATTGCAAAAGGAAAAAATAATACATGACATTCACAGTCATAAGAAACATACTTTCAGCTCTGAACTAGGATGCAAGCTGCACACACGTTCACATACTAATGGAGCCACATTCACAATAATTTTGAAGGGAAGCCTCCCCACAGAAGCACACTTGAAAGATACCAGCGAGTTTAACCATTTTGACTGTGTTATTTTCAGTGGTTTTCCTGTTTGAGTTTTTTTGTGAGCCATACATACTGACAGCTTACCGTATGGTAGCCTCTAGGAAGAGGTGGCTTCCCCACTGGGTAAGGGTCAACAGTATCAATAATTGTTTGTCGCTCCCCTTTCTGGTTGATTTTCCTAAATCTTCTTCGAGATTGCCTGTGAGATGCTTGACGCTGGAAATATTCCTCATTTTCTTCCATGTAATCAACCTACAACAGATGCAAAAGAATGCGTCTTTCCCCACAAAAGAGAAAAATGTTTCTTCTTGTTTGAAATACAAGAAATCCTATTTTCAAAAACCCACAGCCAGCTTTGAGTTTCCTGCATTTTCAGCACTAAGTGTGAAATTGCTACTAAAAAAAAAATAGAACAACATTAGTATGAAAAGGATCACTGAATATGATCACTTCTCAAAAATGACAGAAGAAAAATTCTCCCTTCCTCACCCCTTTCTTATGCTTGCACAGATACAAATTTCCCCAACCAAGACATTATGGAAAGAAAACTGGTACAAGAGAACACTTGCCTGTTTCCCTATTGACATCTACTCAGCATCTTCCCTAATCCAATCCATGGCAAAAGCTTCATTCTTCAGGATTCGTTTTATTATTTCAAATATTTTGAAGGCATAAAAAAGGATGTCTAATAGACTGGATTTCTGTGTAAAAAACACTTCAACAACAGGGAGAATAAAAAAAACCTATTGGGTATATCTTAGTATAAAATTACTCTTCTCAGTTTCACTGTCTACAAAGTTTGAAGACTACTTTACTACACAACAGTATGCTTCCATGAAAATATTTTAACTAATAATTCTGGTTTTCCCAGAAGAGAATGATCTTTTTGCAGTAATCTGGCTGAAAATCAACACACCTTCTGTGTTCACCCTACTAATAGAAACTTTACTTGAGTTATCTGAGACTAACAAGGAAATGAAGAAAAAAATCACAGCTTCCAGCATTGGCTATATAAGGGGATTCAGTTAACTCCTGCTATTAAACTCCATCCCTCAGAATGAGAGATGAGGCACCTTGCAAGGTTCCTGCATATGTTTCAACAAGGAAATGTTAGACAAAATACTCCTATGAATTTGCAGCTTATCCATGTCAGAAGTGTCACACATCAGTCAGTCCATGTGACCAAGCACAGCTTTCAGTGCACTAATTCAAATGGATGAGCACAGTCCCTGGCTCACCACAAGAGCTGGCAGTGTTTACCCCCTCTGCAGGGAGTATGTATTTCACATCTGACACTTTCACACTCACACCCTGCTAAACTACTCTGTGCCCAAACAAATACGGGGATGGGATTCTTTCTAGTCTAAATGCAATTACTCCTTTGAAAGCCTGAGTGAAGCATTCAATTTAATCTTTCCAAAACTGTAGGGGTTATGATTATGGCAAACAAACGCCTCTGACCCAGCATTATCCATCAGTCAAAAAAAAATCTTATTAAGTCATCTCCTTTCCCAATGCCTATCTTTATACCACTCTTCCTTATAACTTAACAAGGAATGCATGTGAAACAGACATACAGCTACAACCAGTGAAATTCTATACTTCTAGAAAACAAAACTGGGACAACAAACTGTTTCCCAGATGGTCAGATGCAAGTTACACAAACTGGTAATAAAAAAAGTACAATCCCAAATACCACATTTTCCTGAGCCTCCACAAGTTTTACAGAAACTGTTACATTTTAGGAAAAATATGTTTAGTGTCACAGTCTACATTTAAGCTATCTGTATGGCTTAGATAATTGTCACGCCTATATTATGAACTGATCTGTATCTCTGTGACAGAGAGAAGAAAAACTTAGCTCATTTGTTCAGATGATGCACCCTGAGGTGACAACTAAAACTTTTAAGCCTGTGAACCCTCAAGGACAACGGTCTGCCACTGGACTAGAGCAGATGCTGCTAACAAAATACACTCACCTTCACCCATGCAGGTTGACAGAATTTAAAACATTCAAATTTATTCTGAAAAACCTGAGATAGTTGAAATTAAATTTAATTCAAACATTAATTACTTATAGTAACCTGAAATTAATACTTTAAAGCATCTATGTTTATCAGTAATAATAAAGCGGCTTCAAAAAACATCCCACAAACTATTCTGCTGGCACAAGAAAATTTTAGTTTTACAAGAAATCTGAAAAAGTAAATGTAACAACAATATAAATTATGGGTATGACATCTCATATTTATTAAAAGATCATGTGGAAACCAGCAAATGTAAGTCTTATTGGAAGTTGAAGTTTTACCAAAGCTGGTTTGTAAAATTTGAAAGTAATTAACTTAAAATATTCTTACCACAATCATTTCTGATGGCTCTAAAACAATGCATTCACATCCACGTCTGAAGCTGCCAGCAGAACGCTTGCCGAAACTGAAAAATAAAAATATTTCAGTTAGAAATCGGTTACAACAGAATTCATATTTACATCTCATCCAGATATTGTAAAGCATAGAAAAAACATACATACCTGTGCACAATATTAGTTTCATGCATATGTCCTTTGACAATTAACTGGGACCCAAGGACACAGAGCTGACTATTTTTCATTTACATAGTTCCCTAAGAAAGTCTATTAACACCAAAACAAGCATCAATCAAGAGCTGTCTACTGTTCAGCTGGCTCTGAACTGCATTAGAGCATTTGATCTAGTATCTTCTGGCATTACAGTATTAAGTTACCTAGGCTATCTGCATTCCTTTAACAACAGCTAACTGGCATACCCAGGAAAGAATGAAAAGACTGATCAACTTCAATTAGTTCTTTTCTACTTAAAATGAACTAATAAAATAAGGAAGATGAATACATTCCCAAAGTAAATAGAAGAAGACAAAAGGTTGTTCTGCCCTTTCATGAGACATTCTCATCATAGTGCAATAATTAAACATGATACTATTTTGTTCCCTGTAAGAAAAAACTGAAAGGTTTTTTATTTTGGTTTCTGGAGAGTTCTGCCTGTATGAGGTGAACCTGTGCACATGCAGGGCTCACTGCAAAGAATTCTCAAAGTGCAAAGGTAAAGGTGGAGAGTAGAGAACCAGTCAGTGAAATCCATGACCTTTACTGTTAGAGCCCCAGTCACACACCATTGGAGGGGAAGAAAGTAGCCAGCTGAAGTTTGTTTCAGGGGTGTGTGATTCTTCATCTAAGTAAGAATGCCAGGTCAATACCAGCCTTTCCCTGGTAGGGAGGCAGGACAGACAACAAAATGACCACAACTTCAGGACCCCTCTAAGTTAGCTGTAACTAATCCATCCCAAAATAGCTGAGAGCCAATATAACTATTTAGCCTTTCCCTTTCTTCCACTTGGCACTGTGCAACAGACATGGGAAACCTTCCTGTCTGAAACCCCCAGGGCAACACCTTGAAAAACAAACCAAACTCAACAAAAACATAACATCTGAATTTTAACCAATGCTGTCATGTGGTAACACACTGAAGCTACAGTGTTGTGAAAGGTTTAAGCTGTTTTAAGCTTTATTTTCTAACTCACAAAATGCAGTTTGCACATCATTTGGAACAGTCTATCTGGCCAGTTCATATCTGTGCTCCTGACCTGCCTTGGCGATTAGTAGAAATGAACAATTTAACTTGCTACCCCAAAGGCTAATCTCTTGACAATAGCACATTTATAGGCTAAAAAAGAAGGCAGTCAGATATTGAAAAGAAATGCCAGCTGTGCTTATTCATCAAAATAATAATCGCATTTAATGGTACATGGGGCTTTTACAATAGAAAATTTTCCAGAATACTAGGCCTCTTGAAAAGAAATATTCAATAAAGAAGTCTCTAGATAAAATGCTTATTTTCCTAGAGGCAAACACATACTTCATCCCAGTCCAGCAACAAAACACAGAGTTCTTTATTCTACAATACCACCTTGAATTTTTTACAATTTCAACTACTCTTAAAAACATCAGAAAATGTAGCCATTATACTGATTCATTCAACTGTTGTAGAAGTGTCAAAACTTATTTTCTTGGCCAACAGTCTGATTCATACCACAGTTTTTTCCTTAGAAACAGAAAGGAGGAGTAAAGAAAGGAGAAAGTAAATCAACTCATTGATTGAGAAACAAAAATGCAAAAAATTGTGATTAATAAATCTACTTATTTGATATTCTACTTGGAAGCACACAGAAATATTCTCTTTCCACTTAGAAAATACATATTGCTGTATTTTTTGCCAACCCATTTTTGTAGCCTCAGAGCAAGCACTCATTTCAACAGAAAATGCATATACACTTCTCCACTCCACCTTTCTTCCTCCTCTATTGCTGTCTGTATCAACTTTAAACTTCTGTTTGTCAGTAATCACTGCTGACATGCAAAAGTTTCAAGCTTTAGCAAACACAGTAAAAACAAAAAGCTGTGTTTTAGATGCGCTGCTCTGTTCTTGAATTACTTGTTTAGATTTCACCTTTTTAGCACCAGAGAGAGGTAATCAACATATTAAGATAGAAGGCATGAATTCAGTTACTATAAAGAAAAGTCTCAATTTCTGCCCCCAAGTAACACACTGGTTCTCATGACAAATATCTGTGCCATTCCTGGACTATTTAGGCTCTTATGACAGCATGAAACTTATCAGAGCAGATGGTGCATCACGTGTACATATTATCTTTGACCAAAGATCACAAGGCACTTCAGGCTGGAAACAAACTCTAAACTTTGTGAAGTTCTGTAAGAAAGAAGATAAGTAAATCAAGGCACAAGAAAATTAAAGGACCTTTCAAGCATTGCAGTTCTCAGATGGTCACACCAACTAAACCTCCTGACTTTCACTCTCTGGTGAGGAATTCATATAATCAGTGAAAATTAGGGAACTGTCTTGTTACTGTCCACTACATCTGGGCACTTCAGAATAGTCCATCTCTGACTGTGGTAGAATATCCATCACAATAGTGCATACCATCTCTTGCAGAACCACACTCAAACAAAGGTTTTTGTTTGACATGCAGCTCTGAGAAACAACTGGCGTTTTAAGGCATTGTTAATCCTGCTGCTCCAACACAAGACTGACATCAAAATCAGTAAATTGTATCTGAATTAATCAGTTTCCCACAAGAGTAAAAGATGAACAAAAATATACTTCAGTGACTGTCTTCTCCTAAATGCCTAGCTGCAGTAACTAGCCATCAAACAAACTCAATTTAATTGAAAACAGGTTATTCAAAACATTAACACGAGTAAGAAGCAGCAAATACCCAACACATGATACAGTCTGTCTACTGAACTGATAAAAAAGCCCCAGCTGTAAAGCCTTTTATAAAATTCTTCATTATAAGAATGTGAGGCACCGGAACAGGTTACCCAGAGAAGCTGTAAATGCCCCATCCCTGGAATTATTCAAAACCAGATTGGATAGGGCTCTTGAGCAACCTGATCCAGTGAAAGGTATCCCCGCCCATGGCAGGGGGTTTAGAATTACCTGATCTTTCAGGTCCCTTCCAGCCCAAGCCATTCCGTGATTCTCTGGAATACCAGCAGAAGAGCTTCATACAAGGGACCATGAGCAGGCATGTAAGCTGGCTTGTGGGATGTTAGGTACCACACAGAAACAGTACCAAGCAAATAAAGTTTCGGTGGAAGGGCTGATAGATTTTCTTCTTAGTATCAGCTCTATTTCAGTAACTTTGACTAAACAATAGTCTTTACAATATTTTGATGCCAGACTTTCCATAGAAAGTGAGTTTGACTACTCAGATTTCTCACAAAATAGTCAACATGAGTACTGGTAGCTAAAGTACAATGTAGAGAGCCTTTATTAGCAGGTTTCAATAGATCAGGGATTTGACAAATTCATTTCTTTCCTTACTGTAGGGTGAGATAAGCCTGTGCATACAGAGACTTTAAGTTTAAGCCCCATTTTTGTTCTTAAAATGTAGTAGAGAATTTTACATGATATACACTTCACATTCAGTTGGATCATACCATTTCTTAATAATTTAAATCAAATTTGTCTTATTAAGCCTTATTAATTTCAACTCCTACATATAGCTTGTTTGCAACTACTAAGTCAATGTTACACCTGAAAGAATCACAGATTTGCAACTGTTTTCTCTATATTGGTGATGTGCATAAGAGAATTTCACCAAAGGAAGGCAGTTTAAAGCCATCTTTACAATTGCAGCTGTCAATATCGGATGCAGAGGTTAACAGTAATTTAGAAAGCCAGAAGGGCTACCTGGTCAGGATATTGCTGCCTCATCTAAATTCCCCAGAGAACCTTGTTTTGCAGCAGCTTTTCCAACACTTTTCTTCCCTACTACCACATAAACTCTGACTTCACATTCCCCTAGTATTAAGCTTCACAGATGCTCTCCTCAGTACCTGTCTTAGAGATAATTTCACTTCTGGAGTCCTTTTCAATCACATTACTTGTATTCCCATAGGGATACAGAATGCATGATGTGAATATAAACCTACTTTAATTAAAAAAAAAACAAAAAAAAAAACCCACAAAAAAAAACGTACACCAACATCAACTCCCCCCCCAAAAGAAAAAAGAAACCACAAAACCACAAAAAAACCAAACCAAAACCAAACCCCAAACAACTACCTAAAGTTATATAAAATATTTACAGGAATCCATGTTTTAGTGGACAGATAGGTATTTTTCCCTAACTATACCAGTCCTTTAAATAATTTACAAAAGTCTAATTTCCCACTTGACTGTTCAAAAGTATTATTTCCAAATACAGTCATTAGTATTAAAAAAACCTTTTTCTTACTATGTATTAAAAGCAGGCATTTTATGATTGCAGTAAGTTTACAAGCATGTAAGTAGTTTACAATTTTGTTTCACTTTAAATGCATTCTTAAATTGAATTTACACTGATCAGAGATGACAGTTCCTCTATCCATAAGTGTATCTTACTACATATATCTATCAGCTTACAACTTGTTATACTGAAAACATACATAGATGGCTAAAGAACAGAGGTATCAGTTTTCAGGTTTCATGCTTGTTAACAGAAGACAAGTTTTAAGTGAAAATCAAGGGTTTTCATGTTTCCCAAGTTTACACTCTCAGTTTTCAATTAAAAAACTCTTCACTATTATGAAACTCCAGTAGTTTAAATATGCCTGTGGCTAACAAACAACAACAGAATAATTTTGGACCACTGTCTGCATTTATTCCCCTTCAAATTTAATAGATTTACAAACAAAACAAAACAAAGTACATCAATTATATGACACGTGTAAAGCCACAAGCAACACATGCATTTTTATAAGCACTTACACCCATAGACAGCTAAAAACTTGCAGGTATTGAGGTGACTTGTTCTATTCTTTCTGTTATCATCATGACATTGGAGGACAAGGCAGTTTTCTCCAGACACGACCCATCCATTTCCCCAGACACCCTCACACACACACACACAGATTCTCTTTTCAAAGCTCGCCAGAGAGGCAGCAGCTACTGAAGAGGGAATGTTTCTCTATCAGCATTCAGCCCTGTCCCCTCACCCTGGGCCTCCACATTCCTGTTTTCACATCAACCCAGCTCCCAAATGGAAAGTTATTTCTCAGCACTGGAATGTAAATGTATTCATCAAAAGTGATGGAGAATCTGAAGGAAACCTCACAACACCAAGAAAAGGGTTTTCAGTGTTACGCCCTTTTCTTTTTTCCTCTTAAAAATCAAAGATCACTCACATAGGAAACTCAATTTCACTAATGACAATAATTTTGCAAAAAGGACAGACAACAATTTAGGGTTTCCTCTACAAAGTAATCTTAACTTTTATTTATTTTGATATTCCCTACATTACATTAGCTTAAGATTTTAGTAAAACTATTTCTAAGTCTGACAAAGAAATCTCCACAAAGTATGGTCATCTCTATGGTGCACATTCTTCACCAAATAATACTGTTGTAAGTTTTATATATATGTAATTGCAATATTTTGAACAAAGTTGCTGGTTGAGAATAAAATCTATTTAATTGACACTTCCTCCAAATCAAAAAGAATAATCTGTTTAGACAAGTTGTAATGAAAGGAAAAATGCAAGTAGCAAATTTTCTTGTTTCTCAAGTTCTTAGAATCTTACAAGGTATATGTATGCAAGGAAATAAGTTCCACACAGATCTTCCTCTTTTTTTATAACAAAATTTACAATATAATTAAAGTCAAAATGCAATGCATGAATATTGAAATATTTTATGCTAAAACTCTAGAAAGCAAGATATTTAAAAACTTTCTTTGTTCTGAAGTTTTCATATGGAAGGTACAATGAGTTTAAGATCACCAATGTGCAGCATTTGCCAATGCAGAACATCTAAAAAATGTCAATTAAAGTAAACATTATCCTCCTCTCACCTTCACTGCAACTAACCCTTATCTGTTCAGGACTGTACATTAATAAATCCATAGGGACAAGGCTATGCATGGTTCAGTTTAGTTTCTCAAGCTTTTAACATATTCATGATACAAATGCTACATAAACCCAATACTTCAAAGTGCTTTTTGTGAAAATTACATTGCTTCAATTGACACTTACATTTAGGAGAAATTCAGAAAACTACCAAAATTAAATACAGAGGTATGACATGAAGTACATTTAGAATTTCAAGTTATGTAAGCCAAAGTATCTTCATTTGCTCTTAGGTAGCCCTCACACTAAACATGCTATTATTACCATCACCATTTACACTGAAGTGCTACCCATTGCATTTCCAGTCTTCCCTCTGTCCTCCAGTTCTCAATACCAGAGCAGAGTCCCCATCCTGCTGGATGGATCATGTGCTGCATGTCCCACCTGCACACATGACTGAGAATGTCAAGGCAGGCACCTGCTTTCAATCACTGCATCAATTATTATCTGATGATACAGAAACAAACATGAGCAGAATGTCTCATCTCCAAAAAAAATCCCAAAATCAAATCTGGATGTAATAATAAACGTTCAGCTAGCAACAACATCAAAATTTTAGTTAGATTTAATTGTAAAGCCAACCAGTCACACTGAATTTCTTGATTAGATATAGAGCAGTAGATATCTAAATGGGAAATAAAATGGGGACTATTTTCTATCTTCCATTTAGAGAGATAAGGGATTCAGTCAAGTTTCTCATCATGCATCTTTTCCATTAAGAACCACCATATTTCATTTTGCTATGTCCAGATCAGAATGAAAAGCATCAGTCCCTCTACATGGTTTATTCTGGCCAAGCTAGGTTTAGCTGGGTTTCACATCAGTGTGCTCTGAAACCCAGACCCCCACCCAACCCATCCTCGCCAAGGAAAAGAAGAAAGTCACAATTAAGAAGTGTGTATACAGGCACAAGCCATTCCCAGGGGAACGCTTAAGTGCTCTGATGAAAATTAAATTTGGCGTGGCCATTTTCTGACCCCTCAGAAAAAAAGACACAGCCCCTCATGCATGCAGAGGCACTCTAACGTGAACAGTGCTGCACTGGGGATGATGCAAGCAGGGAAGGCAGCAGCAGGTTTCCCCACAGCTAGAGCTGCACACTGGAAACCATGAAAGCAAGGGTTCATCAACTAAAAGACAGGGCATCATTATACAGAACATCAAATTACCTGATAATATAGGCTGACTTCTTTGATTCTCATTTGAATTAGTGCCTGTCTTTTATGAAGAGCAAGTAAAGATGCAAGGGAGGCCCAAGCTGCTTTTGACTTGTTTTAACTGTTCTGTTTAATTAAAATGCAGTGGTCATCTGCATATCAAAATAATATCTAGATTAGCCCTTTTTTTCTTTCAACTTATTTAACTCCTACAATGTTTTCCTATTTATAGCTTTTTTTTTTCCAGCAAAAGCAAGTAGCTGCTTACAGTAATGCTTTTCAGTTGAAAGGAAAATTCAGATGCTGGCAAGTTGAAGAGGCATTTGCAGAATTGTCACTACTTGCAAATCCTGGAGACATGAGCTCACTGCACACCATGGATAAGGATAATTAGGCTTATCCAATGTCATATGATAGCTTAGATGTTTACAGTCTCAGATACAACAGCCCATGTGTCAGGGAAGAGACTCACTTGCAATATCACAGCTAAATACCCGCCACTTAATAATACCTGGGAGGAGTGTTTCACGAGAGAAAAAAGCCTCAGACATCACTGCAGCTCCTTGCTTAACTTGGGACCCAAACCAGCTGCTGCCCGTGGGGGAAGAGTAATCATGGTGCCAAGGATAAAGGATAACCCTGCTGCTGCATCAGGAGGGTGGGATGAACCCAGCAAGCCAGACAGAGAGAATGCTTGATGACTAACCAGACCATATTAAAACTACAGAAAAAGCACATTTATAGTAAATTAATGCTGTAAATAATTCCTGATAAAAATGTGCAGAAGTTAAACTCCAGCTGAAAACTTCAGTGAACCTCTTAAGTATTTTGAACACTTTTAGTTAGCATCCTTACAGATGACAGACTATAGTGCTTTATCTATGTAATACTCCTAGGGATTTAATTCTTATGCAAATACAACCCAGATCAGAGGTTGCATTAATTTACAGCTGACTACTGAAAGCACTTCAAAGGAAGTTCCTGAAAACCCACAGTGAATAGTTGGAAATTAGCTAGATTCTGGAGGTTTGCTTCCATATAAAGTCCCCTCAGTCAACCCTGAAACATATGCTTTATGTTCTTCACACAGTCTTTCTTTTAGAACAGACTACTGTTTTGAAAAGTGAGGTTAATTTTAAAATTTTACCTGGTTACAAGAGTGAATATATGGTAGCAAGTTGACTAGTTTAGGTTAAAAAAATAAGTAATTGTATAAAATTTCACATTTGTTGCTTTTCACCTTATATTTTCCTAATGGAACATCAAAACTAAAATATTAAGATACACAATGTTATAAAACCCCATCTGAAAAAGCCCTTTTAAGAATAACACACAGTTTTACAAACTTACTGCAAAAAGGGTAGATGCTCAGGGTGTTTATAGCAGCAGGTAATCCTGAATATTTTTCAGACAAGAATACCATTTAGCGTTCCTTTATGACCTTTTTACATTTACTACACAAAAGAAACATTTTGATGGCATTTTTCTGTTGAATTCAAGATCTGTGTTTATAGACTAAATATACAATTATATAAACAAACAAAACTGGAACCTACTAGTAGAGGCAACAACAAATTTATCTTGTTGCAGCAGCTCATCTTTGCAACATCTCCAATACAGAAAGCTAGAAGGCAAGTACCTCATCAGAACACCTGGGAATAGATTCTTCTTTGGGAAAAATTATCTTTATTTTTTAAATTAGAAGTTCTCTTATTATTTTATCTCGGCAAACATTCAAAGATGAAAGGTTTTTTCCTAACCTACTTTTTTTCTTATCCTTTCAAATAATAAATAAATAAATTATTTGAATAAAGACAGCTTTGCTTATGCTTCATGTTAATGACGTCTGTGTTGCCATGGAGATTACTGTGACATCACAAGATCTACATAATGGTCTCAAAGAATAAGAAGTTGTTGGAAAACATTACTTAAGAGGCAAGACCTTGTCTAAACACAGCTTGGCTTATTAACATTCATGAAATTCATTAAAACAGAGGAGTATTTTTCCAATGTCATACAAAGACTTTAGATGCTAGTTTCTAAATGAAAACTTTCTACATTGAAAAATACATAATAAGCATTTTTAAGTTCCCCTAGAGACTTTCATAATTAATGGTATTACAAATTGTCAGTTCTTTTAAATTACTAAAATCACTTGACATTTCATCTAGGTTTTTAGAAGTAAAACAAGACCATACATATTGACACTTTCCACACACACTTAAATGCCTAACTCATTTTATACAACTAAGTCATTCACATGGAGAGCTAAACACATTCCTAAATAATGAGTTTCTGTAAATCTATTAGTGTACAATGTAGATGTATTCAAGATAAATTTGTGTATTTGTGAATGAATAAACAAAGTAAAATGGTGGAGTAGTAGTGACAGTTTTGTTTTAGCTATTTATATTATAATTTGAAAAATAAATCATTCCTCACTTAAAATATACCACGTCTTGTATCCCTGGCTTTGTTTTTCAGAAACATTTGAAAATTTTAAAATCATGAAAGAAAACTCTCAGACATTTTCAAATCTTCTAAAATATGGGGTAATATTTGGTTAAAAAAATGTGAAAGAACTTTCTTTCTTTGTGAAAGAACTACAGTAGTGAAATCATGCAAAGAATCAAGATAATAATTCTAATTCCTTTCAGTTATTCTAAAGTCCTCCAAATACAAAAGTAAACACCATTACTTCAGTTTATCAAGATTTTCCTTCAGCAAAATTAAGATTATGAAAGTTTAGATCCTGAGAGGTTCACATGAGGCAAAGAAAGGGCAGTGTCCTCTGTCCCCTCTCTCCACATATAACTTCTCCTTTTGTTATTCTTCATGCTATTTTTGCACATACTTCCTTTTGTTGTTATTTTGAGGTAAGCAATGACCAGATTACTTCAGTTCATTACACTTATAAAACTTGTCCAGAGATCCTGAGAGAACATAAAATAAACAGGGTCTTCCTTTTGACCTCGGCAGGAATCCTATAATGCAGTTTTCCCAAGTAACTGAAGGGGGCTTTGATGTTTTGCAGGTTTGTACTAAAATTCAAAAGTTTAAGTACTATTAAATTGAATCAGAGGAAATCTTAAATCAGAAGGAAGAGATCGTATAACAGGACATTTCGCCAGCTGCAATATCAATTGTGAAAAAGCAACAATTTTCATAAGACAGATACCTATAATTAACAATGTAAGCAGTAGCAGATACCACATTTAGCTTTTGACCATTTACTTTTATTACACAGAGGATTTTCTCCTCAATTTCTCAGAAAGAGTTCTCAATTTTTTCCACATCACCATTTGTAGCAACCAATTTATTATGATTTCAGAAGACAGCTTTTTAATATTAAAATCAAAACAGAAATTTTATAAAGAAAATACAAAGCTGAGTACTGTTGAAATAAAATATATCACATAATTATAATGTAGAGAAGAGCACCAAAAGCAAGAGCAAAGATGAACAATGTTTCCAAGATTGCTTAGATGTTGTTCTCAATGACTTCAAATTGTGACATGCTCCATTAGAGACCCTAATGCTGGGATCAGAAATGTACCTCTAGCTAATGAGACACAAAATAAGCTAAAAAGAGTCAGGAATGAAACCATACTGTTTCAAGGCCAGCTTTTACTGTAGCACATTTTAGATACCAGGCAAACAACTAAACAGCACCAAAATTTTTCAACGATGTCTTCAGGAAAAAAGTGAGTGTTTTCAGTGGAATTAATCTTTTTCACACCCAGATGGAGGGAAGGAAGGCGGGGGGGGGGCGGGGGGGGAAGGGGGATTAACAACAAAAAAAGCAAAAAAAATCCCCACCACTATTAGAGCTTATCTTCTCAGCAATTAGTCAAAATTTTACCCCAACTTTCTAAGATTTAAAGAAATGGGATCTGAGAGTTGGTAACAGTCAGAGTCATCAAAGATTAAGTTTCCTCTACCAGCTACCTTAAAGGATTCTCTCTTTTCCTCTCCTGTCTTTCTGCTCCAAAATTATGCCCCATTAATCTAGGTTGTTAAACTCTTCTGCTTAATTCTATATTTTTCCTTAAGGTCCTTTTCAGTTTGAGCTATTAAGATACATTCATGCTTACACAGATAAAATCTACTGCCCTTGTTACCTCAGATTTTGTTTTTCACTGGCATTGGAAATATCCCACTGAAAAAATTTTATTATATTTAACCTGTATAGTAAATGCAAAAAATAATCTAAATTGGTTCACAGGCAAAGCTCTCCATAAAAGCAGTGGTCTGGATTTATAATGTTGCATACTTTGGTTCTATATATCACAGTTTTTTCATTACAGTAGAGACCCTTAACTTTCAAGTATTTTCACAGAGCTGCAGTTTCAATGGGGAAGATAAACACTGCTGAAGTGAATAAAGCACAATGTAAGAAAAGCCTAACTTCTTTACTTATTTTAAATGTACCAACAGTGGCAAGAAGTGTCATCTTGACCCAGCTTACAATTTCCATGCATGAAACACTGAAAAACCAAACCTAAGGATCTCTTGAATCTGTAGGCTCTGCACCACCAATTAATGGTGTCTCCCCTATAGAAAGCATATGAAATTGTTCTGAACATTCCACAAATGTCTCTGAGCACCATCAGGTGATCCAGACCTTCTCAAGCCCATCATCAGTCTTTCAGGAAGAGACAGAAGTCTGTAGCTCTAAATATATACATCTAGAAATTGGTATAGAGTTTGCATTTGTGAAAGCTCCTGAAGTTTGTTTTTATTCTACCATGAGCATTTCCATCCCTGAAAGCCTCCCTGTGCTTAAGAGGAATCGAAACAACTCAGGCTCACTGAAAATATATTCAGGTCATTTGACACTTTCAGCTTCATTGTTATCTTGTCATTACAAACTTGGAAGAAAGCCTGGTAGCACCAGACCCACAACACTGAATTTCTATTTTTGCTTTCAGAAGATGCCAGTGTAATAGATTAAGTCCCTTAACATTTTATCAGCTCCACAAAAACAGAATTCCAGTAGCACTGAAATATGACAGGAACAACACCAGACACCAGCCAATCTCATCATTTAGGAACTGTCTCCTATTTCCCAGCACCTCAGATACTGCCATGATCTGTTTCAGACCTCAGTGAACCCTTCAATTACGCAGTACAACAGAAGATGGATGGTATAAAGGAGAAATCAGCTGTAAAAATAATTTTAAATATTCATATTCAAAGAAACCCGTACACCACTTTTTTTAAACTCTAAGGGCTCTTTTGGTTGACCTGCTCTGAATCACAAATTTTGTTGAAATAGCCAGTGACATCACAAGACACATCAATTTATGGCTTAGCTAATTCTGCTACAGCCAGAGCTGACTGTGTCTGAAGTGATGAAGTCAGACTCTCTTGAAGCGCTCCCTGCCTGCCCTGTCTGCCAGCCAGTCCTCAGGGAGCTGGGTTCAGGCACAGCCCCATGGCAGCTCCAGCTCCTCCAGCAACTCATAAAGAAGCCTGCACTGACACACACGAGTGAGTGCTGGATTTCACTTGGTTACATGATACTGACAAGAGATGAGCAAATTCAAGGTAGATGGCCAGATCAGGCACTCCCAGTAAAATGCTACCTCTTATAAGAAAGATTTTATTGTCCCTAGGAGTGTGAGTCTCAATAAGTAATCACAGTCACACATGCTGTGATAAATCTAATTTTCTGCTTGCAGGTAACAGTAAACATCTCCATCCAAAAAGATAAATGCAGTCTTGTGGGTAAATGCAGACAGTACAAATATCTATATTATATATCAATATCTATTCAAAATTCATTGTGAGTAATTCACAATAGCCACACTGTCATAAATGGACTGACATCACTACTACTTCCAGCTTATGATCTCAGTCTTTCCTAAATGAAACCCAATGATCACACTCCATGCTTCACTTTCAATTGATGGGACTGAAATGCTGAAACCAAGGCATTCAAACCAGATAGAGGCAGGAGGGGGGGGGTCAGCCCACAACAATACCACACTCTATGCCTTCCCACCAGCCCTTAGAGACAATCATGAGCAAGGCTTCAGAACACACCAGCTTGATACAGACATACCGAGACAACAAACAGGTGACAGGAAAAGCAAGCAGCAGCAAAAATAGTTTTCTACTCAAGAGAATGAGTTGCAAGGGCAAACTAAATTCCCAAGCACGAACTTCCAAGTAACTTCTTAAATAGACTTGAAACTATAACCTGGGGACTTCTTTTTCTCTATGAATATCCAGTGTATGGTCTTGATGTTTCCATCACAATGCTGCAAACCCTCAGCCATAAGCAACTCAGAATCTGGAAAAAGCTAAATAAACTCCACACAGCTCTTGATCAACTCCTTCTGCAGCTTAAACAACTAAACTAGTAGCTCCCAAAAGTATAACTTGGAGCCTTCCCTAAGTCCATTGTTCTAAAACACTATTTCCTGCTCAGGGGGGGAAAAACCTTCCCTTTTTAGGGCTTTTTATCATGGTTTAAATATTTGCATATACCAATCACTCTCAGTTAAAATCCCAGTTTCATTTTGTTATCCCATAAGTTTCAGTCAGTAATAGCCGTTATTAATAAACACTAAGTTGCAAATATATGAGTCATACTGAGAGAAGGATTTTATCATTGTGGTTAAAGATATCAGCATAATTTTACTGACTCAAAAGATCAATCAAAGCCAATTCTGTATTCAGAATATACACACACCATGAGTTAGATTTACATAAACTACAAAAACCAGCATGATTCAGACATCACAAAAATAAAGAAGTATGTTTTAGATATATAAAGTTGTACAAATGCAGGTAGATAGCCAAGGGCTCTGCTCCAGCACCATTACACTCACATTCATTACCCATCAAAACATAAAGGTATGCCAAAATCCCTAACAAATTTTATCCTGAAAAGTTATTTTCATTAGTTAATGTGGACACACTTGGATGAAGACAAAACATTTCTGCATAAACTGAGTTTCGCTATTGCTTTACACACATTCAAAAGAAGTCCATTATTCATTCAATGATTCTCCAGTATGATTAGATATTCCATTCCATTTTTAAGTTGTTTTAGTATGGGAAACACTAGAGGGCTAAACCATCAATATTTAAATATACATCCCTTTTAATTTTGAAAATAATGAAATACAGATGTTCTCTCACCTTGAAACTTAAATCTTTTAATTAGAGGAAAAAGCTTAAATAATTGCTCCTGTATGTACGATCTGTGAACTTGCCAAAGGGAAAGCAGCTCCATCCATCACCATAAGAGGCAGTGAGGGGAGAACTGGTTGGATGTAGCAGCAGTGAAGGAAAAGAAGCTGCAAGCAAGGAAAAGAAGCTGCAAGCAAGGAAGAGAAGCTGCAAGCAAGGAAGAGAAGCTGCAAGCAAGGAAACAGTAGGTGAGTGAGCAGTGAGAACTAAGTATAAAGCAAGGTTTGTGGGTGGCAAGTCAGCACAGCTTGTACCACCCAAACGGGCTCAGAAGCATTCTAAGACAAAAGCAGAAAACCCCAAGCACCAGAGCCAACAGTCTGAGAAAAACTGCCCAGCAATTCTGTAATTCTGTATTTTGTTGCTGCTAAGAGATAGCTGTGGAGGCCAAGAGCAGGCACAAGGTGAGCTGTGGGAGATAGAGAAGACCTTTGGGTACTGCAGCTCCCATTTCAGTAATACAAAGGAACCAAGTAGAGTCTACACTAGAAGCAAATTTCTGGTACAAAAACCCCACAGGATGTCCAAGCAAATAACCAGATGTGGTGACAGCATGGAGCAGGTCAAGGCAAGCTGCAGGCCATTCCAAAAGACATTTTGAGGGACTGTCATATAGTTACTGTCAGTGGCCATGTGAAAACACAGAAGAGCCAGGACAGTCCTCAGGGAATTGCATTTTCTGCTCATTTATTTTCTGGAGTTCATATATAAACCTCTTTCTACCATGTGAATTGCTTCAGGGTTCAGATGCTCAGGGGAAATGATGAGGGGACTGAGTGTTAATTTGCGCTAGCTTGATGGTCATGATGGGAGGAAAGAATTAAGGAATGTTTAGTTTAGCATAATGTATGCCTGATACGTTAAGGTAAAGGAAGAAGTTCGTAAATATTAATAGGAAAACTGGGGAGAAAGGAGTAGGAGGGAAGAGGTATGACCTTCCTCACATTAAACTACCAAAATAAATTTCACTTTTGTAATTCACAGAAATTAAATAGAACAAGATAAAGCTTTACCTTATGTCACCACATAAATGGCAGCTTTAATTCTTCAGAGCACAATTCTTTAAAACTGTGGATTCTGTATTTTCCCAAAATTACAATTTGAGATAATAAAATCCAGCCTTATCTTATGAACAATATTTGCCAGCTGATTGCTTGGCATTTCAACAAATACAAGCTAAACTGTAATACAACAGGGAAATAAAATTAAACTCATGCTATTCTCCAAAAAAAACCCAGACATGGTTTAGATGTTACAGTTTCCAAAGCTAAATACTTAATTTAGGACTTAATGTATTCCAGTATCCCTGAACAACTTATTTTTTTAAATTTGGAATTAAAGACTTGTCCAGTAGCTAGTTACAAGTAATTTTACAAGTCATCATTATAAAACTTTGTCAGAAATTGACAGCTTTGACACTCATTTCAAACTATTTCAACAGGAAGCTATTTGCCCATATCTCATACACGAACAAAGCTGGTTATTTTTTGACTGCTGTACTATTTTTTATTTACATGGGTTTTAGTAGCATTTAGTAGCATTTTTTTTTTATCTCATTGCTGCTTCCAGTAAATTGTTCTTATGCCAATTCCCAATCTTTGTGTCTCCCACCAGAGAGGGTAGTGAGAGGTGTCTGGCTTGGGGGAGTCTCCCTGAAGGGGGGAGGAGGCAGTGAATTAGGGTGTGCTGTTCCTAAGCCACAGCAGTGCAAAAGCAGAGATGTGGTCATTTCTTATGCTTTTACATAGCTTTATGGCAGGTAAAGGAGACATTTTTTAAAATATTCTTCCCCAACTATATATTAAATATCTGCCAAACCTACTATCTCTAGTGAAAGAATTTTAAATGGTATCTTAATACCAGAAATTAAAGCCATGGACACAATGATTTGGAAGAAAGAAAAAAGTCAGTAAGTTTACCTGACATAACATATGCAACAAAAGAGCATTTCCAGTGCTGCTCACCAACCAGTCTGATGATGCTACACCTAAAACTAATGCAAACAAATCAGCTAATAGAGGACCCAAATGCAAATACTATGGTGAGCATATGCAGTCAAATGCACTAAGGTACTTCCAAGTGTCAGCTTAAATCTAGTGACAGCCCTCTATCCTGTTCTTTACAGACTCACATGCCAACTGCCACCAAGTTCAGAGTAAGATCAAATTCTGCACAGGACTGAGAACAAACCTGAAAGGTTGTAAGCACATTTGTCCACTGGGTCTGTCTAAATCACCCAGAGATACTACTTATGCTCTGGCATGTAAAGACATTTGTTTTAGAAGAGTGAAATCCAACAAAGAATAGCAAATGCTCTTGAAATTCAGGGGGTGCGGGGTGGAATTGGTGGGATAACAACACGTGTCTTATTTGAATTTTGGCAGCTACTGCCCAGCCATCATTCAATGAAGGCGAGCTTAAGAAGAGCAGGATGACAGGCAAGGGGAAGCCCTCGGTCTGAGCAGGATCAGCAACCCAGAGAATCCATCTAAAGGGATTTACTACAGATGCATGGGACAGGCTGACAAAAAAAGAGAATCATTTTAAATTGGGGGGGGGGGGGGGGGGGGGGGGGCGGGAGAAAAAGGAGTTTTGGATGGTGAAATGCTTAAGGATGAATTACGTTTGGCTCTGGGAAAAGAAAGGGAAATGAGAAATTTCTCATTTCATTTCTCATTTCTCAGTCAAACAGATTTGGAGAAAGGCACATACTTCTTGCTTTCTACATATTTGATTGCTCCTACACAGACTTCTTGGCTCCATCCTGCTCTCTTAATCACAAGCTTCACATACTGCAAAATAATATCCTAGTGTCTTTTTAGATGGGCAAAGCTAATGGATTGAGCTGAAAAAACATTAAAATAGTATAAATATTAATTTACCACTGCAAATTTAGTTTACTCAAATGACAAAGTCAAAATTAGATGATATTTACTTTAGATCTCTTCCCATCACTTGATGTCAATGATGCATGAAGATATGCTCCATTTGCTAAACCATAGCCCGTTCATTTTAATAGCAATAGGGCATCAAGACACACGAATTATGCAATGCTCCAAAAGGCTCTTGAAATTGTTACTCCCTACATATGTAAACAGTTGGTTTCAGCAAACACTTACCCAGTCATTGTCTTTTGTCCACTTCTGACACTACTTTTTTGATTCCAGAATACCACCTTAACAGCTCTTAGCAGCCTTTTCATAAGTCTCACTCCCTTTTTTCTGAGCACCATAAAATTTTATTTTAGCATTTCTTCTAACCAGTCTCTTCTGCCCAGTATGCATATCTGAGTACTACACTATTTCTCTCCCAGCAGTTCACTGGCAGCATAAGTAAAACTGAAAAACTGAATTTTCTTCTTAGGCAATTTTTTTACTAAGCAAATAGATCAATAAATCATTTATTAGCCACCAGTATTCCAAATCAGAAATTTAACCTGGGTTCCCTCTCACTTTTGCCAAGTTACTTATTCATGGATGAGGCCAAAGCCCAACCACAACTTACTAATTTACAAAGATAAAATCCTGATTAACCTTGTCCTAAGTTTTAATAAGGCCCTCACGTATACTTCAACGACTATAGCTTCTAAGCACAAAGCCTCTCACTAGAATTACTCTGGTTTCACTCTCCCGAAATACTTTCTATCTTATATAATTAAAATTTCTTAATGTTGCTTTCATGGACTTAATTTATCTTTGTTAATTAACAAATTGTCTCTCTGGCATTTGCTTCCCAAGACACCCGCTTTGACATCTACTTGACCTCATCCACAACTATAAAACCTGTTCTTATGCCAACTTCCATGCCTGTACTTCACTAAGGTAACAGACACTGTCCCAGATGTCATTTTACACATTTCTGCATATGAACAGCACCTAAATGTTCTGCATATTGTTATAGGCTCTGCAATTTTTTGTTCATTCTCCCATGAAGAAACTCAAGCTCATTGTTTATCTTATTTATCTTCACCTCTCTTCAAGTGAGTGAGGTACAAGCATTGCTGTATTTCAGAGGTACAGAAGATTCTTGACATGCACTATATAGAACCCCCCTGCATTAATTCAGGTATTATATATATTGCCTCCCGGTATCCAAAAAAGGTAGCACTTTCTGCCAGCTTTTTTCCCAGCACTGCCTACTCATGGATGACATATGGGACTATTTTCACCCTTCCAGAAGTAGGGGTCCTATAATCTGCCATTGTGCTACTTTTTCCAATAATCAGTTTTGCACCTTTAGCATTAACTATTAGACAGCACAAGCTTTTTATCAGTAGTGCCCGACAGACACAAGACATTTGACTGCACCAAAAACATGGCACCATCATCAAATGGAAATCCCAAGATTTGCACTGATCTCCCTCTTACTGGAAGTGCAGATTTCAAGATCTAATGTTTCATATGCCAACACTAGCCATGAAGGGGCTTCCCCCTGTTTAAAATAGTAAAAACATTTCCAGTGCTTTCATTATCATGATACTACACAGAGACAGGTCATCCTTTCACTCTGCCTCTCACAAATTTTATTACATGCCATATACTTCAAATGAGTCTTTTACAGAGTCTGAATTAATATGCATCAAACCAGTATTTTAAAATAATTCTGTTCTGCTTCCATTAATATGATCAAGTTCAGTCACTTTAGGCTAAAATTATTGCAATCACCTGCATTTTCTTCCATATCTCCATATACTTATTTTTACTGGAGCAATATAAATTTTGAGTGCCTCACACTCAAGGAATATTTTTCCATGTGAGAAACCACTCTTCATTTCAAATCCATTTGCATGAAGTACAACAGAAGGAGAAAAACCTGCAGTAACAGGATCTAAGCATATGCTAAAACATGCACCAAAGACTTGTGCACAGTAAGTAAAGGAAAACATCTACATCCAAATTCTGGAGCATCCTAAAATTTGAAGTTTGATTACTCACAGGAAGAGACTACTCAGTATTTCACTCTATTGTCAGGTTTTTAGTGGTTTTATTTTTTAAATCAAGAGCATCTGCATTACACTTCAGACAGTTGTACACTGTCCACAAAGATGGACTTTCAATTCTAGCTGTGGGCATGGAACAGTCACCACAGCTAGTAAAGGCAGGAGATGTGCATTTAGATTTGTTCTTCTGTGTTCCATTAAATATAAAACACTATCTTTTAATTCTAAAAATTCTCTACATCTCATGATTTATGTTTAAAATATAGAATGTAGTACCATTCATAGCTGACATACCTGCTCCTTGGAAGAAACATGGATTCTTTAATGAAGACTGAACCAGACAGCAGGATATACCAACAGGTACCAATATCATCAGGGCTGGAATTAAAAAAAAAAAAAAAAAAAGACACAGTTTAAAACAGATTTAAATTACTCACAGCAGTACCAAATTTCCAAATTTGCACTACAAAGAACATCAAAGAGGCAAAAGTGCTCCAAACTATTGAAGGAAGACACAACTCAATTATTTAAAAAGTAGTTCCATGAAACTATTCTAATTTCCACCTGCAAACATATTCATCATTAGAATGGTTAATTTAACTTACTTGACTTTATTAAAAACATCTATCGATTCATTTGGTAATAATGCAATTCAAATTAAATATAACTGTAAGTGATTAAAGGAAGCCAAGCTACATGTAAATACACTGTATTGTATTGAATGCATTGAAGAAGAATGACAGTTCTTACTGAAAAGAGCTGTAGCATCTTTCCCTCTACAAAAAAAGGCATCCTATCCCAATACCAGCCATCTTCTTCTCAACCTTTTCTTCAAGACAGAAATTTTCCTTTCTGCATCAGCATGCCTTTCTACAAGATAAGACACCATTGGAAACATCTCCAGATGGTAAACCTGCATCAGATTTGCCTGTCATCATTATCTGCTGCTGCTAACCACTGCCATTTTCATGTCTCTTCCTGGCACCAGAATAAATTCCCAACAATATGGGCAAAATGTTTCTTTTCCCCTCTCTTCATCCCTATAGAGGAACTGGATGAGGAAGACTTTTTCATCCAGGTACAGTACTGTAGATTCAGATGTTGCTCCTTGAGTAATACAAAATCCTTTTCATGTGCTTAGACTCTTTTTGGATAAGTAAGTTCAAATAATGTTTGGACTGGAAAAATAAAATAGATCAGGGCTACTAGAAACAGCTGCAGTAGAAGTCTCACTCCATGCTAACAGTCAGTGCTGAGAATCTCTCTACTGTACTTCAGTTTCTACCACTCCTGCTTCTTCCAGAGAAACTAATTGAATGCAATAGACTAATTTAATAGACTAATAGAGTTCATCCTTATGAACTGCATGAGCATTCTTATCGAAAACCACATCCCTAGCGACACTAAGAGATGCAGATTATGTAATTAATTTGTAGCACCTTCATTTTTAAAATTATATGTCTCAAGTCTTTAGCAACAACTAGGTCTACTTCGAGTAACAATAGCCCACACCTTTTAACAATGATGACAGCATAGTATTAAAATCTAATCTTAAATCTTAGTAGGCAATGTACACATTAGCTGTGTGTTTTTCATTTGAAGGACTGCAATTTAAGAAGTACATACACAGTGGTCCTCAAAACAAATGTGCTAGCCTAAATGAGCTGGAGCTCTCATCATACTCCATTTTTATCTTCCAGTGTATAACATAAGCATGAGAGAAAGGACAAAAGCATAGAAAATTGAAGGAAAATGAGGGGACACAATTTGTGGCCAAGAACCAGATGAGCTGAATAAGAAGATTGAGCTTGTATTTCTTTTCTAGCAGCCAATGTCCTAACCAGTGAAGTGATGCTGGTCAGCCACACACACCAAACAAGTGACAACATCTTCAAAATCAAGATTTCAGGAATATTTATTTATACTGATAGACCATAGAAAATGAAGCAGTAACAGTCCCACAGCTAAAACAACATCATCTTGATTCACATAGCTGAGTGTCCTAAGTTGCCTATTCAGAAGTGTGCCTCACTTGCGTCTCACATGGGCCTTATCACCCTCAAATTTGGTGGTCTAGAAAAACCAACATTGTGCATAAGTGCAGAGAACCAGGTTAAAAGCAGATAAACTCATAAAAACCCCAGCACTTCAAAAAATAAAATAAAAATCATTCCTAAAAACATAAACATGCACCTGAGTTAAGTTACACATCCTTAAACACTTCCTTCTTTACCCACAAGTCCTACACCGACAGGCATACAACAGCATTGCTGCTGAAATGTGAGTCTGTTAGATTTTTATTATGTTCTTTAATAGCTGTCATTCTACAAACAAATAATCTGGACTAATTAGCACAGTTAAAAATTTTTGAAATAGAAATTTTAAGCAATGGATACAGACAAAGTGATTTACCAAATACCTGGGAAGTAACTGTACTAGAATGTGAATAATAATTTTTCCATGTGGATTACAGCACATTATATTATAATATATTATCATGTGAGTTTTGTTGTCTTGGGGGTGGTTTTTTTGTTTTTTTTTTTTCCTTTTCCTAAAAACTGGCAGCTTGACCAAGTATTAAAGTGTAGTCTGGTAGAACAGAACCTGGAATCTCCGATTTTATAATTCTAAAGCAAAAGTAATCTAGGAGATCTTCTCATGCTCCCAGAAAGGCATTTCCAATGATAAAATAATTGGAGCAGAAAAAAAAATTAAGCCAAAAGAAAGTATTTTAACTTTTGCAAATCTACTAACATGCAAGATTTTATTTTCCTCCTTTTAAGAGCTGATTAACTTTTTAAATTCTCTCTCAAACTACCTATTTGTAAGGGGCTTCAGTTATCTTTTCTCATTGGAGATCCTTTAACCCCAAAGAGCAAAGCAGCTACTGGCATTCACAAGCACCAGTCAATATGTTCAATATGCAAATTCTTAAGGCTATTTTTGAATTTACCTTTGAGTCATTTAACAAACACCTAGAATGATTATGCATTCAGCTGTAGAGGTTTGAATTTTCCTTATTTGATCACAACACAGAATGACTTTTCACTCAATCATCCAACTCAGTTTTCTCTCTTTTTTTGCCAATTCACTGATTTATTCTCTTCCTCTGAGTGCTGGCTCTTCAAAAGCTGTTGCTCCTTCTCACTTATCTGTCATGAACATCATACTTTATCCACTTTGTATATAGCCAAATGAAGCATCTGCTTATCTGACAGCTGAAAGAACTGATTAAAAAATAAATCAAATTTCAGGAATACCATCTAATTGCATTTGTTTTCCCCTTTGCTTTATGTGTAGTTAATGACTGGTTTTATTTGCACAGTTACATTTGAAAATTTCTAAACTTTAAACTATTTGCATCATGCATATCTACTGAACTCAACAATTTAATTTTCTAAATAAAAAAAACTTCAATATTCCCGTGTCACAGTAGTGGAATATTACTATGGAACATGTCTGTATTCAAGGTATCTTCCCTGAAATACATGTGTTATTCTTCTAAAACTTTCACTGTCAGACAAAAAACATCATAAATATTTCCAAGACAGTCTTCAAGAGCAAAGAAGACAGATATGGTATTAATTCTCCTCTTTTTTACAGCTAGTAGTGTCTTAATATAGTCTTGACATCTGAAAAAAATCCCACATGTACAGCAAAGACATTTCTTTCTCCAGAGCCCACATGCTTCTCTCAGAAAAAAAAAAAAAAGGCAGCAATTTAAAGACTGATCCATTCCTTTCATATGAAAATATATTTAACTCCTGCACTTCTAACACTTGCTATACTCCCAGCCGATTAGAATTAAGCATCAACAAAGCCACTTGGCAGCCAGCTTTTGCTAGACAGTACTGTCACGTGCAATTCTTTCACTTTCAGGGTTCTGGGCTTTCCACAATCCTGTTCAAACATCATGTGGCATTCAATCAAGCATCCATGTTTTCTGTACTACACTTGACATTTGTTCATCAACAATGCATTTGCATTCTTCAGGACTTTTGTGCCTGTAATGAAAGGCAGAAGGAACTACAGAAGAAGCAGATGCTGAACTATAAAAGTACTTCTTCAGGCCACCTGAGGACTTATGCAAATCCTATTTTACCCAATAAAGAACACTTAAAATTCAAAAGGTTTTCTTTGCATTCACATTTTACATTTTATTTTCAACATTAAAACTGAACTCTAGAGAATAAGCCTAATTATAAAGTTTTCTTTCACTGACAGAATAATGCCTACCCCAGCAGCCCACAGAAGAATCTAGAAACTTGATTTGTCCTAAAGCTATCTCTTCTGCCAAAGAGACAACAAATTGTTCTTAAAAGGCTTTATTGCAGACAGGACAGTTCCCTGACTGGGTCTGCACGAGGGAATTAAGTCTACGTAAGCACTTCACCAGGAATTAGCTGAAGCAGGACTGATGCTGATGACCTTTCCACAAAGGCATCCTTCAAGAGACATGGGGTTTTTTTCAGCTTAGGAGAGTTAAGGGGAAGGTCCATAGCACCTGTCAGTCAAGCTGATGTAAAAAGGAAAGACATCTGCTGAGGTAGGATATGTCCTATTAATAGTTTAGTAATGATCCACTGCTGTCCAGCATCACCACAACCACTGAAGCACGAGGAGCCAGCTGTCACACATGAGGAGACTGGAAGTTCAGTGAAAGCTCCACAAAGCAATGGAGCTGGGGAAGGGTCTGGAGCACAAGTCCTTTGAGGAGTGGCTGAGGGAGCTGGGGGTGTTTAGTCTGGAGAAAAGGAGGCTCAGGGGAGACCTTATCACTCTCTACAACCACCTGAAGGGAGGTTTAGCCAGATGGGGTTGGCCTCTTCTCCCAGGCAACAAAGAACAGGACAAGAGTCAGCCTCAAGTTGCCCCAGGGGAGGTTTATATTGGATATTCAAAGGGAGGTCAAACACTGGAATAGGCTGCCCAGGAAAATGCTTGAGCCACCATACCTGGAAGTATTTAAAAAATGTGTAGATGTCTTGGGGAGAGGGTTTAGTGGCAGACCTCACAGTGCTGGGCTAATGGGTAGAATCATTAATAATTTCCAACCTTAATGATTCCATGACCCACATCAGGCTGAAAGCAAAGCTCACCAAACCCAGGCAAATAGGACTTCCTTTCTAGTTTTGAATTCCTCTCTCCACCCTCCCTCCACTCTTTCAGGGCTATATGCACAGTGGGAGTGGAAATAATTGAAATCAGGCACTATTGACACACGTACATTTCCAAGCAGGCATACCAAGACCTTTGCAGGCAAGACTTTACTCCACATGTTAGCCTTAAGTGACAGAATACATTGCTTCAAATACTTAAGACTGAGGGAAAGCTGTTTGTTTCGGGATCTTTCTTCAGCTCAGCTACTGTTCTGGGTATTTATCTGGATGAAACATAGGACTGTTAAAAGTTATACAGCCTACCAAAAGCAGCAACAGTCCCCAGTTACAGAAATCAAGATTTATTGCCAAGAAAGTTGGATGACACAAGCAATTTATCCTGCAGAGAATCAGAACGAAGTCAACCCCAAAGTCACTCATTAGGGGCAGTAAGAACAACAAAGTCAATATACACTCATTCTGTCCTGAAAATAAGATTTGTGTTCTGCAGAAACAACAACAAAAGGACTCCAGCACCAAGATTTAATGTTCTTCTCTTGTAACTACTATGTTAGAGCTACCGACCAATAAAGTTTTCAGAATATTCAGGTTCTAGCAGCAACCTCACAATGGTGCATAACTGAAAGCCAATATCAAAATAGCCACCAACGTGCAGGTTTTATTAATAATCTGAACTTTAGCTGAACAAAATTTGAATAAATCTGCTTGTTATCTTGACTTCTGTATTATAGCACCTTCAAGAGCAGAGGATTTCCTGGGGAATCTATATATACTTTCCCAAAATGCCAGAGAACTTGATTTACAGGAATTCAGGAGCTAGAAATGGAAAGCCATAAATTGGATTGCAATGGCTTCCTGTTGTGTTTCCCTGTCTAGCTTCCTTGACGTAGTCCTTTAACACAACTACAACCTGCAGCCAGACAGGATATATTTCTGCTTTGAAAATTACACAATCAACTGAAGACAGAACTGTGCAAAGAAAGTTCGTATCTGTCATTAATTGTCCTGTCTGGAAACTTCAATTGTGTAATTATGCAATGGCCTATGACATCATTAAGTTGTCAGCACTGATGAGCTTAGACAGTCTTTTCAGACTCAGGCTTTCACATTTTCTAGCATATAATTGTTTTCTGAGACCTCAGAGGCACTCAAAGTTCAAAAATCAAGAAGTGCTTATTAATCTCCAGACTGACAAAACCCAAGAAGTTTGCAGGCTTTCTCACAGTCTCCAGTGCTTGTATCAAACTCTTCATGCTATGATCTATTTATGTCTCGAGAAGGGGCAGCTTCTTATTCCCAGACCAGCAGGTAGCTACATATGCACTACTTAAAACTAAAGCTTTATTTTCTAATTATAAATATTTTATTTCTATATAAAGCAATCAACAGTACTTGCATGTTTGCAACTATATATCTGAATTATATATTAATGGCATATCAAAGAAATTCTTCACAACAAAACATGTCCACTACACATATCAATTCTTTAAGACATCTATCTACAGGAGCACAGGTGTTCCAATTTTAGCTTTCAGATTTTCTGATTACTTAAGGTGCTAAAAACTCTCCAAAATATTCAGCTACAATAGAGATTTAAATCAACCTGTCAAACGGCAAATAAATCTCAAATACCTATACCAGCTGTAGTATCTTCCTCTATCCTAATGAATCCTGATACATCACTTTTCTTTAAGACTTGTTTAGAAACAGCTAGATTTTAAAAAGAGCAATCCATTTAATTCTCATTCTCCATCAAAATGAGACACAGCACTACTACAACCTCTGGAATAATAATCATATTCAGCACATTCTTACTCAGGTTCAACAGAGCTAATGAACATCTTAAGTACATACAGTGGCAAGAATTTGCAGGCCTTTGTGATGACTGCTGTCAAGCATGCTTTAATTCTGTCAAATAAGACATTGCTTCAGTTCAAAATTCAGTACCTGGACTTAAAAGCACATGCTAAACAAAATTCTTTGCTCTTCTGCCCACCTTCTGGTCATTGGCTTCTCAGGCAACTCCTTTAAAACAGCACGTGAAAAAAGCTAAGCAACGTGAAGGTTTCAGTGGAAACAAGCACGGAAATTACTTCCATATAGTTACTGCTTAATATTGCTTTTACACTTGTATCTGTCCTGAGACCTAAACAACAGAAGTGTCATCCTCCCTCCAACCCTGGACTTCCAGCAACTCCCGATGCTGGAAGGACCCCTAACTTAAGTCATTGTCAACATCCAGAATTACTTTCCATTCAATGCTATTTTCAAGCTACGTCATAAAAGGGTCATGAATTCAGCAAGAACAATTTCTTAGTTGTGAAAAAGCTGGTTTGATTTATGGAGACAATAATTCTTTAAAATTCCAACTGCTAGTGGATTCATTCAAGTCACACATTTAAACTGGATATAATACCATCATCCTACAATCTATAACATTTGTAATTGTTTTGATAAAGAACTTACAAACCAAGGTGTACCTATTACATTTTCATGTAATCATAATCAGCGTTGTTCAAAGTTAAATAAACTCCAGAAAGTAAGCAGAGTAATTCCAAAGACATTGCTCATGTTCCCAGGCCTCCACTCGAGAGAAGCGGAACAATGGAAATTTGACATGTCAGAACTGGGAGCTCTTTCAGACACTTAAGCACTCCACAAGAAGAAATCCCAAAGAACATTGCTCTGCCAGCTCATGTTTCATATGATATTGTTACAGCAGATTAATCTGTTTCTCTTTGCTCATTTTGGTTATCCTCTCTATGTTGAGAGCTATAAGCAGTTCATTGTTTTACCTGAATAATCATTGCCAGAATTAGACATTAGCCTTGAAGTGCCTTAGTATGTCAAACATGTCTAAGTTGAACAATTCCCTCAGGTAGACCTCTCATTGCCTGAAGATCCTGCCCACCAACTCTGTAGTGTTCAAACACAGAATAACCAGAAAACTGCTTACTAACATTGTCAGCACTGCCTCTAATCCCCCTTATTAAGCCAGTTAAGCAGTTACCTGACATCTGCCAGAGCATTTCAGATGCTCTTGATCACATTAAGAGGTATACCCCAAATACAGAAGTAAAAGAGATTGGTACTTGATGCATCAACCACACTCAATTTTCAAAAATACTTTTCTTCTTATATGAACACGTTGAAGTTATATTTAGAGCGAAGATTAGAAATAGGAATAAATTTAAGACAAAGTTCAAATATATTCAGTAACAAAACTGATAACTCAGAATTTTAAGCTTATGATTGTCTCTAAACAGTGTCCATATTATAACTTATGTCTGTGACTGTATTTTACAGATGGACCCAAGATGAAAACTGGTATCCTGACTCCTGGTAGCGACAATGGGAAATGTAGAAGAATGAACCACAGGAAACAATTCCTCAGTATTCATGAAAACAAATAATCAGAAGTATATATTTTTATAGTGTATTTAGGTTATTTGCATATTTTTTTTCACTTCTGAACTAAAATCAGTGAAATAAAATAAGAATTTTGGTCAAATTAGAGATCATCAATTACAGAGTGTCAGTAATGCCTGTCAGTCTAAGACAGTGGATTAAACATGCAATCAATAAATACATTATATAAATATATGCACACAAGCTCATTGACCCACTGTCATTGAAGTCTTGATATTAAACTTGTACAGTGAATTAGCTCTTTGTATCAGAAGAAAAAAATCAGAACAAAAGTTACAGTCTCCTAAATTAGCAGAAAACAATTACAGAAGCAGCAAAATAAAATGATCTTGCATCCAAAACACTCTGAGGTCAAGACAGGCAAATCTGTTCTTACAACTTTCTAATACGTCTCCTAAACCAAAGCTTTGAGTGCCTCAAAGTTCTCAGAATTACAACAAAAATGTGATAGCTTTCAGTGAAACATTTACAATAAAGAAGGTGCAAAAACATTACTTCAGTTATCATTCAAGGAGGTCTCAAAATTAGGTGAAACAATAACACAAATTTGGAACTGACTGTGCAAAGCCAACAGACTGTAACATTGATCACTGACACTGTTAAAAATCTTTGATTCAGTGTCTGTTTATACAGAGACAACAGCCAAGTCCTTGAATGTGTTTATTTTAATGATAGACGTTGCCTAAAAAAAATCCCCACAGAAAACGTATCCTCAACACACCACATGTGTTTCTGATTTACTGCAGTGCAGAACTGGCAGTATCCCAATAATATTTTGGCAACTGCCCTACTATCAGAAGGCACAATACAAACACCTTTACGAATATTTTCAGGACAAAACAGAAGAGGCCAGCCCTGCTGCAGAACTTCGTTGCATTATTAAATATACTGCTGCAGAACGTCCACAGAAACCTATGGATGTGGAAGAAGCATGAATGAATACATATATTGCCTGCAGAGATCCACCTGAAAATTCTGACACTGACCCAGAGATCATAGAATCATTTAAGTTAGAAAAGATCTTTACAATCATGAAGCCCAACCATTAACCCACCACTGCCATGTTCACCACTAAAACCACATCCCCAAGCACCACATCTATGTCTTGTAAACAGCCCCAGGAATGGTAACTAAACCACTTCCCTGGGCAGACTGTGCCAATGCTTGACAACCAGTTCCATAACTTTTCTGATGTCCAAATCTAAACCTCCCCAGCAAACCATGAGGCCAGTTCCTCTTATCACTTCTTACTTGGGAGATTCTCTAGCAATTGCTTTCTGCAGTCCTTTAGGATTTAAGTTTTATATCTGTAAGATACAAGCATATATAGCTACAGACCACATACATTGGATCTATAAAAGCACTTCATCTTAAAACAATTTCAGTAAGGTGGTGCCAGCAGTGCTGTTCAGTTTAAAAATCATGAGATTCAGATTAGTTCAGTTGGCTGGAGCAGTGCTAATGATGCCAAGTTTGTGGGTTTGAACCCTGTATGGACCATTCTCTTAAGAGATAGACATGACAATCCTTATGAGTCCCTCCAACTCAGAATATTCTCTGAGTGTGTGTGGGGGGGATAGCTAAAGAAGATAGTTTTAACTCACTTTTTGTCACACTTCAAGTCAGGCTACGCAGAAACATACAGCAACTTTGGCATAAATTTCTGTTGGTTTACATGCACTGCTTCTGTCCTCCTGAGGGTCTTCAAGGCAATATGCTACCATGAAAGAACCGCAAACTCAATAAATGTTGCTTTTATTGTAGGACTTAAAAGTGCGACTCTTGGATTACCACTTTTAAAAAGACTACTCACAGATCTATTTCACACCTGTCCTTGCACAAAACTACTGCCCTGCAGCATTTTTGAGACATTCTGCTCTACCTCAAGAAAGACACCAACATTTTCATCTAAGAAAACAATCAATGTCTGAGTAGCTACCAAGAAGTTGTGCTCCTTTATTACCTTTCCAGATTTCCTTTGTTTCAGGATTTGATGGCTGGGCCAAGCCAGTCCTGGAGAAGGCTGCATGACTAGCCCATCACCAATGTGTTTGGGTCTTGTGATTTGCCATGGTGATGTAATTCAGAAAACTTGGCTAAGGCTGGATGGTGATATTACTGCTAATAGATCTGAGAATTTAGTTATAATCATGTAAATTTCAAAAATAATCAGCTGAAATTATATATCTATCTTTTTAACAGGCTTCTTCACTTCTCATCCCCTTTTCCCTCCCAATTCCATCACTATACAAGCACTACAGTCTTAATACAAGTCGATGTTTTTCAACGACTGCATGACAAATTAGGAATGAGGAAAAAAAACAAGACACAATGTAATTGCACATCTTTTTTCTCACACCTGCCTACCACAGTCAGTAACTTAGAAACTAATCAGCTTGCTGTTTCTCATTTCAGCTGTGAACATTCTCTGTAGTAATAACTGTGTTTTACATTTTTTCTCTCCAATCTCCACTTCATATATATGACTTCCACTTTTCTTTCTCCATACTGTATTTTATTAAGGGTCGCAAACTGAATTCCATAAAAGTACACAAACATTTTGACATTAGACAAGAGCTTTTTCCAGCCAGATACATTAGCACTAACATTCAGTTCAAGATGTCTAAGAGATAATTACTCTTTTTTAAACAATTGTCCTTTTTTAACAATCACCACCATCACAACCAGTAGTCTACTACCAAAGTCCTACAGACTGCAAAATTTGTTACTGTTAAGAACTTTAATCGAAAATGAAATCTTCTCAGTAAGGACATTTGGGAGGTAGGAGCATATATCCTACAAGGATTTTTTTTAAGGATTTAAAAAAAAAAATCCAAAAAAACCCACACTTCATAATAACCTCGACTAGGGTTTCCTTCATATTTTTTAAAAACAATACAAGCAGTAGCCCAGTTCCCCATTAAATTGCTCGAACTACAGGGAATGTACTCACAAAGCTATGCTGTGCTACAGCCTGGCAATTCAGAAACATAAGGTTTTATTATTGAATGACTTTGGACTGCAAGTCAGCAAACTGTATTTTCGGCCAATCCAATATTCTCAGTGAGAAAATAAAGGAGGCTTAAAAATATACAAGATTTCCTTTTAGAAAGAGTAAGCCAAACACCACTGATGCATACACACAGAAATATCAAATAGCATGGCTGAAAAACACATATGACTAATGAGGAGGAAAAAGAGGTGCTTATTTTGCTAGACACATAGTTGTTTGCTTACATCCAAAGAACTTATCACCAAAGACTCCTCTGCCATCATAGCACAAAATTCAACGCTGATCTGAAAAATTTTGTTCAACTTTCCAGAGGCATAAGCATCCTCTACAACTCCACTAGAACTTTGTTTTCCAAAGAAAATGCTAACTGGAAGCTCACTGTTAGACACATTAAGAATTACTATCATGCAGGTACGAAAACGTAACTTTTTTTTTCCTTTGGACCACTGATAAAATACTTATTAAATTACCAAAATAAATACTTTTTAAATGAGATTTCTAACTAGATTTGAATAAAGGTAGCGAGTAAAAAAAAAAAATCCAAAACGAATATGCATGCCAAGTAAGCCTCAATTCTGAAATTTTGCTTTGCAGATTTTCAGCCCTTTTAACATTAACTTCTCATCAAATGAAAGGAGTAGAAGGACTGGCAAATGAAGAATAACTCAAGCTGAATTGCCACTTCTAATAACCCAGTTTCCATTTAAATAGTGACATGGCCGTAGGGTTTGAGAATTGTCACTACCATGTACACCCACTAATAGTAAAGTAAGTGCAGATGAGATAAGCCAATTTTAAGCAGTGTGCTCCATTTTATCCCTTTGGTCATAAAAAATATCTATAGAGCTACTGTGAAAATTATCAACTTTTTTTTCTTTTTTAATGTAGGATAGAATATGTGCTTGTAAGGAATGCACAATTATTTTCAGCATTGCATACACACAGTAGAAACTTACTTTTTTATACATACCATTGACAAAGCAGATGACACACAGCTTTCACAGTGAAAAATTTTTGATTAAATAAACAGTGCAACTGCATTAGTCTACCCATTAGCATTTAGGGATAAAAGATTTAGCTTTTCTGCACTGAAACATTAAGTTTTGCCTCAGGGAGGTCAAACAGGTCAATTAGCAGCTCCAACAGTTGCAGCTATTTTAATAGATATAGTACCCAATTTCAGATTTCAATGCAAATATACCATCACGGGGCAAGAGGAAGAAGCTGCAACTTAAAAAACAATCAAAAATGTTAAAATCTAATACTCTTTTAATACCTTAGTCTTGATGATGAAAATAAGAGTGTCAAGTGATAACTCTGGTAAGTTCATTAAATAGTAACCAGGTTGCATATTCCAAGTTGATTCCCTGTAGCTCAGAACTGAGTGGATCAATCCCAGCCTGGCTACCACTTTGCTTCTCTCTTGTAGTACCCAAAGAATTTTTCCAAACATGTACATAGCAAAACTGAAATTCCATTCTTAGAAGAGTACATCTTTAACACAAGGTGAACTTATGAAACAAAAAAAAAAAAAAAAAAAAAAGGGCCCCTCCAAATTCACTGCCCTAATAATAGAACATTGAAATTAGGATGCGGGTTTCATGAGATTTTCTTACTAAGTAGATCTCAAATTATTAATTTAAAAAAATGTAAAGCTACAGCTCAGAGTAACAGAACACATTTTTAGTTTCAAAATATGGACTTTTATTTTTTTTTAAATAAGAAATATTAATTGTTAACTTTCAGGTTTAGCCCATTAAACATTAAATCAGAGATGTGAAATGCTAGAACAAGCACATTTTACATTAGTATCTATACACAGAAACTGCCAAATTGCCCATTAAACCTTTTGAATAAATCATGGGGAAAAAACGTCAAGAAGCAACTAAACAGGAATGACAGGCAAACAACCAAAGTGAAGATGAAGTCACATGAAAGGAGTGACAAAGAAAATCAGTGCTAAAGAATTGCAAAATGCACTACCAGTTAACGCAGATTTCACAATCTCCTCTTCGTGAACTGTATTTTCTCAGGCACATATTTCCTGTAGTTTTTGCCAGCATTGAGTATATGGTTAGCTAACAGTATGGATTCATTCAGCATATAATTCAAATTTAAGTCAGCGCTTAGAGTGACCAAAATACGGGGTCTAAACAAAGACCTTGTTACATAAGGTATACAAACCAACTGCCTAGAAAAGGACTAATCACCAGCACAATGATCCCCAGCAAATTAGTGTGCAAAATGAATAAAGATTACATTGGTCTAATTAAAATTATCTATTTACCTACAGATTTTATCTATCCACCTATATATTTTGACCTTGTGTATTTCGCATACATAACACTAGGGGGGTTTCATTAGACCTTAAATTAACTTTGCTGAATTGTCAAGTCCAGCATTTGAGTTTACTCATTCACATCTTCCTCTTGATGCTCCATATAGGAAAAAATCACACATGTACAAAAGAAGGTATAGAAGTATATTCTTTGTATGCTTAAATGTTCAAAGAATGCCAGACAACTTAGAAAAATATGCATTTAGAGTCTGGGTTAGGGGCAGCAAATTAGAATCTGGTAAACATTTTGTTTCAATAAATTGTTTCCATGAATGAAGCAATTACAATTCTCAGATCACTACTGTAAATCTGAGTTGACACTAGAGCACATCCCTGCTAATTATAAACTATGTTAGATTTGTCAGTTTGGGACCACTGGCACTAAAAGCTGATTACTACTACTTTCACAAAACTGAAGTAAGACTAAATGACAATTAATGAGAAAAAATCCCACATCCATCCATTACTTTTATATAAATGTAATACAACATGCACCACCAAGCAAGAGCCACTGTTAGCCCCTTCCCCTAGCACCTGTAAATTTCTCTGGTATTTGATGATGAAAATGAAGTGGATCATTTGTATTTACAGACTGTGCATGCTAGGCAAGGAATTTTGGCATTAAACAGCCCTCAACGCACTTTAATATGAATTAATACTTTGAACATCATACAAGAGGAAGCAGAAATACTTACTAGTACAGCACTTCATTTGCTTCATGCCTTTCATATCTGACAGTTTCACACATCAGTCTGAAAGAGAAGAAGTCAGTTTCAGTTATGATCTCTATCAGTGTCACAAGGACTTCACTTTCTAAAGTTACTCAGCATTTCCACAGATAATTTCCACAAGTTCCAGCACTTACAGAAACCAACCACTCCTTTAAACCCAAGCTTATTCATAATTCAAGACAACAAAATGTAAAATCTAAGTATTTAAGTTATTAGTTCATCCAAGATCAGATTTGATTTAGGACACTAGATTAAGGTGCACCCATAAAAAATTATAAAATTAAGTTAAAATTACATTGATCTCATTTTTCATAGTGATGTGATAAAGGCAAGTAGCTTTATAAAAACAATTCCGAATTTTAGAATGGTGGGAAATGTACTATGAGCAACACTAAACAGAGATACAGTATAAAAATTAGTCTCTTTTTCGAGTCAGACCCAATAGATAAAACAACAAATTATGTTGCATGCTTCTCATTTTGCTAAAATTCAGCAACTTGAAAATTACTGTGAGATTTTAATGCTGAAATCCCAGAGGGCTCAAAGTGGAAAGAATTTCCTGCAGGAAAATTCTCTGTCTAAAGGGGAGGATTAAAGTGCTTTCATATTCACTGTCTCCCTGAGAAATGTGGCATAATAGAGAGCAACTATAATAGAACATACCACATTTTAGGAAATGCAATGTTAACTTGATGTAGAAAAATCACAATGCCATTTCTGTCTATTGCCTCAAGGAAGCAGCCCTGTGAATTACTGGGGGGTGGGGACAAAAAATATCCCACTGCCTCCCTTGTCCTGTCTTACAGCTCTGAAGCAGACTGCAAACCCCAAGGCTATTTGACAGTCAGACAGAGATTTACCTAAGAGGCTCATGAGGACATTCAAATAAGGAACTATATTTAAATTCTGTAAATAAATTCTCTTTCCTCACATAATCCATCATCAGAATTTTGGTATATCAATGACCAGCTGCCAGCAATCATAAGCAGACAAAAGCACTCAAGGATTACTGCTCAGGCAAAAAGTCTCCAAAAAGTTGATCTGAGGCCTGTAAGAGTTGGTCTGGGTTTGAGATAACAATCAATTGCCATTTACCACCAGATCATTCATTTCAATAGTCAACAGACTGCTACAAAAATCACCTTAGCACTTATCTCTCACAGGATTTTACTTCTTTCTTAGTGGGCTGAAGTAACATTTTTTTTCTGTTCCAGTGGTAGGTTTATAGTGGTATCATGGCGATTCATAAATTGTTAATAGAAAATTGACATCTTAATTCTGTTTGCAGATAGATACAAAAATTAAGAACCAAGTTTTACTACCACAGCCTTTCCCACACCCCGCTATTTTAGTTCTACACTTTGGACCATCTCTGAGGACTTTTCTCCCAGAAAAATCTCGGTTGTATGAAATTAAGCATTATGTACTGCATATGAATTTCAGCTAATGAAAAATTTTCTTCCATCCTGGCATAGCAAAAAAACTTTTAACCATAGAACCATCTTTTTTCAGACACTTCTCTCCACCATAAAGTTGGGTCTTGTCAAAATCTTTTGCAGGCACTGAAAAGCTACTGCCTGCTTCTACCTCCTGGGTTTTCATCTTCCCTCTCTGATCCTATTTTGAGAGGGAAGGGGAGCACAGACATGAAGTCACTGATGAGAAGATACCAGAAGAAAAGTCATTGCTAGGAATCAGATTTAAAAATTTATATACTGCTCAAGGATAGTCTGTGCCCCACTGGTCTGGAGTGATGCTGGGCAGCGTGTCACCTAAGAGCAGGAGTCACAAGAAACACAATCACTTTAACAAGCAAGTTGTGTTCCCCTCTGAATTGGG
This sequence comes from Cinclus cinclus, assembly GCF_963662255.1. NCBI lineage: Eukaryota > Metazoa > Chordata > Aves > Passeriformes > Cinclidae > Cinclus > Cinclus cinclus. The sequence continues at coordinate 42,624,043 of NC_085050.1, read as the reverse complement.
ATAGAAGGAAGCACATTCTTGATAAAGTCACACAAGTTCACTACTGGCACTGAGTTTTACAGTATTTTGGTCCCATTATTAGAACAGCAGTAGGGGAGAAAATGCCTCTTAACAGAAGGTAACCAAGTGTTTCAAGTTTTGTGCTACACTGAACAGTTAGAAATTACAGTGACCAAGTAGTTCAAACGAGATTGCTTCTCAAATATTTGAAAAATTGAATCAGTTCTGATCAATACTGGTGTCCAATTTTTGCTCAGTCACTCAACTGTGATCTTGATCTGCTTCCTCAACAATAGTAATAAATTACAGATGAGATCACCAGGCAAGCCAAATGGTAAGCTATTCACTACTAGAGGCTACATTTAATACATTCAGTTTTAATGAATCTCAGAGGTTTTTGTGGCATTCCACTGCCACAAGAGGAACTGTATCCTAAAGGATACTATAAAAGCTTTCAGTCCAACATCTGCCAAGAGCCCAGCCTTTTCCATGTATGGTACTGTAAACAGAAGCTCTCTTTGAGGAATTTACTATGCTGGGAGAACAAGTTCCACACATTCCTCAGCAAGAACCTCATGCTGCACAGGAAGCCAAGAAGCACACATCAACATACCACACAACCATATGTGCACACTTTGATCTTTGTAAACAAGTTAACATCGGTTCAACTCCAACTATGCAAAACTTCACGTGCTAAAAGTATTGCCTATAATAACATAACACAAAATACTTCAACTGAATGTAACTGTGACCTCCTTCCAAAGCAAAAGTAATTACAGAGGCTTCTTTGAAATTAACATTCACATTGCAAAATATATCTCGAGCACTTTGGAAGAAAGAAAACCCCGCCTTTTATTTTCTCCAAATTACAGAATATTGGCTTGGGAATGTGGACTCCCACAGAATGACGAAGCAAGAGGCTAGAAATTAGAGCCTAAACCAGCATTAATCAAGTCAAAGTTGCTTCAGTATCTTCAGATGTGGCAAATGTTGTCAAAGCTCAGGATATAAAACAGCAGTAATTCACCCTCTCTACCCACAAGGCACAGAGGAGATGTGCTGGCCTCCTTCTGTAGCAGCCAGTCTCCCACTAATGCCCAAACACCCTTAAAAAACTGCTGTAAGATGTTTGTGGGAGGACAACTGAAACCAATACTTAAAAATCAAACAAACACAAGTCTTTACAAAAAAAATATAGGAGGCTGTCAGGAAAGTCTTGACTTGAATTAACTTGCTTCATAAAGCCTCTTAATGAAAAGTGTGGATGACATTTATCAAATAGCTTTACTAAGTATTATTTGCATGTGTTGTACATAATGCATCTAAAATTTCCACACAAAAGCAAGCACAAACTGAAACAGAAGCTGAAAAACAGACTCTGCTCTCATGATTACAATAGTACATAAATTATTTCATCAATATATGGGCTTGTACTCCATACGTAAAGCATTTATTTCTAGTCCAAAAGTTCAAAAAGAAAACAAATCGACAATAGACAGAAATTGGACAGAACAAATAGAAATACACTAAGCAGACATACAAGGAGGAAGCGTTAGAAAACTAAAGGCAAGAAAAGAATGCAGTGACAGCCAGTTTGAGGAAGGGTACACAAGAGTAATAGTATGTGGTTACCAAAATTACTGTTCCTTTGCCTTGTTAGTGCATTAACATATATGGTTTTTAATGACAAAGTATCATACCTTAGCTGATGCTCTCTCAGATTAGACAATGCTTCCATTCCATGTAAATATGAATACACAATCTCCAAGTCCTACAAAAATAAGGAAAACATTTTTAGTATTCTCAGTTTGGTACAAGCTGTTAAAATACTGGTATTAAAAGCATCCAAAGCTCTCTTAACAGGGCTAGTAGGGACACTTCCAGGAGGTTAAAGGCAAACTGCAGGAACACCTTTGATTATAACCTGGAACCTCACATGAGAAATAATGACAGCATGTCCATGTCAAATACAGAAACCTTTCTGCTTTTGCTGTCATTACTCTATGTCTGGGAAACAAGCCTAGTCCAGAATTACAGTGAACTGTTTTGCAACTATCACAGTCCTGCTTTCCAAAGCCAACATCCCCAAAACTTTTATTTACTTTGTAAAACAAGGTCATAAGAAATCAGTCTTGTCATGTTCAGGGGAAAAGAATAGAAAAAAAAAATACATCACAGTCTAACAAAATATCCAATTGTACAGATATTTCTAAAATTGTATCCTCTTCAAACGAAAGATAATCCACAATCTTAAATGAGTTAAAAAAAAAAAAGCTGGCATGAACAGAAAATGATTGGCATGAGATAATAAGAAAAACCAAATATGATCCCAGTTATAATATGGTGAAGTCTTACATTCAACCATAGTGGACCTCCAATATCCAGCTGACAAAACATTAATAAAGATATGAAAACAACATCCAAGACTAAAACATCCTAAAATGCAACTGTAGAAACACTAATGCCAGGCTAGAGGCTTTGTTCTAGTTATACTTAAAAGAACTGCAGCATTTAAGAGAAAGCTTCAGTGAAGCCAACAACCTCAATTTAGAGTGATTTAACTTTGGATCATGGATTTCATGCTGTTTTATCATCTTTTTTCTTATTTTAGAACTTGCTAGTTGAGAGACAAAGTATGATCCATAATTCATTTAAAAATCAGAGCAACAGTTCACAACCACAAGCTGAGGCTGACAAAGTTGAAAATAAACTAGCACCAACACAACTTTAATAACTTATTGTGAGAAGATGTTTTTTCAAGTAATGGAATATATCAAAGCTAGAAATTTATGAAAGGTTGATCACTATGAAGTACTTGTGAATTAAAAATTGCCTGAAAAGTAGAGAAATATTTGTTTTCAGACACAATGAATGAATGTTCTTTGGGCAAAGACAAAGAATTGACATTGCAGAGAGAACTTGAATTTAAGAAAGAAAAAGTAAACCCCCGTTAAATATATTAAATGCAGAAATATGCTGTACTTGTTAAAACCATAGTACAGATCAGAAAAGATACCAGGAGCTACATTCAGTGGCTAAGGCTAAATAGAGGTCTCTCATTCTGTAGCAAAAATAATGTTTTTCTCACAGTGGAAAGGGCAAATGTTCAGTTTGAAAAAGCAGAAGAAACACACAAGCCAAAGTGCTGCAATTTCACTTCAATTTTGGCCCTTCTGTTCCCTGCCCTCTAGAGGCCTTGGTCCTTGGGAGAGAAAAGGACACATCAAAGACAAAAGTAATTATGCATGTATTGGGATGGAGGGACTCTGCACATAGAAGGTTCTGAAGAGAAAATACAGTAGTGGCTCGTCTTTTTACTTTTTTTTCATACAAATTATAGCATGTGAACAGACATGTCTGCTGTAGTCAGTGACCTGCTCACTCGCCAGGCTGGCTGGAGGTGAGCAGAGGCTCCGGGGAGCCCTGTGCTGGCGGCAGGGTAAGATGCAAGCCAGACAGTCCCTGTGGCACCACTGCTGCTCATCCAGACGCGCCAGGCTCCACGGCACAGGCTGACAGCTGCCCTGGGAAGCAGGGAGGGGACCACTGAGGATCAGATGCTTGTAGCAGCATCTTGCACGGAAAACAGCTTGGCCAGAAAAGTGCTGCCTTAACTCATTTCCAGCAAGTCTCTCTAACAACAAGGGGAGAAAAAGAGAGTAACCTTCTGCCAGCATCTTGCACTGAGGTTTCTTTGGAATGGCAGAGACTATCTACTGTAAAGTATTAACAGAAGACTAGAGAAACAATTAAGGATGCTAGCTTATAGACCCAGGAGTGGACCCGTGGGCACGTGGCTTCCAAAACTGATGGGTGACACAAACCCAGTGACCAACCCTACAGATGAACAAAGGAGTGATGAGCACAGGTTGTGTTCTGAGAAAAATGCAGCTGAAGTGACTCAGTGCAGGGGGAATGCATTAAATCAGGGAAAGGAGTCATAGAACCATAGAACGGTTTGGGTTAAAAGGGATGTTAAATATCATCGTTCCAACACCCCTGCCATGGCCAGGGTCTACTTGCACTAGATAAGGTGGTTCAAAACCTCATCCAGCCCAGCCTTAAGTCATTCTGACCAATTTCACAAGCAACAAGATATGTTTAGTGAACTCTTTGTTCTAAAGTAAGTCATTCCCTTTCAAAATACAAGCATATTTGTCAAATACTTGCAAAAACATCCCATAGGTCCCCAGATGAGGAACTGCAGATGGTGAAGATCCTTGACTAAAAAGAAAAGAAACAAAATAAAAGATAAAAAGAGGTTAAAAAAGATCTAAAGAATTCTAATAAAAGGGAGAGGTGAGGAAAAAAAAACACAATTAATGAAGTGTTTACTTGTGCTTCCATCATAGTTGCTGGCTAAAGATACCTCGTTACTGAGATAAGTAAGGTAAGAGGCTTTTTTTCGATTTGGAAGAAAAAAAAAATTCTAACATCTCAGCTGCCACACACTGGATGTTTCGACAAGTGCCCAAGGGAGCTGCTACCCATTCCTTAAGCGGTATTTCCAGAGGTGTCTGGCAGGGAACAGCTCCCTCTAGCACCAGAAGTTGAGCATTGAAATTGAAGTAACAAACTGCAACACCCCTTTCAATCAACTCCTCCATAATACTGCAAAGTACAAAAAACTACAATAGAGTCCGAAGAGCAAATACATATTCATATGTGGTCAGTAGGCTCTGCACACTTCCAGTCAGCCTGCAGCATTGAAGAGCAGGAAGGCAATTTAAAAAAAAAATACATCAGAATATCAAGTTATTGTTGTTAGGCCACATCAGTTTTCCTTTTATCTCAGGAAAAACTACACTGTGCTTACTTGGCAAAAATACTCATTATGGAACACCAACAGCTCTTCCAACTTTTTAATTCAAAGTGACTTGAGAGAATCCAAGAGTTATTTGGAAACATCAGTGCCAAGTACTGCAATACCCTAAGCAGATTCCAAGTGCTTGAAATTAAACCATTTCACAAAAACGACACACACACATAAACTTAGGCATGTAAACTATGAAAGTTTTTGATTTAGATATTCAAGACACTTGACAAAAGTTAAACTTCTAAATTTCTGGGGAAAAGAACTCTGTCTTTAAAGGACATGACACGCCTACATGATTTATGCCAACTAGTTAAGCAAAACCCTTAAAGCAGCAGCTAAATTTAATCCCACTGTGATTTACACAAACATTTCTGCCAGTTCGCAGTGTCCCTGAAAGCTGCCTCTAGCTAAAGCACAGGATATGTACAAGTAGGCAAGTGACAAGAGCACAGATGCTTCCTTGGGTGCTGTTTTCACAAGGCATGTGCCCAAATAACCAGCGGAGGGCAGAGCGAGCCACCGAAACCTCAGAGAACGTCATTCTCCCCAGCTTCTCCCTTCATCGCTCCCGAATATAAACTTGGTCAAGTTGGAACACGCCAAGAGGAGCAACGCTGATCATCACCACTGCAACTGGTTAAATATTCTGCTACAGGAAGGACTACTTATCCAAAAGCGCAGAGAAACTACCAGCTTTCTGCTTTCTAGGTTTATCCAACCACCAGAATTTAAAAAAAAAAAAAAAAAAAAAAAAAAAAAAAAAAAAAAAAAATAAAGGGAAAAAAAAAAAAGGCAAAAGCCGTGCAAAGGCTCAGCTGTTCTCGCTACACAAAGGTCGCGGCAACAGCTTGAAAAAAACATGGCAATAAAACTCCAAACCCAAAAATTAAATGCAAAGCACAAATTAGTAAAGCTTTTAAAACATGTTTTTATTTAAATGAAAGCTGTAAAACTGAAATCTAATCTACACTTAAATCTGTACTGCAGCCAAAGTCATATGCTTGAGTTGCTGTGTGGGAAGCAGCACAAAATTTGTTTAATTCAGTGTTATTTCTTAATTTACTTGTTTCTGTAGTGTCAGATGGGTCACTTTAAAGTTCTGACGGTACACTGAAACAAAACAGAGATATTGAAGTTTTAACACAGCTCAACTTCAATTAGATCTGCAGAAACATATTGGTCTGCAACCTTACCTCTGCTCTCCATACTAATAAAAATCTGTCTATGTTTATGCCCAGATTTTCTATCCATTTGATTGTGCTTCAAACATGCTTGCCAGTTACACAAGCCAAAGAAACCCAAATCAGAATGCTGGCCCCAAATTCATACTTAATGAAGATATTTTTACTTTATTAACATGACAGGGATGTGAAAATTTGCTATTTTGGACAGAAAAAACTTAAACCTCTCTAAAAATTGCAAGCTTACACTGACTGCAGTCCTGTTTTGCATTAAGGTGTGAAACTACAGGCCAAACTCAACTATTCATCCTTGCCACAGTTAAGCAAAACCCTGAGAAATTCATTGCTCTCCAAGTAAGAAATTCACTCATTTCTGTGATGTGGCAAGCAAGCAGAGAGCATCTTTCATCTCGTAATAGTTTGGTTTCTTTCAAATCAAAAGGCAAAAATAAAATAAAAAACAAGCTAATGTCTTGATTCATGGTCTTGAAGGATAGGTAAAAAAGTAACTTTCCAAAGCACCCAATATTCACCTGAGGCTCAACAAGATCTGCTTGCTGAGAGTATATTGAAAGAGTATTTTGAAAAGCTGATCTCTTAAAAACAACCTTTCTTCAGCTCACACTCAGCCAACCACCAGGAGACCCAGGCTCCAAGGGGAGGGGCTGTAGTCACTCCCCATCTCACAGGGCCACTCCAGACACACTCCAAGCCCAAGTTTCACTGCTGTGAAGACAGGAGGTCCCACCTGGTCCCTCCATGCTGATTCCTGCCACCTCCCCAGCCCCAGGGTGAGCACCTGCTCACAGGGACCCTGCTCAACTTCGAGCTGCTCTCTTGGCAGCATTGAGACCCATAATCTCAGTGTCAAGGTCATGGAGGCAAATCTGATGCAGCCTGGAGGAGGTGGGACCTCAAAAGCTTTGATGGGTTCCAACAGACCATGAAACTGCTGGCAAGAAGAGAGGCATTTCTGTATGGCTGACTGAATAGTTATTTTAGCTCAGACTGGGACCTTCCCAAATTTTGATGCACTAACAAGAACAGCAATGCCAAGTTTTTTCTTCTTATTGAGCAATGAATCCAAAGAGCAACAATGCAAACCCAGGTTGCTGAAGTCCTGCCTCTCTTTCATTGCAGCTGTAGGATCCTGTCTTTTTCCCTTTCCTTCACACACCCAGCATCTGAAATCACAAGTCTCAGCCACTAGAGTAGCTATACAAAGCACTTACATTCCTTTTTTTTTTTCCCCTCTACTATTGATTTAGCACTGGCCTGTCTGGCTGCCTGAACTGGCTCACCCAAGCCAAAGCAGTCACCAAAAGAAAGAGACTGGATTACAGCAACAGCAATCCCATCTGGCTTACCCAAAAACTTCCATGTGCGCAGAAGAGCTGTGGCCACTCCCATGTAGGTTTGTTCACATCTGTTTCACACTAAAATGCCAGGCTTCCACCCAGAGCAGCTCAGGAGATGACACAAGTCACTGCCTTCAGAGACAGCAAGGTATGCAGGCAGGCAGGCAGGCAGGCAGGGCAGGGCAGGTGGAGGGGGAATACATCAGCTACACCAGCCAAACCTCCCTCTGCAGGCAAGACCTGAGGAGGACTAAACACTCACCCAAGGGTGAGCTCATACTTTGCAAACAGTGACCTGCAAAATATAGGAGCAAACCACAAAACCTGACTACCACAGTGACAGAAAAATCCAGTATTGCTGATACCAAAATCACTGCCATGCACACATGAAGATGAATATTTCATTTTCATCTCCGGTGTGCCAGCAGTGGAAAAAAACCTGAATGCACTGATAACTGCTGTGCAGGAGCATGCCCAGGTACGTATACACTTATCACTGAGCCATAAAGGGATTAAAAAGAAGTATTTGTCTGCAAATTTCTAACATTCTTTTTCTTACACCAGGACCTTTAAATTCAGGTGGGGGTGCTGCCACATGGGAAGCCTGCCAGTATCCAACCTATTATACTACCAATTTAAAGTAAATTTTTCTTTTTAACTTCACTGTAAGCGACAACAACATTTCTCCACAAGACATTCTTACTATTGCACATAAAGATCCATGGCTTAAAATAAGCTAAATCCTAAATTATTGGAAATAATTTATTGATGCTGAATTGGCAGCTATACAAAAATAAATACTTATGTGAAATTACATACATTTAATAGCCCTCATTGGAACTTACATGAATGAAATTCCATGGGTTAAGTTTTAAGGAAGAACATAAGTTTTGTCAATTTACCTGAAAGTTCTGAAAAATCTTATCATCTTAACTTGTATGGATTGATCGCAACTAACATGCAATACATTCTGGGGAATTCATGACAAAACATCACTCCACAGCAACCAGGCCTGACTAAGCTTGGGAATCAGCCTTCACCAGAAGGCCATCCAGCCAACCCAAGCCTTCACTTCCCCTAGGCAGTGGAAAAAGAGATATTGTATTGATCTTGTTAAGAGTTGTTGACACACAAAAAATGTTATTTTTAACACCACCATGGGGAGTTCTGGGTTACAGGTGGAATTTTTAAACTGGATTAGAAACACAAGGAACAGGCGATTTTAATCTGGAACTAAGCACCCATGCGTTAAGCTAATCAGGAACAACTCCAAAACCCCACAAGGAAAAAATCCCATTTTCCTGGGAGTAGTCCCAGTACAGAACAGAAACAAGTTTTTCCAAAGATTTAACTGAATTACTGCTTCAGTGTCAGATGCTGGAGAAACACCATAGGACCACAGTAAAGTAACTGCAGAGAAATATGATGTTTCAGCAGGGCACTGAAATCAGCTTTCCTGTCTTTGAAAGATACTTTATTTCTTTTGTGAATTATTCTCTTTCTGAAGAGCTTCCCTCAAAGGACAATTTCATTACATGCTCATTTCTGCCTTTTAAAATTTTTTTTCTAATTGGAAGTGTACAAAAATGAGTTGGAAGGTTCAACGACCCACCCACACCAACAGACTTTTAACACTGTCTCAAAAGGAGTCCGATTGATTCAACACATCCTGCTGGTCATAAAGCTTTCAGCAGAATAAAGCGGGAAAAAAAATTAAGGCATTCATTATTATAATCATCCCATAAAATGAGGGGATGAACAGGGAAAGGGTAGACGGGAAATTAAAGCCTGCCATGCTGTTGAAGTCCATGAGCAAACTAATGAGCATAGGAAATTACAGGGTAGTGCAGTGCATTTCTTTTCTGCTTTCTGGACTTTCAGAAGTCAGACAATTAAATGCTTAACACAAAAGCCCAGGTTCTACAGTCAGAAATCCAAAGGTTCATAGCATGTCCAAATGCAAGAAAAACAGTTCCACCACAAAAGATGGCTCCTACTGGCAGCATAGTCCATAATTACAGAAGGCATTTCAGTTATTCACCATTGAAAATATATGTAGCTGTCTTTTTGCATCTTTTCAATATTTATTGCCAGTAGTTGGTGGTTTGTATTAAGGCTGCTAAATCCATTTTCACATTCCTTGCACAAATATTCACATATTTTGTTGCAGAAGGGTTTATTTAATGCTAAGGAGAGTTTCAAATTGTTTTGAGACAGGGTTATTTAACCCATATTTTTCATTAACTATATAAAATAACACCCAGTATCGTATTAAACAAAAATCGATCTTGCACTTACAAAAAGATCAGCTACTAAACATGGTGGTACATATTTTTAAACAACTTCTTGTAGCAGAGACCAACTCTATGTAAGTTTATTCAAATATATAGTACTACAATGATTAGCAGCTTTCACTTTAAAAAAAAAATATATGTTCTTTTAAAAAATTATCAGGAACTGAAAAGGGAAAAAAAATGAAGTGATACGCAAATGTTCTGGAGTTAATAGTCAAAAAGTAACTCCAAGTTGGCACCAAGTTGTGATGGCAGAAGCACTTGAAAGGACATCAGCCTAGAGATCAACATCACAGAAAACAACTAAGGTGGCTACAAAAAGATGATCATAGTGAATCACCTAAGGTTGCCTTCTGAAAATTGGGTCAATAATTAGCTGTGCTTAGATGATTCCCCCAGAGCTGTGAGAGCAAGATTATAACAGTCCTCAGATACTTTTAGTGGTGGGTTTGGGGGCTTTTTAAGAATGCTTAATTAGTCTCTAAGTTTCAAAGCAGGCAGGTTAATATCCATAATACCAGGTTACTCACAAGGACTATAGTTCACACAACTTAGGAAAAACTAAACTAGTCAAACAACTTGTCATGAAGGAAGCACATCACTACAAAGTTGACCTAGATGAAATAATCATACCAATTCCCTTATATTGGGTAAGGGCAATCTATTTTCTGATAAAAAAAATAAGCTTCTGTAAAGCCTAGGTCCTGGTACTTCAACATCATAGCCACAGCTATTACTTCTTCAAATGCATCATTAAAAGTGTTATGATCATTACAAAAATCCCAACAACATGCGCTTTTTAGCGTACTGGTATTCACGGTGGATGAACACATGGTGGACCAGATGTGTTAAATAGGGTCAGTATTCCAAATCATGAGCAAAAATGTCACAGTGACATAGAAGAGGTGCCATACATCAATTGATATGTCGTCATTGCCCCTGTGAATACTTTAAGCTTCCATAGTGAACAAACTGCAAATTCAGTACCAGGGTAAGGAAGAAATGTGCCTGAGCTGATGAAAGGGTAACCCAGTAAGCTACCTCTGCACAATTACCTGCGATCTTCTTTCTGCATCTAAAGGTGTAACAGTCCCAACTGCTCACATTTAACCATTTAACTTCTCAGACATAACTGCATTACACCTTGCTTTTAAAACAAGACCTTGGAACCACCCTTCTTGTGCTTTTGGGAAGGAGCAGCCCAGCAATGAAATGGGGGTTTCAGCATTGTCCCAAGTGCTGAATGTCATCACCCTTCACCCTCTGGTTTGTGCATTTTCTCCCTTGCCAACCAAAACCAAACAAACCCCAAAACTACCCAGGAACACAAGCTCCACCCTTGTCAAGAAAAATCAGTTCCGAACCCAGCCAGCAATACACTCCTTTCAGAACTACCCAGAGCATCAGGGCCACCTCCACTTTGTAAACTGGAGTTTCCCAGAAGCCCATGATGCTAGGGGAGACCCTGACCGCTCCCTCCAGAGGTTACTCGTCACAAACCATCACCACTGAGCTGGGCTTCAGCAGTGAGGAGCTCCAGGCTGCAGCTCACTCCTGGCTTACTACCATGACAGCTCACATCCAGAAACAAAAGGAACCTGCACGTGTTGAGAACTGTGCTCTGCCAGGATTTACTATGAAAACATCTCAGTAGTACTATAATCAACAGAAAATACAGTGACTTGTTTTCTGTGGCTGGCTTACAGTCATTTTATATTGCTGGCTTACAACCAACCAAAACAAAAACACAAAACAAAACAAGAGTTCCCCTTTCCAACCACAAAGGCAACAGTGGGTATTTTCTGAAGTAAAACTGCACTATTTATTTCTGATTTTGAGAGCTTGGGGTTTTTTTAATTGGAAATAATTTGTTCAGTTTCTTCGTATTTATGATTTTTTTTTAAAAAGCAGATACATTAAAATCATAAGAGGGAGAAAATATTACACTGCAACTAATTTAAAAAGTTTATAACCCAATACATATCCTTTATGTTCACATTTTTAAAGAAAGCCTTAAAATTCATTTAGGCAGATAGCATTTTCCCAGAAGTTAGACACACAAGATTGCCAAGAGTCATGCTCTTTTCATGCCTTTATTTTTTCTAGCAGATACATTTCCAGCATACTTCAGAGCATTGCTTCCAAGAGATATAAATCTTACTTGAAGCATCAACAGTAGGTCACATATAAATTATTTCCAGGCTATCAGGCAAATGATCACACTGAAGTACATATTTGCATGTCAAATGATTCCTCACCCAAAAATTAATCACAAAACCTACTGGTGGTCACATCCTTCCAGAGCTGGCATTACTCCTCTGTGTAAAGAAGGCAAACAGATAACTAAAGTCCTAAAGTACTTTCCACAGACTAATCATTAAGTCTGAATTTATTTCTTAGCTCAAGTATTTTCTGAAAGAGACTGCATTTAATAACTCCAAATTATTCTCTTTTGGGATTTCTTTGAGGTTTTTTTTTCCTGTTCCTATAACCAATGGTAGAATTCTGAGAGGGATGTAAGTTTCAGGTTTCTTTTTTTGAGTATTACTCAGGGTTGAATCGATTTCCGTATTTCAGATGGGGAAATACTGGGGACACTGCTTTGATCTGACTTCAGCATACGTTTTCACTCTTAGAGAACACCAATCACCTAAGAAATGGGTGCACTACAAATGGGCAAACATCCACAGAGGTCAAGCTTCTGTAGGATCATGGTGGTGGTGAAGCATGGCCCCTCTCGGGCCACCGCACTGCAATGCAAATGCAGCTCCAAGTACCATAAAACCAGATGGGAAACACAAGCTTCCAGTGCTGAATGGGTTGGACTTCCATAAATTCAGGCTTGATTATTCTGTGGAAAGTACTCTAGAACTTTAGTTGTTTGCTTGTCTCCTTTACACAGAGGAGCAATGTCTGCTCTGGAAGGATGTAACCGCCACTTTTGAGATTAATATGCTCTCTCAGGCACTGGGAGAGGATCTGACACCTCAGCGAGCAAACCCCACTTGGCACAGCTGCCTCCCCTCTGTCTTGGGCTTATGCTGTGACCCTTTAATGGTCCAAGTCCAACAAGCAGAAGTTATGCAGGCACCCACAGACGGTCCACATGACACTGCACCAGCACCAGGGCACTTGAGACCACCCTGGCTGGGTGGCAGAGTAGGCGGATGAGCTGGGGTCAGCTCATCTGCTCTGCCTGTTAAGGTGCAGTGACACAGAGCAGCTGCAGCTGAAGTACCACATTACTGCCCTTACAGAGAAGGACTTGAGTGTCTTGGTTCAGTCTTACCTGGCACAGCACTCACAAGGGAAAATCATCAGGAACCACATGGGAGTTTAAAGAACATAAGGGAAGTCACACAGAGTGAAACTTCACTCTGCCATCCACTAAAAGAAAAATCCCTTCTGGAGAGAACAAACCATTCAGCTGGTTTGGCTGTACTGTTAAACCATAGGAGAGAATCTGGAACCACCCTTCTCAAACATCCCCCATCAGCAGCTCTAGATAGCTCTTTCTCAGCTCTTTGAAATCCTTTTCATCTCCTCATACCTGCTGAAGGCATCCATCAGATCCAAATCCACTTCCATGCTTCAGACAGCTCAACCCCAAGACCAAACACCTATACCGTGTGTCAAATAGCCAGCTCCATGTCTTAAACGCTGCATTTGTACCTCAGATTGCAGTTGGTCACACAGACCTGATTTTCACTCACTATCACAAATAGGAGATTCTGAAAAGGCTGGAAGCTGTGAATTAAGCTGATCTGACACATACTCTGTTCCTTGACTTGGCTGGCTCTGTGTTTTTCAATAACTCTACCAACAACCATAAAGAGATAGAAATATTGCCAGTTATTTTTTGGTGACCAGACACTTCCCAGTTAAGAATACAAAGCAACACAACAGCAGTGACTCCTCTAGGCTGGCCTACAAACCATCTACTGAACTAGAGTTTAATTTCTACAAACTGCTAGTGAGATATGTGGTTGTCATATCACAGCTGATATTTTTTCTTTTTCTAATGAAGTTCAGAAAAGTCCCTCCATATGTTATACTCGTTTCTCTCCCCAGAAGCCCCAACAAAGACGGACATTCACAAGTCAGCAGGTGGTGCAGTCTCCAAAGGACCAACAGCAAATGTTGCAGGATTGAAAATCCAAACACACCGACACATGAAAACCCTGTCCACAGGACAACAGCAGGCAGCCTTCTCAGAATCTTAATCTAAGACATATTAAAAGGCAAGAGGTTTTTCCATAGTCTTTCCAGAGGAGGACCATATGTCACATGCTTTGCTCAGTGCAAGTTAAACACGTTAGAGATATAACACTGAATTCCTCTTGTATAATAAAATACACACCCCTTGGTTTCATAACAGAGTATTTTGACCTAGTTCTCAAGCATCATTTTTTATAAACTTCTAACCAGTTTGTGATACGTAAAAAACTTACCGGTTGATTTGCAAACTAATTTAGACCGAGCATATGACAGCCATCCACTTACAAAATCTTAACAAGATACTGCTTTATCAACTCCTGAGCAAAGGACATTTGTTCTTAAACCAAGTGCATGCCTTCATAGCAGCTTTAAATCACGTGTTGTCTCCAAAATCAGACATTAAAGGTATGCACATTCCTCATCAGAGATTACTGCTTATCTCCCGAGTCTGACAACTCACTCTTAACATTAAAAACAACTCCAAACAGAGCTCAGGTAAGGCATGGCAGTGGAATATCACACCCCTCCCAAAAGCACTCAGATGGACAATAGGCGCAATCTCTGCCATCGGAACACCACACAGTGGCAAGAGCCCTTTGCAATTAAGAACCCAACTCTAAGCAGATTTGCGCACCATGTCACTATCTAAGCATTCCTAAGAGTCTACTAATAAATATGACCAAAGTTAACTAGCTGCGTGCATAGCCCTCGAATGTCCTAAAACATAGAAGGAACAAACACCCACGTTTTTTCCCCGAGTCTGCCACAAGAACATAGGAGTGACAAACGCTATTTCAAACAGCAGTAAACCTTTCTAAACCTTTCCTCAAGATACAACGGCCTGTGGTGATGCTGGATGAAAAAAAAAAAAAAAAAAAAAAAAAAGGAGACCCACGCAGAAACACTACCACCTCCTCCAAGAGCCTTACTCCAGGAACATCTGTTGGGATAGGTGGATGGACCACGCTCACCAGTGAATCTGAGCTTTGGGCAAAGATGAAGAGGGATGAGAGGGATCATTAGTGACAGTGACTAACAGCAGAGGGCTCCTGCAAAGGCTGGCCATGGTGACTGAGGTAGATGGCTGCAGAGGGATGAGAGGGCAAAGCATAAGGACACCACACCTGTGGTGTTCAGCACGAGGAAATGAGACCCAGGCAGGTTTATTATTAGTTCTGGCCTCCATGGCTGTCTGTTAGTACCAACAGAGCTAATCACTGTTTTCGCTCTCTGCTCCCCAACCCCACTTGGAAGAACTCATTAAGTCAGGAGTCAGGCAATACCCACAAGAGCCTCCACTACATTTAGACAGCACTTCTCTGCTGGAGAAATAAGCCACAGAAACTGTGGAAAGTAAGATGCAGAAGGCAGATCCACAGGGAGTCAGCTCAGGAGCAACACAACTGGATCAAAACTAGCTCTGTGGAAATCCAAGGTGCTTTCTGCATCCTGTTCACTACCCCCAAGTTCAAAAATAAAGCCCAGTAGTTACACCATCCCTGCACCATCATGAGCTTTCCTCAGTGTGCCTGCTCCCTCTCAGCTAAAGCATCCTGCAGGACCTGACCTATCTTTGAAAAATTAACACAACACATGTAAACTGAAAGGGAAGCCTCTAAGTGTTAAGACTTTTTCCTTTGAAGACAACATTCTCAGTTACATTTAACACAAAACATTATTATTTTTAGTGTCACACATTAAGGACTGGCTTTTCTGTCAGATTTTATCTATTTAATCTGCAAGTGGTCTGCAGTGTCAGACGAATCATCTAGTTCAAGAAACAGTAGACTGCAAACTTTTCATCCACAACACAATACCAACAAGGGTTTTCAGATTATAAAGTCATTGTTTCTACATACAAGACCCATGCACTACAGCTGAGAGCTTCTGACAAACTAAGGTTTTACCTGTCACATTAGCCCCTCCACTTTACCTCCCCCACCTGCATTCTTAACCTACTTCAAAAGTTTGATTTTTTCAGAAAAACGTGAGGTTTTTTGCTCCTTTGTGAAACTATCAATTGCTGTAGACTGGCAACTATGTCTACCATTTGCTTTTTCCTCATCCTTATTGAAAGAAAATAATTTCTTATATTTCTAGTGTGTTCCCTTCCTTATTTTCAGCAATAATAGCATTTAGCCCTAACAGAGGCAGACACAGAGTTGATGGTCAGCATAGAAATGAATTAGAGGTCTCATAGTAGCTGCTAGAGGGAAAACAGCCCTAAAAAAAACTACCAGGGGAAGAAAGAACTTGTCACCTCTCTTGGCAGTCTCAAATACTAGAAAAAGTCTGAATTAATCCAGCAGCAGGTCCAAGACCCCACACATTTAATGGCGAGCCAAATCCTGTAAAATCTGGTAAAAGTTCTACAGAGTTTCCAGTTGTACTTTTAACTAAAGCTTTTTGGCACTTGCAAAGGTACAAAGAGCAGCCAGGGGCTCTAGAACAAACACATAAGCTGGATGTGTCCATGAAAACAACCAGCAATGCAATAATTGTCTTGTAAAATTTGTAAATACTTTGTTCTCAAACAGGGGACCCTGCAGCTTCAGTTAGCTCAGCCAGTTACTACATGATGCTAATAATGCCAAGGTTATGAGTTTGATCCCCATATGGGCTATTCACTTTAGAGTTGGACTCGATGATCCTTGTGAGTTCCTTCCAACTCAAAATATTCTGTGATTCCTTCCCTTCTGTACTTTGAGTGCACCAAGACTGCACTGCTTATGCTTTAATATTTATCTTCCCACAGCTGAATGGACTGAAAATAAGGCAAGATTTGGCTGTGGATCTCAGTCACAAATAACAAATTTAAGCTCTCTGCAGTTCGACTCCACTTTGGCCAAATACTATTTACTATTTACAAATAATAAATTTATTTATTATGTTACTACTTACATTTAATACATGTGCAGGCACAAAACCTGTCTTGCACACAGTTTGGAGGAACCTGTGCTCACAAGTGCCCTGCTAAATTTAAATTCTGCCCTGGAAGATTGTGAAGACCTTTTTGCAAACCTCCCAGAGACTGCCTGATGACTGCAAGCTATGTACTGATGCAGCACATGCACTAAGTGCTGTCTTCTGCCAGCTCTGCTCGGGTGGGTACTGGACAGATGAAAGACCACTCTGACAGACACAGACAGTTGTTCCTCCAGTTTCAACAGCAAGTTTTGCCAGAGGAGATTCCCCAGAGTTACAGTCATGATTTAGCTGGCTCTGCACAGTTGGCTGACCCAGGGGTCAAGGTCCGCACGTTTTTTTTTTACCATTGACTTGCACTTCCCTTTCTGCTTCTTTTTTTCTTGTTTTGTTTTTTTAAGACTTAAGAGTTAACTTACAAGTCAAGAACAGCAAATGCCTTTGTTTGTGTTTTGGGGGCTTTTTTGGGGATGGGGTTAATTATTGAAATACTACATTTTCATTTCAATATATGAAGAAGTCATAGATTTCTAACCTTAAATTACAGAGCAGCTTCCTTTCAAGGATATTTTGATTTTCTTTCCCACAGAACATGACAAGACTCTAAGCTCAAGCTTTAATGCAAGAAAACATACTCTCTGAAATTATTACCTTGCACTGTGAGCTTACAGAAGGTACCAGCCTAGTAAGAAGTAACAGGGTGGCTAGTTGAGTTTAGCTATTTACTAGGTTATGGTTACAGTCACACACAGGGCACATACAGAGCACACATAGCCACTAAAGTATATGGAAAGACCATTTGGCCTTTAGGGAACCAGCTGATAATTCCAGGCAGTTCGGGATCAACATGATATCCTTCACTGTATCATGGAGCTGGCAGAGGTGTCGGGCTCCTCTGGCATTTGGGGGAATGATCACAACTGTGAGGGCACAGGGAGGTGACAGGACAATGCTAGGCTTGGGCTACTTTAAGAAAGCCTACAGCTTTCTTCATTCTGTGCTTTCTGGAATTAGTTTTCTGGAGTTACTTCTAAGATATTAAATGTTTGGGGAATTAACTACATAATTTTGATGTTTTAAACAGAGGAATAAAGGACTTCCTGAGAAGCAGGGTTGTACAACAGATCCTTCAGCAATTCTCCTTTTCAAGCTTTGGCAATTGCTGATCACCTTGTGGCATTGGTATGGTCTCACTTGGTAACTGGGAATTTATCTAAGGCCAACTGGTCTTAGTTTTACTGCATGTGATTTACAGTTCCCAAGGGACAAGGGAAGAGAAACAAATACTGCATTCAATACTGATCCAGAGACATAACCAAAGAAATAACTACAAGTCACAGCAATAAACTAATGGAGTTGCAACACATGTGATTTCAGAAACTTTTCAAAAATTTCTCATCATTCTCTTCTTCATTTACTTAAACCTAAAAAGTGTTGGGGGAGGGGGGGGGAA
The DNA here is from genome assembly GCF_963662255.1 of Cinclus cinclus. NCBI lineage: Eukaryota > Metazoa > Chordata > Aves > Passeriformes > Cinclidae > Cinclus > Cinclus cinclus. Next base: position 42,605,798 of record NC_085050.1, on the reverse strand, counting down.
CATTTGGCAGAAGAAATTTTACTGGAATTGCAAAGGTTTATCAGCAAAGGCAACCTGAATTCAAGCTTAACTTTAGATGTTGTCAAGAAAAAAGACACTGAATACCATGCTAACAGCCTTACAGGAACTGATGAAACTTGCAAACCTGATCCAAAAGTCACACTATAATTCAGAGAAATGAGATACTAAGAGCTGAAGTTCTACATAAGAAAGGCACATATCAAAAAAGTTAATCAAGGACCCCATCTTTTATTACAACATATTTTTTCTTTTGATTGAAAAAAGAAGGCTTTTGTACACATCCTCCATATATCTCAATTTTTGTTGCTTATGAGTCCACTAACTAGTTTCAAACTTCTTTTATAGCATGGAAGATTTACAACAGAAAGAAATAATGAAGAAACTCAAACTGGAAGCAACAACCTTAGAGGCAGAGAATCACAAGGAAGGCATAAGTTGAGAACATCAAATACTTGAAAACACAAATATTTACACAGATTCTTAAACTCACAGAATAACTCTTTAAATATTAATAAAACCCAGACCTGTAAAGTACTTCATACCAACACAAATGACCTGAAACAAAAGATCAGCTTTTCCAGGCTTTCTAAATTAAAGTTAATATTTAATACAGTTTTCCTTAGCCCAGTAACTAAAAGTGAGTCCTACGTTAGCAAATCAGAGCATCCTACTTTCTTTCAAGCTATGAATATACTTTTGCATGTTAGAAATAAAAGGTGACCTCAAGAAAAATCGAGCTTTGCTAGTTTTTAAGTAAGTACAGCTTATCCAAATTCTCAGATCTTACAAAAAAAAAAAAAAAAACAAGCACTGCTTTTTTCTCTGATAGGTAGCATTTTGCCCAACAAACAAGGAAAGGACTAGCCCAAACTCTCATGGTGAGCTGGCAGAATGCTCCGGGACAGAAGAGCTGCAGGAGCTGGAGCATTTGGCAATGGAAGATCAGGAAGTCAGTATCTGGCTGTCTGACAAGACAATTTTCTGGCTGTAATCTCATTCTCTTAAGCAAATTAAAATAACAAAAAATGCTCTCATTGCCCTTATGGTTAACAGCATTTCATTCACTTGAACAGCCTGCTGTTTGAATCCTTAATATGACTATTACCAAGAATAAGTTTCATTTCCAACCTCAAACCAGCAGATCAAAGTCTCAGAATTCCCTCACAACATTGAGATGGTCCATCTAAGTCCAACTTAACTCCCAGAATGTGCTTTGTTGGTGAGTACATGCTTTATTGAAAACAACAACATTAATCACATATGGAAAAAGGGTTACGGATGGACCATTTACACAATGAACACAATAATCCTGACCAACCAGCATCACACAAAACTTTTCTTCTATTGTCTGTTCAGTTGATACTAAAAAGTAATCTAAAGTAGTCCAAAGCAATAGTAAAACATTGGAAATTCAATACTTGGAAGCAATCTACTGAAATAAGACTTACAACAAAACATACACAAGATTCCCATACAAGAAGTATTCCACTGCCCCTGCTGTCAATACTTTTCTCCAGAACACTCTATTAATAAAAGGCACGAAGAGGTAAATCAAAAAAGGCCTTTTTATAAGTATCAACTGTCAGCAAGAAAAGACCATGTGACTGTCTTAACTCCTAGGCACCATTCAACAAGAATCACATTACTGTAGAAATACATTTCAACATTAAAGCTCTTGATTTAGCCTCACTGTAGCTCAGAGTTTACAAGTAACCACAGTGAAATGACAGAAGATGCAATGAAGTGCCTGCACTTGTTAAAAGAAGTCTGTATTTGTTTCTTGCAATATCTCCTGCATGGACACTTCAGCACCAAATCCCATAGTTAATATGGTTTTAGAAGGTTATGCCTCAGGTCAGTATCTGGAAAAATACACTTAGATATTTATAAGCTTTTTACACAACATGAAAAGCAAAAGTAACCAAATAATACATGCGGTTGTTTACTACTTCACCATTACAACATCAGAAAAAAACAGTAACTGTTTTGAGACCAAGCACAAAGATGTCCTAATTACTGGAAATCCCTCAACAAACCTAAGCAGCAGAGCAAGATTAATAGTCACAAGACCCAGAGATTAATCTATTTACCAAAGAATCCGTGCAACAAAGCAGTCTAATACTAAGATTACTGAAGCTAGATTTTCAACAAGGGTCAAGAGACCTAAACACTGCAAAACATCTCCCTAATAATGACTTCTTATAAAACTAAAAATACACTCCAGAAGAAAAAGATATTACCTTGATGACTTCCATTTAAAACATCTAATTCAACAAGCAAAACTCTCTAGATGAATTCAATCAAGAGCCAAAATTATCACAAAACATATTACAATGCAAGCCAAGTAACAAGCTGACCAGTGAAATAAGTCCTTTGTTTTTAATTACATTAAAAGTACAAGAAACTTACCCAATTCCCACCCTCCTCCCCATAAAATAAGAAATCCTGTGTTGGAACAGCATAACCATCAGTACTAAACAGCATAACCAATCAATAAAATAAAGCCAAAATTTAATTGCTAATAAGAAAAAAAAGGTCTAAAACTCTAATTGTAAGAAATTATCTATTCAATACATTCCACAATTCAGACACGGGATTCTCTTCCAAAAGCATTTACTACTACTTTATAAGGAAAGAAAAACAACCAGCGTCAGATCTGGAACACAAACTTACTAAGTTTAATGTGTGTGTGCGCGCGTATATATATGTATATAAATTTTTTTTTTTTTAAAAGGCTGATCAAGTTGGCTGAACCAAGAGACAGCTCTGACACCGTCTGGATGATTGCCTGCCAGCAAGCATCACATATCAGCCTTCTAAATCCCAGTTCAATGAAAGGTGGTACAGTGAAATTCAGTAACCCAGAACCTGGAAAAAGACAATTCAAACTGGAAGTTTCAAGGGCTGTTGGAGTCTTTGTTGCATAGATTGTTTAAAAACATTCAGTCATCTTACCAAAGAATTCAGCAAATTTTATCGCTTCCACCAGGGACAGATAGCTTTCAAAAGACAAACTGGCTGTAAGCTACATGTATGCTAGAGAAGATGCCAGAGTTCCTGTATGTTGACCTTTCCACACTTAATTATTTAGTCAGAGACTTCCACTTGCACAGGTTTCAGAGGTATGTGCTTAAAAAAAAGAACATTTCACAAAAAAGACCTTAAACCAACCTAGCACTGTTGTCACTTGAGTTTGCACTAAATAAATAAATGCTAGCTCCTAATGCTCCTATCATCCTATAGTTTCATTCACTAATTTTGTTTTTTTTTTTTTAATTTGCACAGCATGAACTATATAAGAAACACCTTACAGCTCCTAAGAGCATGTGCTACACGAGGGGAGAACACACTGCACTGAGCTGCGTTCTGTGCTGCACAGGCTGTACCAACACCACTGAACGCCTGACTGAAATGGGACACAAAAAGAGCTAGCTGCTCATCCACAGACTTCCGGGGACCTATAATGAAGCTCAGACATTTTCCTCAGCATGGGAGAGCTCTCCCAGAAAGACAGAAATCATTCCTTCAATCTAGAGCATCCCACAGAAGAGAAAAAGGAAGATGACAACAGAAGGATTAACAACCTATTACAGCTCCCGAATTCCATGCTACAGATTCAGAGGTCAGACAGCTGGTCCCAGAGGAGCATTTCCTAGCTGAAAACTACCACCAGACAGCGTCACTCTCTCCCCAGTTGCCAACTGCCTGCCCCAGTGACGTGGGAGGACTGGACAGAGGCACCTGCTGGTGGCACAGCCAGGCACCCCCAGCACACAACCCACCCTGGGCAGTGGGGAAGGAAGAACGGGTTCCATGGTGGCAAAGGAATGCAACAGAGCAGGCATTTTTCCCCACAAACTGAACTTAATCAATGTTTAGGCCTCAGTCATCAGAAATTGCAGGCCTGTGGAAACTGGTATTTTATCAAGGCAAATGCTAAATACAATATAAGAATCCATGAGTAAACTCCAGGCTATCCTGTAACTGTCAGCACTGATAATTTCTTCATTTACACCTAGCTCAAGAGCCAGTTGCACCAGCCACATCTTCCAATTTTTGTGTTAAATAATTATCTTTAATAGTGCTTTTATGGTAGGTCTTCATTTTCCCACAGCCTCATTAACCAGGAGACTTGAAAACAATAGGTCTTATTGCATGCAAAGACAGAGGATGCAGCTGCTTCCATCTATAAATAAGATGTTGTTGTATCAGATGTGACTGCTATTGTTTCAGCAGTCCATTGGTTACATGAGATTAGAAGTAAGGGTCAAGGTGTATTTTTTTCCTTTCTTTGAATTGACAGGACCACTATCTTAAAAAAAAAAAAAAAGGACCAAAAAGGTGAACAAAAGACAAATTCAATAGTTTATACAAGTCTCATCTTTTCCAGGTTCTTGACATAAGACAAACCTGAACTGTAACAACAGAAACCACTGAACAGCTTTGTATTTTAATAATAATTTATGAGATTACAGGGCTGTTACATACTGTACATCCAGTGATACTTTAAAAGCACCTGTGGGAAAATGTAAATCTGAGCTTTCATTAAGATTTTTGTAGTTAATGGCCTATCTGTACATATTGACTCGTATTTAAATCATACCTCAGATTTTCAAGGAGGACAGAAGAAGCCTGGAATAAAAGACTGTATTACTCATCAACTGAGATGGCAGTTTAGGAACATTTCATTAGGAACATGAGTTTAGGATGGGCTTAACATATACCACACTCCCATCTTCAGCTCACTCCTGAGTGATGAAAAGAACAAGGGAGACAAAAGTAGGGAAGCACAAGAAAATCCAAAGTGCTTTCCGTACTGCTTTGTAAAACTGCATCTCAAGAAGACAAGGATGGATCCCAGGGGCATGAGTATTAGAAGATTCACAATGGAAGAAGGGGAAAAACAAAAAGACCACTTCCTACCCTTATCAGATAATAAAACTTCACTGATCCATTATCAAAGGCTTCTTCTCCGATGTACCTCTTCTCTTCTGATGACAGCAAATACTAAGCCATAACACCCCCTAATGCAAATTAGCACTATTATAAATTAAATTACATTAGAAACACTCAGACAGTTCATCAGTACTTTTAGTCTACAAAAGTATAATTTAAGGTTTTTTTTGAGAAAAGTGTATTAAGGTAACAGTACTGCACTGGCTATAGTACACTCGCCATTGGGATTTGGCTGCTCTATGTGTTACCCTGAAGCTGTTGGTGACAGAAGACAGTTCTGCTTTGGAAGAAGAGCAACACTCCTTGAAAAGCTCATATACCTCACCAAGATGTCTTCTAGTTCCCTCTTCCCAGCAGCTACTATCAGCCAGGCTACTCTACTGTAGGGGTGCACTCCAAATCTACAGAAAAACCCCATCCCTCAGAGAAAAACGTTTTCATTTTTCATAATCCATCTAGAGCACACACAGGAAATTAAATTCTAATTTAGCTTCAAATTCAGGGACACCTGAGCTGAAAAATACTGTACCTTCCCACACTGCCTCACTTTAAGATATATATGATGCATCTTCCTATGTCTATATGTAAGGAAGACAGACACACAGATATTCCTGACAAGCCATATACAACCTTTGTGGGTTTTTCTGTACTAAGCTTCATTCCACTGTAGCAAATTTGATTTAAGTTTTGGGTTTTCTTTGTGGAATTGAAAGGTGGGCAAAACAGAAACATGGTGGGGGCAGCAAGAAAAAAAAAAACAAAAAACTAAAAATAGGTTTACGGAGAAGAATTTTCAGAAGCACTTGAGGTGGAAACAAGCATTGCAGTCAGAATGAAAACTGTAAGCAATTCTGAGTAAAAAGCACAACCCAACAAGCCCAAAATGTGCTGATAATTTAGTGAATTCATTATAAATATAGGAAAAACACCTCTGAACACATTTCTGTTTTGCTTTTTAATCTCAAAAGTTATGTTGGAGGAAACTTTCTCTTATGTGCTTGCTAGCAGGAAACCCCTGTTTTTTACATTCAATAGCGCCAGAACCCTCCAGCATCAGTTAGTGACTGTGTTTAGCAGAAAAACATTACTTCCACCAACAGTAACAAAGTAACATCGGTATTCACCAAGTGCTTTACACTATTCTTCAGATAACTGACTTGCTTTTTATTAAAGAAAAGCATTAAAGGCTGCTAATACTAAGTTGTGCTGCCTGCACACATACTCATGCCTCTGACAAAAGTTCAAACAGAGGAACAAGCCTAGACTCAAAATTGAAGTCTGCACCAATTCACACAGACACAGATTACTGATGATCTACTATCCTTTTAGTCTAAAAGGTTAAAACCCCTTGAAAAAATCCTTTTAGTGATGAGTCATACAATCTACAGACATCTGGAACTATCGTTAAAAAATCCCATTTGAAAAGCGGATAAGTCATGCACTGGCTTTTAAGGGCAAACTATATGCACATCATACAACTCAATTATTTAAGTTCTCATATTTTTCAGAAAGGAGCATATTTTCCAATTCTTCTTGAAAACATAACATTGGAGTATCAATTCAAGTATTTCAATGACTTTCAATGACCATAGCTTGCAGATATATCAATAGTATACAGTAGCTATACAAGCTCATCAGCTAGACAGCTTGTCATCAAACATTAACTTTTTACAACAAGGTACTTAACATAATACTTACTTGCTACTAATCTTTTTCCTCAAAAAAGTATTCTTATTTTTGGACAAAGCCCTAGACAAGTTTCAAGCGTGCAGTTTTTAATAATGTTGTTTGCTTGTTTTCCCAACGCCCATCACACAAATTTCACCATTAAAAAAAAGATATTATGTAAACAAAGAACACTACAATGCTCATGAAGTGTCATCCACCCTAAAACAACAAAGAGGTATTTTTCAGGTTTCAGATCAAGTTAACCAAAGGAAAAAGAATGTCACTGCTTCAGCACATGCTCAAAGTACAGCAATTAGTATGGTGTGTCTACCAGAGAAAGGTATTGCAGCACCAAATTCATAACCTGAATTAGATACCATACACAATGTGACTGAACTGAGTACCTAGAAGTCCTTTTGTAAGACTTCTCCCTATAACAAGGCTATACAACATTCTCATTAGAAAGAAGTATTTCAGGCTGTCCAAATCTATAGCTCTCAGGTGACTTCTGGGCAGATTTTAATGTAGGTATTTCTTGTGTTCCTGTACAAAGCACCTCCTCCTCTAGTTATTTTTTTTCCTACTCCAACCACTATATGCATAAAATAGGCAGAGTCATATATCGTAGACACTGAGGTTGCTTTGTTATGTATGAGCTACTGCCAAAAGAAAGTAGCACTATAATAGCCACTTAAAATAGAGGGCATAATTTGAGCGAGTCAGCTGCAGCACAAACACAAAGGCACAGGGGTAAAAGGAAGCATCTTCCTTCCATCTTTCCTTACTGCATAAGGAAATATCACCTTCATCCCAGCAAAACAAACTCTATGGAAGAACAGCTATAGCAGTACAACCCCTCTGAGCACTTCTGCCAGAGAAAGACAGGAATATGAAAGATCATGAACTATACTGCTCTCCCTATTTTTTATTTCCCAAAGGTATCACAGTGTGAGCAAATTAAAGGAGTGTTCCTTCCTCCTCTCCTCTGCATGGCTCCCAGCCCCCATGGACTTGCTACACAAATGTTTATGTAGCCTTTTGAATTTATATATTTTTATTGTTTCTGCTTTAGAAAAAGTCCTATACTACTTAATTCACAAATAGCACAGACATCTCAGGTCAAATTTACTTTGTGCTTGTATCTGAGATTTGAATGCTGAAATGATGCAGAGAATATACAGATAATTACTAGCCCTACAACCTTTCACTGGATTTGGGGTCAATGAATAAGCATTTGCAATGTCTAAATTTTCTGTACAGTTATGCTGCACACTGAATAGTTATTGTCTCTTAAGATGAAAATGTGCTGTTCCAGAATGAGAACAAAAAAAATGTATCTTTCTTTCCTCGTCTATAAAAATACCTTTTTTCTTTTTCTTTTTTCCTTTTTCCTATTCTTTTATTTGAGCTGAATAGGCATTATCTCCTCAAGAGACTTTTGTAGATGTGCAAATTTAAATTTTCCCACTCATCTTCTGGAACACATACTTGCAGGTGCAAAATGTTAGAATTTAAGACTTACTGTTATTCTGCAGTAGCACACTGAGAAATGGTTTGACAGAGGTGTTCAACATCCTCTATAAAAAGGAAACCTTCTTGCTCAACTAATTCAAAGTTTTGCACTCAACCTAGAATCTCAAGAATTACAGATACACTACATTAATTTTACTAAATTAGGGTCATTATCTTCAACATTAAGTGCTTGAACATTCTTCAATTTCTTTAGGAATAACCATAATTTTAATGAGCAGCTCTTATACTGTTGTTCCTTTTACAATTACCAGATGAACTGGGGAAAAAGGTTAATAAGTCATTTCACACAAAATTGAATATTTGTGTGAACAAGGCTACATTTTTCTCCCTATCTGGCATCACCAATACTTAGCCTACAGCATTTGCTATGTGACAACTTGCCTATATGTTCCAGATAACAATGGTTTTGAAAAAAAACACTGATAGAACCAATGCAGCCTGCTCAAAAATTTGATCTACAAACACCCAAGGCATACACAGCTGCAATTTGATCATTTATTTATCCCTCAGAATAAAGGAAGGAGCATACAGGAGACCAAGAACAAAATGAGACACATGGCTTTCACATCTCTATTTTGGCAAAATCTCTTTACTTTCAGCCAGCAGGTGTTCACATCCATTTGCAGATGTTTCAGTGCTCAGACATTACCAATGCAGTGTCAGAACTCATTCTGCTGCACTGGTGTCTTAAAAGAGTAACAACAAATCTTGACAGGTCTTTTTGAATAATGTGTCTTTACTACCTTCCCATACTCCCAAGAAGTCATCTCCTCTCTTTCTTTCCATAAGCAGCTCCCTTAACAGCAGCCACAGTTTGTCGCCGGGACGTGACAGAAAGTAGTATCATCATAGATGAAACAGAGCTGAAAATTGCAAAGCAAACTAAACATCCAAAACTTCTTCAAGCACCTTAGCAGACAGTAAAGAAAGAATAATAGAATCATAGAATGGTTTGCGGATGAAAGGGACCTTAACAACTAGTTCTAACAATTCCAGGGATGGGGTACCCATAACTTCTCTGGAAACCTGTTCCAGTGCCTCACCACCCTCACAGCAACTTTTCCGAATAGCTAATCTAAACCTCATTGGTAGTTTGAAGTCATGCCCCCTTGTCTTGTCTTGCAAGTATTCTCTCCATTTTTGTCGGCAGGCTCCCTTCAAGTATTGGAAGGCAGCCAGTCACCCTGAAGTCCTCATTTTCAAGCTGAATAGTCTCAATTCTCTCAGTCCTTCCTCACAGAAGAGGTACACCATCCCTTAATCATCTTGGTGGCCTCTTCTGGACTTGCTCCAACAGGACCATGTCCTTCCTGTGCTGAGGACACAGAGCTGGATGCAGGGTTCCAGGTGGGGTCTCACCAGAGTGGGGCAGAGGGGCAGAATGCCCTCCCTGGCCCTGCTGCCCACACTGCTTTGGATGCAGCCCAGGACATGTTTGGCTTTCTGGGCTGTGAGTGTACATGGCTGGGTCATGTCCAGCCTCGCATCCACCAGCATCTCTCCAAGTCCTTCTTGGCAGGACTGCTCCTGACCTGCTCATCCCCAGCCTGTGTTAATACCAGGAATTTCACCAACCCAGGTGTAGCACCTTGGTCCTGTGAAGTCTCACAATGTTCCCATAAGTCCACTTCTCAAGCTGGTCCAGGTCCCTCTGGACAGCATCCCATCCTTCAAGTGTCTCACTGCACCACTCAGCTCAGTGTCATCTGCAAATTTGCTGAGGGTGCAAGAGCGCTGTTCCAAAATGTTTAATGGGAGATTATATCTAATCTTATTTATATCTTTACTAATAGCCATTAACAAAACACAACACTGGATGATATGGGTGGCAAAACAACAGTCATTAGGAGAAAAAAAATAGGATACAGAAGTGTAAACTACCAGATGCAAAACACAAGCAAAAGACACAAAGGACCAAGGTTGATGTTCTAAATCTGAGGGGCTGATCAAGCCCAAATTCACCCATGCTTGGGCTTCCAGTGGATCTGTCAAGTGATGGGCACATACACACAGGGCACAGAGCCCCTGCAGCAGCTTCACTGAAATATAGCACATAAGAAAACAGTCTTGTCAACTATTATTATCATATACAAGAATATAGAGATTTTGACCAAATGTAGAGGTCACAGGGAAGAATAAAAGTCATTACAACACATAGGCAACAATATACCCAAACCCACATTTTTAGTTATGTTTGGTTATGTTTTTTGGTGCTTTCTTAGACAGGATCCAGAAAGACAGATGGTTCTAACAAACACCACATAGAACACCACTACCACTGCAGCACCACATAGAACACTTGTAAATATGGAGAACATAACAAGTTACAAAGAAACAACAAAGCCAAATATTTAGTTAAAAGGGAATATAGCAAAGTAGTACAGAAAGGTACCACTGTAATATTTTCATTATTAAACTTTTCTCCCAATTATGCCTATGACAAATGAAAGCATTTAAAAAACATTCATACCTAATGAAAAAGCATTTATGAACTAATAATAAAGTATTTGCTTACTATTTGTAAGTCATGATAATGTGACAGTTTTGAGAGCCCATAATGTAGCCATGAGAGAAGTAGATACTATGATAACAGCAAAACTACTCAAGCCTTTCTATAAATGGCTCTCAAGATCCAATCTAGTAATTTCCTTCAGATTAATTTAAACCCAGGAGAGCTGCAGAGATTGTTCTGCAACAGAGTGTTCCCAAAATGCTGGTATAACACAGTAAAACACAGAAGAGGTCACAGGCAACTGCAGCTCACTAGAAGCAAAATTAACTAGAATATACACAGGGCTATTAAAAGACAAAGCTGACGTAATAACACAAGCACCACTGCAATGGGAATTTGGAAAGGAATACAAACAGTTTAGGAAATACTCTGCTGCATAGCAGTCTGATATGGCAAAAGATGGATTCAGTCACTCAGTGGCTTCTTCTATTTGAGTCCTTAAAAAAAGGCTCAAATATATCACGTAGAAAAACAAAATAAACTCTCTTCTAATTTTATTAATAAACCAGTTTATTAGTTGAAGCCAAACACATGATTTCTGATTGCTTGGATTTGGTAACACTTATACGACAAATTCTATATACAAACCATTATCATTTATACATGCTCACCCACATAAACAGCAAGATCAAAATTCTGTTTTTCTTCATTGTGTTTTTAATAAAGGTTATACAAACCTTTCTGTCAAGGGCAGAAACAAGGAGAAACCTTAAAAAGAATGAAATTACATGGAGCTAAATTTGTTTTCTACAAGTAGTAAATATATCTGCCTTCTCCTAATTTGCTGTCCCTGAGGAGTCAGTAACATATCAGCCATCTGCCCTTTATTAGAAAACACCTGTAGGAGATGGTACAATGGCTTACATCATTGGGCTAATGCTCCTTTAACTATTTATTACCTCAATAATTAAAATGGTTGGCTTTTAAGATTATGGTTATCTTTGCCATAAAATAAAAAGGAACAAAGAGAGCATGTGACCAACCACAAGCATTCCATCAAGTCAAAGAGCAGTAAGCACAGTGTATTCAACTATTTGTAGTATTAGGCAGACTGATGTAAAAACTTTAAAAACAAAAAGGGAAAAGAAAAAGAAAAAAAAAGAAAAAAAAGAAAATCACAAAACCCACCATGACTGAAATACTAGCAAGGGCTTTTTTCATTCCAACTCAATGTCCCAGCCCACTTTAGAAGAGCAATTTGTCAGCAGGGGAGACGGAAATTAAGTCATTCCTTTCCTGCTATTAGTACTATTAGCAGGCAGAATGGTGCCCTGCCTTGGTCAGGGAAGTTTAATAGGTAAAGGTTTATACTGCATACTTCACTGTTTGGAACAGTAACATAGATTAACAGATTAGGTAGGAAGTTTGTATAACTCAGGGAGGGTAACGCTGCCTGCTGCTGAGTGCTATCACTCACTCCTCTCCAGTCCCTGCCCTGTGTCTATCCCAAGCTAAACTGCTTGCTTTCATCTTAAGAAACAGGGCACGTAGGTGAGTGAGTGACAGGCACCTGGGATTACACTCGGGTGTCAACTTGACAATTATAAAGTTAATGCTACTGAGGAGAGGGGTACCCCCAGTTCCTCATTCTTTAGTACCAGCCCAGGCACGGTAATTGGTTTCAGGATTCTCAAACCAGTAAGGTGAGTTCCCGTGGATCTATCTTTGCCATCTCAGCTCTTGCACACATCCTTCCTACCTTTCTGCACCATAATGAGGAGGAGGAAGACAACATGATTAACCATAGATCATTTTCTTCTATGAGGTGAAACAGAGAAATTGTAGTTCTTGCATACTTCTGAGACAGAATCCTTTTCCAGCCTTCACCCACACGCTGAATGCCATGAGTTACAAATAAGTGAATGAACTCTCCTTGCTATTAAAGCTTTCAAAACGCCCCACCACATGCCTACCTGATGTTGTCACCAAGAACAGATTTGCATAGACTGCAGCAAATACAGAATTAAAACTGTTGAAAGAGAAGCAAAAATTTCACTGCATGCAGTGGAGCAATCAACACTGAACCTAATGTAAGTGGGGTTTTTCCACTTCCACTTACTAATTTCTATTACAAGATTCTTCTGATGAGAGTATTTTAACATGCCCTTTCTTTTCCCACTGTTCATCAGCTGCCTGTATCAGGATTCACTCTGTGTGCCAAGCATATTATTCTCCTTTTGCAACTCTGAACTGGCACCAATTATGCAAGACATTTAATATAAAAGTCCAATTGCATTTGTGAAAGAAGTTCAAAAGTTGGAAGAAAAGTTGGACAGAAAACATTGACCAGAATTTTGAGAAAATAAACAAGGGCAAGCAACATTTCAGAGGGTATAATTAAACCTTCATCTTCTAGAGACCAACAGTTTTGGATTTCTCAGAAACCCCATGCAGCAATAACTTATTGCTAAATTTGGGTGGTACAAAGTATTGTTTCTCCCACTTTCCCTCCTCCTCCCACCAGCTCTGGGCTATTCAAAGTGACTCGGAAGATTTTAGAATGGTCGCAGTTGTGTTAAACTTCTAGGTGAGCATCTTCAGTGTATTAAGCAATAAGCTATGTTAAAAAGATGAGAGAGGAATGGATTGGGAGAAGTATCTATGCAGGTCTCCACTGCTGAGAAAAAAATAAGCTGTCCACATAACATCTTTCTGAACAAGTCACAGATATATCAATTTGTTTATAAACTTGATTTAAAATATTACTTAGAAACATTTGTTCACCACAATGAAACCAAAAACAACTTAAAATACTTGTATCCCTTTTGATAAACATAAGATCACAGAGAAGCAGGGTAGTCTCACAAGTAACTCCAGCACCATTCATCATTCCCATCAGAACATTATGCCCATCAGAATCAACAAGACAGGAAAATCTCAATATTTTCTTTGAAGATGAAATAATTACTTCCCCAATTTATCCTTATTTTTTTCCCTATTGAATATATTTGCTGTCTATTAGGCTTTCATTTGGTCCTCTTCCTCATGGGAAACAAAGGGGAAAATCAATTACAGTTAGGAAAATAGCAATTTTATTTCCTCAGCTTTCTAGTTCTTATGCTCCACAGCAGTTATACAGTTTGAAAAACACTGCTAAGATGCTTGCTCTGTTGAGCTATAAATAGGTTCCTTTGAAAGAAGGAATGAGAGATGGATCTGGAAATTCTAAGTTCAGTGCCCACAAATGAGACTAGGCACACAATTGCCAACTTAGAAAAGCTAGTATAGATAAAGTTATATTTAAAATACTAAGCTGCTAATAAAAGCCAGGACTTGTTATAAGTAGAGTCTATATCCAAAGTGAGAAATGTAGAACGAATATAATTCATACTCATTCACTAAGTTCAGACACCAGCTGATCCTGATAAATATTGAGATATTACTAGCTTGAGATTCTTTTTTTTTAAACTAGAGAACAAAAAACACCAAAACCAAAGCCTGACAGTCAGAGCCATCCATGTCTGTCATATGAAGCTCAAAAACAGCTGTTGGTTCTGCCAAAGAAGTTTGTTTCTGATATACATTGTTTGCCGTCCTCTCAGCAGCACCCAAACAGGATGTCCTGTATTAAACTCATTTTTCAGCATTAAATAGCATGCACAGTGAACCCAGCTCTAAAAAAATTGACATTAAGGCCATAGTGCTTATCCTTTGCATAGCTACTGAGTGATGAGTCTCATTACCTGGAATTAGTACTTCTAAAAGAAAAAAATATTACCCCTCTTTTTCCCAAGGTTTCACTATGATCAGAAAAATCTCAAAGTGTTTTTGTTCAGTTCATTTAAAAATAACAACTCCTGATACAGGCAAGAGCTCCAAGAGGTGCAGGAAGGGAGTTGCGCTTTCTGGGAAGTGACTGTTTGGTGGTATCACAACTCCCCAGCTCCACTGGCTGCCATAAAGACAAAATCCATTTAGGGAACTGAACGAGATCATACTTGAACATATTGATTCGGTGCTACAATAATTTCTGTACACCATCTTTTTCTGTTGTGTGAAAGTTGTCATTTGCTGTAGCAAACAAAAGACTACAATTCATAGCCTAAGCTGATTTGGGAAGTGACACCTGTCTCATTACCAAACAATTACCATTTATTATCTCTAACCTTCCTTGCCACAGTCAAAGATGAATCCTACACATTTGCACTTCATAAATATAGCAACAGTTGCACCCAGGAGCTGGTCCCACACAGCAGCTGTACTGTGAAACTGAATCAGAGAAATTAAGCACCAAAAAGATTGCCCACAGCATCAGCTGGCGCATCCTCCACAAGCACATGCACACCGGCTGCCTCTACAGCACAGCCCTGGCCACCTCGTGCCACCAAGCAGCTGGTGAGTCACCTGCTGTATCATGTCCTCGGCAGCAAACTCTCTCTGTGCAGTATCTCATAAGAATTACGGTCTCTGAACATTCTGATTCCATTCGTCTTCCTTCCCCTTATTCATTAATTCAATAAACACTTCTTTGTCCACCACTCCCCTCTCTAGGATTTTCTAAATTCCAGGCCAGAAAACTCACAAGTCATCACAACCACGTTTCTCTTCTTTCCTTCCCTCCATTAAATTATGCAAATACAACAGATAAGCATCCAGTAAAGTCAATCCTCACCCTACCTCCTTTAATTTCAAACTCAGTATGAGGAAGTTTAGTGACACCATACCAGGACCATCAGCTAGGTTACAACAAGTTAGAGGGTGGAAGCACATAAAGGGTTATGATGAGAAGGTGAGAAGCAAAACAAATCCTAGTGAGACTGAGTAGGAGCCAGACAAGCCTTTGAAGGCTGACTTCAGGAAGGGTTACAGACCAGCAGAACTATCTTTGGCAGCAATTCATTCAAGGGAGACAGAAATTAGTGGTCATTTTTGGTTTACTCTGTAGAAATTAATTTTCCCTCATCCATGCTCTTCCAATAGTCCTGCCAGAAACTTGCACAGTGTAAAACATACACTTAATACACTGAAAGGTACTGTTACAGGGGTTTGTTTCACCTTCCTTACTACACTATAACATATACCAACAATTTTCCAGCACTCCAGGATTCCAGGGCGATCCTAATACCTCATAACAAACCTGTGCCCATTCTGATGGTAAAGGCAGCTTTGCCAGTTTCAGGTTTTCATCTTTTGCCATCACTCATACCACCCCAGTATTCCTCAATCATGATGGATATTTGGTAATCCATTCTTGGCTGCGACATTTGTTGGACTGCATATTTTTGGGGAAAAAGCAAATTTTGTTGTTTGAAAAAATTACACAATTCCGAGCAAAGATGAAGCCATAAGAATGAACATAAACATACCCTAAATTAAGTTATAGCTTCTAGAATATCCATACCCCTGTAATGAGCAGCATTTTGTCTGAGCACACTGAAGTCCTCAACTGCTGGGCTTCTTCCCCTCCATAGACAGGAGAAGCATGCATAATTTTCATTAGTTTTCAGAGAAAAAACACTATAAGAAAACTTCTCCCATCAGATTATTTTCCATTTGGCAATTTGATTGGCTTTTAGATTCTGAGGCCTAAGGAACTAAACTGAAAGAACAGAACAAAAGGATGACTTCTTGAAAGACAGATCTTTACCATTAAAACACTGAAGAGCTCCCATCTGCAAACACCTCTCTTTCTGCTTGGTAAACCTCCCCTAAATCTTCAAGAAAGTAAAACTGATTTATTTTTTTTAAGTAGATACTGTAGATATCTATTGGATTTTTTTTTTAATAGGAGTAACAGGATACATTTTTCTTTTGGAACTGAAGAAAAATATGGGGATGTAGTCTCCATTTTTAGACATGCCACAGCAACATGGAAATATTTTCATGACAATGAAAGCCAAGAAGTTAAGATATCTGACAAATGACCTTTAATAAACTCTTAAGTTCCCTTGGACAGCATGCATTACATACATTATTTTGTTTGGGGGAAAATATCTCACTTCCTCTCTCAGTGAAAATCAAGTATTTACTTTTATAACGTTTTGTATAAAACAAGGCCATGAAATCATATAAACCCTTGCAGGTTATTGCTCACCATATCCACAATAGACTGCAGAAGCAGAGGTGAAAAAACCTCCTTAAATGACAGGTTTTGATACAAGAGAAGCTCAGATGTTAAGGTGATAGATGGCAGAAGCCAACAAATACATACAAAATTCAAGAACCACTATAGCGTTGGAAAACATCTGACAAAGGTATATAGCTCCTATCACCAAGTTCAAGCATTACAACATCTCAACTAAAATAACAGAACGGCAAGCTAAATTAATTCACAAGGTCAGGACCAAGGAGGGCTATCTTTTTATGCTTCATTTAATCATCCAACAAAAACTGCACACACATGCTTTTTTTCTAACAATATTGTGTTTAATACAGTGGCATAATCACACCACACAGCTCAAGAAGCCCTACAAGTATTTGGTAACAATTCTTACCTACTTTTTCAAATTAATTAGCCAGTAAAGGTTTTAAGTCAACCTGAAGCTTATCTACAGAGAAACTGCAAGGGAATTTATGTCCTTGAATGCATTTAAAATATTTCTGAACATGCATATAAGGAGTATCAAGGCTGTAGCATCAAAAATGCACTTGTAGGATGCAGCATAGCCTTTGCAGTGGACAAAGACACTGGCATTTCAAGAGCTCTGTTTATACCAGGGTGGGTCTGCTCAGAAGGTCCTGCACCTGGGAAAATTACAGAAGCAAGAAACACAGATAACAAAAAATTTCAGTACAACAAAAATTTCAGCTAAGGCTCCTAAACTATTGAGTACAGGGAAGATGCCATAAGAAAGGCTTTTCTCATCAGGTCAATATCAACAAGAGCAGAGTTAAGTCCTTCACTTTTGCAAGTTAAGAGTTCTTTGTCTGCCATTGAGACTTATTAACTTGTTATTTAATTACACTCTAATATTAAACTTCTACTAATTTTTCTCCCACAGCATTACTCTCTAGCTTCTTTAAGAGTTGAGACAATGGAAGTATCACAAGAAAGAAATCCATCTCAAAGAGATTGCTAGGATTGATAACTTTGCCATTACTAAGCAGTACCATAAAGATATTATATCAAGTTAACAAGCCCAGAGCTCAAGAATATATTTGCATATTTATTTTACGGTGTTTACTTCCTTCCTATTCGCTACACAAGTGAGCTGGCATTACTTCTTGTAATTAAATCCTGAATTTTAAATAACAGCATAAAATTGCATCTATTCCACCCAACACAAACCAGGCTTCTCCCGAAGCCACAAAGAATGCTTTTCTTCTGTCATTCACTTGTCCAATATGCAAAGCATAGCTGTCAATCAGTTACCATCCCTGACAGAATAACTGCTGAAGAGAACATGGAAAACATGAGGAGGTTTGAGACCAAAAGAGATACCACCAACATTCCTCCTTGCACACTTTAGTACTAATTTAGAATTCTGATTCATTAAGATTCCATTCAAGTCACTATTAGAGCAAAACAAGGAATCCATAGAGGAAGGTTGAGAAGGTCTTAAAAGCCAGCACTGCCAAATAAGTTTGGGTTGCACCACTCCTACTCATTTCAAAAGCAAGCAGTAGCATCATTCACCAACAGATGCCTCACCTTTGAGGAACTGATTTGTCTTTAACAATTACTCCAAGATTCTGCTTACTTCTTACCTGGTCCTCACTCCCCTCTCAGCCTGAGCACACATGCAAGTTTTCTTATGTGAATGCCTAACAAAACTACATCTCACTGAATGAACGGCATCTTTCTTCTCATTTCCCTGATGCCAATTTAGTATTCTATCCGCAAAATTTCTTAGAAAAACTTTCAGGTGTCTATCTCATGTGAAATACCCCTCGTAGCACCCGAGTAAATATTTAAGTTCATGAAAGTTATTTAACAGCTATGCAGCAGAGAGGAGCAGGAATTTTTCTGGAGTCATGATCTGCACAGATATTTCTGCAAATCATGATGCAACAGAAGTGATATTTTTGACTGCTGGGAGGCAGCCATTCCTTACAAAACCCAAAAGTACATTTTCTTTTCAGTCTGTGCTGACTGAAAGTCCAGCTATTACCAAGGCAAGCATAAATAAGAAACACGGATACATACAAAGCCATTTATTATGTTTTTTTAACAACTCAAACCCCTGTTCCAAATCTCTAATTCAAAATTTTAAAGAAGAAAAAATCAGAGACTCTGTATATCTGTATCCAGCTCCAGGCTTTGCAACTGTTTTAGTATCTGTGATCTAGAAAAACATTTAACATGTTAAAAAAATTGAAAAGTTTATAAATATCATTGACTTGCACTTGACTATTTCTCGGCCTTGAAAATATCGGCCATTTGTTATCTAAAATTTTATATTATCTAAAGAATTTCTGGTCTTCTTACAGAAGGTTATTTATATTCCACTTCCTGAAATGGAAATTCAAAGTTTCCTGAGATAAAAATGTTCGTGACTCACTGCAGGGCTTTTGCAAGACACATCCCTTTAAATCTGAGCAAGTCAAGCAGTCCGGGTAGCTTATATAAATCTGAAGGAAAACATTTTCTTCAGGTTCCACCAACACACCCATGTCTTGAGTTCTATTTTCAGTCCAGCACAACTCATGATTTGATAGCAATAGCACACAAGAACAGGATGTTGTCTGAGTAATTTTAAGTGTTGCAAAAATTTATAATTTAGAAATATTATAGAGTTATCTTCTAGATATAAGGAAGAATTTTTTTTTTCTGATGATGAAGACAGTGACTAGCAAAGGTTGTCCAAAGGAGTGGTAGATGGCCCTTCCCTGGACACATTCCAGGTCAGGTTGGCCAACCTGACATAGCTGAAGATGCTACGTAGCCTTGCTCTTTGCCCATCTGGATTAGATGACCTTTAAAGGTCCCCTCCAACCCAAATCATTACATGATTTTTTTGGGGCTTAAAAAAAAAATTCAGGTGGCAACAAAGTGATCTTGCAACATCTGAAAGAAGCAACAGAAACCATTTTGGATCATGTCCTCCCTTTCTCTTCAATGGAATCACAGAAAGATAATTTAATAGATTAAATTTTTGAAGCATTGTTTAAAAGACAAGTTTATTCTGAAGGCCTCAGCTGCATTTTTGGAAAAACCTTTTGTTAGTATATTTGCAACAAATTAAACTTTAAAAAGTGGAACTTCTCATAAGCAAACTCCACTAGTTTAGACAACTTAAGTAGCTGCTGTATGACTAAATAAAGTATATTTCTCTGCTTAGCAGAAGGAAGGAATTTCCCCTCCCAATGCCCTAAAGGCTTTTGATGCATTTTTTTTTCCTTTTCACAGAAGATATGATTAATAGCTATGGCTTAAATCCAGTGTACAGTTTTGGCAGCTGCTGATGGACCACTCCATCTACTTGCTGCTGCCTCTTTGCTACGCTCAACACGTGCTGCTAAATGCATGCTGTCAAAAGTGCTAAAATTATTCACTTTTAAATGTGGTAAATCTAGATAGTGACTACTTGAAGAAGTTGTTTCTTAATTGCAGGTGTTAAAAAAAAAAAAAAACCCCAAACATTTTCCCAGTCAAATATGGCATGTCAGCTTTCAAAGTATATAAAAAGAACCATCAGGTAAAAAAAAAAAAAAAGCGTAACTGTCCACTGTCTACAGAGCAAGCTGTAATTAAACAAATTGCAAACCTTCCTATGAGCAACAACACAGCCATGAAAAACAAGCTTTTACGACTACTGGAAGTCTATTTTTTGTCTCCACAGTTTACACAAGTAGCATTGTCTCTAAAATTACTGTTTAGCCATGATGGAAAAAGATCTGTTTTCAGATTACCAAAACAAAACTTCTCTCTCGAGTACAGTCTGAAACCAAGACTCAGAAAAACCTTAAGAGATTTATGTATTGAAGAACATTATGCCATTATTTTTGTTTGGATTGTATGCAAAGGGTTGCATGCAATATAGCCTTTCAGAGAACAAGAGCATCCCAAACACAAATACAGATGCTACTCCTAACACTTCAAGATCATTTAAAGTCGGATAAATGCTTGGCTGTCTTAAGATAGCAAGGAGTAAATACATTTAATTTCCAATAGCAACCAAAGGTTGAGTGTTTATCAGGTTTTAGAATATGTTCCTGTACAGAAATAAGAGAGCCTATAAACTTCATTGCAATGAACAAATTGGAGACAATGTGGATCTTGAAGTGTTATTAATTTTCTTCATACTTTCAAGTTTTATTTGATGTAATAATTTTTAGTGCTGCTCATATTTTGAAGCAGTGCTAGAAGTGTATCCAATGCCAGCACCAATAATCTCCTTCTGTTTTCTTTTGGTTTGCCTGGTTTTAAGTAAAGAATTAAAAATATAATTATTCCATGTAAGGATATTTCATTGAAATTGGAAGCTCTTGCTTATTTTAATTGACATTAGCAGTGTTAATTTAAATTTCCAATTGGCATAACCAGTTTTTAAGCAGCGAAAAAAATTTAAATACTTATATACTGTAAACCTGTATTTGCAGGTACTATATTGTCAATGAAAGTGGGACTAAAACACTAACTAGTTCTCAGTTTTCTCTCTGCAAGCACTGTTTGGTAGTTAAGCACAAATGTACAGAAAGGTTGTTTTTCTTATTAATTCATTAAAAATGTCTGGTCTCCCCATAGGAAAATTGTATCCTCCTCCTCAAACCATACAGTCATGGATCTATGGATTCCCCTCTCACCCCTTACAACAGCAGCACTTCTTTTTGAAAGACGTGCTAGCTAGACTAGTAGAATCAGAAATAATACCACAAAAGGCACAGTCAATCCATGCTCCTGCTCACCCTCCTCAGATACAGTAATTATTGCAAGCTTTACTTTTAATTCAGCCTGCCTAATGGTTTCATACAGTGATATTTAGCACCTTAGCATTCTTCCCTCACCCTTTCTGATCTCCAAACATGTTTTGTAGTGAGTTGCACCATGTTTTTGTAATCTACTGGAAAGTTACAGGACTGTTTCTTGTATGATTAGCAGCATAGTGAGATGAGACATACCTACTGACACCATACACATCCAAAAATTAGCTTAATTAGCTAACAGCCATTTAATAAGTCATTAATTAGTTTAACAGTCACTTAATTTGTTGGTGAAGTAATACCTGCACATAAAGAGAGCAAGGAGTCTACAAACACTTCATTGCATTTTACTAAAAGGAAAGCTGTTATTATCACACCTACACTCTCTCTTCAGGCTGGTCTGTAACAGCCTGCAAAGCAGTCAAACCTAACTGACACACTCCACAAGTGGAGACATTTGCAAAAGCTACTTTGCCAGTACAGGTATGTTTATTCTCAGAGCAAAATGATTGTTTGGTGATATAAGATGATCAATAGAATTTTTCTGTGAAAAACTGATCACAGCATAAGGTAGACTGGTGCCATTGTACAGGAGAGCATCACTGACATTCCTATTCCTTCTGAGCATCTCAGTCCAGACATAAGAAACTCCCACAACCTACAGCATACAATTTATATGCAACATTAGAGCCTATTAAATCAGTGCATGAACAGCTTTGCCAGGACAGTTAATTTAAATAATGGAGATGCCCAAATCCAATTACAGTTAAAGCACATTTCTACCCGAATCTGAATGAAAACAAATAGCAGAGAGAAGAAAAAAGTAGAAATAAGCCAAAAAACCTGGCCATACTGAAAAAGCTCTTCACACATTTTTTTGCAATAAAAGATATTCACATACTTCCTTCTGTAAATGAAAATTAATATGGTTACCTTAAAATTTATCTCAGTTGTATTTAAGAAAAAACATGGGATGAATTGCTATAAACTGAATTCTACTTTTTTCTCCTTATATAACCTCCCTCTGAAAGTTAGTTTCTTCTGCCACTGCAGTAAATGAAACAATATGTCTTTCTAAAGAACCACAGATCAAGTGCCAAGTGCTGGAGGGGACAGTCAACAGAGGCAGAAAAAGAAGCTACCTGGAAACACACACTGCATACTCCGACCTCCTATCCTCTCCTACTTCATTCCCCTTCCTGTACTTCTCATCTGGGGCTTAGCCTTTAAAAACCACCAACCTCTTAGAAAGAGGTTGTTCTGGTAAAGTGGTTAATATTCATCTACTACATGTGAAAATGTCACATACAGCAGTACCTACTCTGTTGGCTGTTAGGCTGCTTCTGGTGAACATCACTGCACTTCATTATTTAACAACTTCCTCAGCACTCAGAAACTGTCTGGACTAGTGGACTGAAGGTTATTAACATTTTTAAATGCCTGCAGCTAATATTTCCAAGTTGTCCAAGATGGTAATTACTGCCCACATTACTGTTAAATATTAGCACCTGGCCATATGATATAATCCAACATACATTTTCAAGCTGGACTTTACATTTATTTTGCATACAAACACTTTTCTCCCCTAAATAAGCCACACTAAATTTCCCTTAAGAGAAACAGGACAAAATATTGATACCAAATTAGCTTTCTTGGGTTTGGAAATTGGACAATATTCCTTTAAGAAGAAAAGAGCACATTAACATTGAAAACCACTAATTGTATACCAAATGCATTCTACAGAGTTACAGGATGCTCTCTTCATTCTGAAGTGGGGAAAAGAATTACAGATGGTTATTTCAATAAAAGCCTTCCCCAGACAGCTGCACAGCGATGCTCAGATCAATGCACAGCACCTCATCTAGGCAATAGAAGAACACCCACTTCCATTAGCAATAACCACATCTGTATGCACAGCTCGACTCAGCCAGCACAACTATGATAAAACACTCTCCTACCCTTTAGTTAGAAAAGAGGGTCAGAGTTACCTGAAACTGCACCAGGTCCCTAACAAAAGTCTGCTCAAGTCTCCCTGAGCAAGACTGTGATTTTTACACCTTCACCTACCAAGTCAAACTGCAGGACCTGGAAGATACACAAAAATAATTTTCTCCTGGGTGTATTTCTCCTGAAAATAAGAGCACATGGGTGGCAGACAGACAGGGTTAGATAAAGCTATTGTGGTATTTTAAAATTAATTTTTAAATGACTCAGCCAATTTAAAGTGCTGTAAGGTCCCTCCAAACAGCAGCCTACCACCAAGAAACCTCAAGATCTGCCTTCTGAAACAGGCAACATCTTTCAGCTGTCCACAGGGTAGCAATTACAGACAAGTCATAGTGCAGAAACAACAAAAGATTTTTTTTTTTCCTTCACATTGCTATCACTGGAAGCATTGTAACTTCCAGAGATGCTCAAAGGAGCTGGATGTGAAAATCCATGCCAGAGTTTATTTATAAGAAGTCAAATTATCTGGAAAAGAGAGCACTCTAGTCCTCAGCTTGATGTCCCAGCTCTCATGGCAGTAGACAGCAAAGGAGCCTGGCATAAAAATATTTGTTTACACATGCAAAAATACATCTTAACCTTCCACTCCAAGTTTACACTTAGTATTAAAGCATTTCTTAGTATCCAAATCCATAATTTTTCCCACCTCTACTTTGTCAAACAAGCAGCAGCTCACAGAAAACCCAAGAGATGAAGCTTTATTTCTCAAAACTATTTGGAAACCCAACTAAATACCTCCAGAGTTCCACTAAAAATGAATAATACTTGATTCTGGATGCCACCTATACTTTTAAAACTGGAATATGGCATTTGAATAATTTACATGCCAGTTGATTTTCCAGATTACATCTTTAGCAGACATGGGGAAAGACTGACAAACTGTTACCCACAATTCCAAACATGAAATAATGATTTGGAAAGTACATCCTCATTCTCACAGTCATTTAAGGTATTTTACAGTCCTCCTACGCAAAGTGGAGAAGTTTTGTTTCCTTTCTTAAAGACATACTTCATTTGTTCAAAGTGAGCACAATTATGAAATGTTAGATCTGTATTAATAGTTACTATAACTCACACTAACTGAAGACAACATCGTGAGAACTGAATTACAAAAAATCTCCACAACTGAATATATAGAGCATATTCGTGCTGTTTCAAACATCCCATGCTGCCAAGCAATACCATTTCAGAGTAGCTGTGTTACTTCCACTTGCTCTAACACATTTATTCATACTGCAAAATAAAACCAAACCAAAGAAACTGCTAACACCCCACTGGACAGAAAGGTCATTTTCTTCATTTTATCCAAGTGCAAACAGATGTTTGAATATAGTAATTTTTTTTTAATATAAACACAATCAGAAACCATTTCTAAGTGTGTCATTTTAGAATCATGTTGTTACTGGGAACTTTATTTTTTAATTAAAAACAAATGTAAACTACAAACTATTGATTAAATAGCAATCTTATAAGTAACAAGCTAAGAAAAAAAAAAACAAAGGGGTTTTGGTTTTTTTGTTTGGTTTTTTTTTGTTTGTTTTGTTTTGTTTTTTGGGTTTTTTGTTGTTGTTGTTGTTCTTTTTTGGGGGGTTTTTTGTTTTTTGTTTTGTTTTGTTTTTTTTTCAGCATACTGAGAGATGTCAGAGCAATTGTAAAAACTACCCTTCAGATTTTGACACTGCATGGGATTTATAAATCCCATATAGCTTTTAGGCTGAAGGAAGAATCTGTAAGCTTTAGTGCTTATGACAGGCTGAACTCCTTTTACCCCTTAAAGCATTTTTCTTGCATTGTTCATTACCAAAGTGAATAATGTTGCAATTTTAGAAAGCTGAGTCCTAGCAGCAGAAACCAATCAGAAATAAAGTTCCCCACACAGAAAGCCTGCAACTATGAAGAGAATAAGAAAAGCAGAGAGAATAAAACAGTAGAATGAGAAGAATGAGAAGTGGAACTGGGAGGGGGAGGGATTTTAAATTACAGTTGGTAATAACTGGGAGGTTCTCAGCTGCAGAAAGGGAAAAAGCCTTCTGCTCATCAAAGAAACAAAATTGGGTGATGGTGGTTAGAACATGACCCAAAAGGTGACCCACTGTATGAGGGATTGACTAGTATTATCTAGTGCAACATTTTTACTGTATCTGGCTTCTTATCAGGTCACTATCTCACACCTCCCTGGGAGATTCTCACTATTTCCCCTATCTATTCAGATCAAAAGACAACTTTCTGGTTAGCAGGTGGTCTCGCACATCACCTATTTATACACAGAAATCCCTTCTGTGGTTTTTCTACTTTTCCCTTTTTTGGTTGCTGGTTGGTTGGTTAGTTAGTTTGGAGTTTTTTAATTACAGGAAAAACGCTTAGCAAGATCTTCACAGATCTCCTTCTGAGATTAATTAAAATGGTAAATTAATCCCCCAGGAATCATTTCCTTTTAATATTGTCAAAGTAAAGAATTAAATAAGTTGGAATTTATTTGAAACACTACTGCATGTGAGTGTTTGTCCCTGAACAGCAGGCTCCTACCTAAAATTTTCTAAATGACTTATGATTGCAGCACCTCCAGGTTTTCTAAGTGTACTCTGAGCAGGTTATCCTTCCCGAGAAGCTGCAATGCAGGCATTGCAGGGTCATGCTACCTTTAAGAGCTGGAATTTGCTGAAATGACTCAGTGCCAAGGAGCTGCTGCTGAACATCGTGGTGCTGCCTGCAGACCACCACGTCTGATGGTCTGTCACTGCAGGCAGTCACACATCATCTACAGACACTGCTTTGTCATTTTTCACTCCTTACAGACACTACTTTGTCATTTTCTTCTGGGGAAAAAAATACAAACCCACACATCCATCTTGAAAGACAAATGCCCATTCTGATGTTTTAGACAGCAGATACTAAACTAAGAAACTGAGTAGCAGATGAAAAAAGGATCATCTTCAGCACACACCACATAGCCTCTTGCTTTACTTTAAAGCTACAAAATCCTCTCTTTTAATGGAATACAAAAATCACTCATTTTAACTTGCAACTAAGTTCCAGTGATTTCAAGGCCAACTTTCAGCAGACAGCAAAGCACCTGAAAAGATGCTTATCATCCCTCAACAATTTACAGCTGGAAGACAAGACAGATGTTAGGCAAATGTTCAAGGGGTTTTTTATCATAATTGTAGGTCCCTGTTATTTTAAATGGTTGGCATTAGGAATACAAGAAAAACATGAAACTAGTCTAATTATTATGGTAACTACTTGAAAGCAAAAGAAAAGTTGCAAAAGCAAAAAGTTACTCTCAGTCTGCAGAGTCTATAGAATATTTTGGACCAAAAAAAAGGAACAGGTCCCCTAGTTGACAAAACCTCTGATTACTGTAACTCATACGACACTTGGGAGTTTTATCCCTTCTGTTAGTTAAATACATAGTTAAAAACTGATATCTCCCAGTTATCAGGGCACCCAAAAAGGTTAAAAACAGGATCAATACAGAAAAATATTTTGTTTTTGACCGTTTCCTAAGAAATGCCACACTACTTTTCAGAATAAATTTAGAACATTTTGTTCAATACTCTGAATTTCAACAGCTATGAAAACTTTCAGACATAGAGAGCTGACTTCATAAGCCTCTCTCAACTAGCAGGGCACACTGAGGATGAGTCTGTTTAACAGGGACAATTAAACTCATCATGTTTTTCTGAAACCTGGTCAAGACAACACATTGCAAAGTCTCCTAAAGCAAATAAATGCAAAGTACTAAACACTAATCAGGTTCATTATAAAAAGTTATACAAAACCCAGATACGCAAATATGAAGTTAAACAAAAATATTCAACTACTGCTGACAGTCCTAATTCTAAATACAGTTTACTGCATATGGAAGTATAAAACAATATAAAAAACAAAGTCAGATGACACAATAGTCCTTATAGACTATATAACATACTGTCAAATCCATATTCCAAAAAGGAGATACTTGCCATCAGAGGTTTCAATAAGTAACATAGGCTTAAATAAATTTTAAAAGGGGAACATCACAAGAAGACCTGGGTGCATGACCCTTGTTTAGTTAAAGACTTTAATCATGTCTTCAAATATAACTTCATTTTAAATTTCTTATTTATTCCTCAGATGTACTTCACAGTGCATGCTTGCTAAGTGGCCATACCACAAGCATACAAGTTCAGTTGTCCTACAGCATAAACAATAGTGCAAGCTTGAATGACTAAATAGGGCTGTTTGTGAGAAATGAATCCTGAATTTAAGGATTGCACTTGCACTGAACCCTGACTATGAAAAAAACAGTTTAGTCAAAAGCCTTCATTGCACTCCCACATCTTTGCTGCCCTCAGGATTGCTGTACTCTCTGAGGACTAGTTTAAGTGGTTAAGCCTTTTCTTTGTAAACTGGGGAGAACCTCTTTCATACACCAAAGCTCACAAAAGAAGTATTGTGTTTAATGATCATTTACTTGTTATTTTCATGAACTCCAAGGTGGGAGAGACCTTTCATATTTACGATCCTCCAAGACCTTACATGGTTTGTAGAAATATAGAACAGATGAACATCTCCCACAAGTATAAATATATCCCTACGTAAACCAAAGTCATTAAGGTCATCGGAAAATCTAAATGGGAAATACCAAATAGGACACCACCTATGCTCCTCTGCCTCCACATCCCATTCCACATGTAGACTCTACTAAAATGAGAAATAATTGAAACTGAAGTGGCTACTGTCTTTTGTGTTTTAATTAGTCACTCAAGTGTTGTGGACACCAAGAGATTATTTTTTAAAGTTTTGATTTTGGACGTGAACCAGTGTATGCCAAAGTCACAGCATGATACTGCAGAACTGAGGATCTGTGTTTCATTGTGGAAAAATACTTTCTGTACAGTTCCTTTTGGGAAGGAGAGAGGACAGGACATGCCAGAAAACCACAACAAGTAGCATTTTTGGAGGAAGGCACTTCCTGACCTTAGCTTTCAGATAAATCCCAAACGTAAGACATCTATAAATAGAAGAAACAGGAAAAGAAATCAAGATATCAAATGTCACTTGTTTAAAGCAGAACTTTCCTTCCTCCTTAAAAGAAATTGTGACACAGTTTTCCTAAAGCAATGCACAGTGGGCAAGCCATGTCTTACCAGCCTAGAGACTGGCATGGCTATTACTCCACTATCTCCTGGCTCATTTTATAACCAATTTAGAATTATTCTTCACTAGTGTCCATAAGTAACATTTAAACTACAACACACACAGGCAACTTACCACAGACTCTCAAAACCATTTTGTCACATTAAGTTTAACACATAATGATACAGTTGCAAAACTTAATAAGCCCATCTTCTACTATTTTACATGTTCTGCAGAGCTGGCAAGTTTTAGATTATTTTATCTTGAAACTAAGATTACCCTGGAACAATCAGGGTAGGTAAAGTTATCTCGGGAATAGCATTTCAGCAGCTATCTAATACCAGAGGGGACAGGCCAATATTTGGCTGACAAATTGTGATAAGCATGCTCTAAAAATAAACAGTGACTTACGAGGCACCAAACACCACAAAGCTGCGGCCATGGTTTTTTTGTGTTTTTTAATATAAAATGGAAACCTCATGCAATAAACCAAGGTGCCTTGTGAAGTTACTCATGGTTAACAGAAGTAATACTTCACCCAAAAGCTATTTATGAAAGCCAGGGTAACCATTACAGCACCTGTTTCAGACAAACCTTCTTTGTTCAAAAGAAATGTAAGGTAACTCACATACTGGAATGTGGGCCAATGTCAACAGCAAATCCAACTGAATTTATGTAGGTTGTGTCACTATAAACCACATTACTTTCGTCATGGCTAAATGTTCATTTGCTAACAAGCCAACATGGATTGTAAGCAAGTGCCATTATTTTCTCTTCACTTCTAAATTCATGTAAAATCTACATTCACATAAGAACATTAGGTCTTAAACAGTCATGTTTGCTTATCAAACCTGGTAAAAGTAGAAATCTGACATGACAATTCTCATGATGACAGCTCGAAGTATTTGTACATTTTGTTTCAGAAGTGAAAAATAACCTGCATAAGGTACACTGTATTGCAATTTATAAATAAAGGAGAGTTTCTTTCCAACTTATAAATAAATGTGAAATGAATTATTAGCCAAATCACCCTGCTCTAATTGTAAGTGAGAAAGATACAGTGCAGTAAGAAAAATACCTGAAGTAATGCCTAAGGCATAAAATTCAAAAAGCACTCCAATAGCAGTTTGGAAAGGGAGAAACTACAGGACATCAAATTACTAAGACAGAGGTAAAAACCACAGCACAATGCTAGATAGAAAGAATGACAATGAGAAGGGAGAAGGACTCAATTTGCCTAGGCATTCAGAAACATACTTCAAAAATAAGTATCCTATCCCAAAACTCTATTTTCTTTGTTTCGGGCTCTTAGAACTGTTTTACAAAACTAACAAAGCATTTCTACCCCTTTGCACCATGCATTGCGTCGACCATGTTTTCCAGAAATATCCTGTAGTCTAGGAGTTTTTCAACTACTCAAGTGATATTCCTCTAAAAGTCATCTTAAATTAAAGAGTTGAACAAGACTCTTGAAGATGATTTAGTACTAGTGGAGACCAGGTATCTATCCATACTCAGTCTGGTAAAACAACAAGCTAATAGCACTAAAATAAATTACTATCTAAAATACAGCAGAGATGGGATATACTTCTCTCTTCCACCTTGACAAACACCTACAACATCAACTAAAATTTAGCTAAAACAACTATCACCCTTCCCTTGGCACTGTTACCTCAAGCCATTTGTAACAGCTGAGGTGGAATTGTGCTGCCATCTGATAGCTGCTCAGTGGCCTATGACCAAGAAATTGGCATCTTCCAACTAAGTCATCTTGAATTAAACAAGGCATTGGTGCTAATTAGCAGCTTTCAGCAGTAAGGGAGAAGCCGTGACAAGGACGGAAACTCAATTACCCTCGTTCCAACAAGCGCCTGCTCCTGGTCAGCATGTAGCTGGCAGAGCCACTTGTGTTTCCATATCTATGGCACATGTGAAATACTTCAGCCTTCAGATCAGACCACTGCAGGCCATTCACACAGAGGTTTGACCTTTTGTGATTTGTATAAATTTGTAACAAATCCATTGAAGACCCCCGACAAATCTGATGCATTATGCAGCCATGTGTACCATAGGATCAATGGAGAACAAAAAATGCAACTCAGACTTAAGACTCTCACAACTACTTTCCTGTAACTCAGAGTGAAAACTGCCTCACTGGGAATATTTACCATCTGCTCATCACCTCCTAAACACTAAATATATTCAAGCTACTTAGTTACTGCACTGATCGAGTTTAGAGGAAGACACCACCTGAACACCACTCATCATTAACCAGTGCAAAATCTTATTTCTTGTTTCATACTCAGATAGAGCACCATCTATGAACCACATTCCCATTTACTGTTTTTCTTAAGATAATATAATTTCAATTGATGGGTCACTTACTGCCTTCATTGGTGAAACTGCTGGTTATTAGCCACCCTCAAGTGGAAATGACCCAATGCGTCATGATCAACTACATTACTTCAGCTTTCAGCATCTCGTTACAAATTTAGCAACTGGGATAAAAGTCCAAACGTGTTACACACCTTTGCACACATTCTGCTTCATCAGCACCCAGCACCTGCTTTTTTCTTCCATTTTCTGACTCTTTTGGAAGACTGCGGTTCCTCCAGAGTTGAAGAAGAATTCCAGAGGGAAAATTCTCATTGTGGTTTAGGAATAGTAATCCCCAATTTAGTGTTCTTACAGAAACATTCCAGAGCACACAGCACTTACTCTCCCCTTCCCTTCCCCTGTGGCAGGATGGAAAGGGGAATTGGAGGCACAAAAGATAAAGACCACAGGTTATGATCAAGTGTTAAGAACAACTACATTATAATTTTTCAGCTGATAGCATGTAAAGTTCAAAGCTATTTCAACATAAAACACCATCATACATGAGCACAATAAAATGCCACAATTTTCAAATACTGACACAGCTAGTTAAACCAAAGTCCATCTTTTTTTTGCTACAATAGCTATGACACCTTCAAAAACTGCCTAAGCTACAGCACCCAAGTAGAAGCTAGCAATGGGGTGCTGTGTTCTGGCAGCACCTGCCTGTCCTACAGCACTGGTGAGGGAATTCACTTTGAACCCACAGCACCACTGGCAAGGGACAAAAGTCTGCAATACTGCACAGACAAGCCTCTTTCTCTCAGTTCAAAACGTATCTAAATATTTGCTACCATGTATGCTGTGTATTTGACATGTCTTCTGACAAACAGCGAAGCTCTGCAGAACCATTTACATGAGTGTTGGCCACTCACACAATGCAACCCCTAACTGATTTCTGCAAGATCATGAATTTTGAGGAAATGTTCTGTGAGGGTGAGGGAATGGTTTCCTGACAAGATTTAGCACTTACCTCAAAGTCAAAACAAAAACAATAGAGGGTAAATATTTTAGATATGTCCCAATAGACTCCACATTGCTTTGCCCCCATGAAGAGAGCCCACCAGCATCCAATTTTCACCTACTATGCAACAAATCAATTTACATACAGATAAGATTCAGTTAAATAATACAAAACAAAACAAACAAGCAAAAAAAAAAAAAAAACAAAAAACAACTCAGGCATTAGCATCTCCCCTAACCAATTTGGGGAATGCAAAGGTAGCATTACTAACCAAGCTCCTTACCATTGCTATATTCCAGTGGGGGAAAAGAATTAGAGCAAGAAACTTCCTACAAAGTTTATTTTGACATTAATCCTCAGAAAAAAAAAAAATAGAAGATCTCTCTCAAGGAGCATCTCGCACATGTGCCCTTTAAGTTAAAAAAAAAAATCTTATTTTAGGAAATTCATCAAGTATAAATAATGTCATAACAATACATCCAGTTTACTATTTTTTATACTTCTAGACAGTGTTTTAAAACGGAGCACCACATACTCTCTGGGAGAGGCTAAGGTATTTCAGAGGTTCCAACACACAACCATAAGCATTTATTTTCAGTCTCTCAAATAATAGGTCTTCACACCTTCAGCTGCACCAGTACAAACATTTGAAGCCACAGTCTAAATCAGACTGAGTCACTTAAATTTTAGAAAGCAAAAAACCTATATTTTCTCTCAAAAGTAAGATCCATTTCTTCTGTTCAGCTAACAAGATTGTACTACTTATCCTGTGTTTATTGTAGCCTCACAAACATTTTTGCCTGCTGTAGCCTGCTGGACAGGCAAGAATGAGGCAGCAGAGAACATCAGCTGGGGAAACAAAGTGAGTGAGTGGCTTTGGTGGGTGCCTGGTGTCCAGTCAGCATCAACCCACTACAACTAGCTTTGCTGCTAAAGAAATGCCAAGTACCAAAAAAGATTTAGCCTTTGGTTTCAGCAACTCAAACCTCAAGCAGATATTGGTGGCACAGCCTTGTTTCCCCATCAACTGTTTACAAACCACATTTGTGTAATATTCTTTCTCACCCCTCTAAGTTTTGAGTTATTTTTTGCGTAACAGGGCAAAAAGTGTGAATGACTAATTTCAGATGGAACAGGCTATATCAGTATTTTTTCCCCAATCACAGTAACAGTAAAATAAAGATGGGAGACCAGTATCCCTAACAATACAGAACTGCAAATATTCAAACAAAAAAAAAAAAAAAAAAAAACCTCAAACTAGTAAGCAAACAATCCATGGATAACAGGAACCACCTTCCCTCTTTGAAACCCAAAAGAACTATACAATAAACGTTTTTATTAAGCAAAGTTTATTTTAATTTTAAGACATACAAAAAGCAAGCAAACAGAAACAAACAGCCTGGTAAAGACAGTTAACAACAGGCATGCTCCACAAATGTGTCTTCCATGAAACTTAATACCTATTCCCAGGCAATTCACACTGAAAACAGATGCTGTTTCATTGTGTTGTTCATGTTTGTCAGAATACACACAAATAAGAGAAAAACAGGAAAATCATACTGTCCACAGAAATTATTCATATCAGAATATTCCTTCAGTTTTTATCAGTGCTGAAAAGCAACCTCATGCCCTTTTTCCCCCCCCAAAAAAACATTTAAATATTTTTTTATTTTTCCTTCAGTCTTTTGCTCAGGTAATGATACACATGCTGCTCTTTATTATTGACTAGAATTTCTTTGAATTGCTCTAAATCAAATATTTAATCACTCTTACTCAGGTCAGACAAGACAGAGACACAAACAAACATATCTATAGCTCTATGGGCATAACAGAGATACCCAGAGAGAACAAATAGCTAATTTTAACTGCAAACAAAGCTGTAAGAAAAGCACTGCAGTAGGGCTCATCTCTCCCTTTTAAAGAAAAGTGGTCAACTTCACCAACTTCACAAAAAGGGAAGCAGAGCACCACTTCCATTTTGAGACTTATTCAAATACAGTCCTTCATGCAAAATATACCCAGCAAATTAAATCTGCAACACTGGCTGCAGCAAATAAGGCATGCAGGCTCAGCTGCCCTTCACAAAGCATCTTTGTAGAGCTATCTTTCTGCCAGTGCTCCTTTTGAATTCCCAAACAATACCTCGCAAAAATTAGATCTCCTACTGTGGGAAAGTTCCCAAAACACAAGCCAAAATTTATTTTCTCATGAGGATACAAAAAATCCTCAATGAGGAAGTCAAAGTTCTTACAATGACTCTTTAGTGTACATATAGTTATTCTTGAAGCATGCTAACAGATTAAGTTGCAACATTCTGATATAGAGAAAAAAATATTAATATCAGATCAGTAGTTAAACAGAATGAATTGCTACTGCTACTAGTTACTACTCAGTAATTTGCATAAGCATAGACTTTTAAAAACTTTTATGCACACAGGCTTTTTAAAACAATGGATATCAAGAAACAATAACTTATTAAAAAATAAAACTTAACTAAGGGATATTGTAGTAAGTGTAAAATATATGAATCACCTTTAGAGATTACACTCAATTTTTTTCCCCCCCTCAGGTACCAAGGGTTCTCCATGAATAAACAGATAACCCACAGGACACACCAACCTCTTACTTAAAAAAAAAAAAAAAACAAAACAAAAACACCACGATCTTGGGAAAACGCTTGTGCATCCTTTATTTTTGCTGACCTACACTTTTATGCCCAAGACATGAAAGAGCTATCAGTCCTTTTGGTCTCAGAAGCCAGACAGATGATTTTGCTCGTTACTAGTTTTGGCAGAAGAGCAAGCCTCTCCATCCTAAGTAGCCTTGCTTTACAATAATCCTCTTCCACCAAAGCCTCCCCTGCAGCCACACTGGCTATATCCCACACACACCAGTGGGTGGGTGAGGATGGGTGGGAGGGTCCCAGCCCTTGGGCATCACAGAGGGTACAGACACATGCTCTGATGTCTGAACAGCACCTCAAGAAGCAAATGGACAAAACAAGCTTGGACTGAGTAGAAGACCCCTGGGCTTTAGGCCCAGCACTGCTCACTTCAGTACACCTCCTAGGCAAGAATGCCACTGAAAGGCTCCCAGTTTTTAAGTGCAGGAAAGAGACTGTGTCCACAACGGCTGACAAAAACCTGCTCACAGGAACATACTCAGCCCAAACCGAGAGCAAACACTTCTGCAGCCACTGCAGGGCAGAAATCAAAAGCAAACGCTAGCAAACAGATAATTAATCAAGTAGGAAATTACACAGAGCTTATCGGTGCTACAGTTAAACCCTCACTTTCCCAGTTTCAAACCAGCTCGGATACATGCAGCTAACCAAGCTGTAATCTTCTGATGCAATGAGAAAGCACACAAGTGTTTAAGACAAGGCTTCAACTCAGCTATTTCTATGCTATAGGTGAAGGCTTCCTGATCATACCGAGGTCTTTGCAAGTGTTGGCAAAACTCGTATCATTGAAATATACAGAAATCTACTAATGCAGCAAGTACTAGCCCAATGACAGGGGAGAACTACTGCAAAAGAAATTAAAAAGTCAATACTCTTGCCATTCTCAAAGCTCTTGGCCATGAAGATACGAATTATTATGGGAAAATACACACACATCCCCCCACTTAGAAAGACTGGGAAATAAGCATACTCTCTTTCAAAACAAACAGGATACTAAAGCTGCTCATTGCAGTACATACCCTTAGTTTTGAAAATTACATGAAAATCGACACTGCAAGTTCAGAATCAAACATTCCATGGCTGTTTCAATAGACTGAGAGTTCACAAGAAAATCTGAGCTATGCAAGGATTTTCAGCTTTACTTATCAGCCACAAAAAGATATATTCATACAAGTAAGTTTGTTGGGCATGGAATAACGCTGCATAGTAATATTAGCTTGAGAAAAATTTTAAGTGAAAAAAAAAAAAATGTACGCTTACTTCCAAAATACATTCTCTGGTATTATTTCTGTACTAAACAAATACATCGTTGGCTTTGTCAGGTAAAGGTCTCACTTTTTCCCTATAGTTCCTCTGGTTTTTATGCTCCCAGTTAAGTGCTGAAACACAGCAGGAAAAAACCCCATGGTTAAAGGTCTCTAGATACATCAGTCTAATGCAACTTGTTTCATCTGTATCCACTCACCTACTTACAGCCCAAGAGCCACCACAAGACACCACTTAATCTACAGTTTTTCAGACACATTCAGGGTATGTTAACTATTTTGAACAAGCTTCCAAACCCCTACAGCATCTAGAGGTTTGCTGGGCTTTTTTTTGTTGTTGTTGTTCAGACCAACAACCCTTACAGCTGACTTTATGATGGCAATTCTACTTGAAGCCCACTGCTGAGCAAGAAAGAAGATCAAGAATCAGCAACAACCTTTCTTCATTAAGTTGCGTTATTAATGATGGTCCCAAAGTTAACACAAAACATAACAGGCTCATGACCCCACTTCAGAATTAGTCACTTCAGTCTGCAGAAAGCCTAAACACCACTACTGGAAGTACAGTTAAGAATCTAATTTTGTTGGCCAAATGGGCTCCCCAGAAAGAAGCAATGTCTAACCTTGCAAAGTAATGCTTCTCCTGAATAACCGCATAACAAAGCTCTGAAATGCACTATGGAAAGACCACTATATCAATGCAGCACAGCCAAATTCCAGGCATCATCTGTCACAGTCCTCTGCTTCTCAGGGCTACCAAGAACGAGCAGAATTTAGCAACAGACTCAGCTCTCAGCACTATACTGCTGTTAGCAGCCTGATAACAGGGGTTATCCTCCTCTGTAAATGCTCTCCTAAAAAGATGGCAACACAGTAGAATGTTGACAGTGAAGACAATCTGAAAGCAAAACTCAAGCTCCAAAATATTTTTGTTTTTCAAAGGAAAGAAATCCCAAATAAGCTCTTTTTCAAAAGATCAATTTAGTCTTCTGGTCTATTTGATACACAGACACATGATCAGCCCAAATTAAAAGACTAAATGTTCTTCTGCTAGACTTACGCATAATACACTTAGTTTCTCTGATCCCGTTAAACTACACGGCCTTGTATTTATTTTTTAAGAGATCACTGTGGCAAGAAGGAAATGTTCACTTCTGGCTTATCTGAAGATTGCACACAATCACACTATCACTGGTTACAAGTAT
Source organism: Cinclus cinclus (assembly GCF_963662255.1). NCBI lineage: Eukaryota > Metazoa > Chordata > Aves > Passeriformes > Cinclidae > Cinclus > Cinclus cinclus. The sequence continues at coordinate 42,568,684 of NC_085050.1, read as the reverse complement.
AAAAATAACACAACTGGGGAACAAGCTGAAAGTTTATTTGGAAAAAGCATAGGTACATCCTATAATTAAACCATTTTTCCTCTCAAGTGTTCAAGAAGGGAGTATCTGCTTAACAACAGCATCCTGTTTAGACGTCTTCTGACATTAAATGACGCATTAGCATCAAACCAAGGGCTACTGTACAGCTCTCCCCCCCACCCTGAAGATCTGGTCTGATGCTGTTACACCTCTGCTCTTCATTACTGCTGTACTGAACTGCCTTCATTGGCAGTTTCCAGAAGCAAACGTTAGGCATCTAACATATATAAGGTACACACTGAAAAAATTTCTTCCTGCAGACATCACTACATGGCATGAAAACAGTGAACGGCATGCAGAGTTTCTGAAGCTACTAGCTATTCACATGCCATGCCATGCAAATGAGTTGTTGGGATAAAGAAAGATTAGGGCTCAGTTTCTCTTGTTTGAAAACAAAAGCAACCCTATTCTTTCAGGCCAAGCTATACCAAGTTTTTATACCAGTATAAAAACTGCATGCTTTCTAAAATGGCCTGAAATGCCAAAAAGAATTTGTTTTGTAAAGACTTAAAGCTATAACAGTCCATGCAAGAGGATGTTAGGAGAGAAAAAAAACTAGATTGCTATTACTCACAGCTTAAGGGCATAAAACCATTTGTAATTTATGAACATTTAAAAGTTAGATTCCCCAAAGTAGTTAAATTAACTTCCTAGTTCATGTCTTCAAAGACAAAATGAATACTTTAATACGTCAATTAAAGAGAAGAGTTACACAACAGACATGTTAAAGTACAGGCTACATATATATCCTTTTCTTTTGTATTTCATTTTCTTTAGCCAACAGAATACTGAGCTGTGATTCACAAAATTCAGGAACACTTTATAAAGGAGGATATACCAAAGAGATATAAAGTTATGAATTTACAAAAGCAACTTCAGTTGCAACTACACTGTTTACCTCAAAAAAAAAAAAAAAGAAAAGAAAAAAACCAGTCCAAAAATTACCAAGAGATATCTACACTACAGAAGTTTGTGTCACGTTAACTTTGCTCCCTCCGACAATGTTTATCAGACCTACTTCTTGAAGTTGTACATACTGGCTATCATGCTGTCACTCCTGTCCCCTGAGCCTGCAGTGAAGGCATGGTGCCAAATTTGCACCCTGACAGTCCGGGGTGAATAGTAATGTCAAACAGATATTTACCTCATCATGATTTGGGAGAAACTGAGCCCCAAAGAGTTTAACATAAGCAAGAAGCAAATATGCTACTAACATACTTCTCTTGCTATTTCCTGCACTGACATAAATATGATAAACGTATTTTCTCTTTCCAACCCTCTCTCAACTTTAAAAAAGCCTCATGACTTCCCAAAAGCCAAAATTAAGCAGTTATCTTTTAGAGATAGCATAGCAAGGACAGGAAAATAAAAGTAAAGAGGCAATAAGTTACTTTAAGGGAAGAAGGAAAAACAAGGTCTTTGCACCTTTTTATATATTTTTTCCTTTTTACGTAATGATGAAAGATCAAATGCACAACCATATTTCTTTCAAATTCTAATACTGTTGTAAAATAAAAATCAAACTTCCTGAACAGAGAACCAACAGTAGAAACCTAACACACACAATTCAACATTAGCCATTTACAAAAACATCAACAGGGCTTTCTGCTGCAAACCCAGTCTCCCCAGCAGCGACAGGAGGGCATCACCAGTTTCAAATATTTCCAGTGCTAACAACACATTAGATTTCCTATATATTTGGTCTTACTCGTGGATTGTTTTGGGCCAGTGTCAGTTTCATGGATTTTAGGGTGGGCTTCTTTTTCTGTGCTGATTGCCACAGCAGGTTGCCAGTGTGCTGATTAGGGAAGTTTTACAGCACTAACGCAGGCCAGGTGTTCCAAATTTAGCTCTCTGCTCCACGCCATTCACTGGGCTTGATCCCTACATTAGGGCTGGATTCTTTACTGCAGCATTTCTTACTTTCTGCCTTTTGTGTTTCCTTATTTATCCCATCTAGGCAGCAAGGCCAACTGGCAAGGACATGAGAAAGTTTAACAGTTCGCATGGCACAGATCATGCCACAGGGGAAGCATCATCCCCCAAGCCCAGCCTGGTGGCCCCACAGCCTGACCTGGTGGGTTCTGAGCATCTGCCAGCATCTCTCTTCATGAAGGCCCCACCACAACCATGTCCTGAGGCTGGACACTGCTGGTAGGCTCCCCCAGCTGGAATCTACGCCTCTACCAATTCAAGTGACCTCGCTACGAGTTTGCAGAGTGTCTTCCCCAGGAGAGAGCACTCAGCCTCCTTCAGCTTTCACAACACACTGAAGGGCTGGGTCCAGCACTGAAGGCAAACAGATATTTGGAAAAGGTCAAACAAGGACAGAGAAACAAGTCTAGCACCACAAAAACACGTTCCAGAAGCAGCTTCCTTTTCTTACAAAAGAAAAAAAAAAAAAAAAAAACAACAAAACACGAGTTGCCAAAAAGGCATACCACATATGATGCCTATATAGTCAGTATGTTTTTCCATGAGAAGTTTTATTTTCTCACACATATTCCATGAGCACAGGGATAAAAATAACACTACCACAATTACATATCCGTAGTAGGAGGAATGGCTTACGGGTGCTGACCAAAAGTCAAGGTTTCCTCTTTGCCCCAATTTGAAATCATCACCAGCCAGTCAGACGCCTGCCAAAACAATCAGTAACAGCATCTCTTCCCCAAAACCCGAATACAGGGACGGCTCAGAGAGTAGGACAAGCCCTTAGAAAACAGGACAGATGGCATTACAACTCCAAGCAAAGTAACTCCTTGTATCATTACCTATTGAACCGCGGCTTGATGTGGGGATCAGTGTAAAGCTTATTAGTCTTTAGACAGTTGGCAGCAACAGCCACTGCAGCAACCGTTCGGGAGCAGAAGGAACTCATTCAGTTTAGTTGTTTTTCAGGTCATGTTAAGTCAAAATGTTTCTCTACGCCCTCCAGTCCCCAGCTTAACCTTTCTCAGCCTCTAAGCACAACTACGCTTACAAAAAGCTTCAACTCACACACTCCTCTGACAAAGAAGGCTCCAGGAGCCCGGCACAGGTATCTAAAAAATCCCTGCCTAGTGCCATTGTATAAGGATTTCACCCTACTTTGGAGAGCAAGGACTTGCCAAGAATACCACTGACCTCAGCCCCTACATTATGAAACAGCGCTGCCAGCTCCAGCCAGCTATGTAAAAGTAAGGATTGAATTCAAATCCTGAGCCACCCGTACTTCGGGGCAGTAACAAAATGCAAACACTAACGCACAGGCGAAACAAAAAAAAAAAAAAAACCCACAAAAAAAAAAAAAAACACAACATCAAAAATTACACTCTAAGTTCATTTTCTATTTTCCGGAAGCAATCTTCAAAATAAACCCAGCTAGTGTTTCTCCCTGCGTTTCCCCTAAAATTAGGCAGTCGGAGGAAAGTTGTCGCGTTAATGCGCGCCTTCCCCTCCCGGGAGCTGCCGACCGGGAATTCAGCGCTGGGGAGCTCGGCGGGGGCTGGCAGGGAGGGCAGCGCCGGCCGCGCTGCTCCCGACCGGGGCCGAGGGGCGCCCGGTCCGTCCCGGCCGGGGCTGCGGGCGGGGGCAGCGGGGCGGCCCTTCCGCCGCGCGCGGGAGCCGCGAGCTCCGCGGGGAAGGGGCGCTTACCTGGGGGCTCCGCTCCGCCGGGTTCTTCATCACCGCCTGGCGGAAGCTGTTATCCACGTAGGACGCCATCGCGCCCCTGCTGCCTCCCGCCGCCGTCCGGGAGGCGCTGGGGGAGGGCGGCCGCGGCCTGGCGCTGCGCGGCCGGAGCGCTGAGCGAGGAGCGGGGAGGCGGCGGCGCGCAGGCACCGCGGGCTCAGCAGCGCCGCCGCCCGGAGCTGCAGGCGGCGGCCGAGCCCCGCCGGTGGCAGCGGCGGCGACAAGGGCTCGGCGCTCCCTCTCGACCCGGCACTACGCCTCCCGCCGGCCCGCTCCGCCGCATCCCCCCGAGCACCGTCGTCGTCGTCGTCGTCGCCGCCTCCCCCCTCCTCTTCCTCCTCCTCCCATCCGGGCTGATGGGGGGCTCCGCGCCCGGCTCGGCGACGGGGAAGTTGCCGGCTCGGGGGGCGGAGCGGCGGGGGGCGGGCCGAGGAGGGAAGGGGGGGCGGGTCGGGTCGGGTCGGGGGGGGTCGCGGCCGGCTGGGAGCGCTCCGGCTGCGGGGCTTCGGCATCCTCCAACCCCCGGGAACGCATCCTTCCCGGGTTTAACCACAAATAAGGAAGTCTGGGTGGCTGCCGCCATGGTCCTGAGGGACGCGCATCATCACAGCTTCGGCCGTGCACCCCGTGCGTGGACACTGGTGATGGGCAAGCTGGACGCAGTAAATAAATAAATAAATAAATAAATACTTGATCTGCCGGATCTAGTGACTTCGAGGAGGCCACCTGTTGTCACGCTTCTCAAAAGCAATCCCTATGCGCCGGCTGTCTCCTCTGTCACTGCTGTGTGGGGTAAAAACGAGGAAGGGAAGGGTGTGAAATCGTTAATTTATCACTTTTCTGGGGGTTATCTAGCGGCGGATTCTTCCCACGTGAACTTAAGTTTTTAAAGAATAAAGGGTCTCGCAACATGGCTGATTTTCTTTGTTTACCGCGGCACGGAGCACGTCTCAGCAGCAGCCTGACAGACGCGAATCATGGAGGTAGTATTAACGTGCCATTAACGGCAGGGTAATACTATTAATGTGTTTGCTTTCACAAGTCATGTGTACCCTTCGCTGATATGAATCACACAATGTAAATAATGTCAACACTAATAAATCTGTTTAATTCCCAGTCACTTGCAGTCACATTTCAATTCCAAGTAAGGTGGTGTCATCTTTATTTGATTTTTCTGTTTTTGAAAATTCCCAAGGATAACCATATTTTCCTCACAAAACATATGCTGCTAGTCCCAGGAGAAAAAAAAAATGTTACACTTTTAGACATAAGTAGCTCTCAAAAATTCTGTGTCTTCAGATAGTAATCTATTAAACCTACTGAATTTCTAGATACGGCTCATTAGCAAAGATTGCTCTTTGGGCTAATCCCACTCATATGTGTCAGCAAAATAGCTTTGCAGTAATACCAATTATTCTGGGCAGATCTTGGGAAAATACTAGGGAGTGCTCTACATTCTCCACATTCTCTACATCTTGCTTATTGGTGCTTACTAGAAGTCCTTACGGGGGATTTTTAACTTTTTTAAAGTAACAGATTGGAAATACCATGTCCTTTGCCCTAAAAAATAACAGTTTAAATATGCCTCATGTTCATCATCCAGAGAGTATAATAATTCCTTCAAATTAATCAAACCTGCAGCTATAGAAAACTGCCATCTTTTCTGAAGCTCAGTTTACCAATCCAGAGTGCTGGAAATACCTTTTTTGGGGGGCATATGTATAGGAGGAGTGCCACAGGAATGTGAGGAATGCTCTCTTGGGCTTCACTCTCAATCACTTCAGGGCACCCATTGCCTGCTGCTACAGCCTAGCTTTCCTGACATCTTTATATCTCTACATCAAAACAGAGCTACCCACTCTATTTTAATATGCAATTATCTTTCATTTCAGACCTATTAGCTGTAACAGCATCAAGTCGAGTGTTTTGGTCTGATTAATTTTTTGCTGTGCTGTCTGGTAACACTATACCTGTGATTCATAGGGATATTTCACTTCAGAGGATGAGATTTGGGGGCTCTTTTATTCTGATCAGTGTCACAAGTCTTAATGGTTACAGATTTGTGTCAAAGGTCTATCACACACTACATTAATTGTTGTAAATGGGAATGAATGAATAAAAGAAGATAATTGTACATAGAGATCTACATACAAGTATACTCAACAATTTCTCGATAACATTTAAGGATGTGTTAACACATTTTTTAGTGTCTGTAAGAAACATATCCATATAATGCAAATACTTCTGATTAATCATGTCCTCCATGGTGGATACTAGCCTGTCCTTTATGCTGTGTTTTTTCTCTTGCTGAAATTAGTCTAGTTATTTCTGAAAAGAAAAAAAAATAAACAACAGATCAGTAAATAACCATCAAGATTCAGAATAAGGATAGTTATTAGAGAAAACATCCAATTATCTCCAGAGACTCTTATTTTTTCACTTCAAGTATTCAACAAAATATAATTTACAGCATCAAATGTTTTTGCAAATTACATTTTGTCTTTGTCTGTCTGTCTTCCTGTTTTCCAGCTTCAACAAAAAATCAGTATGATTTACAATACACATATATACCAGGTCATGCTATTCATTTTGCTTATTGGTTACTCTTCAGGCTATATTATCTAGCCTTATCCTTATTTAAAATGGATTTTTTTTTCAGGGGGTGTGTTTTTCTGGTTATGTTAATACATTTTACAATGTTCCTACTCATCTTACACCAGAAGACCAAGAGTGAACAATACACATGCAGTCCATACAGCATTGATATTTCAACAATACAAAAAGGCTGCAACACAAAATATGAAAGCTCAACATAATATCTTTTTGGATAGCTATGAGTAACCCCTATGCTATTTTAGAGAAGTATTTTGCCTTAGAAATACAGGGTATCTGCCCTCCTGAATATGTCCATTTTATTGAGTGGCAAATTGAAATGGTCAGGTCAAACAGTTACTAAAAGGCTAAGAAAACAAATTCAGCAGCTCTGGGGGCATTTTTGTTCATTTGCTAAACCTCATTTTTAAGAAGAAATGCTTTGAAAAGCTTGCACTTGGCTTAACCACATTTATTTCATTACACCTATAGTTAGGCACCCACAGTTAAACGCATGGTTTGTTGGGATGCACCAGTTTGCCCTGGTAAGAAATAAAACATTGCCACTTTGAGGGAGTTCAGTGAATTATATACAGTCAGTATGGTTATAAGCCCAGGGATGGTCTTTTCTCCAATTTCTTTGGGTAGGTACTTGTTTTCATCCATCTCCTGGAGATGGCATAGCAGCTGAAGCAGATTCATGCAGTCAAGCTCCAACCCTCAGAAATTGCCCCTCTCCCTCCCAGCTCTCTCCTGGCACCTTCTCGGCAACTATAAAAACATACTTCCATAACCATTCATGGAGGCAGATAGTTATAAGGGAACAGAGCTATTGGCCTGGTGAACCCCTCCAGAGCTGACTTTGAGAACAGTAGCCATGCTCTTTGGACTGGGCAGAAGCCAATTTAGTCAGATTTTAAGTCAAAGCTGAATTATTTTAGGTACAAATAAGGTCACTACCAAGGGGAGATGATCTCATCTTTCAAATAAAATTAGCCTTGATGCTCTCTCTTTAGGGGTGGCACCATTACCAAGAATGTCTCTCACCTTTTGGGATTTATACATGGCTGGGATTATTATAATTTGCATTTCTAGTTTTTAGTATCTTTTACATTATGATGAAGAGCATGTGAGTTTGTTTGTTTGTTTGTTTGTTTGGGTGGATGGTTTTATCTGTTAGTTTTTTACGTAACATCCTCTGTTATTGTGGCTATTTGTTGATCAGTATTCACTTATGTATGGGTATGATATGGAACAACCACTCTGCACCTCTAATCCAGAGGGTGGGATAGAAGGATAACAGAGACCATAGTATAATAATCCTTGGATGTTTGCTATAGATTTTATGACACTTTTATACTCATAAGATGTATGAAATTCTAAAGGTTACAAAAGAGAAACATAAAGGAAAAATCATCCTTTTTTTTTTCTTGAAGGAAAAACAGAAGAATTCTTTACTACTATAATGCATTTATTCAGAATTTGCCACTATTTGCATAGCTACATTTGGAAATATTTATCATTAAACTTCTGCTGTAGCTGCAGATGTATGCAAACCAGCTTTAGCTAGTTAGATTAATACTAGGAGCAACAGCATGTACTGTCCAAGTATTTACATGATCTGGGAGAGGAATTTACAGTCCACACAGTGTTCCCTTCAGCTGTACTGATAAAGGTGCCCAAACAAAAGGAAAGGTGGCTGTACTGCAGCAGCACCCAGGAGGCATAGCAGGAGGCCTATGCTACACACTGTGTGAACACTGAACAAATCAGCAGCAACTCTTGAAGGTCAGGTGTGTATTTCTGAAGCTCAGGGACATCTACACAAACTTCCTCTGGGCTTGTGACCAAGGTACCCTCAGGAGTAAAAGTGATGATGGGAGGTCTTCTATCCTGGTACCCCCACCGGGAAGGTGTGCTCCAGATCTTGTGTCAACATCTGCCTTAGCTTCTCCTTCTGTGAAAAGAGACACAAAAGCAGTAACTAAACTTCTTAGGTATTCTGAGACATAGGGAGGCACAGCAAAGTGCTGTTTCTAATAACAGTAGCAGCAGTATTTTAGGGTTTTTTTAACAGAAAATGAAACCCCAGAGAGCAACAGTGAAATAGCATCGTCATTATCAGGACATTTGGTAAAAGAGGTTGGTTCGGTGGGATGGTACAAAGCACACAGGAGTAACTCAGTGCTTCAGAGCTGGTGTGCTCTGGGACAGGCTGCCAGCATGAGGAGGTGCTCTCTGTGGGTCTCAGATTGCACCTGCTGCACAGTGGCAAAGGTATCAGAGAGACTAAAGCCGGTGTTGTTTTAGATAGATAACACTTTCTGAATAATGCATAGGTTAAAAGATGCACTCCACTCCTTTCCAGATAGTCATCTATCAACTAATATAGGCAGGATACACATAGGAATGATTTCTACTGTTGAATGTATATCATAACAGTTTCATGATCTATATATTTGGTGTCACATATATTTCTAGTAATATATTTCAGTAAATGACACCCCAAATAAGGAAAAAATATTTCGTTCCTAATCATTGCCTTTGAAATTTAAATTACTGAACAAATTGAAGCTCAAGGTTACATTTCAGGGTTGTGCTTTTAAACCAATGTTTCCTAAAAGAAAATATAAGCTTAATATTTCTGAAATAACTGTAAATGTGTTACAATCTTTTGATGCTTCTAGAACCCAAATATTACATGATTGTGCCAAAGTATCAAAAGTAGAAATTGTATAAAGTCAAATATAGGTGGAATTATTATTTATTCAAAGCTGGCCAAGTCTTTAAAATAATTTAATTCATACATATTAATGATAGTCAGATGATCATTAATATCCAACAATACTTCTTTTCATAAAATACTCGATGATTAAGTTATCTAATAGATCATGCAGAACGATAAATGAAATATGTAAAGCTCTGCTAGGTAAATGAAACACATAGGAGATAGGAACTTTATTCCTGCACCACGATAAAATATATTTATATGAGAAAAAAATTGCTGTTAACATTGTTAGTAAGATTTTTCACTCGACATGTGCTATTTTCAGTACTAGGATTCTATACCAATTGCCTAATTTTCATTGACTGCCATCAGAAACCTTTTCATTTTTTTAAGTCAGCTATAGTATATAGTATATAGTATATAGTATATAGTATATAGTATATAGTATATAGTATATAGTATATAGTATATAGTATATAGTATATGAAGCATTTGGCTTCAGCTTGTACTAGCTCTTTCAAAAATATGAATGTATTTATTACTTTTGGCATTACTGGAGGGCATTATTCTACAAATTAAGTTTACAGCTGGTAGCATTTTTTCCATAATGAATTATTGATTAATTATTCCAGATATTGCCTGTCCTTGCTCCAGCACCAAACACTGCTTACTGCACTGCTAAGTCAGCCCATGCTAGAGCTATTCCTTGGACCAAGTCCCTACATGCCACATTCCTGTCAGTTTTCACCTCTTTACTCTTGTCACCATCTTCCACAGAAATCATCCACAGTCTTCCCGGCTTAACACACTCTGGTGAATCACAAACATGTTCCAACATAATACTCTCGGTGCTTATTAGAAAAGCATTTGCATTTACATTGTTTCCTAACAAGCTTTATAAATTATTGCCTTGCCTTAAAATTAATAGTCATTGTGGATAATGTTTATGTGGCTCAGCCTTCTTCATCCTTCAGTCACCATTTAGATCTGTTTAAGCATATGGGATGTGTGGGTGTGTACTTAAGTGAATGTTTCTCTGCTGTGCATACATATCCTGGCAAAGCATATTCACACCTATATCATAATGTGACAAGTACTAGGTACCAATTTAAATAGAAAGAATCAGCTTTAAGTTCAGTGAATTCTATAAAAGTTGGTATTTTTTTTACTTACAAATTAGTGACACCAGAATCCATCAATTTGTGTCCCATCTATTCTTCCAGGAAGAAACTATCCAGTAACTGGATTAAAAGAGTTTTAAAATCTAATTTTACTCTATCCAAAGAAAGCATATTCCAGGTAGATGGACACTGAGCTAAGCTACGAAGGTGATGTAAGCTTATAATGAAATTGTTTTGATCATTCTAGACAATTTAATGGCAATATGTCTGACCTTGGGTGTGCAGAACTCATCACTGAACCTGTATTCAAACAATACTCTTGATAGAGAGATCATTCAAAAATTACACACTTCAGGTTCAAAACATTATTATAACCAAATTTGTTTCACAGATTCTACAGTCTCTGTTAATGTCAGCAGTGAAAATTAAGATTTTCTATCCCTTCCCTTTTGCAGTGAACTTAATACCAAGAGATCCCTATTTCCACTGTAACCTTCAACTTCTTTACAAATGCATAATGACAAATTCAAGGATTAAACTCAGAGCAAGAAATCCTCCAGTAACACATAAACAGAGATGTGAAGGACCAGACAACAATAAGCAGTACTGCACTCTTGAGCAGTCACTAACTCTGAGGTAGAAGTTTACACAACGTGTTCCTTGTGCTTCTTGGATTTAAGACAGACAGCAATAACTTATCGCTTTCCCACAGGGTTTTTATGCTAATTTTGTTATTTGTTTCATTTATGTAACAGATACTCATAATACTCTTTAAACATTCAGCAGTGAGCTGTGATAAACACTATCTTCCTACTCCTGCAACAACTGATTTGTGCTGAGAACATTCACCATTGCCTTCTTGTGCCACTGGTGGAAAAACATGGGAACACACTGCCTGTTTCACTTTTCCTTTCTGAAAAGAAAAGAAAAGAAAAGAAAAGAAAAGAAAAGAAAAGAAAAGAAAAGAAAAGAAAAGAAAAGAAAAGAAAAGAAAAGAAAAGAAAAGAAAAGAAAAGAAAAGAAAAGAAAAAGCCTCTGTTGTGCTTAGCAGAGCAAGTAGCGGATGGAAATTGCAGATGAAGATCTGTAGCAAACCAAGTATATCTTGTAAATAAGTTTTCTAGGTCAGGAAGAGAAACTGAAATGTGCGAAGCAATCATACAAAAAGAGGTAGTTGAGATTAATGCTTTGTGGCAAATAAATGACTCTCTGGAAGATGCAACTTTTGAAAAACACAAACTCTGAAAGATTTTGTTGGAGGAAGGTATTTGCCAAGAGTTTTCTTCTTTTTTTTTTTTTTATTAGCTACTTACAAGACTGCTGACATGGGCTGGCACCTGACTGGCATGACGAGAGCCCTGTGCACTGCCACAGTAACCACAGTCCTGGTATCCAAATATAAATTTTATCTCTCTTCCTTCAGCTCAAGCTAGCTGGAATGGAGACAGTCCTGTATATTTAGTCTTTGGGATAAGGAAGTCTTGAAATACTTCACAAGTACCCTCCTGCAAATAAACTGGAGGGTGGGGATTGGCATCCACACGCTCTTGTTCATGCGCAAGGAGCATTCACATGAGGAAGCAGATTCCTTGACAGAAGAACTGGGCCAGATCATTCTTCTGCTTCAGTGTACCTCTGTTTTACATCCCAGGTCCTCATCTGATTAAAGCCCCTGTCTTTTAGGGAGTTCTCACAGTGCTGCAGCAGAGGATGCTATCTAGCTAAAAAAAAGTGCACTGCTTGAAGCCCCCAGAAAGAGACACCTCTCTGACATGCACTCAGCTGTGCCCCGGGAGGAGCTCCATGACCAACAGCAAAACAATCTTGCCCCTGTTTGCCCAATGGCGACATCTGTGTCTTGTTAGCGACACACAAACTGTTAAAATAGTTCTTTCCTCAGGTGGAAGTGAGCTGTATAACTTCATTCTGTTGATGTGAGTAGCTAACAATGTTGCCTCAAGCCTTTGCATTACTACTGCATTCAGGTATGAACTTAGATTCCTCTTGCTATGGAGCAAAGGAGTTGAAGTACAGGAGAAAATTTCAGCTTTAATTAATCTGTCTTGGTCCCTTGTGTTGCAAAAATACTCTCAATGCTCCAGAAGTCAAGTATTTTCAAATAGACTTTCTGAAGTTTTATTTGAAGTACCTGTAATCCTTAACCCACGCTTATAGCTAACATACTCTCAGTGAGGGTCCCCTCTCACCTTATATGTAAATCTCTGACCCAGACAGTGGGTTGATACTCCTGGTCAATGCAAATACAGCTGATTAAAAACACACATCAGCAGATCTTCAAACTGCAAGGAGGGGCCTTTCAAACAAAAAATTTCTCCTTTTTTTTCTTTTTCTTTAAACCATCAATAATGCTACAGCTATTCAGTTCATTTTATTTTGGAAACCAATACTATAGTTAGGGGAAGTATTTTCTACTGTGGTTAGATCTTAAAAGATCTGTGCTTGTGGGAATTAGGTTGCACTTCACTTTGTGGAAATGAAGTTTCAAACCTGAAGGTTCCAAGGCTAATCTTGTGGAAAATAACAAACAAATTTGTAGGTGGAAGAAGATGTAATGGCATTTGAGAAAAATTGGACTACGGTGACCTGAACCCATTCTGCAGTGCTCGCAGATCTTTGTTTTAGTAAATTTTAAAGACAAATAAATAAAAGTGCTGAAGATATCCAAAGCAATATATAACTTTGAGCTATTCACTAAAAAACCTCACAGTATGTGCTCATTTTGTCTTTTCTTCAAAACCATGCAGGTAAGTTGTGGCCCTGAAAAAGCATCTCTTAACCTTAAACCCAAATGATTAAGGTTGAATCATAAGGTTATCTCCATCTTCTAGGATGCATTTGCAACTCTTTTGAAGGCAACTGAAAATACTTAATTGGCCTAGATGCACACCCTTGCACAAATATAAAGCAAAATAGGGTAGCTGGCATTAAAGGCTAAGGATATAGGAACCATCAAGCTGTGATAACTTGTTCCACTTGTAATTTCCCTTAAGAAAAATTTAATTAATTTATGTACCCATCATTTACCTGAATTAACTTGAAACACTGTATAGTAGTAATAAAACCAGAAAATAAATCACTTTTCCTTTTTTCTCCAGAGTACTTTGTGGGGCCACGTACCTTTCCCAGGGAAACAAGAGGGAGGTAAGATGGAATATCAAGGTATTCTGGAAAACAAATAAGAAACTTTTTTGGGGTTCTAAAAGCATGACTAGTTAATATAATTCCAATCCTTCACCCCACTGTATGCAGCACCAACCATGCAGTCCTACCTGATACACCAGAGAGTTCAGTTACACTGCATATATTTCCTGAGATGCTGCAGAATCCTTCATTCAATTGATATAACTATACAAGTATTCACTCAGTGGGAAAAAAAATACAACAAAAAACCAAACAATAATCTGAAATAAACCAAAGCTGCATCAAAAAATGGGGAAGGTGGAACAGAATTAGAATATACCCTTGCTTTACCCTATCAAGCTTTACCCTTCTCTGGACTTAGGCCATTTGCAATCTGCTACTCAGAAAGCATAAAGTAGGTGTATGTCTGTGGAGCCAACATTTGAGCCTGTAGACTCCCACAGCCAGCCACTGCTGGTTTATTCAGAAGTGCCTCACCATCTCACAGCCTTATCAAATATTCTTTATGGGGCCAGGTGAAGTGGGCTACTGTTTACGAAGCCAATTTTTCCAGCTACCTATGCACGTCCTAGGACACACTGAGACCTTAAATTATGATTATCAGACAGTCTTTGACGTCTTGCCAGCCTAGCTTAGAAAACACACCCCAGAGTGGCCCTGGCCAGGTTATGTGTGCTGGTCAACACTGGAAACTTCCACTGCCTTGTCTGTGCAAGGAAAAGCATGTCAGCGTAGTCATGCCAGTAGAACCTCAGTGCAAATACATAATTACAAAGATATCTGTTACAGCTCCAGCTTATTTCACCTCCTCACTAAGAGGTACAATATTACAAGAACTTCCAGTGGAAGGGAGTTTATACTGGGACTGTTCAGGTTACTGGAGTTGTTTTAATTATAATCACGCAGAGGAAAAAAATAATCCTGCACTGTCCTTTCAACTGAGAAGGCATTTTTCATCATTCTTCCTCTAATCATTTCCCTCTGTTTTGAAGTATGGTTTGAGGCAAGTGCTCAAAATCTTCTACCAAATTTGAGTCTCTTTGACAATCCCTGTAGACTCCAGTTCTGCTGCATTAAATGAAGCTTAGTGTAGTAGCATATTTGGCCTCATAAAATTTAGAAATGCTGCATTTTTATCTAGTAGTACTATAACCTGAGATACATTTTAATTTTTGATGTTACTAATCACTTATTTCTTGGGGGAAGACATGTTGCCATGGTGAAGTCTTTTAATTTTTTTTTTCCTAGGAGCATATCACAGAGGAACATTAAGAAAGTGTAAATAATCCCTTCCTTTAAAATGCTTGCTGTGCTATACGTCTTTGAACAAGTTACTAACATGTGTCCCTCCTTGTTATAACACATACAACAAAACTCATGCACCTACCTTGTGGGGTATTTTGGGGGCTGGAGCTTGTAAAGTCTTTTTGAGGATGAAAAGCATTATATAAGTATTGAGCACTAATCTCAGCCATGTGGACAAGCCGTGCACATTTGAAGTAAAAACCTTTCTAATAACACCCATCTGCATCTTGAATACAAGAAAGAAATTGTAAGACAGCCTGTCAATGATCAAGGCTTTTTCATGGAGCTCACCCTACTGTTTGGCAGCTGGCCAGCTCAGAGAGCCTAGAGAGGAAAATGGCTCTGAAGAAAAAAGTGTGCATGTTAAGCAGAGGACAGCTTTTGTGAAGGGTGAGAAAAAAACAAGACAAATACCCTTGAATACCAAAGTGCTCTCTGGTACACGAAGGAATGAAATGAGATGAACTGTAAGGAAGAAACTACAGTAGGAAGGAGCCTCCTCACTAAAGATAACTCAAGCCTGTTTGCATTACATAAACTGGTGAAATAAAACACATTTCTACTTCAGGACCAAGACTGCTTTACATTAAGGATGTTTCTTTGTAGAGAGGCTGGGAGAAGCCAGGGAAGGATTTATTTGCTACTGCAGCACCTAAACCAACCAAGAATGCATGTCAGCCTTCAAAACTCTATTAATGACATCATAAAGTATTTCAAAATAATTTGTGAGGCAGTGCAGTAGGACCCGAGCATGCTGAGGGGTTCTGAGCAGCCCTTCTTCAAAGGGAGTGATGCCAACCTTTTTCTTCAGTGGGACTTACCTCAATGGCACGAGCATTTTAGCTTAGGGTACTGGCTCCTTTCTGTTACAAGTCCCTTTGCAGAGTCATCAGCAAATTCTTTTGCCTGGTATACACACACACACACACACACACACACATATATGTATCCAGTGTCAGAATTAGCCCCCTTACTTCCTCTCACCAGTCATCTACAGATTCATTTCACTCAAGCTGTCCTCCAGCTGTACAGCATTGCAGTGCTGCAACAAACATATGGAGTTTCAGCCAATAGTCCTCCTTCACTTCCTACAGGCTTTTAGTCTCTCTTTTTCCCTGCAATGCATTGTGCACTACCTCAGATGCAACAGCATTTCATTAAAGTAAAATATGGAAGAATTAAACTAATAACAAGAAAATCTATCATCCTAGCTTTAGAGAATTTTGTGAGGAAAGATTTCCAGTCCTACATTAAAATGTTTACCTGCAAGAGATTCCTCCTCTAATAAATCATTATTTACATTTAGATAGTACCTTTTATTCTGACAGCTTGTCTTTACAGAAAAGTTGATTCCAGTCATGGCTCCTGTGCAGCTTTTCATTCAAATTCCTGCCATATAGAAAGAGCCCCAAACTAAATATTTAACCAGATTTTAATTCACATTATCTTGCCACAGATCAATTTAGCATAACTTATCAGCTGCTAACATGATCAATAATTAATATGGCTGCAGGTCATCTAGTCCTTGGTATGTCTTCCTGCAGTTTGCTCCATAAGCCCATGGAGAACAGGCCAGTTCTTCCACAGCTCCCTGGAGTGAAATCCACAGAGAAGCACAGTCCACTGAAGAAAACGAACAAACAAAAAACCAACCAAACAACAACAACAACAACAAAAAAAAAAAGCCAAAAAAAACCCACAAGGAACCAAAACAATTTCAAAAAACTCCAAACCCCATACCAAAACAAAAGACTTTGAATATGCTCTCAGAAGTGTTCAGGATGCAACAGATGAGCCGTGGTGAATTTTCCTACTGTGGTGTATTGTATTACTAATGCCAACATTTGATTTCCTGACCTCTCCCTCCCCACAGCGGGGATGGCAGAAGAGCACATGTCCACATCTCAGCTGTTCTACTCCACCACTGGGCATCTTGAGCCAAAGCCTTCGCAGCTGAAATTTCAGTGCTGCACTGTGAGCTGAAACAAAACTATACACCTAGTCAGGGGATACGTGTTGTTCATTTTGAAGCTTTTTTGAAATGAAATGAGCAACCAAGCCTACTCAGATAGAAAAAGCAGACCATGACCAGCCTCAGATCTCCCTCTTCGCCTTAAACAGATCACTCCAATAAGACAGCTTATTTGTTAGGCCTGAGAAAGCCCTCATGTTCACCATGTGGCTGCCTCAAAACTGCATGTACTTCTGCAATGTGTTTTACTGACATTGTTGTTCTTGTTGCTGCTGAAAATATTGAAATCATGTGATTTAATCTACAGAACAATGACACAGCAGTTGTATTGTCCCATCTTCTATCTAGCCTTATTTATTAGGTTTTTTCTATACATAATACAAGCATGCCAGCTAGAAGGGTGGTCTTTTACTTTGAGAATTGTGGACCACTATCATTTGTGGAAGTAGTTTGTATAGCATAAATAAAGACAGCAAAAATAAAGGTAACCCCCCTTCTTGTATGAAAATCAGTAGCAACATAAGCACACCTAACAAGCATGGCATTGCTTGTGTAAGTATAACAACTCTTCTACCATACTGCTCTTTTCAAAGGCTACACTTTTTCATGAAGACAAGGGCTTGAGCATGAAGCCAGCCTTTGAGCCTACCTGTGTGTGCTGTCTCTCACCTGCAAGGTAGCCCAGCACAGCATTGCAGGTGACCAGCACAGATGACAACAGGAGACTGTGACCGAGCCCTGGATGTGCCTGGCAGAAGCTGGGTGCCCTCTCAGCCCTGCATGACAGAGCACAGAAAAATGCCACTTGTAGGAAAGCAAAGGGAGGAGGAGTGAAAATGGGAGACAGACTGGGAAGAGAGACTGAGGCAAATCAGGCTGGGAGGTGCAGCTCAAGGTTCAGGAGAAGACAGCAGCAAAATGTTGATGAACAAGTAACACCTTGGTGATTCAAAGTGTCCACTAGCTGAGTTCTTACTCAGAAGATCAGTATGTGCCAGTGGGCATGCACAGGCAGGCACTGCCAATCAAATGCTCTGAAACTGCCCTGTAGGGATGTTTGGGAAAAAGAAAACTATTGAAGTGACAATGAAGATACTTCTGTACAAAATTCAGAGCTGCCACATATGTTTAACCACAGTGTAAGGAACATTAATATTATTTATTATTCATTGACTGAAAGTTTATTTCAGATGTGGTTGGAAATACACTGGAAATCTCTTGCTGAGCATTTTAAATGTTAGTATTTACATTTAGTAAATGTAAATGCTGAAGCATTGGGGATTTGTATTGTGTCATACCAGTCCCTTTAGATTCACACACACAGAAGTGGCTTGTGCCCTAAAGTGGTTACAAGTGAAAACAAAAATCAGGAGACAACAGATGGAACATTGGTAGGAGGAAGATTGGCAGAAATCAAGGCATCTCTGACAGGCATGTTAGGCAGATTTTTGTTTGGGGCTCCTTTGCTAGCACCAAAAAAACCCGAATCTCAACAAAATTACTATGAACCATAGAAAAAGTAACTCTAGAAAAAGACCTGCATGTCCTCAGATCAATTTCATGGAGTGGAAGACCCTGAAGAGCCACAGGTGCTGCCCAGTATCCACCTTTTCAGACAAAGAACCCCAAAAGCAGCAAATAGCAGCTAAAACCCAAGAAGTCAGGGTCTCTACGACTCCAGTTTCCTGAAGACAAATAATTTAATTGTCAGTGGGCAGTCTCCAGCAGACTTATTAAATGCAGGGAAACAGATGTGGGCCTCACTTGGAGCTGCGCCCTCTCCAAGGGCACTTGCAGGGGCTGCTTCCCCAGAGCTGCCGCCCTGGTACAGAGCAGGCTAGGTCAGCACCAGGAACATCTGCACAGGTGAGGGACTGAGGCGTCCCAGTGCACCAAGGGAAGAGCAGGCAGCCACTGTGGCGAGGGGCACACACTCTCCTGCCCTGGCACAGCAAGGGCTGG
This sequence comes from Cinclus cinclus, assembly GCF_963662255.1. Lineage (NCBI taxonomy): Eukaryota > Metazoa > Chordata > Aves > Passeriformes > Cinclidae > Cinclus > Cinclus cinclus. The sequence continues at coordinate 42,550,092 of NC_085050.1, read as the reverse complement.
ACCCTCCCAGGCAAGGAGAGGCCTCATCAGCCACCCTCCCACCACAGGGCATCATGGGGAGTAGGGGATGGTGCTGGGGTCTGGGGGCCCTTTGCATTGCAGGGATGCTGCTTCAGCCTGGAGCAGGACTGCAGGTGCCAGGGACACAGGGAAAGGGCAGTGTTACTGTGTACCTGCACTGCCGGCGTCTGTCCAGTGCCCTGGGTAAACCTCACAGACTGGTGATCAAAGTACAGGCAGCACAGTAAAGAAAGATTAAGCAGTGACACAAAATGTATGTTAAATGTACCATAGTTTTTGTTTCATGACAGTCTAATGCCTAAAAAGAAAAATAAAATTGATGTTTACATTTTTCGTATCAAACATCTGGGTATTTTTCAACCACAAGGGATTATTTGCTGTGTGCTAGGCACATAAAAGCACGCACACCTAGGGACAGTAACATGAACTGGATGTTTTTTCAATGTGGAAGCTTTTACGCCTTGCCCAGCAGTTCTCATTCATTACTTAAAAACATGCCCTGCACCTCCATATTGAAGAAAAAGCCCTGGCAGTGTTCAAGAAGAAAATTAGGTTCTGCTCCAGGGGCTGAATGAAAGCCTCCTGCTGGGCATCAGCAAGGATTTCTCAGGGCTTTGAGTTAAAAGCCGCTTCAGAGGTGTTATCCTGCTACAGTTCCATTTGAATTTCAAATGTATGAGTGCAAACAAGCAGAACCCAGAATATAATTGATGCGCTAACAAAAATATGTACCTTTATTAAAAGAATTTGTATGGGTTTTGGAAGCTGTTATTTTGTATATGTTATAGTGATGGTCTGTGCATAGACTCATGCTAATATGATTTAATTTAGAGACTGATACATTTCACTGTACTTATATCTTGCAATAATTAAACAAGAATTGTACAAATTGTATTTCAATATTCTATTTCTTTCTTAAATACCAAAATATTACAAGCAATATCTGGATAGTGTAAATTGAGTTGTAATACAGTATATGTGTTCCAGTAGCACTGAACATATGAATATGTTCTCTTCGAGATATACACACCAGTATCTTCTACTATTGAGGTACAAATCACAGGAACATAAAATCAGCAGTTTGGGGTCAGATTAAAAATTCATATAATCTAATATCCTTGCCAGAATTGCTCTTAAATCTCATTCACAGGTTCTTACCTTGCACTTCCTTTGTGCCAAAAGGTGACTCAATTTAGCTATGAACTCTGTGAAAAAAAGGAATTCCCTTTGATATTTAAATATGTTTCTAGGAATTTAATTCTAGGTTTTGGCTTTTGAAATGTTGCAACTTCTCCTTCTTCATCTTCAGAAAGATATTTAACATCTCTTTACCACACCCTTTTCAGTCATTTCTGAGAGAGAATGGAACATTTCTGTAAACTTCCTGAACAAAAATGAAGTCAATTGCATTGACTTTGATTCTAGATTTCCATTAGTTTTCAGTTGTTAAGATTAACAGTAGATAAGATTAACAGGTAGGTAAGTACATCCATATCAACCCCTTTCTGTATATTTTCTCCTTTTAACAGATCATGTAATGATACTGAGAAGAGTGGGGAATCAGAACTGCAAAAGATACTTAAGATGTAGGTGTAGTACCAACATATTCAGTGGCATAATATCTGGAGGTTATGCTGAATTGTCTGTTCAATAAAAGCCAATGATACTGTCCCCACTCCTTGTTAGAAGGAGCACACAGTGGTGAAGTTGCATGGTGTTAAGTTCTATAAATAGCACCCAGAGATGAAAACAGCCTGTCAGTTTACCTACTCAACTCTTCTCCAGCATTGTTAAAGCCATTTTAAAAATTGAGCAAGTTTCAGAAAAAAACGTCAATCTGGATAACCTTATTTCAATCCAGCTACTGTGCTATATACTCTCCTAAGAGGTTTTTCTGCCAAAGAGCTTTTTTACCCTGCTTTCCATCTAATATCATGGTAAGGCTGCTGTTATTCTCAGTAGATGGTGGATTACACTCTCTTAGAAGCATAGGTTTTCTGTAGAAAGCACTTTTCCTGAGAAACTTATCTTGGCAAGTGCTTTGGACTCTTCCTGCTGACTGTCTTTAATCCAATAATGTCACTACAGTATTGTGTGACACAGGCATCGCTCCTGTGAAAGATTTGTGCCAGGCAATTCTGAGACAAGAGGAATAGTCAAGGTTATTTTTAAAGCACCAGAAGTAACTTAATCTCGGCAACATGATCGCTAATCAAGAATGCACAGCTTGTTATTAGTGACACTGATACCTTGTAAAAGGAAAAGTAAAATTCACCTAATTATTTATAGAGTTCTATTGCATGTAGCGAAGCAAGAGTGCTATTGCAGATTTACAAGTTAACAAGTGGTTCATAATTAGCATATTATTCATATCCTATGAGCATAGGACTCTTTTGATAAAGAACCACACATCTATGTTCCAAGTTCCTAATATTCCAGATAGGTTTATGCTTACTGTTCCATTTCCAGTGGTTTAAATATAAGAAGATTATTTTTTTAAAACGCTTAAATAATTCCTTAAAAATAAAATGGGATTTATTTATGCAATAGTATCTGTAAGCTTCTTGGTTCTGATTTCAACAAAATATATGACTCCCTTGTCATGATCCAATTTTTTTAAAAATAATGCCTTCACATACCTCTACAGCTGTGTCCTAGAATTTCTACTGATCTGATCCAATTGACAACCCTAAGGTCAAAAGAGGCTTGACCTTCTCATATATCCTCAGAAACCATCTTCTCAAGGAAGCAAAGGTGGTAAACTAAGTAATAAACCTGACCAAGCAGGACTTATTCACTATATAATTCCTGTTATTCTTATAGGGCGTTCTGATTAACTGCTTGAAAGAGTCAGCAGCTGACAGGAAGGTAGAGCTTGTTTTTATTTCTTGTGCACTTTTCCAGCCCCAGGCTCTTAATGAAATTTAGGAAAATAATGATAAGCTAATAAAAACAGAGTTACAATAGTGTGCTTTAAGTACAGTGCAGGTGATACAGTACAGTTACCTTTTGAAGGTATCTAACTGGGGTATCAAAAGAACACTTCTTATGTTTTATGGGCCCCATTATTTCTGTCTTCATAACATATATATAAAAAAGGAAAGTGCTAAAGAACCAAGACTATACACGAGTCTGAACTACCCTGTTCTATGCTAGTGCCACAACCAATGCATTTTTTGTGATGTCAGAGCCTCCAGAAGGGTTATATTGTAAGACTCAAACCATCCTTCTGCAGCAGCCTTCATCTCCTGATGGCTGTAGCCCCTGGTTGCACGCAGTGCCCCCAGGGATCCAAAGGCACTGGCTTCACCTCTCTGTGCATGCCAGAGGGGTGCAGTGCTCTGGCTGCTGTCTCCTCGGGACACTGCCAGCTCAGCACTCCTGACCTTCAGCCACTTGTTCCCATCTCACACTGTTTGTCTTGGCACAACTGTTTCTTCCCAAGGCACCCCCTAAGGCCACATGGAAAATGAGATCAGTGAACTAATCTGTGTTAAAAATAAACCAGGAAAAAAGCCCAAAACCATTTGACCAGGTGATTGAGAAGCACTTGTTTCAGTGCTCTTGGCATCTTGGGTAGGCAGCAGAGGGGCTAAAACTGGCACTGCTGCAAGGAAATGGGACCTGGCATCCCATTCGGCACTGGTGTCTCTTGCTAGATGATGGCCTCAGGGTAGTTCTCAGAGGGTGGATTCCTACAACCAAGCAGATGAACATCGTGACTGCAGGGGTATATTCAGGAGGCTGAGATACCCTAGTTATCCTTTTCTCTAAAGATAGGCAAAAAACCAAAGAAAAAACAGCAGAGAGATGCAGGAACTGTTGATGCTATGCTGTCCCTGATGAGTGGAGAGACATATTTGTATTTGGAGCAATGAAATTATAGTCTGTAAGAGAAGAACAGCTTTTCATTATTCCTTATTTTTTGGTTCAAAAACTAATATTTAGCGCTTTGTCTGGCTTGACTTAGCAGTTTTAAAACATAATAGTAAACCTTCTTATCAGTGATTTAGAATCACAGGTCCTGGGGCTCTGTTTTCTGAGCAGCTCACTCTTCCTGCAAAATCACAGAGTACCTTCAGCTTGTGTGGAAATTAATAGGTTCTGTTGTAAACACATGTCTAGGGCCTGCTTATGTTTTTCATTAAGCCATCATGAAATAGCTATTGCTAGATAACACCAGCTGTGGTATTTTATCCTTGGAAAGCAATTGGGATGTTTCAGTTAAAATGGAACCAGAAACTCCAGAAAAAGGAAAGAAAGTCCACACATGGAATTAATTTGAAAAGAGTTAATCAGAGAAATACCAAACGCAACTCATGGTATTTGCTATATATTTATATGGTTTAAGTTAGGTTAAAGGTGTTCATCTCAGGGTGACAAGGCCAGTTTTGGCCTTTATTCTCTGAAACTTTACACAAAACATACACAACTATGTTCACCACAACTAGCAATCCCTACCACCAGCTTCAGTATGTCACATTATCGCCATCTGGAAGTTACTCTTCGGCTAGTAGAATGAACTATTTCTGTTGTTGTTGAGGGAGTAGGAGATTCCCTAAAGGGTGTTGTAAATTTAAGCAGTGTCTCTGTATTCAGCAATGATTTGGTCCTGTGCTTTTAAATATGCCCTCCTAGCATATGTGCTTACTGGGGAATGAGACTGCTCAGATTTATATGATTATTTATTTACATTAGTATAAATACAGTTCAATCTCCTAGCTTATAAGTAATATTTCAGGAGTAATAGTGAAACAAAAGGAAAACCCATCTCAGTGTTATTGAAATAATTGTCATTCTTACTATCATCTCTACCATTCATCATTCTGGGAATATACTCACAGCTTTCTCCAAAAGCTTGATCAAATAAATACGTCCTTCACTGAGCCTGGAGAATCAGTGCATCTGGACCCAGCTAGGGAGCACCCTGAAGAGATTTCAAGTCTGCACAGTGCATGAGCTGCCAGCGCTGCCTCTTTATCTGACCAAGAATAGCCCACTCAAATGCCTTTGCGAAGCCAAAACTGTTGAGAGGCAGTCAATCCCTTGGGAATCAAGCCAGGGTTTTTGCCAGTGAAAGATATATTCTAACTTCATCCTTATTAATGGAACATTTATAATTGATTTCCTTTGTTTACCCTTTCCCTTCCGTCTGCAAGGAAGAACAAAAATCTAAACTTTGCTTTCTGTATGACACATGAGGGAATTCCTTATAGAATGTTAATCACACATTAACATTCAGTGGGAAGTACTGAGAAACTGCTTGACTTTCTAATAAAGTACAATTCCATTTCTACCAATTATTGAAATACACTGTTTCTTCTGAAGCCTAGACAGAAAAATTACACATGTAATTAGTGTGGATTGTCCTCTGAAAAGGTGAATGTACAGTTACAGGACAGTTCAGACTGCAGAGCTGAAAAATAATAAACCTGATGGAAAAATTAAGACACAAATCCAAGCTGTATTTTCTCTGGCAGCAAAGCTGGTTTTAGAGGTTCCTACTTTTTATTATTGCACCTATGGCACAGTTCACTGCCTCTGCACTTGTGCTGATGTGACTGTTTCGAGGCTGTGCTGTAAACTGAAATAGTGAAACAATTTTAGGAAGATTTCCCTGCAATCTCTAAAGAACACTGAAAAATGCTATAAATTAGCAAGGCCCTTTGATGAAGAGACTTTGGAACCATGCTGTGCATCACCAATTAACTCAGAGAAATCCACTCAGGTAGTACCTGCCCCTCAGAGCTCAGCTGCTGATTACAGGACGCTGGAAATATGGATATGATCTTAAAGGAAGCATCATATAGACTGCCCCTACTTAAATTTTTGCCCCATGCTGAATAGGACTGAATCCAGTTTTTAAAGGTGTCCTTCCCTGTTAATGCAACACAGTCAAAGCAAAATTGTCAACCTTTACTGAGGGGCTGGTCTGACTCTAAATGGTACTGGACTGATGTTTGTCTTAATTGTGTCTGCACAAAGTGATATATTTTGAGTTAACATGAATCATGAGAAAACATGGCTTGGAAATTAAGCCCTTGCCTAAGAATAGGAGTCAAGTATTATCTATACTTGAAAATTCAGCATGATTAACTGAGAAACTTATTCTGGTTCTAAAATGCTTCACAAAAAAGTTCCTATCAATTCCTGTTTTGTTTTACCCATATTCCATACCCACACCCATAAGAGCAGCTCCATGTGAAACCTCACCCTCCTGTTTTCCATATTTATTTTTATTTTGTGATAACTGTGACAGTTTGGAGGATGATTGTTTTTTCCCTAGCCTTTGGGTCAGTACAGCACTACTACCTAAAGCAATAGCATAAATATCAGTAAACCAGCAGAGAACTGATTTAAATCTATAGCAGCAATGAAGTCATCTGGCATCATCTTCTGCTGCTCCAGTAGGAGCTTTTTTCAGCAAATTTCTAATGGTTTTCCTTTTAACTAAAAATGTGGTTTGTGGCTTTTTCAGAGGCCTGAATCCACATTATGCTTTACATTCTCTCTGTGTGACAAAGCTTTAGGTCAGTGCAGAAGGAACTCTGGATGTTTTCCAAAGGAAGACCTGTGCTCCATTACAATGATGCAAAATTTCTAGAACTTTACATTTTTGTCACAAATATTTTCTCCTCAGCTGTAAATCTATGTGGGGTTTGTCCAGCTAAATTATATTCAAAGGCTAAATCATTATGAATTCCCAGTTATAGAAGTGATGATGGGAATGGTAACAAGATTGTTCCTCTCAGAGAATTGTGATCTCAACATCTTGGTCATACTAAATTTGGAATATCTCTTTTGAAGCTATTATCCACATACTTTATAATAACCATTAAGGCAAAAATCTGCCTGCGTGCACTGTCAAGCTCTAACAGCCCTCAGTTTGGGCAGTAAAAAGATCAATACTAATCTCAGGCAGTGAACTGATGCTAACAGAGACTTTGATGATTTATGAGTTCCCATGATACTCTTGTTCTGTCAGGGCAGAACAGAGACACAGCTCGCAATCACCAGTCTTCAGGTTAAGTTTCTAGCTCTCTGTGTTGCTAAAGAAAACAGCTGATTTATTTATTTATATTTAGTCCATCCAGACCCTTAAGAGCACAGGGCCCCTTGCAAAGATGACATTGCCTGTGCTTCACTGACCATGAACCAGTGCTGCAGAGGCAGCTGGTGAACCTGAGCAGGAGCAAAAATCTGAGGTCAGCTCTGTGCCTTACCCTCCAGCCTCCTCTCTTGCTACCAAAGAAAACTCAGGTGCTCAGGCTGGGTGAGATTTGTGAGGTTTTCCAGCCAGATGTCCCACCAGCAATGGAGAGGAGAGCTTCATTTTGCTTTTCCTACACTGTGCCTTCTGGGTGTGCACCTGATCAGCCCAAACAGCATCTTATTCCATAAATCCAGCCGTTTCCATAACTCTGCACTAAAAATCCTCATAGATGCATCTATGGATGATATTAAAAGTCTTTTTAAATCACTGGCCTTTGTTATTCAAAATGACTTTGTATTCTATATTTTAAATTGACATTGAGATAAACTAAATTGAATTCAAGCCACTTTAATAGTAGATTAGAATAAAATAATGGAATCTAATCTAGTAAACCAAAGCTACTTTAAATTCATATATTTGTCCAATACATATTCATTTTCTGAACACATTTACAGAAATAAAACTGAAAGCACCATTTTAACAGGTAGGCACCCTATCAAAAATGAAAAAAATGTTGCTTTTTTACCAGGAGACTAATTTTGTTTCATGACACACCACTTCTTCAATAGCCAGATTTTTAGAGCAGGAAAAAAGGATTATGTGACCCCCACTGCTGGAGATGCACTCTAACAAAAGGTATAACAAGCACTGTGTTCTTGCAAAGTAGAACAGCTATATAAAGTTGTTCCTTTATGAGATAAATGAAAACGAAGCATAATAAGACAGGTTAGTAGCAAAAATAATTTAAATAATGAGTTTCTCTGACCTCTCTGTCTTTAGGCCTAGATGCTATACACAATAACACAACAAAGAAACCTGAACATACTCCCTTCAGAGGAAAGGCATCTCCAGTGATAGGCAGCAATGCCAACTATTTGTGGTGCCCAGCCCCCATCCTTCATAGGTGTCACCTCACAAATATCACTCTCCCTGGCAAAATTGGATGGTGTGTGAGGAAACTCAGCAACTTCAGCAGCAAACATTCCTAGAGTGGAGCACAGATTAAAGTGAGAAAGACTTTGTCTATGAAATTACCTAAGTTGCAGAAGGCAGAAAAAAGGTTTTGCTTTGCTTTGCAGTTTCATTCTGAATCATCCTTACAGCCAAGATTAATCACGGACTAAGGAAGGAACAAGAGAGAATACAGCAGATAGATTAGAAACTGAAGCAAGCTGCATGGCATCATACAATGTCTGCTTCCAAGGAGCCTGAGTGGCTGTAGGCTGCATTTTCCCACATGACTAGAGCAAACAGAGATGCAGCAGGAGCTGTTTGAGGAAGCGAGGTCTAATGTGACAGAAGCCATGAAGTGATCCTGCCTGCATGGTTCCCAAACACTGCAGAGATGCACAAAGCATCAGCTTTGCAGCCTCTGTGTGACCAGAATCCCACGGGGTTTGTATGATCACAGATGCTTACAGACACTGGTAATTATGCAAAGGTGCATGTTACTCAGCCCCATGCTGAACACGGGGTGCAGAAGTAGATAACAGGCTTCAGACACCCTATATTTTTTACCATTCCATGGTCCTAGTCTTTATTTTGAACCTCTTACACATCTAGTTACAGATGAATTCATATTTGCAGTAGGTTATAATAAAAAGTCCTATGGCTTGATTCCTGAAATAATTTAAATGTATATATCTGGATATGACATACACTACATTTTTTCTTACACATATACATGCAAATTCACATGTGATGATATGGCTATATTTAACATTGTTATGTTTACAGCACAGTAGTTTCAGACACCCAGAATAGGCTAGGATTTTTATTTGGGGCTGTATGACAATATATTGCCATTTCTTTTTCTTTCAACAGTTAAAGTGCTATTATAACATGCTCCAGCATGTCTACATTGAACACTGTATATCCATAAAAGTACACCCATCTTAAAACACCAGAAATAGAGAGAAGGATATAAGTTATTCATGGGTTTTGCCTGTTATACACCATGTTGAAAACAGACATAATTCATTAAGTGGACACAGTGAAGGGAAGGGAAACTGGTCTCTCCTGGGAGCACATGAGCCTGCTTGACAGGGAGAGGCTTCCCAAGGACAGAGCAAGACTGCTAGGAAAAGCAAGCAGAAATAAGAAATCTCAGGAACTGGAAAACTATGGTATAATTGGGATTAGAAAAATGAATGGAATAGCATATGCACAGGTTCCTGAAGTAAAGGAAAGGAAAATAATTTTTGGGAGCTAAAGGACATTGAATAACATTTGCTGTAACCACAAAGTCACTAGAAGAGCAGGAGTGAACTTGGAAGTGAGGACCCATGCCCCATGGACCAAATAAGCAGGGTTAAGTGTGTGTACACCTGTCAGTCTAATTTCAGCCTCAGTTTTCTGCAGTTAAAAAATTTTGCCTTGGCTTATACCTTCTCAAGCAAAACCAGCTCTTGAGCTTAAGGGGTCTTTCATGCTTGCTGAAGACCTTTGAAGGAAAGTTGTGGGGATAAATTGAATTTGCAGCTGACCAGGAGTCCCCTCAAATAGAAAAGACCAGCCACATGGTGATCAGCTCTAAACAGCTGCTCTTTTTGGTCCTCATGGTCATCTGGTGTTCTCTTCCCAAACACACAAGAGGTTATCTCCTCCCCCTGCCGATAGAAGTGTAAAACGCTGGTGGAGCTAATAGACTTAGCTAACTAGCCATTGAAAATAAGAAACCTAACTGTACCAGACCTCTCTGAAAGGAACTGATATCTGGTACATAGCTGATAAATGTTTAATTTCTAGGAGCTGATCCTTTGTGACTTAATGTGACGCAGGTAGACAAAAGTCAGCCATATTCACATCCTCTGAAGCCTCCTTTGATCCCTCAGTATATCCATTTTGCATTCCTACTGTACACCACCTTTGTAGGTCAAACTCTGAATCTTCATTGATAATTTTCTTGCAAAGTCTGTACACGGAAGATATGCACTGTCCATGTAGTAGTGACTAACATATCCTGCCATTACTCAAAAACATTTCCTACTGAAAAGAATCTGGTGTGAGTCCAAGTTGTGAAAACACAAATAAAGGTTCACACTTATGTCTTGCATGTGTGAATAACCAGCACGAAGAGGTGAGTGTGTGCTATACTTATACACTGTATTTGTGATATTACTTCTCTGAATTTACTGGCATGTGCCCAAATCCTTTTTGTTCTTACCAAAACAGCAGCAATGAAGTGTACTAAGGGGCAATCTGTACCCTTGTGCAGAGCTGTGTGTACTTAGGAAGCAGCAGTCTTTTGGGAAAGACTTGTCCTATGTGAGTAGGTACATCCCAGAGCATTGCCATGTGCCAACAGGCAGTCTGGATTTCAGTAGCAAAGGAGGGAGATGTAAGGTGTCTCTCCATTATAGGAGAAGCTGCTGCATAAAATGTGCTACCACAGCCTGACACATCCTGCAGCTCTGGCCATGAGAGAGGCCAGCAAAAGCTCAGCTCTGCATAGGTGACCAGAAACCCTCCTGCCTTGCCCCCTGCCCCCTATGTGGCAAAGGAAAATTCAATTTAGCATACTGGTATGGGGATTTTCCACTTTCAGCCATCTATTCATAAACGAACTCTCAGTATTCAATGGGGTTAATTTTTTACAGTCTATAGATTTTAGAGCCTACTTTGTACTTCCAAGTGGGCTTTTTCTAGTACTAAAATGGATCTGAACCATTTTCTTCATGTAAAATCAACAGTAGACATAGATTCCAGATCTCTCTCTTAAATATCTAAGCATCAACAAATTTCACTACTCCCATTTTTGATCTGCAGCTATTGCTCTCAACAGAGACTAAAATAAAGAAAATTTAAGCTGCTTAGTGAAGTTAAATAGCTTTTAGAACAATTTGTTAGGAAAATAAAACCGCTAGCTCATGTTTTATCATACAATCTTTAACGAATTTTAAGATAAAACACAGTGCTTATATTTATGCTACAACACAGATACACTGTAGAGATATTCTAACCAAGTGTGTTGAAGACATCCAGACTTAGTAGAATAATGCTTTCAAACATATTGTACAGAGTGATAATTCTTGGCTCACAGGGCTTCCTGTTAACACCCCCAAATTTTTGAAAGTGAAAGCAGACTGCATGCTGAACAAGGGCCTTAATGCTGTCACCATAGAGATGACACTTTGCAACCCTTATTTGTCTCCTTGATTGCACCAAACAAATGCACTCTCTCGGTAGACAAATGCTATTGGTTTCTTGAGTATCATTTCTCTAGATGATGTTTTAAATAATGTCTTTGTAGAGACATAAATATTATTTTGTAGTGCAGTGAAATTTACACAATAAAGAATACAGAAGCTCATCTGATAGAGGACAGACAAGAATCATTTTGAATAAATACAAAGAAAATTCCTTTGTTAAAACAGAGAGAGAGGACAGTCTCTTTGTCTGCACAAACAAAGATGAAAGAACCTGTTATTTGTATTTGGCCAGTCAATTTGAAAACACAGGAGAGAAAATATTTTGCATAAACTAACCCAAAAAAGATTGGAAAACCAAAGCACTTCAAAACAGGAAAAAAAGGAAAAAATACATTTTGAAACAGTTTTTACAACACATTTCTTTTTTTCTATTTGAAAAATCTGCAAAATTCAACTCAAATTCATAAATAGCATGAGCTGTTTTCCAGTGAATTAAAAAAAAAAAAAAATCACCCAGCCCTATTCCAAAATAGCCAGAGTAAAAATCAATGCAGTGGAAAAGGGCTATGCACTCCCACCTCCAAAATTTTTGTGCTATGCAATCCCATCATAAGAAGCCACTGCCATCACACTCCACCACCCCCACATTGAACAATTGTTGCAGGGAAGCAATTTCCCTGGTCAGTGAAGTGCCATCCACATTTGTAGGACTGCACAAGTGTTTACTGGGAGCAAAGAAAATGATAGATGGCAGCAAAAGCCACACTTCATCTTAATTTTAAATCAATGACAGACTTCAACACAAAGTTTGTGTGTTGATACGGACTGAGCATGTTTAAGCCTGAACAGGTTGCACAGTGAGGTCTGCTGGTCAGCAATGCATGTGGAGTTAATCTGCTCTGTACAACTGCAGTTGTCTTCCACAGCTTTGCTCCTAACAAACCCAACACTGGACCCAAGGAGCAGAGTTCCTTAAGTTACTGATTAAAACAGGTCTTTTGCCTCTTTCTGGCTTTTACTCATTTATTTTTTCTTAATTAAGCTTGTTTCCATGAAGGCTAGGGCCATAAAAACAAAACCCCTGAAAATGCCAACCTGATTAAGCTTTTATCAAATTATAACAATCTAAATGTAGTCATGGAGATAAGCCCTGTCCTGACACAGAAAGCTCTGAGAGGCCCAAATCCAACCCAGAGGACAACCTGCCTGCCCTGCCACACCTAATGGCCATGGTGGGGCAGATGACTTGAAGGCAGATAATCTGCTCTTCCCAAATACTGCCTGCCTTTGGAGGAAGGAGCTGCTGGTTCAGCTAATAGACCATCAGCCTCAATACTGCTCCATGCCACTTACCATGCTGTCTGGGCTGCAGATGTTTAATAGCCACTGATTTCAGAAGCTGATTGTCTAATTGCTCTGTCATGTCGGCTTTGACCTCACGCTCAGCCCAAAGCCTCCAGCCCTTGGTGTTGATTACATTTTCTAGAAATAGTCAGGCTGCCCATCCAGACAAGGAAAGGCAAGCGTGAGGTAGGTAGTGTCAGGGACTTGAGCTTTTGACCCTGAAGGCAATATGGTTTCAGCTGATTTGAGGCATTTGACTCTATGAACTTGAGCCTGAACAGACACAGCTGGTCCATAGGGGTTAAATAAGACCACTGGAGCTGTATTTTCAGCTGCATAAGCAGAAGTGACCTGGGAGCTTAATCCCTCCCCAACCAGGAATCATCTCCCTTAATGCAAATGGCAAGTGGGATCATACCAAATCCAATTTTTAGGAGTAATTTGCTGTTGTTCCTTCTACTAGAGTTTGTACAGTGAATTGCTCATGTCTGACAGAGAAAACCACAGGAAAACCTTGCTTTATTTCTTCTGACATGTCCAAGAAAGACAGCTGCTATAAGCTCCCCTTATCTCTGAAAATGCTTTATCAGGGTGGAAAAAAAAAAAAAAACCTCACAAAGTCCCACCCACCATAAACCATATCCCCCACTGATTGCTGTGATGAACATCCCAGTGCAGGCTGCCTTGCTGTCCCCAGCTTTGTCAGCTGAGCCAGCTCAGGGGGCAGCTGTGGGGAACCCAGCCTTCAGTGCCCAGCACAGAAAAAGGGTCTGGGTCCCCTTCTGTGCTGTGGGTTGCTGTGACAGACACACAAGAGCTGGCAAGACCCTCTCCATCTGAATGAGCATCTCCATCTGTGTGCCTGAATCCAAGCACCAATGTCTACCCAGCTGTCTCCTCATAATGTTTCTAACTAGGCTATGACACCTGCAGGAGAGAAATCCAATTTTCCCTTGCAGCAGAAGCATCCCTGATGCTCAGACTTGCTCTTGCTAGTCCTGCGCTGATCCACAAATGGATCTTGTTTTAGATTTTAGCTGGAAACAGGGATGCTTATTTTTGTAAGTGCATGTCTAAATTGTTCAGCAGTTGAAATAAGCCACCAGACACATTCCATTGTTTTAGTAACATCCTAAGGAAAATATAGAGAAAGGGGAGTAGTGGGGATGAAGGGAAGGACAGTTGTGAATGTGTAGACAAACTGGAGGACATGGGTCAGTTTCAAGGCTTTGTCCAGATACTGTTTTAAGTACAGCTCAGGCAAATCAGTAGTAACTTGAGTTCTGTGGGACAAGGAAAAAGAAATTGCCTGAGCACTTGTCACTGCTTAATCTGTCTGATGTGCTGTTTGATTGCACAGGACCTAAACAATAACAGTGAGCAAGTAAGATGAAAAGTAGAGAACTCAGGGAGAACAATTAAGCCACCCTGTTCTGTTGAGCCTCTGATTCAGCTATTTGTAGCAATTCTTTTACCAACATATGGTCCAAGTCCTGTCTGCAGATAAGCATGACAGGAATTCAAATAAAGACTACTCAAAGTGTTGCTGACAAATACATACATTGCACTGCTGCTTCTCTCCCCAAGATAAATGTAATACATGTGGTTATCTCACTCAAGCAAATTAAGTTTAAAATACAGCTTACTACTGAAAATTGAACCTTGACTTATTTACAGTGATATTTGCTATCCTGGCTGAATTTGTGTCCCATGTCCTCAGAGGTACAGTCTGTCACGGACTTTGGATCTTATCCCTTTTCTGTTTTCCATTTGTGACCTTTAGATGCATTTCAAATAATCTCTTACTTTTTCAGCTACTCAGCCTCTGCTTAAAAACTCTGCAGGAAGGCATTTCTCTAACTGATGCTTTATTATCTCTTTAGACAATTTTTTTGAAAATTTTAATGGAGTAATCCATGGCTAAACCCACTTCCTCTGCAACACTTGCATTATGCAGAAGCAAATTGTGGTTGTCATTTTTCACATTCTCTAGTTCCATAGTCACACCTCTGTCTGAATTGCCCAGGTGGAAATGGACCTAGTCTTCTTTCCCAGTATTATTTGAGGGTGTCATGTATGTGTTAAGGTTAAAATTGCACCACATTTCTGTTCCTCTTTGGCAGCGCATACTGATTTGACAGGCTGCTGAAGATGAAGCAACACATTGGTACCAAAGTCCATGGTAACCACTCATTAGTTCTTTAACATTTGCTCTGATTAGTGCACTACAAGTAGCTACTCTGAAAATCCCTGGAATAGGCAAATTATTGGCATACTTGACTTTGAAGTTCAACAGATCTAATGAAATCCTACCACTGGCACCCGCTGCTGCAGAAACAGTTGAGAATAAAGTATTTAGCTGCTATTTTGTCATAAATCCATTGAAGTATTCCAGAGTTAAACTACAATACATTTTAAGCAGCTAGAAGAGTGCTCTAGAGAATATTTAATCCCTTTTGAAGAGAGAACACTCTTTTACAGAACCCCATTTTCTTTTTCAATGAGAATTAATTTTGCCGGTTATTTTGATTAACACATCTTGAAAGAAATCTCATGTTTTTAAACTAATAATCATCTGCAGCTAGGAATGCATTACAGAAATTGGAGAGTGGCAGTAGAAAAATGCCTTATGAGAGTGGCAGAGCTCTTCTGCCAAGCCATGCGTGTGCAAAGAACTTATACCATGCCAGCAATATATGAGTTTACCAGGTTTACCACAACCAGAAGCTTTGACTGCTGAAGTATTCATAACCTAGATAAAATACAGAGCTGTAAAACAAACTAGGGGCATTTATAAAGAAAAACTGCCCAAGGAATTTCACTATATCTTTTCAACTTCCCCCCAAAACAACCACTGAGAAATACAGTATGTTCATGTATGCGAGGCAGTGACCTCCACTGGAAAATGAGAAATGCCCAAATTTCCTAGAACTTGCCTGGGAAGCAGCAGGTGATGACTGAGGTGCCTTCACAGTCCTGGCAGGTCTGAAAACATACCCAGCTGCTCCCAGGATTGTGGAAAGGTGTCCAGTTCTTCCTCAGCAAACGTGGCCACGTCTCTGTTTTGACTCAGATGTGCTGCAGGAGAGGGCAAGGCCATGCAGACAGACACATCGACACAGCTCCGCTCAGCCTCTTTCTCCCTCTCCTTTGTGCTCACCTCTGTGTGCTGCAAACAGGAGTTGCTGCCCTCAGGACTGTGCTCCCTTCACAGTGATCCATGGCACAAGGAGATCTCACAGCATACAAAGCAGTTCCTTTTTTTTCCCCACTGCCTGTTTGCACACTCTGGCACAGATGAGGTGGTGCCAGAAGCTCAATTGACTGTGAGAGACAGGCCCAAGAGAAAGCCTGGGCAGCTCCTCCAAGCTGAACTCCACCTTGCTGGTAGTAGCAGCAGCACCAGGAACAGATGGGCCAGCTGGTCTCCAAAAGCTATAATTGCTCTCTAAGCTGTGGCATGGGTATGCTTCCTCATGTGCTGGCAGTAGGAGGCCATTGTCAATGTACTGCTTATTTTGGATATTATAGTAGTGTATTTCTAAGACTCTTGTAGCCTGGTGACACGCTACAACAAAAAAATCCTTTCCATAAAATCTGTGATCCCATTGTGTCTTTGGTCCATCACTGGAAGGTAGCCAGCACCACCAGGCAGCATTACAGCTCTGTCATTTTTGTAAAGCACAGATAAGACATGCACCTTATTAAGTGCTTGGAAGGTAATCCTAGTTTAAATTGATGGATTAACAAAGGGACAGCAATTTTCTGTTGGGGAATATTTTGCTTTACACCACAGGATAGGAAAACAAAGTCACCCAAGTTTGAAACAAATAAGTGAAATGCATTCAATTAGCTAATTGAGTGTCTCACAAAAGGTTCCACTACTAGCAAATTAAATTAGGTCTTCCCAATATGCTGAGAGTTATTAACACTTTTTTGTTTGTTGGGTTTTTTTGTTTGTTTGTTTTGTTTTGTTGGTTTTTTTTAAGAAACTGCCTGAAATATTCAGGGGATTATTTTTCACCATTGGCTTTTTACTTTCCCTGACATACCTTTCAGT
The DNA here is from genome assembly GCF_963662255.1 of Cinclus cinclus. Lineage (NCBI taxonomy): Eukaryota > Metazoa > Chordata > Aves > Passeriformes > Cinclidae > Cinclus > Cinclus cinclus. The sequence goes on along the minus strand of NC_085050.1, from coordinate 42,533,303 downwards.
CCTGATTCTCTTCAGTCTTGGAAACAGTGCTAATTTGTGAAAAGCCTTTTTAAGTTAAATAACTTTGGTGTAATTCATGAGTACATGCAACATATTTCAGATTTTTCTAAAGGAACATGATGTCCTCAGAGATCAGCTTCACAAGCTATTATGTGATTTAGTACCACTGGTTACAAAAGGACTCAGCTCAAGCATGTTTACTAGTGGCTTCCTACACCTTTTTACAGCAAAACAACTGAAAACAGAGGATAGAAGCATTTTAAATTTGGAGTCCTGCCCTTGCAATGTCATTCCAAGTGAACTACATCCACCTTACATTAGGTTAATTGACACCAGCATGGCATTGCTGGGACAGCACCAGAGTAGCCAGACACACCTCCTTGGCACAGCACACCAGGGCTCTTCATGGTGTGGTGGCAGAGAGGTCTCATTCCCTTCAGGCCATTCCAGTTGGAATGCTGTGAGGAAATGCAGTGTGTGCTTGGTCACATCTCTGTAACTCCACCTAGACCTTGCTGAGAGATGGGAAGAAGGGATGGGGATATTTCCTGCGAGTACCTACCTAACAAGTGCACCTGTTTTCAGAGCATGCTCCTTCTGCTTTGTCAGTGTATCTGATCTCACCCAAATCATGAGGTGGAGGGTCCTGAGCACCCCCAGCCAAGCTAGAGAGGAGTCTGCAGAAAGCAGCAGTGCTTAGTGCTGCCTCTCACACTCGGTGAAATGGAACCGATTTGTCCCATGGGAAAACTTAAAGTCTGCATTAAAGTTAGCAGAAAGTGCAGGCAAAGTTCCTGAGCAAGGGGGTCAAGGTTGAAAAAGAGCCAGCTAGGGACATAAAGGCACTTTTCTTTTTCACACCAAGAGTGTTTCTTTCCCAGGCAAATAAAAGACTCAGGTACATATGGAGACCTATTATCTCCATGTGCTTAAAATTGAACTCTTTGCTGCATGAGATTTGGCAAGTCCTTATGTAAGCAAATTATTTTTATCGGCTTTTAGCCTAATAGAGACTTGACTATTTTGAGAACTCAGAGGTTTCATTGCTATGGAAACTAACTCTATATCTTCTTTAGGTCAGTCTTGTTATCTCTCATTTGCAGAGTCCACATCTAAGTTTTGGGTTTTTTGTTTTTTTTTAAAGGAAAATAAAAGAAAAAGCATCATTGTGTTTTCTGTTTCAGTCCCACTGCTCATTATCCTTTGTCTCACTCCTGAGTCCAACATCCTTTACAGGAAAGAGAAATTGGAATATTAGCAATGCAATGCCAGGTTACTGGTTTCCATGTTGATGAGAAGTGAGGCAATTTACATTGATAGCACAGACAATCAACATAGGATCACCAGCAAACAAGTCAACCTCATCCAGGGGTAAAAATCCCCATAAGAAAACCAGCCTCATACAGCTGTCCTCTCCTTGTTTCTCTCCTGCTTGGGTGAGTGAGCCAAAATGCTCACTGATGATCTGAAATGCTAAACAACTCTTTTCCAATTCTTAGATCAATAGTGAGAGGATTTACCACTTGCATGGACAAGGAGAACTTCTGCCACAGGGGTGACTGAGGTGGCAACAACTCAGTAAAACAGACTGGTCTCATCTTATGTTGGAACTTCTGTCTTATTACGAAATTATGGAGTTTTTCTCACCCTTACAACCTTTCTTCTTCTGCACAACTTCAGCTACTCTCATCTTACTGTATAACCAGTAAGACCAGAGACATTTCTGGAATGATACAGGAGGGGTAAACATCCCTACAGGAAAACTGTGATTTGAGACATGTCCGTTTCTTTGTAGAACTGACTGAGCTATAAGGTGCTTGCATTTACTGGGGTTGCTCTTTCTTGGGAGTGAAAATTTTGACTTTTTCAGAGGTAGTTCAAGGACCAATATATGCCAGTATTTCATGGTCTCAAAAAACTCTTCTGAGTAATTCAATGTCACAGACAATTCACATCCCAGACTTTTAAAAACTGCTGAAATTCTACTACTCTAGTAACACCAGAGGTTTCTCTTTATTTTTCATATTTTAAAAATAGTTGTCTCTTCAATGACAGAAATGAATTATTTCAGTTGTGATACCCATACTTTTGCTCAGAATTGTGATGCATTGTAAATTCTGCTGTAAAGAAGTTAGTCTTTTGGCAAATCTATCAAGAAGGCAATGCCTGCCAGTAAAAATGAAATATTTTCCTCCACAATGCCAACACATATACCTGCTTAATACATTACTCCCTATTATAGCACATATGATCTATATATCCTAGTACAGGACAAATGTGCCTTGTCTCAGTGGCCTCATCTATAGGGGGAGTTCTGCCCAAATTCTTCTTTGCTGTTGTTTGTTCTTTTCAGCTTTAAGTCATTTATTGATATTTTTTTCCTCCTTTGGAGTATAAGGCCAATCTCTTCTACTGGTTCAAAGACGGGTGAGTGAGGTATTTTTGTTTGTTTGTATTTGGTTTTAATTTTTTACCCTCCAAAAATTAAGATTGTATTCCTGTTAAATTGATGCAGGATTGTCTTTTTTTTTTTTCCTGCCTTCTCCCCTCATTGTGAGTGAACTCACTATCTCACTGTGCTCCTTTTTATCCAAGCCGAATATTAAGGATACAAGATCATAGGCAACAACTGAAATTTTTGGACAATCAGGATTATGCAGTGGTGGAAAATGAGAAGTAAGCATTTTCAAAAGGATGAAGGTCATTCAGCTTCAATAAGCAGGAAAATCCCACAAGTTTAATTCCTGTAATGGATGGCAGTGACTCTCACTCTGCTTTATAGGATATTATTCCATAAAGGAATGCAACATAAACCAGTAGTTAAACTAGGACAGATGTTGCTGGAAATATTTAGAAGACATTTATTTTATATGATTAGTGATCAAATATGCAATGTTCTTGGGTATGCCATCCTCATGACTTCCCACAAGACAATATTTTCCTTGTTGGAAAAAGAAAATAACTAAGTTGTAGGCAGTTTTTAGTAACTGAGATATTTTGGACTGGTGATGTAGCTGTTTAAGCATCCATCAGCAAGATCATCCCCCAGCCCAACCACTTCCCTGGGCTTGCTCCACTTATTTCCTGCATACCTTAAAAATGCTACCCCACATCTCCCAGTCACCCTCTCCCAGCCCAGCACTGGTACTTTTCCTGGTAACTTTCCAATGAAGAACTTCCAACCTCAACTCCCTGGAGCAAGCTGTCCATTCCTCCCAAGGAATAACCTGTTTCTTACTGCAGTTTACTTGGTGGATATCTCTGGGCTTGACTTAAGAAGTGAAAAGGGATTTTTCTGATGAGGGTGTGAAACCAGCAAATTGAGGTTTCCTTCACAAAGCTCACAAAAGTTTCGGCTGTTGCAGTAAAACTGCTGCAACCTCCTCAGAGGACATGCTTGTAGTCATTTAAAGAAAAAAATATTAAAAAGCACTGCAGTTAATATGCTCCTGTAAAATTAAAGCTTATTTAATACTTCCTACACTCAAAGTTGCATTAATATAATCCCTTTTAGCTAATCAGATGAATTAAATATAGAATGTATCCAAATACTCTATTGTAGATGAAAAAAAGACCAAGCAGCTGCAAAGAAAGGAAGGTCTGAACTCTTCCTTTCTCTTTCAAGCCTCCCCCATCTTAAGACACAAAGAAGATCCTATGGCTCTGAAGCAGGGACAGAACTGAAGAATCACAGAATTTCTTAAGCTGGAAAAGACATTTAAGATCACCAAGTAGAACCATTGACCCAGCACTGCCCAGTCCACCAGTAAAATCTGTCCTCAAAACATCTACATGTCTTTTAAATACCTCAGTTTTGGTGACTCAGTCGTTCCCCTGGACAGCCTGTTCCAATGCTTAAGAATCCTTCCTGTGAAGGAATGTTTCCTAATATCCGATCTAAACCTCATCTGGTGCAAGTTGAGGCCATTTCCTCTTCTCCTGTCACTTGTTACCTGGGAGTAGAGACTAGCCCCCACCTTGATACAATCTCCTTCCACTGCCCTTCTCTGGACTCTCTAGAGCACCTCAATGTGCTTCCTGTAGTGAGGGGCTCAAAACTGAACACAGGATTTGAGGTGCAGCCTCAAGAGTGCTGAGTACAGGGGGACAATCACTGCCCTGGTCCTGCTGGCCACACCATTGCTGATCCAGGCCAGGATGCCACTGGCCTTCTTGGTCACCTGGGCACACACTGGCTGATGTTCAGCCACTGTCAGCCAGCACCCCCAGGTCCTTTCTTTGCCGTGCAGCTTTCCAGCTGCTCTTCCCTCAGGGCTCTGTAGCCTGCACAGAGTTGTTGTGACCCAAGGGTAAGACCCAGCCCCTCACCTTGTTGCACCTTATATAACTGGCTTTGGCCCATCAATCCAGCCTGTCCAGACCCCTTTATAGAGCCTTCCTACCTTCCAGCAGATCAACATGCCCACCCAACTTGGTGTCATCTGTAAATTGACAGAGGGTTCACTTCATCCCCTCATCCAGGTCATTGATAAAGACATTACACAGGGCCGGCCTCAGTACTGAGCCCTGGGGAACACCACTGGTGACCAGCTGCCAGCTGGATGGAACTCTGTTCACCACCATTCTCTGGGTCCAACCACCCAGTTTTTTACCCAGTGAAGAGTACAGCCATCCAAGCCACGAGCAGCCAGTTTATCCAATAAAATGCTGTGGAAACCGTGTCAAAGTCCAGGTAGACTATATCCACAGCCTTCCCCTCATCCACCAGATGGGTTACCTTTCCACAGAAGATCTGGCTGGTCAGTTAGGACCATTTTTCACAGATCCATGCTGTCTGGGCCTGATCCTCTCGTTTGTCCTGCACCTGCCACATACAGTTCTTCATGATCTCCTTACTGGTCTCTGCTCCTCTGCCCTCCTTGTCCTTCACCACTTGCCCAACACCAGCATTGTCTTGGCTGCCCGCAGTGACCTGTGGCTTCTGCACACTCCCATCCCATTTTCCCTGAATAACTGCCTGGACATTGTCCCAAGGCCAGGTTAATTGCCTTTTTTCCTTTCCATTTCTTAAGGAATAATGGTTGATATCACTTTCTTGAAGCCAAAAAGCAACACTCTTTTGCCCATTTCATTCTTAATATGAATGAAATACTTAAAGCTCTTATGTTGTTGAATTGCTCTTTGGTCTCTTACCTCCCATCTACCCTCCTTTTTTGGTTCCCTATCCAGTACTTACCTCCAGCCTCTGGAGCCTCTTACCTCCAGCATCAGAGTGAGGATGCACAGTGGGATGTCACCACACAGAGCTGTGGCTGCAGGGAGGGGAATGTCACAGGCCACGGCTGCACTTCATGCTTGGGGTTTGCCATACAAGGATGTTATCCTCTGCTACTGCAACAGGTTGTGTCCCCGCAAATGCTCAGCCTCCTTCATCTTTTTCCTCAGTCTTTTGCTCTCCTTTCCAACACTAAGCATGAAGCTGGAGCAGCCAGAAAGACAACTGCTGCCCTTTTCCCAGTACCTCTCCTATGCATCTATATTTTATGGGGATTAAACGTTTTTGCTTTATTGTGAATCTTTTTGGCTGGTGAAACTTGATTCTAGAAGAACTGAAGCTCTCTGCTGGGGTGGAAAGGCAAAACACTGGGGAGAGCTTTGTACACCAGCCAAACAGCAAGACTTCCTCAGGCCCTTACTTCTTAAATGCTCATCTGCTAAATACATTGCTTTTATTTCACTTACAGAATCTTACCCTACTCCAAGGCCTTCTCTATATGTGTTTGCTATGGTATGGTCATAAACAATTTTTGTCATCAGCCCGAGGGCAGAGAAATTCATACTGCTCTTTCACCACTGCAACCCCATAGACTTCAGGAGACTTACTTCCCATTACAGCAAGTGAAATCCGAATGAATAAATATGCCATTTCTGTTCTCCATTAGCACTGCAATACTGACTGGAGTAGTCAGAGAAAGATGGAGACTGACTCTTGTTTGACTCTATATATATCTTGTGTGATGTGCAGGGTATCTATCCTCTTTCCACTGAGAACCAGAACTGCCCTGACAAAATGGAGAGGAGCAAATGGTAGAATAATTAGGGGCTATATATTTTTGCTATCAATTTGAAAATACTTTTTAAATTTTTCTCTTTTTCTGTTGGGAATCAAAGCATTCAAGTAATTCAATAACCCAGAGAAGCCTTTCATCCTGGTCTTATAGTTGGGAAAATGCTGAGATACAGACATTTTAAATAATTTGTCTTTGGCCATAGATGTGGTTGAGACAGAAAAAGTTCCATGTTCTATATTGACACTTGAACATATTTAACCACTAGACCACCCTTCTTCTTCACTCCTTAGTGTTTAATTTAGACAAAAAAAGCATGGGAAGGAAACAAAACAAGTGAAGTCCAGTTGCAGATCCGCCATGGATCAGACACACAAAGCTGCCAAACTGCACCCAGCCATCACATGGTTACTGTAGGAAAGGTTGGCAGTTATCTCCCTATGCAGAGGTCATTTACCATTGCATGTGATGGAGGTACTCCCTGTACAGGCTGTGAGCTATTCTAGAAGAGGAAGAGAAAGGATCTGTCAAAGCCAGACCTGTTCTGAAGACACATCCTCATAAACAGACCCAGGAACCACTATCCCAAGCATGTGCTAAGTGGACCTCAAGGTCACAAATGCCTTAGGAAGCCCCTTCTGGGACTATCTGGCTGCCTGTTTCCCTCTATGTGTACTAATAGAATAGCCTACCCCAAATTTTTAGTCCAGAATTTACTAATGACCGTCTTTCCCTTTCCAATATCAATGCATTTTTTTCTCCGGCATTTTCCTTTAAGACAAAAAGGAACAACGAATTTCTCAATAATTAACATCTCACATTTCTTTATAATGAAGAGGTCATGTACTTTCTCAGCAACTTCTCTCTCCACAGATGTAAGCAAGGCTAGCGATAAGGTCAAGGGGGATATTCTTCTGGGCTCTGCCTATGTACTCAGCTTCATCTACTCAAGAGAGCAGCAGCAAAATGGCTCAGAAAAAGCAAACCTTCAGAGATGAAGGTGGCAGTTCCAGCTCATAGTTGTCATGTCTCACTGTACAGTGTTGTGTCCAAAGAAGTTCGTTTTCCTATCTCCACACTCTCAGCCACACACTCGTTCAAAGCTTCAAGGTTTTCTGTTCAAGACCTAGAGTATATCTGTGTTTTAAACAATGAACTACCAAAATTATTTTCTTGCCTGTGCCCTCTGCTGATACATTCTTAGCAATAAACATACCTTCCATTTTTGTCTAAAGTAAACAGATTTCATGTACCCTTGTCAGTCCCCTCCTCCAAGTTAGAAATTTCAGGAATTACAATTGCTGACACTGTGCTTGCTGCAGGACTACCAAGAACTGGGGCTTTGGTACAAGCAGAAATTTGACCTGCTGTTTTCTGAGCCTTGAGCTGAGAGAAAGAGGATGTTGTCTCTCTCATGAAGGGGTTTCGCAAGGAACCCACATAACCTGTTCTCAGCCACTGCTGGTTTGTTGTTTGAGTTAAAATTGCAAGTAAATGAGTAGGAATTGTCTTGGCTTAACTAAATGCTTCTATTTTAAAAAAAGAAAAATCATTAAAACATTGCAGCTCAAGTTTCTCTCATTTCTCCCATCACTAACTCATGATTTACAGGCTGCCCTGCAGCAAAACCATAGAAGTTGAGATTTAATATTTGCAGCAACTGATTTGCTACAGGCTACAACAAATGCATTTGCAGATTTGCAGAAGAGAATAGAGTCAAAACCAGGTCAGCCCCTTCGTTCCCACTGTAGTTTTCACTGTTGCAAAAGGCAGTCCAATTTCCTATAATCACAACAGCAAGCAGCTATAACAGAATACATTAAAAACACATTTGTTCAATAAAAGAATGCCATTTCACAAAAGGTCATGCTTTCAGTTTTGAGGAGACTGCTAGTCATTTGCTTAAATGCCAGTATATCATATCACAAACCTTTGACTTCTCTATTCCCTAGCTGCCTTGGCTACAAAAGTGAGGCAAACAGTATTTACCTACCTTCTCAGATGCTGAAATATTTGGCTATAAATTAAAAATACATAGTACTGAATATTTTAAATGAGGCACATGTGAAATAAGACATACAGTCCCATAAAGTGGATAACATATGGGAAATGCACTGTTAGGAGTCTCCTTGGGAAAAACAATAATCTTTGTAATTATGATTTTAGCCGTTTACTTAATGGTGCCCAGCATTCCACAGCATTTAGTTGGAAGCCAGCTAGTTCATACTAAGCTTCAAGTACTTAAAGACAACCTGGCATTTCAGGGAGTTTCTCCTCTCCTCTCCTGAATGACTGCAGCCCCCTGCAGCCTGTTTCCAGTGACAACGAGAAGAACATCACCATAGATACACACCACTTCTGCATGATCTTGCCCAGAGCTCTAAAGAACTATTCCCCATTATTTTAGCCTGCACCCTGTAAAGATTCCAATGTATCTGAAAGGTGATTTCTATGCTAGAAGAAAATTTGCTTTTAGCCCAGGGGTAAATTTATTGCATCATTTAATCTGCAATCTCTCCTTGAAAACAGAAATCTATCTTTTTGTCCATTTGTCTCTTGGCACTTAGTTAATGAAGGGGAAGAATTTTGCTGATTGTATTGGCTGAATTTTTTGTATTTTCAGAATATTGTCCAAGCAAAAAAAGAAAGAATTCTCATCAGTCCAGGTATATGGGGAAAAATATAGTACCACCTGTGATATTAATTTTTCTTTTTTTGTCCCGCACGATACTTAAAAGAAGCCAGGTTTCTGTATTTCAATAGTACTACTAAGAAGCACTTGTAATTATTATTACTTTTTAAGGAACTATTTTTTAAAAAATTATATGTTTTCCAAAGAAACCACTCAAATTTGATGAATGGGTAGTCTCATTTTTAAAAGATTGACCTCTAATGGATCGTTTTTACCTCAGAAATTGGGGAATGCAAAAGTATGTTTCCTTCCCTGTATTACAAAAAACAAGTAGAAGGAATGGGTTTTGGTAGCTGTTCCACATAGTAACTCCATGGAGGACACTCGAAATCCATTGAGCGTGCTGTCATGAGGAGGCTGTGCTTTTGGAGTTTCTGCCTGACCAAGCCCTACAGCCTGGGACACGTAGTTCATCATTCTCAGAAGCAATCTATAAGAACCTGTCAACTAAGTGCAGTGAATACGCCAAGTTCTGCATGTGCTCCATATCATTTGAGCAGGCAAAAGACAGAACAGGTCTAAAGATGAAAAGGTGTGAAAACAATACTAAGCGAGACAAGGTAACCATCATGGGAAAAGATAAGAGTAGAAGAGCCCAAAACCAAAAGCAGGAGCAGAGGGTGGAGAAAAAGGCTGCAAGGTAGGAGGGGACACAGCAAAAGGTGGAGAGGTAGAGATGAGAACTGAAGGTTTTTAATCAGTCCTCTGTCACACTTTGTTTCAGAAATTGGCAATTAACAGACATCTCTTGAGCCTCAACATGCTTCTGCCATCAAGCTAACAGCTAAAAAGCCGAACAAGGAAAAATATTTTTCTCATTCCCCTCATATTCTGTCTTTACACACTGCTTTTCTGAAACCTTAATTTTGTTTTTCAATGTAATAAAAAAATCCCTACTGTAGCAGCGTTAAAAGACAATCAGATCTGAGTTCTGAGCAAAGTACAAGAGGAGTGCAAATAACCAACAAAGAGTTGACAACCTAGAAATTTTTTTGCTTATGAACATCTTAGACATCAATTATCCATGCAACTTAGGAAAATATAATAGATGCCCTCTTTCTCAAGGCAAATTTTGAGAGAAAAGTAGTGCTCTAAGTGGCAAAATATTCAAACAAATGCACTGATTTTATCTCCGTTATTGATATGAGCTTTTAAATGGCATATGATCCCACCAGATTAGTTCAGTAAGAAAACAGGTTTAGAATTGGATGGCAGCTGAGATTTTTCTGTTGCTTTTTATGGATAAAAAACTTCTGTTTTCTAAGGATTGGCAGATGGATAAGGATTTTATTATAGGTATTGGCAACTCAATGCTGCTGAAAGCCTGACACATGATGCATTGACTCAAAGTTGGAACATTAGATTTTCATCAACATTAAATTCAAGCAAATTTTTCTGAAACTGCAGCCTGCATGTGCCACCAGGGTTTGCATATTACCTACCTCAAACGAAGACAACCCACAGACATTGGTAATTATTCCCTCTGAAGTGAAAAACGTGAGCAAAGAGCATTCTCCCCAAGGGAAGAGCTGGAATTCTTGAAAACTCATGCATGCAAACACACACTGAGCTCTGCTCCCATGCACACCCTGTCACAGCCAGGTCACAGAGCACATCAAGCAGCCTGAAAAACAAGATTTTACTGTCAGTCTTCTGCTGGCTTCTAGTCCAGTCTCCAGACCAGGAAAAAGCACTCCAGTAATCCCCAAACCTTGCACTGTAGATGAACCTCTAATACGCATGTGATTTGTTGAAAATATATGCATGTATTTATCAGTTAAATCCATAATTCCCTAACTCAGGGTAAGAAAACATTGCTGGCTTGGAATATGAACCAAAGCAATAGTGCTGGACATGAAGTCTCCAAAGGAGCCTCCCATGGGAGACATTTACCTATGTTTCTTCATTTGATGCATAGACAAAGGGAGCCATTTACATTCGTGAAAGATCTTGTCTCAGCAGTTTCCATCCTGAGACAGTAAATGGAAAGAGGTAACTAAACTGTTTGTGGCTCTCCAAAAACCTTATAAGCATGGCAGGTACCTGGTGGGAAAGCTGGCTGTATAATATCAGATATGTCAAAATGAACATAAGGAAAAAGATACCATAGACAGAGTAGGGATAGCAAAGAAAGAATTTTGGCCAGTAAGACAACAGAGTAACTTGATCAATGCACTTTGCACAGTCAAATGACAATGTCATTATTAACACAAAGGATAAAAAACTTCACCACTAGTATCACTCAGTCTGCAGTGATTAAACATCTCCCTGGGCCTTCTCCTCTCATGAGAAGAAGAATTCTTCCTGAATTTGGCCCCTATCTCTTAGCCAGTGTCACATCAGACCTTCTCCAGTAGCACAGATTTCAACAGCAATAGTGAACACCAACTATTATCTGAGTCCCTATAGAAAGTCTACCTGAGATGATCCAACTGCAGCAGTCAGCTCAGAAAAATTACCAGAAGGCTTCTGTGCTTAAGGTGCAGCAGACAAGGTCAACATTTTCTTGATTAATAATGGATTTGGACTGGAGGTATTAGAAATGCAATAGGTTTTGGATGCTGCTTCCACCAAACCCAGACTCTGCTTGGCTTGTGGTATTCCCAGCACTCAGCAGCCCAGCTGGAAGCCATAAGCACTATTGGCTCAGGCTTGTGACATCACTGTGGCACCAAGCACATTTGTCACAGAGTAAGACAGCACAAATACAGCCTGTCAGTCAAGGAAGTTATTAGAACAGCCAAACTGCTGGCTGCAGGCTAAGCTTTTCTGCAGGTTAAGCTTTCTTGTTTTGTTGGAGTGATCACAATTTTCAGCTGCAAGATTTTATTTTTAAAAAAGAGTCATTGTCATTATCATTGGTTACACTTGGGTGTCAGAACACCTAAAAATTAATTTTTGAAACACACGTAATTCCTCCCAAATCTTCTTTTGTGTTCTAAAGGGCCTGAGGTTTCTGGTTGTACATTTTACTCACCAGTAACTCAACCCTCTTGTGAAATGTGCAGAAATTGCAGAAAGCAGTTTGATAAAGGAAGGCACATATTTAACCTCAGCGAGACCAGCCCCTGGGAATAACACTGTTTTGTACCACAGCACGGGCAGTCTCGTGAAAGAGAAATGAATCAGCCACCCACTCTGCCCTGTAGCCTCATAGAAGCTGTGCTGCACTACTGGGTGAGGGGCCAGCTTTTCACCTCATTATACCTTTGGAGAAGAGAAATTACTATAGCTGAGGCATTTTGCAGTGTGCTAAGAGCTTTCACAATCCCTGGGCAGACAGAGATGGTGAAAGAGTCTAGACCCATCAAGTTAAAGGAGTAAATCATTGCTCTGCTCACTTGTCCCCAGCAGCCACCACCCACTGCCCTGCACTTGGGCTGCCTTTCCTTGTGCCAAGAGAGACCAGTGCCCATGCAAGAAAGGGAAATTTATCTGGAGGGAACAGAAAATGCTGTAGCCCAGGTACTAGATCTGAGGCAGAAAGAACAAGTCTAAGCCTAGAGCTCTGCTGTAGTCCTGCAGACACCAACACATGGGAGAAAACTGGATCCTACTTGACACAGAGGCTGTGGCTGGCACCTCAGAAGAGCTGGTTTAGAAGATTCCTATCTCTTGATTTCAGAACCGGAAGGTTCATGTTCTGCTCATGATCTCAAGTGAGAAATACACAGAGAATTAGTCATAAAGCTCTACTTAAGTCTACTTTACGTTGACCAGATAGAAGTCAGCTGCTCAGCAAAAGACTTCTGCAAGGCTCTTCATGCCATTTCTGGGGATGGCACAGTATCTGATCTATGATAAAAATGCTTTTAATTCAAAGTTGCAGTGTTTCAAAGTTTATCTATGTAGCTGGTCTACACATAATTTTAAATTGAATTTTTACTGCACCAGAAAACATTGGGCGCCAGCAGAAGTGAAAGGCAGAAGGCAGCTCTATTCCTTCTGCTAGTTAAAAGGCATGGTTTCAATAGTGTTCACTTCCCTTGGGTGAGGGAAGCTAGCTGCAAAGTAAACCACAGAAACTCAAGATTTGCTACACTTCATGTATAACTGAAATAATACACTGCAAAATGTATAAACAGTCACAAATCTTCAACTGTAAAAACATTTGACCAAAATAACTGAGAATAGGTCACACTGAAGTTTGAAAAACAAATTTGAGGTTAATTTCATTAATATATTTTTTTTCTAAATCAACAAATTGCCCAAGTACCGGTAGCGCTCTAATGTACCAAACACAGCACAGCTCAAGTGGTTACTACTACTTTAGTGTTCCCTACTGACTTGCTGTTTTTATAGGATGGCTAGTGTGAAATCTCAGTCTCCTGAGGGCAAAAAAAAAAGCTTTGAAAGAGGAAGACAGCATTTTCTTACTCTCTCTTGTTGGCACATAGACACATTTCCATACACAAGACAGCAGTTTTAAAAAAAAAAAAAACAAACATGCAGACTCTTGTCTTCCACCAGTCATGATTATTAGGGTCTGATTTAAGATGTCTGAGCTCCTGGGTGTACTCAGCTATTAAGGCACAATTTGACCTTGATTTCCAAGCAGTCATTGCTGTAAGCCTCTGCATTCTTCTTTGAACTCTTTATAGATTTTTCCAGCTGACCCTTTTGATCCTATTTGAAGAAGCTGTGTGGGGGCAGTTCATTGCATGAAGGAATACTAGGCCTGAAAAACAACAGCTGTAGCTCCAGCAGAAGGTAGAAACATTTCTATATGACAGTGTTTTCCTTTTAACTCCTATGTACAAAATATGCTTAGCAGTTCATCTTAATTCTCTGATGACTTTGCCTTTCCCCAGCCAGCAGGACAGCAATTTTTCAGCTGCTGCTACTGCACCTCATTCATCAGCAGCTTCCCCTGCTGGTACTCGGAGGACTGACAATTGTGGTCATAATTCACACAGAACAGGGACTCCACTCTGGAAGGAGAAGAGAGCTACACCATGCCCTTCTGCAGCTTTCACAGCTGTGGGAGATACTAGGATGAAGTGGTTCCAGCTTCTGCTGATGCTCACTGCCAGCCCCATGTCCCTGACAATGCTCTGTAATGGCCAGGGAGCAGAGTGAAAATAATGGAAACAGAACGAATATATTGTGCAATTTTCCAGGAGTTCCTTCTCTTCTTAGCATGTCATTAAGGTGAGAAATAATGACAGCTACCCTCCCAGTGTTTCTGTGGTGAGGAAGAAAGAAATCAGGATATATTTCCATAGGTTACCTTAGACAATCTCTGGCAGAAAAACTATCAGGTTCGATAAAAACATAGTGAGCAGCAAATGGGGTTTGCAAAGCTGAGCTATTTGATGCCAATCTAGAGCTAGGCAAGCAATCTAAAATCAGCTTTTACACTAACTGCAGCTGGGGAAAAGGAGCAGGATTGGCACTGGTCCCACAAAACACATGTTTTGTTATTAAGGCCAGCTGCAGCTCTGGTACTTCACAAGCCCTTCAGGGGGCAGTTTTCCTGTTACAGCTACGCTGAAGTAATGGGGAGGTGATGCTGGAAGGGGGAGTTGTACTTCTCAGCCTCACACCTGGCTATGGATTCTCAAGGCATCACAGCAGCAGCTCTCATCTGACCCCTACTGCAAGCAGGTGGGTAAGGGCATATTTCCACCAGCAAACACAAGGGATCAGCAGCAGACTGGCTTAACTAAGGTGAAACTCACTGTCCTAGATTCCCATTTCATCACTGCTTTAAGCATACTTCAGTGAAAGGGGCAGACCTCTTATCCTCTTCCCTGCTGCAGCCACTTCCCTTGTGCTGGCAGGAGTACCTGCACTGGGTGATAGCTGAGTGATCCAACCTTATCCTCATCATGACCACAAAGATCAAATACTGTTTATTGGTTGCATGAGGATCTCAGAAACATGACCTAGCTGATTTTCTCTGCCCATTCCAGGGAAAGGTTGAACTACAAGACCTTTTACAGGTCCTTCTAACCCAAACTATTCCGGGACTCTATAAATACTACTCCTATAGCAGGCACCCAGCCTTCTCTTTCTCTTGCTGTCAAACCTTGCATTTCTTCCCCTTGACACAGAGGAAAAATTCAGGTTCCAACTGGGCTTGGTGTTTGCTATCCTTCAGAAACTGGTGGTGCCTCTAAGGCATTCACTTTTACAAGAGCCATTACTTACTCTCAAGCAGCAGAAAGAAATAATTTAATGGCCTTTATTTTGAGACAGTTTGCACACTTGTCTACTTACCCAAAAGGCACCTTATCCCCATCTCCAGCTACCCAGCAGCTGGCTAAAATGAGCCATCTCCCCAACAGCAACAGCCAGGACTACCATGGCAATTTATCCCCTTAGACAATGACAGTCACATCTTGTCTAGTCACAGTTGCTTTTATCTTTGGATTCCCACCACATGGATTAAAACAAGCAGTACCAAGATTTATCAGGAGCTCAGACAGAGCTCAGTGGTACAGAGTCAAATGGCATTTATGACCCATATTTTTACTTTTTTGCTCATTTTTACATTCTCCTGCCCCTATCCTTTCACATAGTTTAAAGCCATAACACTGGCTACAGTATTTCAGCTCATATGCCTAATTCCAAGAAAAACTTCATAATATAACTATTCTCTATATTAAAATGGACAGGTAAAAACATGCTGCATTGCCACAGCACAGCATCATCACAGATACCTGCACACCAATGTGTAAAAACTAGTTGTTTCTGTGAAGCAGTAAGTTAACAATCTTGTACAATCCAGACTTGCCTGTAACACCTTCCCACTGCCTTAAACAAGAAACTCACTCAGAGATTTTGATCCTTCACTTCTGCCTTTATTTTTCTGAAAACTAACACTTCCCTTGGGTGATTACTGACTCCTGCTATGTCTCCTTAAGTGTTGCTCAGCTGGCTGTCATGAGTTTCTCTTTCCCACATAAGTCATGCATCCAAAGCAAAAAATAAAAGATGCACAACAGCAAAGAAGCAAGTGTTCAGAAAAGCAAAACACATTTATTTGGCAGCATCCATGTGGCAGATACTTTAGCTAACCTAGCCTTATAGGCAGAATTATAATTGTACACAGTATATAAGAATGAGCATACATTTTCTCTTTTGAAATTTCACAAAAAGTATGTCTGAATGCCAGACACAATGTCTCTGACTCTTTAAAGCAATTGCCAGGAAGGGAAAGGGAGGTGTGTGAATCTCCCCAGCCTAGCTTGGCCAGTAGGACTGTTCGATGATGAAGTCCTTAGTTGAGGACTCACAAGATCAGATACTAACCTTTGACACAGTATGCCTGCATACCTTTGGCCAATCGCCCCATCCTTCTGTAATGAACAGTGGTAATTACCAGAATGCTGAGAAAACAAGCAGGAACTGACTTTATCATGAGCCACAGACACAGGGTGAAAATTCCCAACCTGCCACCAGTCAAGCTTAGTCAAGAACTAGGAATGGTTAATCAGTGTGGTTAACCCAGCATGATACTGAGATAAAGATGTGTTCAGAGTAAGTAGAAACAGGTTTAGCAAATCCAGAGATGATCTCACTGCTACTACAAAGCGTTGTGCTACACTGACAAGTTGTGCTATCAGGATGCTCTGTGCTATAGATCATCACAGAGTATGCAAAACTGCATTTAACTTGAGCAAGTCCAGCACCCTGTAAAGTTTACAGTCATATTTCAACCTCAGCTACAGTGCAACCCAGCTCTGTGTTACAGCTCAAAGAAAGGCAGCAGTGTGCACTTTCGCAGCCAACCATCATCAAACTATTGGAATTGTTACACAGCAAAGGGCAGGCTGGTGACACATCTTTGCTCTCTTTAGCACAGTTCCCAATTGTTAAGAAAAGAATGGCACTTAGCAACACTCAACAACATGCAGTGAGATGAATTGCAGGTGCAGACTGCAGCTTGGATTCAGTATGACAGCCATTCCTAGGGAGTTCTCCTTCAACAGCTTTGCTTCCTGGGTGGAACCATTCAGCACTTAGCTCCCCAACTAGACCAAGACCTAAAATCTCAGCACTAATCGCAAAGCCTAGACCAGCTTTTTTTAAGGCTGACAGAGCAGTTGCTGACCACAAAAATAAGACATACCAAAAAAGCTTTGTATATTTAGAAGAAAAGAGAAAATACTAATTTGAAGCAAGGCAGGATAGAGGAAAGCCAGCTTCCCTGTAAAGTTTAGTATGATCCCATGGATGAACTAGTTAGATTAGGTCCTTTGCAGCAATATAGTCTAAAGATCACAAGGCTCAGGACAGGAAGCCTTGTGAAGACAAGAAAAACATTACCTAATTAGCAGCTTGCCTAGATATCAAGAGCATTGGTCCTTGCCCTTGGGAAGCCACCAGAGCTTATTTAATTCAAACATATAATAGTGCACTGCCACTCCTGCAGCCACTCCCAGCAACCGAAGAATCATCTGTGAGACTCAGAATTTATTTAGCAACATTACAAATGGGCTTTGCATCTTTTGCTTGTGGTGTTTACCCACTCCTGAGCAACAGGAGAGACTGCTGCATTCTTGTGGGAAGAAAATGGCACATGGCAAACCAGAGGCAGCTGTCTATCTTTGGGGAGCAGCCATGGCTCAAGTGTGACACAAATGGTTTAAATACCAGAGGTCTGACAAACTCACCTGGAACAGTGGTGGTTATGTCCCAGCTGCAGTGACACAGCTCAGTCTGGGGCTTGGGCAATGGCAGCAGGTCGACATCCAGAGGACCCCGTTCAACAAATTTGGGGGTTCAGTCACCTTTCCCACATTAGGGACATCAGACAGGAGACTGTCAGAAGTGTAAGTGCAGTAAAAAAAAGGGCACAGGGAAAAAAGCTAGCTTCATCTCTGTGCTAATTCCACTTTTGCTTTATTCCCCCCACCCCCATCTGGCAGCCTCTTCCCAATATTCCTGACCAACAAGACCACAATACAGAACTAGGCTCTCACCACCCACACAGTGAATGGGCTGCGATAATGCAGGCAGGCCAAGAACCTCTGCTCCCCAAATCAAAAGTTATGGCACATTTTCTCTATTAGAAACAAACCCTTACAGAATTAAAGCACTTGCAATATGACTGCACTGTCCTTACATGAGTCAGTCCCTTAAAGAGGGTAGGAGGAGCTGATGGGATGGTTTGGAAATGTGAGTTTTAATTTCACATTGCTTTCAGAACAGTTGTGTTTCAAGGTCAAAAAAGTTGCATGTTGTACAGAATGACATGTTAGTTCAATAAAATATATTCCCCTATATTTTTCAAAGCTAAAGTAAGCAGTTTTAGATTTTTCCATTTTGAGGCTAACAGGGCTTGCTTGCACAGATCTTGAAAAGGAAAAAAAAAAAAAAAAAAGGTGATGCAATACTGTAGAAAATTAAAAATTTTGTGACACCAGAAAACTCCTCAGGCTCATTTTCCCTAGGGAAAAAGATGAGGTAGCAAAACAAAGCTAAAATGGCAATGTAACAGACATATTTGAAACAATTTTGTTATATGCAGGGCTAGAATTCGATCCAACAGAAGGCAAAACATTTTCATGAGCCAAAATACCCCAGCCCTTGACACTATGGCACTCTTACAGAACACACAAACCCACCCTATGAAGATCTCAAGCAGACCTAAGTATCAGTTTGTGTTTCCATATCCATGACTATTTCTCTGTCTGTAGGAGAAGGAGCTTTATCCCTTGGTAAGAAACTCATTCCTCAGGCAAGTCTGCTCTCTCTCAAACACAATTTTGTCAGATCACAGTGGAATCTCTTTTGTAGCTCCAAATGGAAAAAAAAAATAAAAAAAACCAGTTTATGAGATTAAATTTGAGCACTTGACTGTCACTCCTAAGCCCTTCAGCCGTGTGTTGACCTTTAGGATTTCAAGACAAAGTACTACTCTACTTGCACTACTTAAACTGTTTTAGCTTTGGAATTGTGCCAGACAGACAAGTGACTGCAACTATTATAAGAGTAATTTTCCAGCATGTGGATTACTAGCATGTGTCCACTTAAGCTAATTTTATACGGGATCAGAAGCCTTACAGGTCACAGTCTCATGGTTTGTCATTTGGCTTTGTGTCCTTTATATCCAAAATCTTGTTTTGTATGTTTTATCTTGATTGATCTCTTCAAAGAAGTAAGTACAGAAAACTAAAGGATATGGTACACAGATGATCAGCAGAAAGCTTTGCTATATAACTTATTCAAATAGTGAGAAAAGTAGGGAGGAAGACTGGCAGAATTTTGGCACAAGACTTAGTTACTTTGGAATATAGTTCATGTTTACTGCTGTAGCCTTGAAACCATTTTTATATATGAGAACTCCTCCATGAGATCTGTGATCCTTCTTGCCACTTACATAAGCAGGAAAACAGTTCAGTTACTTGTTCACTATTAAGATTTGTGTTATTTCTAGTCTTATCTTCTGAATCAATCATGGAATCTGACTTTAGATTTGAGGATTTTTTCAAACCTATGTATTATTTTCTCTTTTGCACCTCTCAGTTCTAAAGGCTCTTTGGCCACCCTTTCAGCCATACCATGTAAGTATTCATTACTGCAGGGCACCACCCTTTCCCTGTGCTTGGCTATTTTATGTCTGCCAGCCTCTGCATCTCTCTCTTCTTAACCTGCTACCATCCTGAACTTTTGGATCCTGAGAGACTGGCTAAGTGCCCTTTAAAAAGAAATTCAACCAGCCGATATGATCAACAAATTAACTACAATTTTTTTAAAGTAGTAAAATCAGAGCAGAGGAGTTTCAAGGAGTCTAACAAGGCTTAGATGGAAAAGCAGGGTGGTGAACCACACAGATCACCAAGACAGTCCAATGGCTCACAAGTATCAAAGAGGTGAGGGACTGAAGCAGTCTCCCTTCTTTTCTGTTCCTAGCTGAGGTGTCCTATCTCTTCCCTGGCCCCTTTGAGCCAAATTAAACACATGAACCCAGTTGCACTTTTTTTTTCCAAACACTTCACCTACTTATAAGGGAATCAATGCACAACAGAGCAAGGCGCAGAATAAGCAGCTTACAGATACAGCTGGTATGACAGGAGGAAAGAACAGAGGTAACTGAGTTTTCTCCTCACTATCAAGTCCTTGATGCCAAAGTTCCTGGGGCCAATCAGACCTGCTAACTAACTCAGACCTGCTCAAAAAAGCACAAATACAGTTGATCATCTAATTTCTGGTTTTATCTCTAAATAAGGATTTCTCAAGAAGCTTCAGAATACTAAATAGAAAGTCAGGTCATGGAAGATCTGAGAGAAAGCAAAGACTTCTTTATGTGAAACTATATCAGATCAAATGTACTAACTGTTTAATAATCTAGTAGTTATGAGGGGTCACTCCTGTTCAATTGAGCAATTTTAAAAACTGGAGTTATTATCTAATAGCAACACATTTTTCAGGTATTTCAAATGCTTATGGGAAGAACTAAGTACCAGCCACACAGGTGTGTGGAACCTCTGCACCACCTATTCCAGTCACTCTCTTCATTTTCCACTCTTTTTTGCCCATATTTGTCACACTGTAAGAGCTCTTGTTTACATGTAAGTGGGGTAAAACTTCCAAGGATGACAACAGTCACAGCAGCCTTCTAGACACTTCTTGTAACAGTTACTTAATTTGCTAATGGGTTATTCAATAGTCCATGTGCTGTTAGACCTCAGATACAACAATAAAAACAGAAGCTTCAAAAAGGAAGATAACAAATACCACTTCCATTAATTTCAGAAAGTTTATTGCACCAAATGCCGCAAAGAAATTGACCAAAATGATAGCATACATAAACAACTATAAGAAAAAAACCATGTAGTTTGACATTGGTATTCAGTCATTCCTAAAAAAGCCTATGTTCTCCAAACATGCAATAGCAACACACATTTTTCTACTATGGAAAACTTGTATGTCAAAATGCCTTCTATGTCAAATTACCTCACTTGACCTCAACCGCCTTCCATCCCAGAAAAATATTAAAAAAAACTAAACAAATAAAAAGAAAAAAAACAGAAAAAAAAGGAAAATGTCTAGACTATGTTTAGTAGTTCAGACTTGATTTTTATTTGGGTCCTTTTAACTGAAGTAGAAGTTATACTTGAAGGGCAAGTGATCATTTTGCATAAACCTATATATACTAGAGTTTGATGCAACTGAAAAGTGGTTTTTGACTTTACTAGTAAAGATAGTTATAATAATAGCATGGGAAAGTCAATCTGTAATTTTGGAGGATGCCATGAGAAATGAGAATTACAGAATCAGTGCCTATTAGCTTTTTGGGGGCAAAAGAAAGTTGTATAGATTACTTCAGAGAGTACCTACTTAAAATGTTTAAGTCCTGGTATTGTTTGCTATTGTTAAAGTACTTATTTCAATTAAATTCTACAATTTAGCAATTCATTCCTCCCCTATGTTTATTCTTGCCTGAAAACAGCATACATTCTTTAAATTTCAGTGTGTAAACTGCATTTATGTGGGATTTTGGAAAGAGTGTGCACTCCCACCTAACCAAGAAAGTATGTATCTGAGTTTACAAAAAAACCTACATAATACTGATAAAAACAACTTTGGAATATTTGAAATTTAAGCTACATTATCAACTTTCAACACAGTTGTACATTCATATCACTTTTCATCCTACTAAAATAAAACCAGAAACATGCCCTAAAAATGTCTAAAAAAACACATCTGTAAATACTTACTGCCCTGTCATGCCACACCAATTTGCATAAACATCAAAATGCTACCAAAAACAAGTTAAAGACTTTGAGTCAAAAAAAAAAAAGCCCTAGAAAGTAAAATCCTGTCAACTGAGGTAGTACATTTGGTGGAGGGGGAAGTATGTAATTAGCTTTCATTAGTCTAAAGCCTTTTACAGGTAATAGCTTTCATTTTGAATTTTCTTTCCCCCAAAACTAAAACTGTGAGAATAAAACAGTTCAACATGTAATTTCTGAAGAGCAGCAAAATGTTAGAGAAAGCAGCAAGAACTATAAAGTTTTTGCCTGGGCTGAAGAAAATACAAATGCTTTTGACCATCAGCTCACATGCCACCAGAAGTTAACTGATGTCTTGCCCAAAGGTAGATTTTTTTTTTTTTAAAACAGTTGAAGTGGTGAAATCAGGTCTACTATTGATTATAGTATTAATCTTGAAATTACTGAATGTCTGCAGATCTCTGTCCTCTTTAGTAAACTGTGGTAACAAAAGCACATCTTTATGTTAGCATATATTTCTTTTAAGAACTGTCAGAGTCTGTTCAGATAAAAACCCCCACTTTAAAAGAACTGGACTGACTTTTAATGATCTCAGCTACTATTTAAGAGTGACATGAAATAAAGTACATGACAATTTCTGTATACACTCAGAAGCAGTTTCATAGTCTTACACATGCACACACGCATTCTCCATCAAGAGGGCAGTTTAGGAATATATGACTTGCTCTGTGGTTCTTTGTTTTAACCTTGTGAAACAGAAAGTGGTAACTGCTAAAAGCCATATGCAGAGGTAAATTTACTTTCCAGCAGATAGGATTCATAGACCAAAGATATGAAAAGTTTGCTTAGCTATAAAGCAGGAGGAAAAAACCTGAACCATAGAAAGATTTTAGCCTTTTTTAGGCAGAATACTACGGAGAAGTATGAAAATGCAATAAAAGAAACATTTGGAATGTCAGGTCAGAAAACCAGCATAGAAGGAACAGCTTCAGAAGTGTTGTATCAGAACATTAAGTATCCCTCCACGTGGAAACAACCTCTTTTCACAGTAGGCCAGTCTACCTATTTCCCTCAAAAAGCAACACAAGGTTAATCAAGACCCCCATCACATATAAACAATTCACAATAAGCACATTTCATTATTTCAAATCATTGAAAGTTTACTGTAGAAAAGTCCAAACATCAAGGTAGTAGGAAATAAAAACACTTTTAATAAAAGTGTGTCCCTTCAGTGTTAAAAATCTCTAACCACCAATAAGGAGAACCCACAACTGGTGAGCAGGAGTTTCTTATTAGAATTCACTATTTTCAAGCAATTGTCTTGCCAGAAATTTGCTTGCAAGATGACAATTTCAGACACCATATTCACAGCAGCTCACAACAGAACAGTCCAACATCGAATTTTCCATTTAAGTATGTTTTGATCCTTTGTTCTCTCCTCAGCCTGGTCCATAGTTTCATATCCAGCTTAACAGTGCTTTACGCAAAAAAAGTATTTTTTACATTCATTTTAATCAACCACGTGAAAACAGTGAAGTACAAAATTTTGTTTTGCTTTCTATAAACACCAAAGGCCAGTATCAACTAGAGAAGTAGTGGAGAAGTAGTTTCTGGTGTCAGAGTAGTTAATCTAGTAAGGAAAGGCACCTGGATGACAGTTCAAGATTTCTGTAGAATCAAAAACAGCAATTGCAAACATTCAGAGTGATATCAAATATTGGGGTTTACCCCCTACATTTCATTTTACTTCGAACAATGTTCCTCTTTTATTCCTATTCAGAGTGACAACTCATAGCTGGAAAAAAGTTATACTTTTGATAAAGGTTTGGTGGGAGTTGTTTGTTGTCTTATATTTTCCCAATATGATTGTCTTCAATTTGTGCCAATTGTTTGGTGTATGTGCACATGGACACGTGCTCACAGCACTGGCATAGTTCAGAAGCTTTTCAAATTCATACTCCTTGGAGATAGCAATACTTGATGACACCAAGACATGTTTAATTCCCAGGACCACAGTCATACAGCAAATCAACAGTTACTGCAGTTGCATCAGCAACAAATGTAAACTTGTAGCAGAAGTTCCATAAGGCTTTCCCACAAAATCCCACTCTTGGAAGTCCATTCCATTTTGCTCGTAGCCATGGGCCCATTTGAATGTCTCCTTATTAAAACAGAAGCAGCCACAGCTGTCAACCTCTTGTCCTTAAAGGGAAAAGTCACATCAACCTCACACACACCTCCATTCCCACATGACATTTGGCTGCTGAATCCGGGTTCCTTGTTCTGAGCCCATCACTTCTACTATACAAAATCACATGTATGCTCTGCATGAAAATCATGTCCCACCAAATACACTTTTGTACAAGAATGCTATATACAGAGTTTACAGCTCCTCCTCCTCCCCAGCAAAGAAAAATACACCACACCACACTCACAAGCATAGTATTACAAAATCCATTCTAACCCAATTGTTCTTTTAACTGGTACTTCATGGTTTTGAGCAGCGTTTTGGATGGCAGCACCCAGTCTGCCACATAGTGTTAACTTTTATCCTTTGAATAAAAATAAAATGCAAGGATGCAGTTTCTTGATTTAAGTCAAAAGTGAAATTGTAAGAAAAACCTGAATGCCTTTTGCGTTATGTAAACTGAAATCCTCCAATAAACCATCCGGTTGAAATCAGAATCAGAAGGTTGAAATCAGAATGTAGTCATCACCTGCTTTCATCAGTGCTCCCCTTTACCAGTGTTTGGCACCTCTGTTCTTCATTCAACATTCCCATTTTCATAGCTGTACTTTAAGGGAATGACTACCCTGAGAATTTAATTTATAAGAGTATTTGAGCAACATATGGGGAATGAGTACTTGCTATAGCAGCCAACAAAGGCAAGTCATTGGATTCAATCCTAGAAATTGAAAAAAAGGAGACAGATTTTAAAATAATATACATCACTTTCACAAGAGATTATGATCAAGTATCACAAGAGGATACTTTTCATCCACTTTAAAAGAACTGGAAGAGTCTTGCTATTAAATCCATTGTTTAATTATTATTTACTGTCAATAATCATTTAACACCAGTAAAGGTAGGTAAATAATGCTTAAAACCAAGAAGTATGTTAGCACTTGAATGAAAAGAGAGGAGTATTACATTCTGTGCTATATAATGTTTTGTGGTTTAAATAAAAGATCTTTTATTTGCTAAACCAAAAGCCTTAGCTTGTAGTCTTACCAGTGAGTAGGCACCAAGAAGCTGAGTTTAGCAAAGTACTAAGTATCAGTTTACGGAAGATTATGCATTTAAGGTTTTGAATACAACTCAGTTCACCACACAGTAGCACTTTCCTACCAAAAATGAACAAGAGCTGAAATTATTAATTATTATGCAATAACAGTTCAAGGAACATCTCTCAAGTGCAATGGACGGTTTCTATCTATTTCCAAATCTGAAGCTGCTCAGAGGCCAGGATGTATGTACATATTTATATATATTTAACACATACACACACACACAGAGCAAAGTGCTTATTTTAGGGTTTCACTATTTACAGCTACATTTCTGCATACAAAATCTTGAACAGTGTGGAAAAAGATAAATTAGATTTAATCTACACTGCTAAAAAACTTCATGAGAAAGTGTATTTACTTCTTTCCCTCAGCAGACAGATTCCTAAAGGTTATATGCCAATCAAGTACTATTATTAGAAGACAGCTGCTAAACAGGACACCTGTTCCTTTTTGAGACCCTCTCATCCCTCAAGATGCAAATGCACCCTTTTCATTCTAAAAATTCTGAATTATTTGTTGGGATGAAGTTTCCATTAAGGAGATCATGACAGAAGAGAGTGCACATGAAGGCATGGAAAACTTCCTAATGGCCAAAATCCAAACTCTCTAATTCTAGAAATTTAAAAATGAGAATTATTTTGTTGTCGCTGTATAAAAGTCTCCTGATTTCAAGATAGCTCAGTAGAACCCATTTTTGCAACTTATTAGACACACGAAAAATAAGTGCTAAATATGAAGCAAATCCTTGTGAGAACAAGCTGTCAACAGTCAGATGAAAAGGAAAAATAACTGTCCCAGCTTTTGCCATTGCTTAAGACTGATACCTGCAATACTCACCCCAATACAATTCCTAGTTCTTTTACATGCACTCTTGTATGTCCTCGTAGATATTCTGAAAGCATTTTGCTTTTGAGATACATCTCTTGCAGTCTATCCTCAAGATGCATTATGCACTGTAAATACAGACCAAAAACCTCAGGACAGCTTTTGGAATCACATGCAAATATTACAGAAATGTAAGCACATCATTTTACCTTCTATCTTAGAAGATAAACTAAGTCTCCACTCCAAAATTTAGAAGAGGCAATTGGATTTATTACAATTGTGCTATAAACATTAATAAGTTATATTACCCCACAAATAGGAATGCCCTTATAGAACTGGGGCATTCCAGCTCTCTTGAGCAGCAAGTTTATTGCACAAACTGCACCTCTATTTCCACTCAAGTCACTGCCTTTCTATTGACTTAAACAATTTTAATGAGGTTCAAAACCACTTACAATATCTTACTAAGAATTAAGGCAGAATTCTTGGATCGAGATATCTTAGTTCTAACTCAGTACTATTTTTCTAAAATACTTTGTTTAGACAACAGTTTGTAAAACTATCATTCTAGCTCTAAGACTCTAGTGCCATTCAAGAAACTAAGACTCAAGACGTGGAAGACACCAGTGCTTTAGTCATCATAGAGATTGTTATAACTCTTTTGCTGACTTTCCTCTGTAGCAACTAAGTTAGAAATCTGTTTTAGGCATTTGTTTTCATAATTAGTAAGCACTTCTAGTTTTAAGTTGCTTAAACATTTGACACTGATTGCCAAAAGGTAATAGTTCAAGTTGAAAAATCAGTTTAATCATTTCACTTCTCTTCCAGCAGTGGAATGCTAGAAATGCATATTATTTTTAAAAACAGTCAGGTGATTAATGGCAATTTCTCATATATGAACCACAGGAGAGCAGATGAACTTGGCTTCAAGGAGAGAGAGGGGTTATTCTGGCAAGACAAGGCCAGCAGGCAGCATGTCTTCACAAGCTGAATAGGTAGCAAGTCTTATCAGGTACTTTGTTCTAGGACAAAGGTACATTCAATTTGATATATTCCTTCTTTTCACAGGGATGACCACTTCAAAAAAGTTAAATTAGTTCAGCTCTCTGAAATCAGGAGATGAAATCAGGAAGGACATGGAAAACCTCACATTATCAAACATACAATCATCCAGCAGGCACAGACAGCAATTAGAAACAGTAGCAGCAAATAGCTTCAGGCCATCACCCCATGTACAGGAGTCGAATGAAAAACTTAAGTATTAGAAGTGAGACCTGGTGAGACCAGTTTTGTTAATTAAAAAACTAATGAGAAAAAAAAAAATACTCAGGCTTGCAGGTAGCCTAATATGCATTCTCTGATCATCTGGAATAAGATGAAGATGTTTAATTATTCTTTCATTGAGCTAATATCGAGTCTTAATAATGGAAAATAAAGAAGCATTTAAGAAATGTGCTAAACGGCAGTAGAGTAAAATCATTGCCACCAATGGAGGAAAGGCAGAAGGCTTTTGACAATAGTTTGATCAATTCAAGCAAATTTTCACTCGAGTCATTATAATCACTTCTGATTCTGGCCAAAAGGAAAGAAAGTATTCTTATCTTTTCCATGACAGGTAACCTTGATACAAAAAGCCTATGAGCACTTTCTCAGGGGTTCAGGGGGGTATGCAACTGATTCACAAAGTAGCAGTTCAATCTGTTTCCATTCCAATATTTGTATTAAGGATTATGTTTTTTGGCGTTTTTTTAAGTTATGAGGGAGCAAGTAAGGAAGAATCCCCCATTAGTTTAAAAAAAGGACTGTTTACATCATATGATCTATTCCTTCTGAATACCATCAAAGACTCAAAAGACATTTCTCCCCACAAGCTTGGTACACTAACACATCTTGTTCAGTGTTCACAAGTCTTTTCTTTTTCTCATATTAGCTTCCTTTGCAGTTTTTCCTCATTGACCAAATAGAAAAAAAGTCAAGTAACTTCTAAAAACAGAAGAGTAGTTTGAACTGAGTTTAAAGGTGCAAGTAAAACTTTTGGCATATTCCTAAAACGCAGCAGTTGCAATCAGCACTTTTCTCTCACCAGCGCATACTGTAAAACTGTCTGCAGCACAACTATTAGTCTGAAGTGGCACAACAAAAGTATTACCACTTGTCTTTCATCTGGTCTCAAATTGGGCTGTTTCTTGTTGGTACCACAAAACCCAAAAAGTACTTGTTCATCTGAACAGTAGCTGCATGTAAAGAGACATGCATTCATAAAGGAAACTTCAAATACACTGCATTTTGGTCATCTGATTGATGAGTACATCAATACATATGTTTCTATCCAAATTTAAATCAATAAAAATACTGCTATGAAACAGTCACACTTCTAGAATTTAGGAGCAGTTAGCTTCCCTGCATCAATGTTGTTTTAGCAGAGTTGCAAAATCCCCTGACAGGATCAAAGTGTCTCTAACATGAATTACGAAAATTTTACAGACTACTAGCACTGTCACTTCACAGATTCTTTTTGTAAGAAAGAAGAAATAAAACCCCCTGAAAATCATTTTGCCTCCAGACACCTCCCAAACCACACAAGCCATATAGAAACTGCTATACAAATCCTAAGGTAACACTGAAAGAACACTTCAGTTGCAAAAGCAACTGCTCAGTTTAAAAATGCTGGGATTTAAGGTGTGACTGTGCTAGTGTTAAGATACAATTTCAAGCATAGTTGCATATTTTTCAGTGCCCAGAAGAATCCAGAGGAAACACCTGAAAATGTACCCACATATTTTGCCTAGCATTTGACTTGAAGAACTTATTGTAATCAATACCACCAAATTAATCCAAAACAGTGCCAACCAATACTATATAATGCTGTTTGTGTTTAGCTCTATCTTCCTCTTTCATCTGCTGGCACAGTCATTACCTGGGATTCCTACAGAATTTCTCAAGGCTATCTGCTGAAGGAAAAATCCATTCTGTTTATTAGAAAAGGGGTGAAAAAACACTCCATCTCCCCTCACCAACAATCATGTTCTAAAAACTGAATTACAGTTATTGTAGACAGACTTGTAGGTAATTTTGTTGTAATCAGCAAAACCAGCATTACTGATTTGCTCTGATGAGCTCCGCTCCAAAAGAGGACAGGAAAGGATGCTGTGGGATAGGGAGTATGCCACGTGACAAAGTAATATTCCCTGCTGTAACCTGCCCATTCCCAAGAATCTCATCACATCAATCCTATGGAACCATCAGCAAAGCTATCCAAGACAGCACTTGCTAAAATTGGTATAAAACAGAAGGGTCAAGTAAACAAATAGAGGCACAGTTAATTGGAGGGGAGAGAAAACAGGCATCCACTACATGGGGTTGAACAGAAACCCCAAGACTAGAAAGTTGCTTGCCAGAACCAGGATTTGGTAGATAAGCTCTCCAACAACTTTCAGAGTAGAGAAGTGTGAAACTTAAAAAAATATAAAAAACAAATCTAAGAATCCTAAACATAAACACATGAGGACCATGCTAAAATTGCCTAAACAACTTAGGTTTTGGCACACGTATTTTGGAGTTGTAATCTTTAATCTGATCTATTTAATGTAAACTACAGTTAAACCAGTATCTATTACTGGACTGTAGCACGGATTCTTTTCAATATGTTGTAACAGCTCTGCATTATATCAGGCATTAGTTCATTGACATTGCAACACAGTGTATAGAACTCTGTTTGCTATCTGAGCTCAACAATTTCCATTAGCTTCAGCCTTCAATAAAGAAATACTTACAAAGTCAGCTGGGACGTTCAGTTTGTAAAGCTGTAAAATAGACTGCAACAGACTGGACACTTGACTCGAAACCAGAACATCCTTGCCTAATTTCATACTGTCCATCATCTTTCTCTGGCTTGTAGCTACTTGTACATTCCATTTATCTGTGTCTGCAATAATGCAGACAGCTTCTGCTATGGGCTCATCTAGCACTGGATGCTGCAAAGGAAACAAATTACAATTATGTGATTCTTTCATATACATTTCCACAGTTCAGTCTGAGGTTCTACTTTTATTCACACTAATGTAGCAAATAAGAAAATGATTCAATGCATGTTTTTGTCCATTAGGGAACCAAAGGCATCTCAAAAAATGACAAGGAATACCAACTTCAGTGACAAGTTTTACATTTAGCAGCATCAGAACTGCCAACTTGATCAAGACATTTAGAAGTCACTACTCCATTTTATTTTTCTTCATGTATTCCCCCTACCCTGAAGAGAATAGTTTCTTTCAAATTGAAGTCTGTAATAATTATACTGATCCAGTGATGGTGAAAATACATTCAATATTTCAGAGATATGTGAGGGATTCTACTATGCACAATCAAGCAGGGTGTAACAAAATAACTAGGGTTGGAAGGAACCTCTGGAGATCCTCTAATCCAACTCTTACCAAGGCAATGTCCCCTAGAGCAGGTGACACAGGAACAGTTGCAGGCAGGTTTTGAATGTCTCTAGAGAGAGAGACTCCACGACCTCCCTGGGCAGCTGGTTCCAGTGCTCCGCCACCCTCAACATAAAGAAGTTGTTCCTCAGAAGCTGAGGTGGAACTGCTTCTGTTTTAGTTTATGGCCATTGCTCCTTGTCCTGCTGCTGAGCACCATTCTCTTGACACCTGCCTTTAGGATATTCATATGCATCAATGAGATCCCTTTTCAGTCTAGTCTCCTCTTGAGAGATGTTCCAGATCCCTGATGATCTTTGGGGCTCTCAAATGGACTTTCTCCAGCAGGTCCTCATTCTTCTTTACCTGTAGAGCCCAGGACTAGACACAGCACTCCAGATGTGGCCTCACTAGGATGGAGTAGAGGAGCAGGTTCACTTCCCCTGACCTGCTGGAATGCTCTTGCTAGGTACCCCAGGAGAGCATTGTCTCTCCTGGCAGCAAGAACTGTGCAGGATCATGGCTCACTTGTCATCCACCAAAGAAGAGCCAGCATCACACCAGACTAAACTGATGTTGCTTAAAGAATATACAGACACACATGTCACTGCTCTGGAGAGTATATGCAGTCATGCCAGCAGGAAAATTGTTAATTGCTACAGAGAGAAGCTGCTGACAACTACTAGATAAGCATTTTAAATTGCATTCTGAGGTCACACAGATATTCCATTGAGAGGTTAGCTACAAATTTTATAATTTAGGGGTACCTACAGTAGCGAAAGAGCACAGCAAAGTTCTTATTTATGTACAATTACCTTCTGTAGTCAGTCATTTCTGCTACAGACTAGTATCATATAGGCCTCAATAAGCCTTTACTTCATAAAGGAAGACATAGCAGGCGTGGCTGTTCAGAACCAGCAAGTAAAACAAGTAACTGAAATAAACTGTTTCTGTAGATTTCAGTAATATCACAACTCTGACTCAGTACTTTAACTCACATGCATTGCATGAAATAGATCTGCTAGTAGATACTGCTTGAGTTTTTCATCATTATTTATTCCATGCAGCACTAGATCAGGTATATAGGTATGACAGTAACCACCCAGAAGAGATCTTCCAAAGTTTTTCACACATTGACTGCTGATGGTATTTGACCTGAAATACAGAAATACAAAGCAGGTAAGAAAACTCTTGCTTGACAAACTGCATTCAGATTTTACATAAAGGCAAAGTTATGCCTGCTTCTACTGCAAATAGTAATCAACAGTTGTACTCCAAGTACACATGAATGGTCACACCAGTACACAGCTACTGATGCTCTTTGAAAAAAGGACTTTAAAAGCTGAAATTTAACAACATATCGATTTCTTCAAACATGAAAATAAGCAAATCTGTATGCACTGGAGTTTGTGGGATATATGAGCTCCACGTTCTGCAACTTAAAATTTTGCTAAATTTGAGTTTACTTGAATTCTCATGCTTAAGGTAAGTCTACAAACTCACCTTAAGCACCAAACTCCATGCGCACCTGTAACGCTCAAAAATTTTCAAATATCATGCCCATGTTTATTCCAAATCTGTATTTGACTTAACAATTATGACAAATCTAAACACTTATCTTTTTAAACAAAGTTTTGCTTGTCCTCAGATGTTTTATCTACATGTCAGTCTACGTAAAAAGTTTAATCAATTTTTGCTAGGCATTTGAAGCATACTTTTGTCATAAAACTTTATTAAACCTGCTCTGTCTCAGTTTTCTTCTTGCCAAATCTGCTTAGAAGAACTCTAACCACATCACTGTCTGCTACTGATTTGTTTGCAAGGAGCTTAGTCAAGATCCCAGAAGATTTCAAGACTTGAAATTTTTAACAACTCCAAAGTAGGTACAGCTTTTGACTCCATTTAGTTCTAAATTAATCAGACTTCTTTACCTTGGCAAAGGAAGTTCCACTTCTGCAAATTCTTCAAGTTGTTTGCTGATGTTATCATGACGCACTTCATCAGGGATACAACAGTCACCTTCTTCATCACTAGCTCCAAGAGCACTGTCTGAACTCTCATTCCTTGGAATGTCCCCCTCAACTCTGAAGGAGGTTTTCCTTCCAGAATCCCCATGGGGGACATCTTTAGCACATACTTTAGGGGACTTTTGCTTGACAGCAGAATCTGCTTCTACACAGTCAGAAGAACAGTTCTCCAGGTTGCCACAGCATAAAGTTCTATTTTCTTTCACGTTTGTCAATTTTACAGTTTCTATCTTATCTGTTGGCAAAAGCAGTTCACTAGATATTGAGTTGATTAAATTCACTTCAGTTCCTTTACTTTCCATATGTTGGTTAAGTATACTTTCCTTCTCCTCACATGGTGGGATTTGTGCATAACAAACATTATGTTTACTGATAGGTATAAAGGCAGCTTCACAACTGCCTTCTTGATTCTGAGAAGCATCCACAGTCAGATTTGTGGAACTTGAGGTACAATGTATCACCTCTGGATTTTTAATTAATGCATTGAGATTTTCTTCCATTTCTCTTCTATGAGTTTCTAAGTCTGACTCTGGTGATGCTGAACTTCCAATCTGAAAAGTGACCTTTTCTAAGTGTGAACTCCTGTGGCCAGACCTTTCAGGACAAGGTAGGGCAGACGACCTACTAGAAAACTGCTTTTCCACTTTTCTCTCATTGTGGTTCTTGTTCTTCTTTACATCCATTACATCCTCTAATTTAGATGATTCTTCAGAGTGGTATGTTATAATTCCTGTATCAGTGACAGTTCTTTTCCTACCATCACCTGCTCCTTTACAGAAATGGCTAGTTAGACAGTCAACAGATGTTTCAGAGGTCTGACTGTCCTTTCCTATAGTTTCCCTTTTTTCTTTTGAAGAGACTGGGACAGCCTGAGCGCTTTCTGATTCATGCACCCACTCAGCAGTACTGTTGTTTTTACTTCCATCATTCTTTGGAGGTAGGATTGGAGGCACAAGAGCAGGTTCATTTTTAACAGTGACAACCACGTAATCAGATTCTTCTACCTCTCCCTTTTCTAGTGCAGTTGTGATCTTGCTTCCATTTAGCACCTGCTCTCCTTCCCCAGCCTTCTCAGTCCACATCAGCTGATTTTCCTGCAGCTCAGAGCACCGGATGAAGTAAGTTAGAACATAGAGCAAGCGCTGCACCAACTCCTTGCGCTTTCCAACAATAACAGTTCGAGTCAATCTAACTGGAGAGCCTATGGCACCGTAGAGATCACCTATACAGGAAAGCAAAAATTTCACACGTCTATACTGTGTTGTAATATAATCTATACTGCTCAAACTCAACAGGTTTTGAAACAACATTTGCTAGGGACACAATCAGACCGTTAATTTCTCTCACAGTAAATTCATAAAAAGTCTTAAAGAGTAACAAAGGAAGTCACCTAATGCTTCTTACACCTGGCTTTTGTCCAGAAGGGTTTCTGTGAGCAATCAGCTGCTACAACTCATTTTCATTCTGTTAAGAGCCACTAGGATTTAATCTACACAATGCTTATAAGACATTATCACCTGGAAACTGATACAAGAGGAACAAAGAAGAATGTAGATCCAGCAAAGCTCTGAAGCCAGCTATATACTATTTTCTATTTTTCTACTCATTCCTTCACATCAAAGTTTTTCTGTTTTAGTGCAGTGATCTTTTTGTTAAACACAGGCATGCTCACACAGATAAAATATTAATTATGTTTTTTAGGACTAAGGAATCAATAAAGAAAAAAAGAATATATATTAACTTAATAAATGAGGTTCAGAAAAAAGAGGCAAGTAACTACCTTATTGAGCAAGGCAAGTGCTGTGTATGTGGGAGACAACCTCATTCACATGAGCATTTGACTTTAGCAGGAGGCAGTGGAGAAGTAGAAAATTAAAATACAACTTCAATATGAAAGGTAGACACTACTACCTGATCATCTGAGTCCCCCAAGAACAACTTATTTGCTATTTATCCTGAAGAACTGCTTTTTTAAGAGAACTAAGATCATACATATCCTACTTTCAACATATTTCTTTGATAGAGTGGCAATTATCTTCCAGCTGCTTATAATCATCTCAGCTAAAGGGGTCCTATTCCAGAGTTCTGGGGAAGTAAACAGATAGCCAGAAAGGGAATGTTCGCATGCCCTATTAATCAAAGACCAGCTAACTCAAGAAGTGTCTGTCTATTCCTAGGATGAGTTAACCCAGTTATCTTCACATCACACCCATCAGAGAACACTCACTAAATTGTCTTTGCTAAACCAAACTGTGGCTGATCTCACAAGCACACTGGAGAGAGCCAGCAAAAGCTCAATTTTCTTCAGCTACCTGAAGTGCAGAAAGCAGGCTGCTCTAACTTGAGGCCTGATCAGCTATCTGCTAATCTACCAGACTGCTTTCAGGTACTAAATTCTTCCTCTGGGCTGCTCAAATTCTGTTCTGGACAGAGCTTGCCATCAGGGTTTTGTACGAGACCTCAAGAAGCAACATTATATTAAGAGTTATAACAGAGCTTTGAAAGTTTTCTTTCAAGGGCAAGGGGGTCTCTGGTTTTGACACTAACACAGCAAAAAAAGCCCCAAAGAACATATTTGTGTCCAGCCTCCTCTTCATTATACCAAACATAAAAGGAATAAGGCTCACAATGCCATTCCTACAAAACAAGCATCAATGAGACAGTAATTCCATGGCTCTTACTCCTCTGCTAAGATCTGCCATTTCCCATTATGCCAGTCATGCACTAGAGAGACTCCTGGGTCGTGGCATCAGTGGTGCCATCTTCCCTCTGTTAGGGACATGATTGCAACCAACCCCAGAGCCAAACAAGCCAGCAGATTCACTCCTCAGGAACCAAAAGTGGGCTTCAGACTTCTTAATTCATCTCAAAGGCTGGCAGGCCACAACAACAAGCAATTTGGAAGTGAAATTGGAATACATTGTTTTACTTTTGAGCTGAGTACAGCTGCTAGGGAAATCAGATTCAGGCTTCATGTTCATTTGCACAAGTGGCTTTGATATAAATACTAATAAGGCAGTATAACAAGTCAAAATTGTGATCTTCGAAACATACTAATACTTGTCGTTAATACCATTAAATTGAAGCTGATGTTTAAGAGACAGTATGTCTTCATGACAGAGGGACTTGCAATTGTATCAGAATGTCATCGCAAATGATGTGTAATATGCAATGAAAATACATGTCTGAAAGTGGAAAGACAGGCACATCAAAATCCTGTCATTTCCCTTTTTAAGCACCAAGACTTGATACTTTTTTTCCTCCCTTTTCCTAAAGAAGACCAGCAGAGGGCAACATCTCACTTTCACAATCAGTTTTTGCAACCACAACAGTATCAGCTTTTGGGGCTTTATAAGAATGAAACAAAATCAAGAGAGCATTTTGAGTTCAGGCACTGAGAACTTGGCAAGATAAAAAGAGAAACAGACTCTTGACTAGTCACCAGTAGTGAGTCCTGGGAGCAACCACAAGAGCTACTACTGAGCTTACGCCTCCAGTCCAGCTGGTTTTTGTCACTCCAGGACTGGCTCTGTCCTCAACACCAGGAACACACTTCTAATTTTCTCTTCAGTCTAACCTCTGCACAACGTTTAAAAGAACCTTAAACCAGGAAACAATTCACTAAAGCTACATGGCCAAAGTAGCAAATCTTTCAGAGAGGTTACTGAGAATAAGAAGCCTGAGACAATTAGGAAGAAATAGCACCACAGAGTAAGTCACATCATTGCCTCAGTGTGCACGTGTGTTATTTTACATGGCAGTATAGCATATCAGCTAAAGTGAAGGGCAGTCTGATGTCAGATTTTTATCTGGTGCCAAGAAGAGGAGGAATTTTCACTGACAGAACTACTTTCTCAGCCTTCATTCACCTCCTCATTTGACATCAGTTATCTAGTCTCTTGTATCAAGAAAATTTACAAGATACAAAACATTTGTCAGAGAGAGACCAGACTGAGGCACAGAGCATAAAAAAATTTCTTGCCCCAAGCCCATTCATATAACAGTAAGTGAATGGAGGTACTGCCAGTTGCCAGACTTCCAACCTCTTGCCCTGCTCTCTATCCTGGCTATGTGAAAAAGAGAAAGGGAGGTAACCAATTTAAACTGCAAAGGGCCTCCAAGGCCCAGGTAGCTCCTCTCAATCCGGTCTATTTTGTCTTGTTCTTTCCCAAACTGCTCAAACCATTCACAGCACTTGCACCACCTTAATACTTCTGTAACAAGTTAGCCAGACAGTGTAACAGAGGATGTCAACAAGGAACAAGAATAAAAAGCAGAATATGCAAAGAGGCTTCCAAATGCTCTGACTAATCAGGCAAAAGACACCTATTGGTAGGAGGAAACGTGACCTGGATCACAAGTAGCCCTTATCTAAAAGGAATGAATGCACAAAGGTGCTCACTACAAAAAAATCTGAAGCTTCCCAAATCATACTGACCCAGCTGTGCCCAGAGAGGGTTATATGGGTGGGATTTTGCCAGCATGTTCACAGACTGGGATGTGCGCTTCTCAGAGAAGGCCTTGATGGGAGGATGGTCAACTGGCATCACTGTTGGGACCCAAGCTAGGTGATATGTCAGCACTGCAGTCAACAAAGCAGCAAAAAACCTAGGAGAAAAAAAGTAAAAATGCATGTCCAAAGTAACACCGGCAAAAGAACACCCCATTAAGTGCTTTAACATATTCACATGCACTGAGAAGCACACAAGTCGTTTCTTAAGACAAAAAGGAGCGGGGGAAGCTTACTGATTTTTGTTGATCTGTTCTATCAGAAATGTAAATTCTTTAAGAAAACGCTGGCATAGCTGATTCTTTTCCAGGGTGCTGGACATCATATTAAGCCACACAGGCTCTGCAATCCTTGGAACAGAATATAGGTTCCAGATGGTAACTCTGTTCAAAGAAAATTCCCAAAAAGTAAGTGCTAACATGCACGTCTCAATTCTGCAAATACATATTAAGTAGCGCCTTTCCTTTTCTGCTGTCCAGGTTTTAATTTGTTTGGGGTTTTTTTTCTGTAAGATCTAGGAAACTAAATGAACTGGAAGAGTTTTAGCTCTTCCAGAGATTACTAGTGTCCAGAACACTAGTCTGTTTAATTCATATTATCAGTAACCTGGTGTCTTCATATGAGTTACGTATTTGGCTTCCTTTTTTTTGCATTCCCATGTGAATTTTATTCAGAGAAACCATTCAAAAATATGTTTGAGGGGAAGAAGAACCCATTTTATTCATTGCACAGATTTGTTTCTACATTCCAGATATTACAGAAACTCCATTCCATTAAACACTCCTCTCTCTCCTGGGCTGACCTCCTTAGCCTTTAACTACTGCTTCCTTTCTCAAGTACAGAAAAGAGAACATTTGACTGCAACTTACTAGCCAGATACATTGTTCAGCATCTATAGCTAGGAGTAGACACATATCTGCCTGAGTACATCACTCCACCTGAATGTACAGGCATCAGCAGAAGCCAGCTCTTGATGAGATGTTTAGACTTCAACTGACAATCCCAGGAAGACATGAGTGCAACAGAACTACTTGCATTCTCATTTGGAAAATGGCTGAGCTGGTTTTGCTAAAGTTTTCAGAAAATATTTACGCAATAACCAACGCAGAAAATTCATTCACACTAACTTCAAGACTGTCTAAAATACAAAACCTTATATTCAGTTGTTTATAACTGAAAGTGACAAATATCTTTCATGGGGCATAAAAAGTGCTGTCCTTGTAATTCAGAATTCCATCAACTCACCTGAATTCTCCCAGGGCATCCATGACACGGCTGATATAAACCTGCACTCTCTGGCTGGATTCTGCTATTTTTCTACATGAGATCATGGCCTTGATTAAGAGTTAAAGACACAAAACAGCTGCTTAAGGGATTCACATTCTTCATCTTTTTAAACTTCATCAACATGTCAAAATAACTAAGATCTAGCCCCAATCCTATACAGCCACTCAGGACAGCAACAAATGCCAACCCCCTCCACCTCATAGGAGGACAATCCCTAATACTGGACAAGGGGAGAGAAGAGAACATTTCTGAGAGTAAGAAGACAGCAACAAGTATTTTTTTTTTCCTTTAGATGTTGCATGAAAGGACAGAGTACCATAATTTCCACAGTCTCTAGGGAGTCAAGAAAACTTCAGAATGAAATATGGCAAGCAGGAAAGAAAAAACACCCATAGCATAAAACTCTCCATTCTAATTCTGTCTAAAAAAAGAAACTGCACCTCTTTCAGCAAATGCTGAGCTCCTACACTTGGCTCAAGCTCAAGACTGCATGTGTAAGGAGGGAGGCAAGTTTGAAACCACGCACCTTCTCCCACTCTTCATCTATCAGATTCTAGAATACTTCACTCTGATTGACATTTTTCCACATTATGCCAAATTAGTATTCTGTACCTTTTCTATTGCATATTTCAGCTTGTTCATGTGAGACTCAAAAAGAGGAAAGTGAGAGAAAAAGAAATCCTGGAAGTTTCTCTGGGCTTCTTCTTTTTCAGGCAGAGAAAAGATTATGCTGATTGCAATTTTTTTCCTTCGAACCATTGCAGGATTGGAGCTGCAGCTTTCATCAGCCATACTAAACATTTCTTCAGTGGACCTGCAAGACAGATTTGTTAGGACAGTTACCTGTGTACTGAGAGATAATTCAGCTTCTACTCATAGCTCTCTATATAATGGAAGGTATAATTAGTTGAACTCCTTTGACTGACTACATAAGGCTCTTTGCTGCCACATGTTTCTGAACAGAGGACACCTGACATTTTGATGGATAAGTCCTGTGCTTGTCCAAATAGGAAGATGACAATCCCCAGAGAGGCCTGGTGTGAATACTTTCCTCTGAAACAGAGCCATTAGATTCCCTCCTGGATTTATCTTTGAGGGAGATGAAGAAAAGGGAACGGAGATACATCACACAAAATCATAACCAATAAAGGTTAAAGGTAACTTTGGAGCTGTGAACTGCATCCAGCACTCAAGCTCCTCTCCAGGTACACAGCAGCATATCTATGATACTCTTGAATCTGGACTGTTGCTCATGAGGGAAATTGAGAAACATAAAACCTATACTAACTATATTGTTTTGGCATCTTGAGATGGATGTTTGACCTCAACCATACAAAATAAAACTCCTTATTTTAACTGAAGTCAAAATATCACCACTTACTAATTACTGTGAAAACAAACTTAATGCCTACAAAAACACCTTTGCTGAGCTCAAAGCTGTGTACACTTCAGCTTAGAAAGATTTGTTTTCTGCTTAAAACTAAAAAAAAAAAAAAAAAAAACCAAAAAAAAACAAAGAAAAACCACCCACCCAGTGGCTATTTTACAACTATTATTATTTCCCCAGGTTCTGTTTATTTCCTTGATAGTTCTGACACATTTCTTTCAAGAATTATATCTCTTCTCAATATTACACATGGGCTGCTACAAGATTCAATACTGTTCAATGTTTCCATTATCAGCCTGGCCTATGGATCAAAACACACCTTCAGTGTGTTCGCAGATAATGTCAAATGGGGGAAAAATGGTCAATCAAGGGGACAGCAGTGTCCAGAGAGGCTGTGGAATCTCCATCCTTGGAGATTTTCAAGACTCAATCAAGAGTCGAGTTCCACAGCCATCTGATATAAAATCCAAGCTACTGCTTTGCACACGCAGCTGATTTGGATGATACCCACAAGTCTCAGCCCAGCATAAGTTTTACTGCATTTATGCAAAAGGGTAGCAATTCCCTCACCCTTGCAGTGCTAGATATGGATACTGCTGGATTTACAAAATTATTTTCTTCTTGCTTTAAGAATCTTGATCAATTTCACTGAAAAAAACCCTTTTATATATACATATATAATGTATATACATAAGTAAAACAGCATGGACAAAATGTCTATTGGAAGGAACTTCAACTGAATAATGGGTTTTTATCTACTGAGAAAACATAGGAAAAAAAGGAAACAAAGACAAAAAGCCATGGAGACATTCTGAGCAGCAGAAATCATCTGGAAATAGCTTGGTTTTAGAGTTTCTTTTAAGTTAAGACTGCAATATCAGTGAGTGGTAATTGAAAGTTTGAAGTATTTTCATATCAGAATTATCTTGAAATGGAGTCTGTAGTAGTTATAGAACACTACGAAGCAATTAACAAAAGGGAAGACTCAGGGCTAGGCATTCTTTCTTAGTCCATTCTAAAATTAAGTGGTTTACAGTTTAATTGGTTTTACAAAGTTAAATATACAAAAAATTCTCATCACAGAGGTATGAGCCATGAACACAGGATAAAACACACAAATCCCAGGAAAAAAAACCAGCTTGTGGGAAAACAGAGTTCAAGACAAAAACATAACTTCAACTGAACTTCAGGAACTTGCATACAGAGACAAATTCCCAAGGAAGTCGGGAAAGGATGGTCAGTCAGCATCTAAGAAACATCACAAGCTTTTGTACTGCTTCCTAGAAACAGAAACTGAGGAATTTAGGTCTGAGAGAGAAGCCTTTTCAAGAAAACTGCTAATCTAGCTTGCTTGCCAATCGACTATGCAGAGTTCCAGCTAGACATCTCAATTTCTTTGAGCTGTTTGCCTAAAACATCAGTCACAAAGACTGTAGAATCTTGGCTGTAGCAATATGGGGTGCAAACTCTGTGGCACTGAAGTAGTCAAGCAGAAGCCTCTGTTTCTCTAGCAAGTAAGCAGAAAACAAGTATCTGAAGAGGCTTTTTGGCTTAGAAAGAATTCTACTTGTAGACAGTGAAAAAAAAATTATGTACTGTTCAATATCTTTCCCCAGCACAGGTTCTCCAGTGTGGGGAAAAAAAAAACAACAACAGCAAGCAAGCAGCCCAAAGAGGCTACTCTTCTCTAAACAATTTGCAACTTTCAGAGCACTTTACACAAATTTGTATTTGTGAAAATTTGGCTACTTCTTAAACTGGGCTAAAAGTTTCTTATTTACCCTAGATGTTTGAATCCTTTTTTGCATGGGGTGCTCTCAGCCTTATTTCCTTAGGAAACTAGACTGTTTACTCAAAGCAACCAGTTTATTCTCAACTACAATCTAACTGATTTAGAAAGCATGACTGCTACATTAGTACAATGGCACATTTTTTCATGCTAAAAATGATTCACTGAGAATATCTAGAAAAAAGCTGCAAGTGTTGGTTGACACTAGGGAAAGAAGTCTTTTCAAATGAGGTTCAATTTTTAGTTTTTACTGACTACATATTTTAACTTGCAGCTTTTATGCTTCTCTTAACTGAAAAGGGAGAAGCCAAATAGCATTAATTTCTTGTAGGTCTCCACTAATTCCATTCTGTGTCTGGGTACAGGTATATGAGTACAGAGAGAGGATAATCAAGAACCATTTGCTATTTTGCAAAATGACACTTTGCTATTTTGCTTGTTAGCTATGAAAAGTCTGCTGCATTCCATGTTTTGTTATGCCACTGAGTTACAAAAGCTAATAAAATTCCAAAACAGAAGCCAAGTTTTTTGATCACAGCTTTTTTTTTCTTCCTGTTTTGGCAGAAGTCACATCAGGAACATCCTGTACCAGCCAAGAGAGTGTCATGGGCTATTACTCGAAACTTTCACTAACTGCTCACTCGTCAGACTTCATCACAGTATAAAGTCACTATAGCAGCAGTGCTGTTACAGTCCCTTTCATCTCAACAGGATGCTGTGCTCCTTCAGGAACAGTTTAATCTGTTTTTCAGAATATGACTTCATACATAGCCTATACGTTTACACCATATTAATACACAGCCTATGTATTCAATAAAAATAATTATATTCCAAAATTGGGCTTAAGTACACATTCAGCCCAATTTAATCTTTTTTTATATAAGCAATCTTATGCAATATGCACAGAAGATAGACTGAGTCGAGAACATTTAATAACAGAATTTGTACTTTTAAAGAAGAGAGGATTAAGCTCTGTTTAGCTTAAATTACTGCCAAACAGTTTTAAGAAGAAAGGTGCTGCACTCACCACCTTGGAACAATTCCATTCTCTAAACTGGTTGTCTGACTTCGGAGCCAGCGACGTTGGTAGCTGCTAGAAGATGATGATGAAGAGCTTGGAGATGGAAAAGGAGTAACCAGAAGACTGCTCAGAGATGCTATGGAGAAAGCAAGAAACCCCACATACAATCAATCACAAAGTGCTGGTGAAATATTTTTCTTCATACTCTTAACAATAATTTCTCACAAATACTGCTCTTGCTTGCTGATCTTTTTATCACAATCCACTTGCAACAGGAGAGACAATTATTCTAAATAAATCTTGCTGATTGAGGACATTCGTTTGTTATAAAGTATGATATCATCCCTACTAAAACACACTAAAATGTATCTTATTCTCAGTAAAAGTGTTCTCTCCCAAGAGTTGCTGCACTCCCATTACAACAGACAGGATGACTTCTGGTCTTAATTTTCCTATTCAGTATGAAAAATAATTCATCTTCATTTGCACTAGTAAAGGCTCCAACCAATTCTTCTTCCAAATTATAAATTGCTTAAGAACCAAGAACATAGTGGCTGTAAACAAAGAATATTACAAATATTTTTGCATCAAGGGTGAGGGCAAATGCAGAAAGCAAACCACCTAGCAGATAAAAACAATTACGGATTTACAGGTCATGAGGTGTCTGTATTTCAGGTGAATCACTGCAGCAAAGAATTGTAACAATTACAAAAGCAGGCAAACAAGATAGCAGATACCTGACCGAGCAATGCCGCTGTCTCTGTCCTCATTTTGTCCTCTGCTAGGCATATCAACAGGTGTGCTGTGTGCTAAAACAAATAAAGCAGAGCAACAGAAAATATTACACAATTAATCATACTATTTGTCAGCATTTTAAAAAATGTTTAAGTTTAAAGGTCATACACCAAAAAAATTACATTTTGTACTGGTGCTCAAAATCAGTAAGGTGTAAAGAGAGGTGGCAGCAAACAGTAGCCTATGCTGAGTATCATGTTACTAGAGGAAGGTGATTTGCCCCAATGTAAATGCAAAAACATCTCTAAGGAGCTTAAGAATATGAATACAGTCTGCCTTATTAGAAATCAGATATACTCTGAAAGTGACAGCTGGTAGTACCCTCACCTGTCACTCTTGATAAACTTTGAGTGTGTGAGATTGTCCTTTAACACAGGTTAAGATCATAATGAAATAGTCTAGCACAAGGTTTGTCAAAAGCTTCTCTTTCACTTGCTGAGCTGAGATTTACTGTCCACAAAGCCTCACAGCAAGAAACATTCAGCCTATGTCACATTACATTGAAGTGTTAGTAGTGCAGAGTTACTCAAATTGTAGAGCATGCATGATTTGAAAAGGCTGTGAAGAAACTGCATTGGTATTTCACTTCACATTTTTGTAATTAACAGAAGTAATTAGGCCTGAGATCTACCCACCTGTATGGATTGTCATTCTGCCTGTAAAAGGATACTTTATGTAGCTTAAAGATTAAGAATTAAAGAAATTGATATTGCTTAAGAAAGAAAACCCTTAAAGCCTCCCAGACTTAGCTCAAGAATTTTGAATGTCTGCCATCAAATTAAAAGGTAGCAAGAGGTAAGAGAAGAAAAAGCTGTACACCAGCAAGACACTTGCATGTTAGCAGGAAACCAGCAGTAAGCCAGGAAACATAAGTTCCCTAAGAAACATAAGGGCTAATTAATCTTTAAAAATACTGCATAGAAGTTTCTTTAAACACAGTAATTTTGCCATTTTTCCAAGTATATGCCAGATACACCTGCTGTCACTATTTTAGCCCTCTGTTTCTAGAGACTAATTATGCATGTCCTGCAAAGATTCAGAAGGAGATGAATTTGTGTGTACATATGGATGGGTCACACTGTGGCTGGCATTCCACACAAACCTGCAAAGAAAGAAGCACTGCGGATGAGCCGGAGGGGACCTCCTTCAGACACACCCTGCAGCAGTTTGCTGCTACACAGCTGTAACACACCTAGGAAACAAAAGCAACGTAGAGAAAATGGAAAAAAAATGCCAAAAAAAAAAGGAAAACCCAAGGAGGTGATGTACTGGGGAAAAAAAAAAAAGCCAAAACTGAATGAACAGGTGGCCTCATGTTGTCAGAAAGACATAGAACTTGGAAATATTTACCTAAATTACTTCCACTGCGACAGGTTCCCAAACCATTCTGATTGGAGCTCAGCTTTCCCAGGCTGGGGTCTTGGTTGATGTATTCAAAGCTATCTTGCAAGCTAAAATAGGGGGGAAAGCCAGTGTTCTTTGAGAATGTGATCATTGGGCATTAACAGTAACTTAAGAATTAGGTTCGTTTTATAAAAAAAGGCTGAAAATTAAGTTTA
The DNA here is from genome assembly GCF_963662255.1 of Cinclus cinclus. Lineage (NCBI taxonomy): Eukaryota > Metazoa > Chordata > Aves > Passeriformes > Cinclidae > Cinclus > Cinclus cinclus. The sequence continues at coordinate 42,488,987 of NC_085050.1, read as the reverse complement.
CAACCAAATTGAAGGAAAAGTAGGTTTCTGAAACTGGAAGGAAACAGGCATTTTTTTATATTTGAGTTATTGTAAGCTTCTTTATATGACATTTGGGGTTCAGTTTATTCATATTTGACCATTCTGGGGAGGAAGTGCAACAGAACAGCCTATTTGTTGAAGGAAACAGAAGTGGGATATGGGGGCAAAGCATTCTCAACATATCCCTTCCTCACCCTTCTGACAGCAGGAAGAGATGGAGGTTTTGATTGTCCAAAGTACCTTTCTGAACTTTACTGTATGTCCTGGACAAATTAAGAAGTAGAAACTTGGAGATGGTTTTTAAATTAAAAACTTGGCTGGCCTAACTAGGATTAAGAGAATTCTTCACCACAGCTGCCTTCCTGATTTTCTACCAGAACTACAAAAGGAGAAAGAAAGACAACTGCACTGGCTGGGAAAGGAAAAAAAAATATATATATACATAAAAAAATATGTTCTTACTTATTGTTGCTTCCACTGAAGCTTCCTACCCTGGCTGAGAAGACTTTACTTATCATCAGCTGTGGGGGAGAGCTGAAAGGATAAACAGTCATTTCAGTGAGTCATCAATTGCAAGTGCCTGACAAGACAGTGCATCACAGAAAAGGACACTCACCGTATGTAGTGAATTTTCAAGGTGGAGCCTTTGTAACTCATTGCCACTGAGCCAAACATCATTTCTCCCAGCATATTGACATCAGAGGCTGGTCTGGTGTACTACACAGACAAGAAGATGGGAACAGCAAAATCAAAAATAACTTGGCATACTATTTCAACTTAACCTAGTGCCACAGTGATGCATTCAGAATGGAGAACACAAAGAAATTCCTCTTTTCCATGAGTAAGATCAGTGTGCACTCAGTGTGAGGTTAACACTTGTGGGTTTAGAAAGTACAGGGGGAAGAAATCCTGCATTTTGCTCACTAGATGAGCAGTGCTACCCCTATTCCAGGGGGATCTCCAACAGCAAGAGAGAAAAAACATCTACTGCATTTCTGAAGAAAACATCTGTGTCCAGCAACATTCCCATATAACAGAGTATTTGATAAAAGCTGTAGATGTTAGTAGATGTTAACAGGACTTAGATTCTGTGGTCTGGTTCCCCCAAAAATAAACTGACTTCCTTATTAAAATGAGTAAATTTACCTTCCCTGCCTCTGCAGAAAGCCTCTTGGAAACACTTTTTTTATTGGAAAATTATTTGTGATTATACTTAGAAATGCAATCTTCAGATCAGTTGCTTATTTTGTATCAAAGACTGATCATCAATAGCAAATTCAAAGAGAAGTTTGTTAATTCTGAAGAAAATCACCTTCCAGTTAATGATTTTCTTTTCCCACCTTAACCTATACATGTGTCAAATTTCATTTTTCTAGGTAGAATGCTAATGCTTTTTCTAAGAACAAGCCAGAGTACCTAAAATTTAATGTTATAGTAAGACAGACTAAAGAGACTCTTAATATACCATGTTCAACAGCTTCTTCACAATTGACCTGAACCATAAGGAGACATGAACAGAGAACAGCATAGTGCTTCTTACAACTGTCTTATGACAAAATGGTATTAGATATATTTCACAACTCCTTGAAAGATAAGACCAGAGATAGACCAAAAGGTTAAGATGCACCCATAAGTTAAGGATAGAATAGATATCTCAAGGCTCAGATTAAGCTGCAATGTGATAGAAACCAAAATCATTCAATGCATCTAAGTGAAGGTTTTAGTAAACAAACTTCTTCAGTAAAATGGAAGAACAAAAGCAACGCAGTATAACAAATATTACCTGATACTTCGGTATATGTTCTTTGATATTTTGCATACAGCCTATAGAGGGATTATGGGAAGAAATGTTGTTCCCATTGCTTGCTTGGCAGTTCCTGGCAGAAGTCTTTACAGAAGTCTCTTCTGCCATTTTCTATGTCAAAACAGAACAATGTGATAAAAACTATTAAAGTAAATCTGAAAACTCCCATCTCTAAACATATCATGGCAAGAATCTTCTTAAAACTACAGGAAAGCAACAGAAATAAAAAATACTCTTATTTGGTTCAAAAAATATGTATCACTTTTAAAATATTTTTTAAATGCCAGCATCAGAGCAAGTGTACAACTGCTCTCACATTCACACTATCATATAGGTTTTCATAGTATCATATATGATAGGAGTAATTGGTCAGTTTCTTGGGACCATCATTCCCAAATGTTATGAATGGCTCTCTGTAATATTTGCCAAAATTTATGTAAACAAAATCTCATCTTATGGGTTTCTTACAAACCAATTCCTGTAATCATTTGTACAATTAATCACTCAAACTGCATATAACCTTTGCTTCCCAAATGATTAATAGATCCTAAAACAGAAGAACAGCCAGCAAAAACAAGGGATGAATAATCCATCATTTGGTAGAATTAACAGGTTAAAGACAAACAATGTATTTGAATCTTCAATGTGAATAAGTCTTACTGTATTTCAGAAAAACAGAGTATACATATATGCTTCCTTGACTTTCATTTAAATGTGACTGAGTTTGAAAAGAAATTTTGTCTTAATTTTAAATGAATCAAGTTTCAGTTTTGCTGCTTGACAACAACCAATTGCTCAAAATCATTTTGAATGCAATGCAAACACATAGATGCTAAAGGTACTTTGGCTGTTTTAAAATGGTACCTAGATTAGTGTTTGGCTAGAACACAGATTATGGCCTGTATCATGTGGTATGAGGGAGGTTATAATCTGTTTTATGTCAGTGTTGCATTGAGAGTTTCTGATAAGACATTTTGTAGTTAACTTTTAGCTAAAGTATTCAAGCAAGTGGAAAAATTTAAGTATTTAAACGAAGCCAGAAATGTATTTTTTTATAAGATGCTGTTTGCTGTTTTAAAACAATTTTAAGATACAAAGTAATGACCTTCATTTTGGAATGGGGGTGGGGGAAGAGGGGAAGCAAGATTAACAAGCAGTCTGACCCATTTAAGCTCTTAAGTAGCTGATCAGACATCAGCTGATGATGCTCATCAGTCTTACTGATTCAGCACAATGGCATATTTACTGTGTGACTGAAATAGAGATTGTTGCTTTTTAAGCATCTTCGTAAGTTCTGCAAGTTGTGACTCTTCTTACATGGCTTATACAGGTATATACATAGCTCTGAAATAAACCATGGTAGTCTAGTAAGATGAAGTTGCTGGTTCTAAAAAAAAAAAAAAAAAACAAAAAAACCACCAAAACAAAACAAAACAAACTTCAAAACAAACAAAATCTTGAAATAATTCAATGTAGAAGAGAAACAGAGGCAGTAGGAAAAAAAACAAGAAAAAGTACCACAAAACAGAAAACACTATTGGTTTTCTGATCTTAAAATGACCTAAGCTTGCTGGAAGCTTTACTCCATAATTTGTGTGTGGGGAGAAGAGCAAAAAACTTGCATCTTGACAGCATCTGCTCTTGCTTCTATCTCTCACCAAAACTTACATGGCCATATATATTGCCATGTATCTTGCTTACACAATACAATGTGGTTAGCCAGTGAAGTTGTTTTAATTCACATAAAGACAACAACTTCACTAATCCAAGCACCAAAGGGAAAAAAGCACCTCTGGACACATGGCAGACATCACTGAAATGGATTGTACAGCCAGGGCTAACAACAAAAAGCAAATCCAGTCAACATTAGAAAGGCTGAAGAAATATTCAGTTTAAATGGAAATTTATTTATTTGCCTGAAAGCACATCTGGATTAAGTTGTTACATGTGAGTACCATATTTATATTGTAAATACCAAATACCAGATATGTTCACAGGCTTGTTGTAATCTAACATATGCTTGCTGCAGCTATCACAGTGAAAGATCACAAGAATAAGAAGTTGACACTGTGCTACTAAAGTAACTGCTTTTGGAAAGGAAAACAAAAGAGCAGTAGGACAAGAGCAAAATTAACATTTCATACCTGAACCACAGCTTCATCAATTTTGCGGACTGCTTTGGAATCAAATAAGACCTGTCTGCCTCTCCTCTCACAGTCTTGGTAAACTATCAGGCGAATTTCATTCAAGTCAAATTCTGAAGAGGACCAGCTATGGATTAGAAACAGAAGATGTTAAAATGGTGTGTTTACTTTGCAGGTACATTTAAGTGAAAAAACAGGTATTAGGCAAAGACTTAATTTACAGAATCCAAGGTGCAAGCCACATAGCTCCAAGCAAAAAGGAACTCCAAAGAAGTGTCCAAGCTCAGTGTCACTGACAAAGGCAGGCACAGCCAGACCAATTTTCATCAAATCTCTTTCCAAAACTTTCCAAAAAGAGAACACAAAACCTTGTATCAGCAATCTGCTCCAGGCTTTAACTACCATTATTTTCTTCTCTGCACACATCTTTGATCATTCTTGTTTTAAGGTAAGCATACTATTTTATGCAATACTCCCAGTGACAATAAAACAGAATGGATTACCATCCTCTTCTCTACTGTAGCCCTTCAAAAGCACAAGGTTTACACACTCTCTTCCTTCTTTAAGCAACACAAACCTAATTCCCTTTGACCTATTCCTGACAATGTAAGCTAAGACTTTCCCAAATTTTAAGTCTTGCAACTGATAGACAATGTTTATGTTGTTCCATTCTTTTTTGCCACATTTCTGAGACATTTCAGGGGTTACAGAGCAGACATTGATTACTAAGACTTGATCTCCAGCTACAATGAAAATAACTTAGTACATGAAACTGAGATACCTGAACTTCAACCTGAAGCAAAAGAATTCTCTCAAACCACAATCTGTCCATTCTCCAGAGGTACAACATGGCACATGACCTGCCTCACTGCATTACCACAGGGGCTGAACAGCTAAACTGATTCTCATGGCAATGACAAGAAACCTCATTTCCTAATTCCAGAAGGAGTCAGTCTGCACACCAGAGCATGGAGATTTGCTTGGCTTCAGCTACAGAAAACACTTTTCAGATTATGTGGCTGACAAGCTGAAATCAATGGAAAAAAACCTACAACTGCATAAAGAAATGCCACAGAGCACTGATGGACTGCACCTGGGGGGTGAGAGTACAAGTGTTATTAGTAGTTGTTGGTTCAACAAACTGCATAACAGACTTCAGTCAAGGCCACACTGATCTTCCACCCGAAAGGAGGTTTCATTTGGGAATTTCCCCAAACTGCTTTACAGAAATGGAAGGTAGATAATGGAGAGGAGAGCATTAAACCCCTCTACAGATGAAAGACTAGAATTTATGAAGCTATTTCTCTTATTCCATGCTATGTCAACATCCTTAAATCAATAGTGAGGTAAACACTATCAAATCCTTCTAGAGCCAGGATAATTGATTTAGAAGTACACTTGCAGACTTGTGATTTTAAAATGATTTTAAGTAAAGTCAACTTAATTTCTTCTTTGTGCTCTTTCAACATAGCTAAAAACCAAAGCCTAAATAGGCATCTTTTTCAAACCTGAAAAACCTCAATCTGGAGGTCTATTTTTAAACAAGTTGGTACAAATAAGCCAGATAGCTATCACCACCATAAGGTATTCTGATATAAGTATACCATATGACCATAATATGCAAGGTTTCCCACCAGGGAACGATGGTAAAGACTGTTTTCCATCCACAATGAGAAAACTTCTTGATATGTATGTAACACGTTGCCTCCAGAGCTGCTGAGAGTGCCAGGCAGATTTCTTTTCAAGCCTTCCCTTTCAAAGGCAGTCACAGCATTACATTAACCTGCATGAGACCAGACCTGAAACCATTGCTGATAGTTGCCCAACAAAGATCCTACACACCTTGCTTACACAGAGTGCTGCAACTACACCATCTGTTTAAGAACTGTTACTAGTTTCTCAGCCCACTGCCTGTGCAATGCTATTACAAAATCCAGTTATAGTGAATGCAAGAGAAGTCAGAGCCATCAATACACTTCATCCTAGTGTGCCACATGAATCTGATACTCTTCAGTATCAGATACCCCAATACCTCTTCAGTTACACAGCTATCTACTTGCTGCAACAGACAATCTGAAGTAATTACACTGTTTTCTTAAAAAGGCTGCAGGTCTTTCCTTCCTTTATCACCAAAGAAAAGGTACATCTCTATGGCTTTAGCTTAAATTCTATGCAAGAGTAAAGCCTTATTTATCTCCACAACTGGCACAGCAGCATCCATACTTCAGACCACAGATTTGCAAGTCTAAACTGAGAAACATTCATTTCAGACACAGATTGAGCCAATCTAGCCCTGCATCTGCCCACTGATGCAGAATTGCATGCAGGTTGGGTTGCATGAATTCAGGTTTCCTTATGAACAAATGAACTCCCCCATTAAGCACTAAAGCAAACCTCACGCTTTTCATGCAATGCTGACTTCTGTATAAGATATAAACTGGATTTTATATTAAAGAAGAAGTAAATTTAACAGCCTTTTCCACACAACATGCTGGAACTAAAGATTGCTGCTGTCTGTCAGAACCATAAACACATTCTCTAGTACCAGACAGCAACAAGCTAAGAAATTACATAAAATCTATCATACAGAGCTTTATGTGACTAGCAAACGAAATCTAGGGAAGTAATCTCAGATAGTGCTTTTATACTTCTAACCAAATATCAAACTAATGTTTTAATGATGCCATTGCTTACGGAAGCAGTTTCTGCAGTAGAAATCTACCCATTACAGAAGAGATTCTCATTTGATAACATCAAACATATATATAGGTAATTTATACAGGCATACAAATCCATGTAGTCTCATTACTTCCACATGGAATACAGCAGTAGGCCCAAGACTAGTCAGATGACCAGGATGTTTATGCCCATCACAAAAGCTGATGAGCACTGCTCACAGTACTTCCACCCTTTATTGTTTAAGTGAGGTTATGTAACACAGATCCCCAAAACAAGGACAGCAGGGGTGTTCAATCATCTAAAAGTATTGAAGAATACAGACAGTACACAAACTCATTAGTCAGCTCTGTTTTCACATGCGTAAAAACCAAAACCCCCCAAAAATGACTTCCTTATCTCTATATCAGCTTCTTGCTTATTTAGCAATGCCGGGCTCTGCAAATTCTTAAAAATCAGCTGAATTAACTAAATTAATATGATCTTGTGTATATCTTGGCATTTCAGGTTAAATGTGGTTTCTCCAACTGAACATGTTTTCTTATTTGACCACAACAGTAAGAGCCCCACATCTCCTTTCACCCCTTCTTTTAACTATGTAACCCTTCCTGTTACTTGTGTCTGCTCTGGAAATTGTTGGATCCTGCCATAAACTGAATTCTCTGTAGCAACAGAAGTCTGTCCAAGTATGTGAAAGTGAATCAGAAACATGACTGAGGAAGAAAGAAGTAGAAGGCAGTGGAACCTGCACCTCTTGGTGGCAGCATGACTTACACTAAATCATTTCATCCATGGAACTATACACTTTTAGGAAAGGGCACAAAGAAAACGTTCCCAATACATTCCAAGTAAGTATTGAGGCTAGTTGGGATGTTAATTGAGTTTTCTTTTGCCCAAGTCAGTTCTGTCTGCTTAGTGAGCTGACTCCCTAAGGGGCATCAGTTCCAAGAAGACTTGAAAGGCCAAGGCCAGAACAAGGGAAAAAGGACAAAAGCATGATGCCAAAAATCAAAGGAAGAAGTGGCTCCTTCAACACCATCAGTCTGTTTAAGCAGGTTATCTTACCTATCCTTACCTTTAGACTGTATCTTTCCCCTATGTGGAAGATGCTAGAGCTAATAAACATTATCTTCAAGTCAAAATAAACAAACCAAATCAAGGTGTCTGTTCATATGACAGTAGAACCAAGTTTACTAGAGATATTAAAATGCTATGGATTTTTTTCTATTTTTTGAAAGACAGCCACAAGTTTGAAACACCTTACAGATATCCTGAAAATTTTGTCCCCAGAGAAGCTTAAGCTTGCTTTATTTTCTCTTACATGTGCATGTAAGCTACTTTCCTTTGGCTTGTTCAACATTTCTTCAATTAGTTATGAGACATGGAGGCAGATCTCTCTTACTTAAGGCAAAGCAGACTTATTTGTTTCTGGGAAAAATTCACTAAAATTTGCTTCATTCTGCCCTGAATAAATACTTTCAGTCAATATAGATCTCCAAACTCTAATGTTTACAAAGAAAGCTTTTGGTTCACCCTTATAATTATCAGCATGCATGCAATAATTGAAGAGTGACCTATTCATATATATTCAAAAACCACTTCAGTTGACCTTACACCCTGTTTTTGAAAGTGACTAACCCCTCATTCCTTCAGTGCAGCATCTACAGGCTAGAGAACCAAACAGACTGAAACATCTCAATATATTTATCTATATTTTTCTGCTTCATAGATCAGCAATCCTGAGTGTAGAATACTAATCCTGACACCCTTAGGTGCTAAAACTTGGAAAAAGCCACCCTGAACCTTATTTTCAACACAGCTACGTAGCTATAAAGAGTCAGACACTGGAGACAGGCTGGCACATGTCTGAAAAGGATAACTCAAAAGTTAAATAAACACTATACCCACTTCAGATTACTCTGATGTAATGCTCGAATTAGAGGTAGTTTACATGTAAAGGAGAGGGTTCCCCTCTGTTCTTCCCCACTTCACAGCATTCTCTCCTGTCAGCTCCTCACACTGTTAGTACTTGACCCACTAACACAGGAGACGGCAAAAACAGTAAAAGAGGGGAAACTAATTAGGAAACTAGAAAGAGAAGCTAAGATTATTTAACCTTAATTGAAAAGAACAGCAATTACCCTTTATGCCTCAGTTTGCATATACATAAATCTTACACAGCAGAATCAAGAATGCTGGTTCAGTTTCAAATAGGAAAGACTTTCTGGAGCTCCAGTCAGCATCGTCATTAATAAGCTTCTATCAAGATTTTTTCAATTTACAAAATAGCCTTTCAGGCACATGATTATAACTCTAGTCTTACAAAAAAATGCCTTTGTCTAAAAATCATATACATCAAAAAAGTTACATTCATACCTGTTTTGCAGCAGTCTAGTCACTTTGTTCGCACAGCTGACACTTTCATCTCTCAAAGACTTACTAATTCTTTCATCCAATTTGGTACAAGAAAGATTATTTCCAAGCGGAACATTGTTGCTGTTTCTTGCTCTTCCTATTTGTCCCCCAGTGCCATTTGAAGTTTTTGGTGTACCCCCACACATTTTCTTAGCTACAAATCCTCTTGTAAAGCTCTCTCAAAGAAACTAAATACCTGCTGAAGAGAAACAGCCTCAAGCAGGTTTCTTCACTATCCATCAACCATTAACAATGGTAATTTACCATCAGCTTTCTTCCCTATAAAGGAACACAGTCTGCTGAACTTCCAGTTGGGGGAAGAAAAGGCAAAGCAATCTTGATATATTCTATAAGCCATTAATACAAAAAGACAGCTGTAACTAATGTACTCCTGCAATTATTCCAGATTGAACAGATATGACTTTCAGGTTTCAGAAGCCATGGCGGATTTGCTCTTGCTGCTGTCATAGGTTTTCCTACTAAGCCTGGTGCAAAGCTGTAGCAGATACAACAGCTAATATTGACTTTAGCTATGTTTGTTTCCTGGTATGTGATTTAGGTAGCTGGCAATTATGTAGTCACAAGACTGAACCATACCGCCTCTCTTAAAAAAAAAAAAAAAAAAGGGCATAGTTGCTTCTGCAGTGACTCGCCCTTAGTTGCAAGGTTGTTCTAACACTGGCTACAACACCCTGTTAATGGCTCTCATGTGAGCAAGTGTCATCTGACAACCCCTAGCAACCTCATATAGCTTAGGAGCAAGTAAGAATCTGTCATCATTGCCATATGGTGATCAGTTTAAAAAACCCAACAACCAACACCAAGAAACATACTAGATATTTGGCACTATAATGCTTTTTTTCCTAAGGACAAATACTACTTATACTTGGACAAGAACTTGACACCAGCACTTTGATAAGCTTTTTTTTTTTTTAAAGCATGAAGGAAAACAATGAGAAAAGGTTTGCTGCAGACTTCAAGTTGCTCAATGAGAATTTACGAGTCATATACCTCTTCAAATAATTCAATGGCAATACTGATGACAAAAATACTAACAAAATACTCCCGGTCAAATAAAGTTAGGTTTTTGAACAGAACAAAGGAATCGGATCACAGAAAACAGAATATCAAGTCCAGCTCCTGGGCTTGCACAGGAGCATCCCCAAGAGTCACACTTAAGTCCCAAAGTGCTGTCCAAACACTTCTTGAACTTTGTTAGGATTGGTGCTGTGGCCACTTCCCTGCGGAGCCTGTTCCAGTGCCCAAACATCCTCTAGGTGAGTAACTTTTTTCTAATATGCAACCTATACCTCTGCAGCACAACTTCAGGTGATTTCCTCAGGTCCTGTCACTGGTCACCACAGAGAAGAGATTAGTGCCTGCCCCTCCCAGTCCCTTCATGACGAGTTATAACTGCAATGAGGTCTCCTCTCAATCTCCTCCAGGCTGAACAAACTGAGTGGCCTCAGCCATTCCTCATACAGCTTCTGCTCAAGGCCCTTCACCATCTTTGCTGCCCTCCTTTAGGCACTCTCTGATAGCTTAAATATCCTTCTTGTACTGCACTGACCAAAGCTGCACACAGGATGTTCTGTTAGGCTCTGGTAATTCTACTGCAGAAAGTTATCTTCCCTATCTTTGCTTTAAAAAAAGTTACCCAGACATATCTGCTCATAACTCACACCTGTCATGAATTACCATAGGCTTTCTCCCCATGAGTAAAATTTCAGACATTTTATAAGATAACAGCCCTACTGAAATTTCCCTTCCAGGTTAAAAAGGGAAAATGACTTTGTTAATGGTCAACCAGACCAGCAGTAGAGTTAGAAGCAAGATTTCAAAACCCAGTGCTACGTGCTACCTGTTAAATAGCACAGTACCTTTAAAACGATTTTGTAATCACAGTTAACCCCAACCTCTAAAAACTGGGCAGAAGTGAAGCAAAAAAACTAGAGCAAGGTTAGATTGAACAACTTGCCCTGTTGCTAAGAGAAACCTATAGCAATAAGAAAGAACTCCACTTCGATCCCCAGAGAAGTGACAAGTACCAGATCACAATCACTCCTCCTCCCAAATGCAGAAAACAAGTGAAATCTCTGGCTTGTTCTCAAGTGATTGAAATGATGTGGGAGAGGACAATGCTAGCCCTCACCTCACTGAGGAAGAGCACTTTAAACCCCAGTGTTACAGTCATCTTTGAAGTGTGAATGAAACAAGTGAAATAATACACTTCTACTAAGATCAGGAAATAATAGCCTTCACTTCTGTACTACCTTTTCCCCAAACAAACCAAAATTCTGGAACATTCACCAAAATATCAAATTCACATCAGACATTAGTACAAGGAACACCTGTAAGCTCACTAAGTAGATGTGCTTCACAACACTACCTCATCTGTAAATACAATCATCTGTAGAATAACATAAATCCTAAAGTACCTCGGGAATTAACATTGAAAATCCACAGGACAGTTTCTAAACAACAACAAAATAATACATAAATCCATACATGGAAAACCCACAGAGTCCATAAAGTAGATTACAGAAAAAATGGAAGAAAGCGTCCTGCTCTGCAGATACAATCCTCTGTGAAGTAGAGTTTAATCACTCTTTTTCTAGGCTGTGACATCATGTCACCTGCTCTGTTTGTAGGTCATTTCCTGTCCTTCATCTTCACTGCAAGACAATTGCCTAAATTATTTCAACTCAAGGTAGCACTTTAGCAAGAAAATTCAGGGTGGGGGAAAGAGGAAATAAATATATGTGAGGTAGCTAAGAATAATTTTCTGTGAAAGTTACAGCTGTACACTAAAACTTAATCACTGTTTTCAAATCTAAGATAATATTTTCAGACACCCATGCAAGGCTTTATTTTCCAAACATCTTTTAGAAGATGCTAGAGAAGCTTAAGGAAAATAGTTTGAATCATACCTGCTGCTTCAGGGAGCATTTGTTTTTGCAGACCATACACTTAGCAAAATTAATACACAAAAAATGCCTAGACCCAGACATTCAGGATTAGTGCCAAAACACATGCTTAAAGATGAAGGGGAATCTCTTTTGGACTGCTTAATGATGATTTTCCCTCTTTTAGTCCATTGAATAGCTTATGTGGAAGACATAGGTTCCCATCCTCCCACCTAATTTGAGTAATTTACCCTGCATTGTTCCTTCTCCTTCTAAAACCTCAGATATTGAAGAGTTGTGCTGAAGCCACACTGCATTCCTTTTCCATAATGACTTTAAGTAGTCCTAATATGGCAAAGCCCTTTTAACCTCAGGTGAGCTACTGTCTTCAAGCATGATACATACTTACTAGTTTCATACAAGTTAGGTGGGATACATTGCAGATTTGTCACACAAGTGTGAAGGTATCATTTGGAGCACTGCTCTCTCTCTCTCTCAGGACCAATTTTCCTTAAGAAAGAGTTCAGGTGGAGAAAAATAAAGTTCTTGGTATCAAATCACTGTACATACAGAAGGGTCATTTTTTTTGTTTTTAGGATAATCCTCTATGTCGCGCTACAAAATCCAAAACAATATTAGATATATTTGTTCATTGAAAAAGCTGGAATTCCACAGATTCCCTGCTTAGGAAAGGATAATATACTGGATTTTTGTAAGGCTGGAAGCATTTTTTCATCATCTTTGTTGCTACAAAAGAATATCATCACAGGCAGGCACAAAAAATGACAACACACACACACTGCTAACAGAGGTTAACAAACAGATCTACGCAAGTTGGAGTCACTATAAAGGGCACATCAGCCTTCTACAAACATAAAGAACAGCCCAATTAACCATTGTGTCACAACTCAACTTCTAAGTTATCAGGAATCACTGCTCACTGGCTTATCTACAAGTCTGAAGTTTGGGAGCTAGCTTTCACAGAGTATTTCAGTAATAATGTAGAAATAAAAAAATAAACCCCCAATAAAACAAAACCCTAACCAAGAAAACAGCCAGCAAGTACATTGAAGTAAGACCACAAACAGGACAGAGAGTGCTTAGTTGCTAGCTCCAGAAGTGGAATTCCTCATTAGCAAAGAGAAGAGCTAAAGGCTTGCAACTGCATGAAAAAAGGCATGAATTTGTGTTTTACCATTAAGAGAAGAGTGGTTTTTGTTAAACTAGGTCTTGAAACAAAGAAAGGTAAAGTCTGCAGTAAAGTTAGCACCCTGGGTCCATTACCTAGTTCTTTCCTCCACCCAGAAAGCCGTACTTAGTCTAAGCAACTTTCCCCTTTCCATCCCACCTTCTGGTCATCTCTGTAGCTTCCAACAGTCAGGAGAGCTCAGCTGACCCAAAGTAAGTAAAGTATTTTGCGCATGCTGTTTCATAGTGACAATCCATAATATCAAAGAACTGAAAATTTGTTTTTAATTTAACACTCTCTAGGATTTGACTCTGCTTCTTTCCCTGTTTATTTTTTCAAGGCACCTGCAATAACCAGCTTCCAGCCTTCACTGGAGCCAAACAGCTCGAACCAAACAGCCGCGGCCATCCAGGAGCAAGCAGTGCCGGGCCGGGCGTCTCTGCTGCGTGGCCAGGCACAGGCGGCCGGGCCAGCCAGGCCACCCCAGCTCCTCCGGCACGCAGCCCTGGATCTCAGCTAATGCATCATTCCCGTGTCACTTGTTCCAGCAGCGCCATGTGACTGGGCCAGCAGCCAGGAACACAGCTACTAAATACAGACACTGCCAAGGCACGTCTGGGAACTGCCTCTGCCAGAAAATGAGATTAAGAGAAATCTTTTATCCTGCCTCTGCCTCTCCCCACCTTCTCTTGAACACAAGGAAGAACTACACATTGTACATGTGAAGGAGAATTTTGAGCAACAATGCAAGGCAGAATCTGGTATTGATGACACTGTACTAGCTCTTACTCCATTGCAATGCTGTATAAAAGTACTGACAGATCTGAGATCATAGTATCTCCCACCTAACTGAGCAGGCCAAAACAGATATCACCTCACCTTAGGGCTGGTATCCTGAGGCATGGGTTTGGTTGCCTGCTCTTTCTTGTTTCTTCTCCCTCCTCTATAAAGCCTTATATTCTATTTTATTCTTTTTATTTAAGAAGGAGTCTGTAGATAGCTTCCAAACCTCTGTTCAAAGGATTAATTTTAGAATATGAAAAAAAAATTGTAAGAAAAAATGCCATTTATTGGACATAAGTAAATACATAGATACAGAGAGATGAACAATGCCTGGTGTTTAACACTCCCCCCAGATTTTTCAAGCTAAATAAAAAATTTTTTTTCCGCTATAACACACCCAAACACCTTCACTCAAAGTAGTTAAAAACACCAGCATGTTAACAGCTACCATTTCTTTACAAATCTCCTCCATTTCCACTATGAAAAGGCTACACTCACAAGAGGGCTTTGTGAACTGCAGAGGATGTGGCACTTTCTCAAGCTTTACAGACAGAAGTTTAGGGTACTCTTCCCAGGGGCGCAGAAAGATTGTAAATCCCCATTTCTCATCATTGTTCTGAACGCGCACTCCCATGGTACAAAAGAACACTCTCCAGGGGGCTAAAGGCAAGTGCTATCCATGGACCCCATGTCCCTCTTTCAAGGAAAACTGTTTCAGAAGGGGTCAGGTCCATTTAACCCAAAAGTAAAAACTCAGTAGTATCACTTCACTTAAAAATAAATTAAAATTTACCTCCGAAATTCCTATTCTATGAAAAGATATCAGATGTGGCTCTCTAACAGTTCTGACAGCTGAAGCATCCCAGTTTTTTTTGACCTGCTAACATAATATTGATAAGACCTCTGTAAATGGTTATGTTAAACTGTTGTAAGAACAAGATGTGTTTTGATCCTTCTAAACCAGAGATTGCAACTGAAAAGTTAGTCTGCAATAACCAAGAAGGGAAGGAAAAAAATCAAGTTGAATATTTATGAGGAAGTACTGATTTACCCAACTGGCAAAAATATGGGAAAGAACACATACACAGTAGCCATGCTCAACCCAAAAGTTGCTACAGCATGAACAGCAAAGTCCATTGCCTCGGTCTAGATGAATGCCAGGAAATACTGACTTAGATTGAATGAAGTGATAACATGGACGGACATAACGTCAGCTCCGGCATTTTTCACTAGTTATAGCTAAAAATATGTTTTTCTCCTCTTGCTGTTATGATAATTTGTTTATTGCATCCAAAACACCCTCCTTAACTCTATCTTGTAGACAGCACAGAAAGTAGCTTTCTAGTAACTAGAACTGAAGCTTGAAGGCTTAGATTTATTTTCAAGTTTAACTAGAAAGGGAAGGAGTAACCACATCTTGGGACTATGTGCAGAAGGCCATGGTAATTAAATCACTCATACCATATACCTTCTCAATGAAAAAAACTACACGCAAAACCAACTAAACAAACCACAGTCCTGCAGCTGACTGGCATGGGCAAACCTACCCTTGCTGCAAGCCACTATGCTAAAGACTTGTGTTCTGTTTACCACCAATTGCGTAGGACTTTGAATGTATAAATAGTCATTAAGTTATGAAACAGACTCCCCTCCTTAAAGCAGGGCAACCACTCTAAACTACTCACATAGGATCCCAAACATTTTCTCAAAAACATTAGTATTATAGCAGACTTAGAAGTTTATCCAGTCAGGTTTGTACATAATTACAGCTGACCACACCAAGTAGCAGGCTAACATTTGGCTGCCACGTATCAGTTCATCAATCCTGAAATATTTGAGCAAAAAAATAAAAATCACACAGAAAATCCAGCTGCATCCTTGTCCGACAGTAAGAATGATTAGCACATTGAGAGATGCAAGCAAATTTCAGTCAGCAAGCTTATGTAGCAATTATTTAGACAAATTAGAAACTTTTCTCCTCACAAGAAGGTAAAAAAATCGGTCAAGCTCCTTTAGCATTCGCCAGAAAAAGTGTACAAGAAAATCCTTTATAACAGACCTGATTTACTCCTGACATGAAGTCCACCAGAGCAGACTCACTAGAAGCCATCCTAACTACAGATTCAGGGTAACTTCATTTAAATACAAACAAAACTCTTTATTTTCACTTTCTGTCAAAATAGGCACCAAGGATACTACTCTAATGCAACTTCTAGTGCTTCAGTAACAAACAGAATGCCAAAATCAAATCAAATTTCTTGTTCACATCCTAACACATTTAAATACAAATACCGAAATATTTCTTTAAGCAGTAAACAAAGTTTAATTCAGAAATTCAAGCCATCTTTGGCACTTCACACAGACATGTTTTGCTTAAAAACAAAGAAATTGGACAGATGCATTAACAATGTGCACACGGGCTCATTGAGTTGACTGATTGTTTCAAAAAACCCACATTCACTACAAAATACCTTGTTTTGTTTGCATTTTTGTCTTCTTTGCATACCTATCCCTGCATCCATTATCCAGTCCAGCTCTACCTAAGCATTTTACAGCACTTCTACAAGTGCTACCATAAAGTCACAAACAGAAGCAGCTATTTTCAAATACACATTATTTCCCTAGTCCCATTCAAAAGCATTCCCAAATACATCACTGTCTGTAAGACTGCTTACAGGAACTTCTGAACATAAGAAATTTAGTACCTGAACTTCTTTGAACTCAACTGTACTGTCATCTAGTCCACAGGAGGTGACTGACATATATCCAAGTTGCCCAAGTACCAAAATCATTAGGTATTACCCACCCACTCCCGAAGTTAGAATTGTGTCTAATTCATTTTCGTGCTTTGCAAGCATGATTTATATGCACAGGCAAATCTTATAAATTCTTTTATAATGAGAGAGGGTTAATTTTTCCAAGTCTTTATGTGATCTAAAAACACTTTAACAGTTGGGAGGGCACAGGTTGCACTCCTGAAGCTGTTTCATGTGGCTGACACAGGAGCGCAACCTTCCTCCAGGCTAAAAGCCAAGATCAAGTAGGAGCTAAGATGCATGAAACTATGGTTGTCTGCTAAGTGAAGTGGCCACCAAATCACTGTTCTTTATTCCAGCCTTCTCAACACATCTGAGGATTAGCCCTCCATAACCATTTCTGCACGTGTGACAGCTTAACACAGACTAGGAAGAACTCTTCTACCAACGCTACTGTGGAAGTGACAAATGTCCAGCCAATACCCAATGCAACACAGAAGAGGAGAATGCAGTAGCATCTTGTTATTGGAGCCATTCACCAAGACCAAGCCCTCACATGCATGGACTAACCCTGCTGCTCCACAGCTGAGCAAAGTGGCTTCTGTGTCAAATTTCTGCTGCCTTGCACCTGCACCTTCCTTCGCAGCAGCCTCATAGGTCTCTGCCCAAGCTTTTAAACAAGACAGGACATTTCAGAAACAAAAGGCTCATGACCTATCCTATAGTACGATTTGTCCTGAAAAGTCAAACCATTTTAGAGTGCCAGTTAGAAGCAAAATGTTAAATGTGAAGATTTTAAAAGGTCATTTTGAGGGAATGTGAAAGGAAAGGCAAGTAAATGTGACAGACACAAGTGCTCAACTGTTCAGCAATAGCCAGACAAGCTCATGTGCCCCATAGAAAAACACAAGATACCACAAAAACTTGTCTGAACATAAACTAATTTCTGTGAACTGCAGATTTCAAAAAAATTACAAGAACTGTCATTTCCCAACCACAGAGGGTTTCAACATTACAACATTATATTACATTCTGCAAAATTATCCACATTCAATGAAAAAATAATAATAATTTAAGAATAACTTGCTCAGAACCATGTGTTCAGCAGCCTTCTCTCTGGAGTTTCCTTCAAAATCTTTATCTAATGTACTCTGCTCAGATTGTTGTACTCCTGGAGCTGTCCATTAACAAATCCAACCCCAAAAGTTGAGCAATTTCAGGTGTTGGATAACATCCAGATTCAGAACTCAGTACAAATACCCTACACATAAATTCAGAGCACTGAGTTCATTCAAGCCTCTGTTTTCTTTCATAAAAGTCGGTAAACTCAGCGAAAATCAAAGCAGAGTTGTTTTTGTAAGAAACTTTCCAATTCCATTCTAAAAAATTAAGTACTACTGTGCTCAGATTTCTAATTTGAAAGTGCTAATACCAAATTCAGACTGCTAGCACCTCTATTAGAAATATAAATAAAAATTGTCAATTATTTACTTAATATAGTTGATTTCATTAGCACACCTAAAATTTCACTGAGCACCTTGGAGGAGAAAAGTTGAGCTGTACTGCACTGAAGTGAGAGCATCCTGCAGAGAAAGCTCCACACTGATTCAGTAATTACATCATACACAGCTCAAGTTTCACTTCAGCACAGTCCATGGAAGCAGAATCATGACTCAGTTTTAACACAGCAAGTGTAATGTAAAGCCCTCGTACCCGTTTATCAGTAAAATTCTAAATATCCAAAAGTGTGCTGACTGACCAAACACATTTCAGCAGCACTTGCCCTAGTCAATGCAGGGAAGACACAAGCACTGTTGCTAGAACTCCTAAGCTCATCCTCAGTGCCTCAAAACACTTTGCCTCGTAGTCTGCACAGGAGATTGTCTTGTGACCTCAGTCTCACACATTAAAACATGACATTACTAAGGTATTCGAGTGACAAACAGGGAAAATGGAGTGACCTGAGAAAGGCCCCGTTAAGGTGGGGAGAGAGCAGAACAGATAAGAACCTGAGCATGATGATTAAGAAGCAGCATAGGCAGAGCACACACAGAGGAGCTGATTCATGACAGGTAAAGGCGAACTGCCGTGTCCACGCCTGCTAGTCAGACCAATAGTAACCTGACACTATCACAGGAAGCACACGGAAAAAGTGCAGACAGGTATTTGCTGTCTTCGCATGACTACCCCATTCAAAGTCCTCCTTTTCCTGCTTATTCTAGCAAGCCTGTTAACCACCACCCCATAGAATTGCATTCCTCATCTTTTGCCTAAGAAGTGTACCCATGGAAACCTTTACACAGCAAATACTGGTAATTAGGACAGCCTAAGAACATTCTTCTTACAATGCTTCATCTAAGCTTCATACAAGACAACAGCGTGCTCTTAATTAAGGGTGCACTTAGAACTCCAGACAAATATAAAACACAACACATGATTCCAATCTGAATTTACTCTTCAAAAACTATCCATGAACATCAGTAAAGTGCAAAGTACATGATGAAAGAACATGATAAGTGTCATAAGGAATTTTTAAAGGAACAGATACATCACCAAGATTTGTAGCACATACCATATTAATCCAAAAAAATTTTCTTTTCAAAGGAAGCCCTCAGCAGCTTCAATAATACTGAAATGTCAGAATAAGGAATTATCTACATAAGAAAAATTACCCCATTTTCTGTCCCCCCTGGCCCCAGCTACGTTGTCACATCTACTCTCTCAGGGCATTTGGTCTGCTGTTACTCACTGTTCAGACCAAAGCAACAGCTGAAGGCCACTACCATGCATTGGAAACACCTACATCCCACAACACAGAAGTGGGATAACATGATGACTAAAGACTATAACATTTTTGCCAAAACTCTTCCACCTTCCTTTCCCCTAAATTTAATAAAGCTATTTTGCAACTTTACCTTAGTTTACATAAGAAAAGTTACAAAGTTTATCTAAGTTTGCATGAAGCCAGCCTCTACTGGCAACAAAGCTTTGCATTGGTTTTTAAAATGTTTCTCATAAATTCAGCTTTTGGGAATGCTTGTCCACATTTTTCAGCTGTACACAGCTTTATTTTCTCATTCATCTCAAGCCATTATTGTCAACATGTATTCCCTTTCAACATTAGCATCACTGTGTTAAATTGCAATGTTTCCTGCTTTAAGGTGTGCCACCAACAAGGAAAGGTACCTCCAAGGCTTTCTGCTGCTACTATTTCTCAAATCACTTTCCACTGAGCATAGTATGTGGCACAGTACTCATCCAGTTCTGGGCATGCAAATAGCAAAAGTGCCCTAAGAATAAGGAATCAAGCACCTATCCAACTGCACACCAATTCAAGAATTAATGCCTGTATCTCCATGGATATGTTACTTGTATGTCAGAAATAAGATAACCTACAGGCAAAACCCATTTGACTGTCAGGCAATAATCGATCTTATAATGGAATTTACTAAGATGCATCCCTCTCAGAATGTCAGTAGCTTGTGCATTTCCACACTTTGTCACTTGTAAGAAAAAGCTAAAACAAAAAACATGGTGTCTTCTGGCAACTTTAAGAGACATGAAGCTACAGTCAGAGCAAAGCTAGAGGAAACCAAGAGACAGCAGTTTTTGAGGAGGGGAAATCCAAACAACTAAAGAAGAATTGCCTTAGTTCCTGCAAAGCTCAAAACCAGAGGACTTGGGGATTGTTTTCCTCCAAAAAAGCCCAGACTTAGAAGCGTGGTTTCCATGTCAAAAGACCATACTTTCAATTACTTCCTCTCTAAGCAGGTTTTTTTTGAGTGAGACTGTAATAAATCCCTTTTTGCAGAACTTATTCTTTAGCTCACTTTAGTGATGAAAGACTAACAACAGTACAAAGGTGCAATACTGCAGCCTAGGGCTCACTTTCAGCTGTCTGTGAAATGCTGTATGGTTTAGATCCGCTCTTTGACCTTTCCTCATGCTCAGATCTGGCCCTGGGCTGGATTGCCCTTTTACAGCATATAAAACAGTGACTTTCCTTCAAATATTTTTCAAAGGGTTTATATACAGATGTTTATGAATATTTCTATGTATGAAGACGTACATGGGTGTGTAGTAGGGCTGTTGCTGTGTGGATCTCTACAAAATGGCATGAAGTTCAAGAAAAAAAAAATAATTAGGTCACAAGAACGTTCTGAGGAATGTTTCATTTGAACAAACTGGTATACAAGCAGACTCCAAGCTCACTACTCCTTTATTTCCCTTTTCAGAAGGTGGAACATTGCCAGGCTGATAATAAATGCTGTGAAATAATGCTTAGCAAGTAGGATTGCACCAACATTTCAGCACTATGACCAAAGGAATCACTAGTACCAGCTGCCAAACAAATTCTCATATACCAAAGCTAACAAACTGTTACCAAATAGATATCCTGCAGCTACAACATGACATCCATTCCATTACAGACACCAGAAGGAGCAGCTGAGAAATAGACTGCATGCAAGTTTCAGACACAGCTGAAATACCTTTTTTTCTTAAAAAAAAAAAGCCCACATAAAATGAAGTTATTTCCTACCTTACAATAGTCCTTCTCTACACATACCAGTATAAAAGAAATTTAATCACAGGTTGCAATGCAGAAATTATATATTTAGCAGTGAAAGCAGTATTCCAAAAACTCCAATACATTTATTAAAAAAAAAAAATAAAAAACAAAAAAACAAAACCAAGCCAAACTACCCAAGACTGAAATTAGGTAGAAGTCTGAACACACAGCTTAAGGATAACCTCAGACTTTACGTTGAAAAGTACAGAAAAACACTGATGTGAAAATTTCTTCTAGAATCAGGTAAACACAACTACAGAAAACTATCAATTTAAGTACAATCAAACTATCTGAAATCCATTTCAATTTCCTTAAGGCCACCCCCCAATACCTTACTCAAATATATGCTTAGCACTTGAGACATTCTAATCTTGAGATACTATGTGCTTATACTCTATGTAATCCCTAAAACTTCATGGACTGTTCTATGGGTAAGGAATTGGTTGGATGGCCACATCCAGAGGGCAGTGGTCAGTGGCTCAGAGTCCTCATGGACATCAGTGATAAGTGGTGTCCCTCGGGGAATATCGATGATGGAATTGCATGTGCCCTCAACAAATCTGCAGATGGCACGAAGCTGTGTTTGTCTGCACACCTGAAGGATAGGATGCCAGCCCAAGGGACCTGGACAAGCTCAAGAAGTGGGCCCATGGGAATCTCCTAAGGTTTAACAAGACCAAGTGTGAGGTGCTGCAACTGAGTCAGGGCAAACCCTGGTATCAACACAGGCTGGGGATGAACAGATTCAGAGCAGCCCTGCCCAGAAGGACTCTGGGATGCTGGTGGGTGAGAGGCAGGACATGACCCAGCAATGTGCACTTGCAACTCAGGAAGCTGAACATGACCTGGGCTACATTAAAAGCAGGAGGGCCAGGGAGCCTATTCTACCTTCTATTCTGTCCTCGTGAGACCCCACCTGCAGTGCTGCATCTACCTCTGGGGTCCCCAGCACAGAGAGGGCATTGACCTGTTGGAGCAAGTCCAGGGGAGAGATACATGATTAGAGGGATGGAGCATCTCTCCTATGAGGAAAGCCTGAAAGAATTGAGGCTGTTCAATCTGGATAAGAGAAGGCTTCAGAACAACCTAATTGCTGCTTTCCATTCCCTAAAGAGAGCCTACCAAAAATACAGAGAGAGAATATTTTAAAATGCATACAGTGACAGGACAAGGGGGAATGGCTTCAAACAAGGAGAATAGGTTTAGATTAGATATTAGGAAAAATTCTTTATTGTGAGGGTGGTGAGACACTGGAAGAGTTTGCCCAGAAAAGTGGTGGATGCCCCATTCCTGTAAATGTTGAAGGCCAGGTTGGATGGGGCTCTGATCAGTCTGGTCTAGTGGAAGGTGTCCCTGTCTAAGGCAGCGGTGGTTGGAACTAGAGGACCTCTAAAGTCCCTTCCAATACGAGCTGGCATATGATTCTGCTGAGTACATGACCCTGGTAGCACTCCAAAAAAAAACAAACTACCGATGTTGTAAGGGAAGTAACATTTAATAAGGAAATATAAGTTTTAGGGGAATGTATCCACATAAATACACATGGCTTGCACACAAAGTAATTTGGGTTTTCTCAGAGTCTCATAGGTTAAGAAATATATTCCAATTATAGCCACTCAACTGCCTCTGTTGAAAGGGGTATGTGTATACACACATATATCTTTACATATGTATTACACACAAATATATGTATTTTCAGTTAAGGGAAGCAAGAAGCAGTAGTTAGAAAAGCTCAAGTCTGTGTACAAAACTGCTTAAAACAAATGTAGTATCTCACTGATACACGTTTGTTCTCCAGCTGGTTTATAATTTCTCTTTTTGTAAAAAAAAGAATTAAGCTATTCTATAATTCTAACTACTACCCTTCTACCACTTCATACTTCCATTATCTTGAAGGGAGGCCTGGGCCAGTAGAAAATCCTACTAACCCAATAGCTATATATTAGCAGCTACTCCTCATATTTACATTCTCCTCACCCAGCAGGTAATGGATGTGCTCAGACTAGCTCCAGCCCAGACTAGCCCCACAGAGCACAGTAATTGGTGCTAAGGACCTGGCACTCACACTCATACTCACACTCCACATTTGTTCTGGAGTTCTACTTTTGATCAGCTGTAGTATGGTCCTAGGGACTGAATACCCATTAGTGGTTGGAAAACACTTTCTAATTTCATTAATTCCAAAAGTAATCCCGTTTATGTACCGAAGCCACTTGGCTTTGTGAGCCAAAGCACAGTTAGTGGAGACAATTTAGAGGTGTTCTTTAAAAGAGCACTCCTGAGCCAAATTAACATGTTAATATTCATGCACCCAGGAAATAATTTTCCGTGGCTCCACATTCATCTACAGGCACCATGTCTCTTGCTCTTTGAGGCTGTGCCAGCTCATCCTGGTAAGCACCACGGACCTTGAAGTTTGATGTTTCCTTCAGAGCTGGAGAAACAAAGAAGCACGGACCTCTGGCCAAGATTTAGTTCCCATTAAAGGAGAGAGTGCAACAGAATGAGCACTTGCAGTACTTGTTACAGGCAAACCACAAGCCTGGTTGATAGCCCTCTGCAACAGAACTTTTCCTGGTGTTCCTGGGAAGACTAGAAAACACAAAGCTTCCCAACAACATACCTGTAAAAAGATGCTAAATTGCATTAATTTCAGGAGGCATTATCTATTAACGAGATTTTTGGTGATTCCTCTTATCTGGGGTAAGGAGGGTGTGTGAATACACTTAAGCTTTCAAGGCTCTCATAACAATTGAAAGTCCAGGGATATAGATTGTTACTGGTCTCACAGGGCTCCTTAACAGAGCTAAACACTGCAAGACATACTGAGTGTGGAGGGACCTCCACAAAACCTGGAAGGAATAAAGCTAACTAAAAATCCTTAAAAAGACAGCCTTGTCATTAGAAAATTATTCTGCCATTATAACCATTGACCAGCAGTATATGCTTAACACAGAAGCTACCAAAGGATTACATATCCTACTCAGATCAAATCACATCTCTCCAAGCAGAGATTACTGGTGAACAGAAAGTCTATTTAAAAGCATCTCAGCAAAGCTTCTAAGACGCTGTAAGCATGCTCTTGCAGATCATGAACAGATCGCTGGAAAGAAAGAAAAAGCATTACAGCATACTTAAAAGTCGTAAGGAAGAAGATTAATATTAGCAAGCAAAAATACCCTCCATTCGCATGTAAAATACTTCAAGTAATGTTATTAACCTTAGATGCATCAAAAAAGTCAGATAGAAAGGGAATGAGGAAAACTAGGGGATAAAAAGAATGAAGGGTACCTACAGAACCTACAGTATTTTCAGTATGATAGCTTATATGTGAAGTGTCATATCACTCAAACTGAAAACTAAGCGTGGAATATCTTATCCAAAAAACAGGCAGAAGGAAAAAGTACAATCCATAACTTCACTAAATACTCCAGATGGAATAATCTTACTAATTTTAAGGGGAAACACACTGTGCAAGGAATCTGTCTCTGTGGAGATACTCGATAATTCAATAACAATCCAATAATCCAGATCTAACAGCGCTGGTCTCTGACATAGAATATATTCAATTACAATGCAAAATAATAGTTAGTCTAGAAGCATCAGTTTCAATGTGGAAAATTGTTTTCTTCCATATTAAAGGAGATATTTAACTCACAAGGTGAATAAGTGCTAAAAGAAGTAGCAGTTAAACAAGAGTAACTTGCAGTTTCAAGTACAGCATACAGACTCTGCAACTTCACCAGATTTGTTCTCTAATATGAATGCAGTTCATACTGTGTCCAACCACTTTCAAAGGAATCATCTTGTAACCCAAATATATTGTCATTTCCATCTTACATCATTGTTATCCACGATCTTGCAACTTTAGCCACACAAATGGCAATGTCCCACACAGACCATCTTTGAAATTATAATGGTTCCACGACTGTGATCTTTCTAGAGAACTTGGCACTATGGCATTTTGTGGATCAAAATATCATCCACTGCTCTCCCTCACCATCCTTAGTAGTTTCAGCAGTGAAAGCCCAGATTCCAGTTGAACCCTGTGTACCATCTGATCACAAG
The DNA here is from genome assembly GCF_963662255.1 of Cinclus cinclus. Classification (NCBI taxonomy): domain Eukaryota; kingdom Metazoa; phylum Chordata; class Aves; order Passeriformes; family Cinclidae; genus Cinclus; species Cinclus cinclus. The sequence continues at coordinate 42,463,655 of NC_085050.1, read as the reverse complement.
ACCAGTCAACTCATGCCGCACAGAAAAACAGGCACAGAGGTTACCGGGCATGCATGTGATTGTCACTATGCTCACCGGGCCGCTCGGTCTTGTGAGCAGCACAGATGTCACACGAACGAAGCTCCAAAGCACCAGCCTGAGCAAAATGCTGTCCCCGAAGGTTGAGAAAACACTAATATTACACGAAGAATCAACACTATATAAAGGTTACACATATAAACCCTGAAGCAGCGACAGCTACTGAACCTCACATTTCAGCATACATGGTATCAAAAGCAGAGGGCAGTGAAAGGTGCCTAATGCTTAGCGGGTCACCAGACTGCACACGTGTATTTAGGTCACAACAATTAAGCCGTTTCTTAATTTCCCTGTGCTGATGAGACCTGGGCACGAGTTATCACATCGACCGCACACAAACGCCAGACCGGGGGGCCCGGTGCCTCTCCCCCACCGCTGCCGAGGGGCGAGGGACCCAGGGCCCCGGGCGTGCCACCGCCAACCCGCGCAGAAAATGGCTGAGAGATCCAACGAGAGGGAAAGGCGGGAGGAGAGCCACCCCGGCGCGGCCGTGCCTCCCGCCACACCCCCTTCCCCCGCCGCTCCCCCGGAAACTCTGCGGCGGGGGACCCCGCGGGGGCTGCGGCACACCTGCGCCCCACGCCGGCCGCTCTGCCGCCCCGCCCGCTGCCCTGCGGCGGCAGCCCCCGGGGCTCGCCGCCGCCCGCCACGGCTCACCTGAAGGCGGGCTCCTCCCCCGGAGCCCGGCCGGGGAGGGCCGCGGCGCCGCCGCCCCTTTTGTTGAAGAGCTTCTGGAGCAGGGTGGGAGCCATGCCGCCGCCCCGCCCGGCGGCGGCCCCGCCGCGCCCCTCTCAGCGGCTCAGCGGGCAGCGAGCGGCGGTGGCCGCGGCTGCATCCCCGGAGCCGCTGCGGAGCCGCCCAGCATTCCGCGGAGGCGAGGAGAGGGGAAGCGAAAGGAGCGCCGGCCCGCTCAGCCGCGCCGCTCTCGGCGGCCACCCGTCACCTGACCGAGGGGCCGAGCGCTCCCGGGCGGCGGCGCCGACGCCGGCCGCGCTCCGGGCAGGGCAGACCAAGGCAGCGCTCCCCGCGCCGCCGGCAGACGGAGATGGGGATGGGGACGGGGCCGCGGTGGCGCCGCGCCCCTCGGACGGTCCCCATTGGCTGTGCGGCGCCCCCGCCCCGCCCCCTGCACGTGGTAAGGCGCGGAGGCGGCCTTAAAGGGACAGGGCTCGGCCGGGCTGTGCCGCGTGCGAGGGGCGCGCTGGGGTCACGCGCCCACGAGGAGTGCGGGTACGTCGAACCGGAGAACCCGTGTGAAGGGGCCGCAAGGGTTGACCCTAAAGGTCATCTAGTCGCAAACTGTACTTCCGTGGGCAGGGACGCCTCGCCCTAGACCGGGTTTCTTATCCAGCCTGGCTTTGAATACCTCCAGGTTTGGGGCATCCACAACCTCCCTGAACAACCTGTTCCAGCTCTTCACCACCCTCACAGCAAACGATTTCCTTCTAATATCCAACCTAAATTTCCCCTGTTCCAGTTCGAACCCATTATTTCTTGTCCCATTACCACAGTTCCTGACAAAACGTCTCTCTCCAGCTCAGACACTGGTAGGTTGCTATGAGGCCTCCACACAACTTTCTCTCCTCCGGGCTGAACAGCCCCAACTCTCTCTGCCTGTCGCCATAGGGAGGTGCTCCAGTCCTCTTAACCTTTTGGCGCCCCTCTGGACTTGCTCCAACTGCATGCAGTTCTCCGGGGTAATCTCACAAGAGCAGAGCAGAGGGGGAAAATCACTGCCCTCAACCTGCTGGCCACTCTTAGCCCAGGATTTGGTTGGCTTTTTGGCTTCAAGCACACATTGCCAATGTGAGTTTTCCATCCACATCCACACATGGATAATGTGTCTTTTGCAATACATTTCTCTACAGGTAGAACAGTGCTTGTGTATGTATGTATGTCCTGTGTGTACACACATGTAAATCATGTGTTTGTGATTTACAAGACTGTATCTGTGCAGTGAAGCAAGAACAAACACAGCACTGCCTGTATCAGAAGGGGCTGTTTCCCTGCTTGGGGTGACAGCAGAATGTGTTCCCTCCCATCAAGTTCCCTTCCCACCAAATTCCCTCCCATCCTTCTCGCACCAGCCAAACCCACAGATTGACAAAAATCCATTGGGTTTCAGGAAGCTCACATTGTTTTGCTCAATACACCAATTTGTCACTGGTCCAGGAAGATTTTCATGTGATTTTTCTCCCTAGTCAGGACTAGAATGTCTGTAATGGAGAGATCCCTGGCATACAATTGTAGAATTACTGTGATTCCCTTGGACAATATCTGAAATTTTACTTTAGTCTTTGACCAGGCAAGCAGCAATATATTTGCAGGCAGGTAGGTCTGCTGGAATGGTGCCTATTTTCACAGAGATCTATTCTATTCACAAATAATTAGAGGAGGCTACAGTATTTAGGTATCATTTGGAGCTTTATATTAGTTTAATTTGAGGAAAGGATTGTTTGTGTGGTTTTGCCCAGCAACAGGATGACACCTTGATGCACTACCAGGAGAACATGACTTCAAATGCTCCTTTTCAACCAGCTAAGTCACTGCAAACTGTGGTGGAACAAAAAACAAACAAGCAAATCCCCCCCACAAAAAACCCCAAGAAAAGCAGAATCACAATAACTTCTTGCTTTTTTTTTTAGGAAACTGGAAGATGAGACATGGAGAATAGTGGTTTTCATAATAGTTGTAAAGAATCATTGCAATAGCTGTCTGCACACTCAGCATCCACTAGTGGGAGAAGAGGTGGTGAATGTATTTTGGAGTAAGCCTTTCACTGTCTGGAGAAGATGATTTCTCTTTAAAATAAGAGGTGACTGTCTACTGGCCTGATAATCTGATCAGCTGCACCACTGATAACACCAGACTGAATCTTGTAATGCTCAACTGATCCTGGAGGTCCGTTCTCAGAAGGTCTTTAGATACTTCCTCTGTGAGACTGATTACCCGATGTAAATCTTTCAGCCTGGCTGTGGTTACGGCCCCCAGTCATTAGAGTCAATCCACTCAAACAAAGCTGAAGGACAGAAGAGAGAGGGTATGATGATGACAGCACACAGAAAGGTGAATAGCAGGGTGCGGCTGGACAAGATGAAAGAGGTTATAGTTGACACAGTAATCAACACAAATGAGAATCTAGGTATCCAGCTCCAGAAATAATCACTGGACTGCATTTCTCAAGGAACAGTCCTGAGAAACTTAAAAGTTGCGAACAGCGTGGCTCCCCCTGTAAGGTCCATCAGTGTTAGCAAGGAGCACTGACCAGTGAAGGCAGAATCAGAGGCTACCAACCAGTCATCTTCCAATGTGCACACCACAAACATTTTACATTTTACACAAACATTTTACCAGTCCTTTCATTTTGGACAGGTTGCAGTCTGGTCCTGTCAGCAGAATGCATGTCAGTGGTTGGAGAACACTGAATGTGTTTCTGAAAATATGTGGTTTAGTTTCATCTGAAAATGATCCACTTTGTGTGCCTGTATGCCACTCCAAAATATGAAGCAAGACAAAGTCAGTGAAGACTGTTGGGATACTCTCTTCACAAATAGCAGTGTAAATGCACCCTACATGTTGGCTGATACTCAGTACAAAATTAGTTCTCAGTGTGTTCTGTTAATGTGTGTGACAATCACTACTGAAACTGATAACACCACATTAAGATACTAGTGTTCGGAAGGCTATTTGGGGGGCGGGGAGAGGGAAAACAGAGAATCAGCAAAGGACTACAAAATAATTTTCACAATCAGAACACACTGTCACATACCAAACAGAGCTGGGCTATAAAGAACACCTGGCAAAGCAATGCACTGATTTTTCATTAACCACAGAGTGCAAAATAGGAGCCAATGTAAAGAAAAAAGCCATACCAGCTGTCAAGCAAAGATCATTTACAGCAAGATAGTATATCTACAGCCCTCACTCTTCTAGGAAACACAGGAAATAAAAATGGCATTTAAAAATCAGAAACCGATATTCTGTTTGAGGGTCAGACTCTTTATGTGCAGAGAAAGACAATTTAGTTGTTTAAACTTCAGTTGGAAAAGGAGCCAGATTCTCAATGCAGAAATAGATGGGACTTTTTTAGGAAACTGACAATACATAAAAAGGATCATTCAAATCCTGGCATAGCTGAATGCTTGGAAAAGCATATCAATGTTTCATAGCACATAAATCTCTCTAAAGATTGTCTTCTGAAAATGTAGCCAGGTTTAATAGCCAGGACAGGCAGGATTAAAAGCCAAGTCTAAGTCACACTTTGCCTCCCCACCACTTACACCTGGACGAAATGTTGAGTTCCTTTATGGATGCTTTCCTTCCACTCTGCTCAGTCCTGAATGCGCAAATCCCAAATATTCCTAAGCCTCTGTTGTCAGAACTAGGCTTTGGAGGTACTGCGAAGAAAAGCCAGAGGCCAGAACAGATAAACCCCAAAGATTTAACAAAAAGTTTGGTAATCCAAGATGTTTGTTAATTATTTACTTCTTAGTGTTGTAATTCATGCTGTTTAGGTTACATGAACACAGGTAAGTCCTGCTGCACTTTGCAATGCATCAGCAACATTTTTCATTCTGGAAAAAAAATAAACTCCAGGTCTAATGTCACTTCAAAGATGCCAAGTAAAATGTGATATTAAGAAATACCCAGAATTATTCTCTCCATATTGTTATTATCACTATTTAGCACATTATATCCAAATTACTCTCCACAGAGGATTTAAAAACCTATTGTAAAATGTATTTCACTTCACAAGCAGAGACATAAATTGACAGAAAAGGAAAATTTGGGATTGCAGCCCCTTGCAAACCAGCTTACTCATCCTTCATTGAAGCATTACATAACTTGAGCTGTTGCTGCAGCAACTTTCCCCAGCCCTTGAACAGAGCCACAGCGGTGCTGCCATAATAGAGATAAGCAGTTTCACTATCTTTTTACATGGAACACACATTCAGTTAAAAACCAAAGGGAGTTTGAAGGAAAATATTAACTTGTTTCAAAATTACTGGGAAATATTGATGTATGTTATGAAACATTTAATTTTCAACAGTCTTTAGTGCTAAAAGCAAAGAGAATGGCCAGATGAGGAATGCCTTCTTTTAATCACCAAAATATAAATATCAAGTAATATGGAGAGAACTGGACTGTATGAAGGTTATAGATGCAGTCCTCTGAAATCACTACTGTAAATAAGTATCTTGTCAGATTTCCTAGAGCAAGGGTACACTACTTTTTCCTCCAGAAGAACCTGAAAATGTACATACCTGTGAACATTCAAACACTTGTTTAGAACCTGGTTTGGTTCCTCTTCTCAACAAAGCTCTTAGCATTGGTAAATTGTATTTTTAAGTCTCCTGCCCAGGTCTCCATCCAAAGTCTAGCTGAAAATCCTCATGGCCCAGATTTTCAATGGTGAAATCTGCCATGGGCCTTCCCATTTGCTGGCTACAGTTTTGTCTTTAAGTCCATGCAGGTGTAGTTCACCTTGGATTCCATCCTGCCCACATTAGGTGCAGACCAAAAACATTTTCCACATAAGAAAGACTGCAGTCATCATAATTAATATTTCAGTAATATTTTTTGGTGGTAACTGTGATAAGCGTGCATTTACATGAAATTGCAATAATATCGGGACACACATTTGTGTCAAAACTGAGGGCAGGAGTTTAGCAACAAAACTGATATCCTGCAATGCTGCAGCAGTGACCAGCTGCTAGCTGACACTTTGGGCCTCTCCTTGCAAGCCATGGCTTCTATTGTGGTCAAGAAGTCACAGGCACGCTCTTCCTCACCTCCTCACATCCTGAGGTCCTAAGCACTACTCTGAATAGTTGCCTCTAAAACATGTCTTAAGCAGACCTGAAATACATAGCAAAAATGTCTGCTTATTCTTGCTTGGTTCTTAATTTCTTCAGAGATTAGCATGTCTGAAAGTTAGTGACAAGTAAATGCATGATTTTATTTTCAGTTTCTGTCATGTCAGCTCTGTATGGAAAATTTTCTTTTTAAAACATCCTCAGACAAGAACATGTGGCTCTTTCATTGTTCAACATTGCATTTTGATTCAACCTAGAGGAATCTGCAGAGAGTTAGTAACTGCTCAGTATGATTTTAATCTGGACCCTCTTTATTCAATTGTATACAATAAAAGACTTGGTACAGGTGGGTAACAATAAACCTGATGGTGAAAAACCGGATTTATTTTTCCTCTCTCATATGTCACTCATGAAGAGGACATGCTTGATGTGCCAGGTCACATGGGAATAGCACATGAGGCACCCTGTGTGTCACCCGGCACAGGGAAGGCTGAGTGGCTGCTCTATTCACAGCCAGCAGTGAAAGCATCCTTTCCAAGAACGTTTGTATGTTGGGAGCTTCTTGTCTGCTGTTCTAAAAAGCTGTCAAGGTATGTGTTTTAATTGCTTGTCAGATGGATCTCATCAGTACTGCACCATATTCTGAAGCTGCAGTTCAGTCCAATGAAAACCTCACATATGATTACTTCTGTACAAAGTAAAATGGCTTTTAATATCCTTAGACAAGACAGACCTGCACTGAGCCAAAGCACTCATTTTCCAGTGGAATTAGCATATTTAAGCCTCTATTTTCTTTAGTGTCAAATACAGATTTAAAGGTGAAAAAAAGCAAAACATAAAGGAAAAAATCCTAGTCTGTATGTATACATATTTGCCTATCTTAACACAATCTGCAACAACTATAAATACTTAATTTTGTTTATTCTTTCCTGAATACAAATTGACAGGATAGAATAATTATGAAATAAATTTGCTTGCTGTGTGTTCCATCAGAGCACCCATTTTAGAATTATATATGCATTTCTATGCATTTATCAATGATTGCTTGCTTATTTAGTCAGGGAAGGAAGAAGAGGTAAAACCAGAGATTTTATAAAAGGCTGATCTTTGAGTTTAATTAGGCTGGAAGGTCATACTTCAGCAAGTATGATGTACTCGATGGAAGGGAGACCTTTCCTTGAAGCCATTTGCTTCAGGATTTTAGCACTCATAACACGTTTATCTCTTGATAATAATTAAACAACTTTACTGGGTAGCCAAACCTGTATGTGTAGGAAAATAAATAGGTGAATTAAAAAATTAACAGACAATTCAGTTACAGTGAGTATTTTCAATGTACTATTTTACAGGCATTTACTACATAAACTATTGGAAGCGTCAAAAGATAAGAGGTATTTTGGTGATAGGAAATATTTTTAAATTACAAGATCACAAAGGATTAGAGGTGTGATTTTACTGCTTGAAGACAGATTTTAGAGGACTTTATCATGGAAGTCTGACTTTGTTAAGAGGTTATTTGTATACAAATTCAGTGTATAATTTAAGATATGAATTTGAATGTGAAATCACTCAGTAAATTCTTGATAGAAGTCACATTATGCTTGTCTTTTACAATCTGTCAATGACTATAAATTAATATGAAACTAACTATGTTACTGCAGTACTTGGGAGATATTAATTCAGCTCACATATTTTCCAGAATCTCCTACTGACACTGAGAAAATCACTTGATTTCTCTCTTGTTCAGCTCATATCTCCAAATTATTATGGAGATGGCTCTTTTTCTGTACCTCTAAAGGACCTTGAACATGGGGACTTCCAAACAGCTAGAGTAAAAAGAATTGCTAATCTAGAATCTAGACTATTCCAATTTAACCAGTAAAAAAGCCTGCAGGGACTGAATAAGTCTACTCCTGGAAGAATGAATCACTGCTTCTTCCTGACTGCCAACAGCTCTTACAGGGGACACACACCAACAACACACACTACTCTGATGTCTGCTACAGAAATCTCTTCTAGACTTCACTCACTTGGCTAGCAACTGACTCACTGAGATCATAGAATATTTTAGGTTAAGGGGGGGACTTTAAAAGGTCTTCTAGTCCAACCCCCCTATAATGAGCAAGGACATCTTCAATTAGACTAGGTAGTGCAGACCTCTGCCCATCCTGGCCTTGAATGCTTCCAGGGATAATGCATCTGCCATCTCTTGGGGCAACCTGTTCCAGTGTTTCACCACCCTCATTGTAACACCCTTCTTTCTTTTATCTAATCTAAATTGATCCTTCCTCTGTTTAAAACCATTACCCCTTGTCATACCACAACAAGCCCAACTAAAAAGTTCGTCCCTGTCTTTCTTACAGGCCCCCTGAAGCACTGAAAGGCTGCATTAAGTTCTCCCCCAGAGCCTTCTGTTCTCCAGGCTGAACAATCCCAGCTCTCTCACCCTTTCCTCATAGAAGAGGTCCTGTAGTCATCCCTTCAATCCCTTACATGATGTTGGTGTCCTTTGTCTGGACTCACTCTAACAGATTGTCCTCCTTCCTGTGCTGAGGACCTCCAGAGCTGGACACAGCACTGCAGGTGGGGGTCTCATGAGGGCAGAGTAGAAGGGCAGAATAGTCTCCCTCGTCCTGCTGACCACACTACTTTTAATGTAGTACAGGATATGGTTGGCTTACTGGGCAGCAAGTGCACATTGCTGGTGTGAGACTGCTTCTCCTACACCACTGCACCTCATCTACGCTAAACATAATGATAAAAATATCTCAGCCAGTGACCATAGCCAAATGTCTCATGAATTACAGATGACTTAAAGCATTGACATCGTGGCCTTTGACATCATGGAGTATGAGAAATCCCTGCCACAGCTGCTCTGTCCTGGCTCGGAGAGAGAAATGCCTTAGTGTGGTTCCACTGATTTCTCACTAAGTGTTCCCAGATGGCTGCAGATGGCTTTTCCTTCTGTTAAGGGTTTGCAGACACAATGTGTAACAGCACTCTGTGCCAATCGCCTCTCCTACCCAACATCTGTGCAGATGTGTGGGAATGATTACAATACAGTAATGCAGACTGCAATTATTAATATCAATGCTACTTTATCTTTTCTTTCAGTCTGGGAATTACAATTGCCCTCTGACACATCCAGTGTTGACAACATACTAAGAGAGATGAAAACCAGCTTGATGAAGCTCAAGTCCAAACACATTGACATGAATTACAGGAGAAAGCCTTTGGAAAACACAATGAATCAAAGAATTAATGTAGAGGTTTCTGAGAATGATTAGAGGAGTCCAAGGAATAAAGATGCTCATTTTGATCAGCAGCATTCCCAAAAAAGATTGTAAGTTTGCAGGAGGCAGACCCCAGCACTCTTCTGCCCCTTCTATTTTTGCCACATGTACGTTGCCTCCATGATGACACTGAGTACAGGATGTGGCCATTTTGAACCATTCACCTGCTTGGGAATCCTACACCAAGTGTATTGATATCACTCACGTCTTTTGGTCAACACAATTGTCTAAAAAAGATTGTTTGCCTGGGAGCAATTATCGTGATATTCATCCTTTGGAATGAAACGTATTTTGTTTTCAGACCTTAGGAATGCTGGAGTTATTCTGCGTTTCTAAACCTTTATGGGATAATAGTCACTTTTGACAATTTTCACATTTTTCCACGGATCACTACTTTTCGCACAGCCTGCCATTTCTCCCATAAAATATAAACTCAGGCAAAATCTAAAATCTCTCTCCTTCCCCATATTTCCAGGCTTTGCGTATATAACCTCGACAAAGCAATTCTTCGCGGCTTACGTCCGAGACACTTGAGGCCGCTCAGAGGCAGGACGAGGGGCGGGACACTCCGGCCGCCATCCCCGCGCTTCTGGCTGCAGGGGGCCCGGCCGCCTGCCCGGCCCCGCCGGTGGGAGGAGCGCCGAGCGGCCCCGACCCGCGGGCGGCTGGGATCGCGGGCGGCTGGGATCGCGGACGGCGCCACCGCGCAGGCGGGCGGCTGCGGCATGTCTTGCCCGTCCCCTGTCGCCCGGCCCAGCAAGGCCAGCAATCCCTGCGCCTTCTTCGATGTGGACATCGGGGGCGAGCGAGGTGGGGAGGGGGCGCGACGGAACCCGGGCGAGCCCTTCAGGCCGGTGCGCTATGCGGGGCCTGGGCCGGGCTGCAGGAGCGGCGGGAGCGGCTCCGGGCAGGGCCGCAGCGTTCAGGATGTGGGGGGGGTACCCCGGGCCAGGCCGGGCCGGGCGCTGCCCGGCGGGCTGCGGGAGGAGCGGGAGGAGGTGGAGGGCGACCCCGCCGCGAACGGGCCTCCCCGCGGGGGCTCCTCCGCCAGAGCAAACGGGCCCGAGGAACACGGAGAGAAAGGCGACGTGGCAGCGCAGGCGCCCGGCCGGGGGATGCCGGGGGTCGAGGCACGCCCGCCGCCGCTGACCCCGTGCCGCGCCCTCCCTTGCTCCCGGCGCTGCCCGGCTCCCGGCGCTGCCCGTCCCCGGCTCCCGGCGCTGCCCGCGCGTGCGGCCGCGCCGCCCTCCACGTGCGTGCTGTGCTGAGCGCGGCCCCGCTCGGAGCCGCCCCCGGACTCGCAGCCCTGAGCCCCGCCGTGGCCGGGCACCTGCCGCCGCACGGAGAGCGGTGCCTGGCTGCTGGGCCCGTCCTGGGGGGCTGCGCGGTGGAAGCCCGGGGAAGCTGGCAGCCTTGGTTCTCTTGGCAGCGCGAGTGCTGCCAGAGGTCATTGAAAAATCTGGGCAAACGGTCAAAATGGAAATAAGGAAGCAACAGCAAGTTATCTGGGGTACTGCTTGAAAGCGTAGGTTTAAAAAATTCACATGGATAAAGATAGGGACTGCCTAAGTCTTGTCAGGATATTGCTTTTCACTTACACATTCTGTTACCCAGAAGAATAAAAGAAGAAAGTCTGTGAGGTGATTTGCCTTTTATTGACTTTCAGTTGTCTAATTTGTTTTCATTCCTGTATTAATTAGAATCAATATATTTACATTTCGCTTCTGGTAGAGTGAGGTTATGTTAATTAATTGACTGGGAGGCTGATGAGAAAACAGGGGCATCAGCTGATGGCGGCTGCTAGGAGTGAGAAATAGCTCTGAGAAGCCAGTTTGTGAAGGAATGACAGTTCTGCACAGAATCCATTTATCAGCTATTACAGGGTCTGTTAGCTGCTCAGGTTTAATTTCCTTTAGTTAAAACATGCAAAACTTTGGATTTAGCAATTGCTTGTGGCATCTCTAATTGTAAATAGCCATTATTCATATACATGTTAGGTACCACTGTGTCTTAGTAAAATTCAGATTTAAGAGAGTGAGGAGTAAGAGAGGTGTTTGGCACAAGCTTTTTTGTGGATTAAAAGACTCCACAAAACAGTCTTTGTACCATATCTACTTTTGATTGAACAAACTGCATATATGCTAAAATGGACATAATAAGTGTGCATATTAAAATTAATAATTTGACTTCAGTAGATGTGTGTGTGATTTCTCGCACACCATTTTTGGCAGAAAATGTGTTTGGCATTTTCATTAGGTTTTGGCAGAATCTGTCGTTATTCCTCCTACATTATTCTTGACAGGAGAATTCACTGTTGGTAATAACCTTGCTAAAACTCCAATGTAACTCTGCCCACACTTGCCATGGAGCAACCCCAAGATGGAAATTGAATAGTAATCTAAATAAAAATAATAATAAAAAAGCTTGAAACATTAATTAAAACATTGCTTTTGATATATAATATTCAACGTATCACCATGCAAAGGACAAGACTTAAAGATGTCTCATTTTCTCTTTGTCATTTCAGTTGGACGTATTGTCTTTGAATTATTTGCTGACGTTGTACCTAAAACTGCTGAGAATTTCCGTGCATTATGTACAGGAGAAAAAGGAATAGGGCCTACCACTGGAAAACCTCTCCATTATAAAGGATGTCCTTTCCACAGAAGTAAGTTCTGTGAAACCCTCCATTTTCCTATTGGTAACAAAAGTTGTCTACCATGAATATTTGAAATAATGTTAAATAACTTTTCAAGTACTTGTTAAAGAAATAACTTAAACAAAGGAAAGTTTTTCACTTTTCTATCCTCCTAATGACTACATGTTCTTACCATGCACTGACAATAATAAATTTTAAAAAATTACTACTATTAATTTTGCAAAACTAGTTTTCTCTGAGTTGTAAACAGGTTGAAATGAATCTCAGATAAAAGTTTAAACATCAAGTGATATCCACGTAGGAGTATTTAGGTGACACTTGGTAAATAAAAGATGGATTTTGGTTCCATTTAGGTGCTGGTGACAAGGATTGCTTTTCATCTTAGAATTGTTTTTCTTTTTTTTCCCTCGTGCCTTTTGTACCTTTTGTAACTATTTTATTTTACAGTTATTAAGGAGTTTATGGTTCAGGGTGGAGATTTCTCAAACCAAAATGGCACAGGTGGAGAAAGTATATATGGGGAAAAATTTGAAGATGAAAACTTTCACTATCAGGTAGGCTATTGAAAACACCAATCCTATTCAGTTTGTGACGTTTCAGTGATGTTACTCCTGCTGCAGTAATAACAACTGTTAGCATTGGCATTAACCATTTTCCTATCATGACATATGTGGTAGCATATGAGGTACTCTCAGCAACACTGACTGAAAAACTTGCATCACTGTCCCATGGTTAAAGTGAAGCCCTGACTGCAGTTGTACTTGTCTGCAAACGGTATTTTAAGAAAAGCAAATACAGCAATCCTCCACTAATCAGATACCAAAATCCTGTATCAGGCTCACAGAATCACAGAGTCTCTTAGGTTGGAAAACACTTTTAGCATCAAAGAGTCCAAGCCTTGACCAAACATCACCTTGTCAGCTAGAGTATAGCACTTAGTGCCACATACAGTCATGTCTTGAACATCTCCAGGGATAACGACTTCACCACATCCCTGGGCAGCCCATCCCCTTCTGTCAAGAAATTCCTCACAATGTCCAACCTTATCCTCCCCTCCCGCCACATGAGGTAATTTCCTCTTATCCTGTTGCTGGTTGCATGGGAGAACAGACTGACCCCCCCCCACCTTGCATTCAGGTAGTCATATAGAATGATGAGGTCACCACTGAACTTTTTTTCTCCAGGCTAAAAAAAACTCAGGTCCCTTAGCTACTCCTCACAGGACTTAATGGTTTTAAGTTTGGAGCAGTAGCTGGAAATGTGACTCCTGTATTTATCATAAAGGTAATTCCAGTTGTGTTCTCTGATGTCTGACACGCTGGTGGTACCCACAGCACTGCTGCTAACAGTATCTGTTTGCTGCTGTCATAATATCACATCCTTGAAGATGACTCTGTGTCATTTTTGGTTGTTCTTTGAGATCTGGAGGTAATTATGAACACGATAGAAATTATTCCCATTTCTGTACTTCTCTGACTTCTTGGCTCTAAAAAATGTAACCAGAGTGCCATAGATGAGTTGAAGAACCCACATGGATCCTGTACAGTCTGAGAGCTTGATTCCTGTTATCTATTTGCCAAGTATGTTAGGATTTTACTGGAAGTTTAGTGTCTCCGTTATGTAGAAATTCACTGGCTCTTGCACTTAATCCAGCAGCCCTGCAGTGTTCTCACCTATTGTCTTGGAAAACAGTTGTTTTTGTTGATGTTTGAGGACACTGGAACTCTTTGTTCTTGTCCTGTTTGCATGGACTGTTGCAAATTGCAGTAAACTGCTGAACTTTTGTCAGTAGTCAGCTTACTGTCTCAGATCAATCCTGCTAGGCTTTTCTTGATGTCACTTCTTCAGCTAATGGATCTGCTGTTGTGGAACACCCAACTTACACAACACCAAGCGTGGTTTCTATGGCATAGTTTTGCAGGCCTTGGATCTGTTAGGGAATCTGGTTTTGTCCAGATTTTTTTGCTTGCTTTATAAGCTTACAGAATGACAGCAGAAACCATAGTGGGAAAGAACTCCATCTACCTGCAGTGTTTTTCAAAACACAGCAAGAAAATTAAGGAGTGAGAACAGTTTTCTTTATAAATAGAGACTCATAATTTGGGACTAATATTGAGACTTGGTCCCACACCAAATGGGGTTGCATATAAGTGGGGAGACTGAAGGCACCAGACTGCTCTCTGTAATTTCCAACTTAGCCCCCCACATCTTCACAGAGAAAAGGTAAAACTGCAGGTATAAGGCAACACCCGAGCTTACTGTTACTTGTTTTTTTGTTTACAAACCATTGTTGTCTAGCGTTAGCTGTAATTGATGGGGGGAGGGGGAAGCTAAGGTCTTGGGCAGTGAAGCAGTGACCAGCCTCAAATGGTATTTGCAAAAATCCGGTATTGGGCAACCTTTCTGTTTAACTTGGTTGCCAGCAACTGCAATGCAAAGTGTCAGATATTTGTTTTGGAGGCTGCAATTCTACCAGCTGCCTTCTCTTGCTCTGAACACAGGCTCCTCTGTCATTTGCCATCTCTGACTCCCAGGGTGAGTTTCAAGGTTAGAACAGACAAAATCAAGATTCCAGTAGCTTTCTGTTGGCTGGGTGTGATTCTGGGTCTCAGCTCTAGAGCCTTTTCCCAGAGTTCCTAAGCCAAATCCTGACTGAAAAGATTCAGACTTTCTGTGACTTATGACCAGATGAACAATTTAGGCAAGGAGGTCTCCCTGCCACCGTGGAAATCCAAACAGTGTATGGGAAAACGATTTTCAGAACAACAGGTTCTTTGAACTGGTAGAGAATGTAGGGAAAAAAACATGCTTAAATACATCAGGCTCAGACTGTTACCTGAAACTAATCAACCTCTTATTGAGCTCTGAAATCTCTTTCTGTGTCCTTGGCACTATCATAATTTTTTGCCCCTCGTCTCCTTCCCACAGTATCAAGTTTTTTAGCAGTACCGCAGCATGAATGCTTTAGTTGTGTACCAGTATCTTGGTGTAAAATCCTTTATATTAAATGGAATTCCTTACACTTAATAACAAGGCAAACTTGGGGAGAATAATATCTTCATGGCTGGGTTGTGCCAGTTAAACACGACATTCACAACACATGAAAAACACATTTTTGCAGTACAGGTAAAAACTGAATAATCTATGTGGTGGGACAGAAGTCAGTTCAAAAAGAAAAAAGTACTTGCAAGAAATAAGATAAACAGTATCTTCTTACATTGGGCTGTTTAGCAATTTTTATTTTAGTTTGAGGTCTAGTGGTTTAAGTGGCAAAATAATTACGTGGTTAAAAATCCCAGCAGACTAAAAACTGTCTCTCTAGGAGTGAAGTTTGGAGATCAAAAAAATCCCCAAACAAAATCACCAACCCATAAATTTTTAAGAACACAGTTCTCTCAACTTCACAGTTTTACACCATACTTTGTGTGAGTAGCCCTTATAAAATTCATGTGACATATTCATCTTAGCAGTGCAACATCAAAGTTTATTTCAGTGGTGTTCAGCCTTATTTCTTAAGACCAGTGGTCTGAAGTAATTCAGTGAGGAGCATCACTCTTTTCTCTGTGATCTGCCTAAACTCGGCAGCTGTGCAGGGGATGGAGTGTAGAAGCAGCAGACAGGTGTTACAGCATTAAGTCACATGTGGCTGTGCTTGCTAGATTGGTATGGGGCAGGTAAAGACCCAGAGCTGAGCATTTGTCCTGTTCAGTCATGGTAGGTAAAATTATTTGCCACCTGTACGTACCTGTCTGGTTTACCAAGTTGTTATGGCTGTCCTGGCTATGTTTATGATTAACCTTACAGAATCTTTCATATGGATTTATAACATATTTTAAATGTTGATAGTGATTTTTTTCCCCCCAATACAGCATGACAAACCAGGTCTGCTGAGCATGGCAAATGCAGGACCTGGTACTAATGGCTCTCAGTTCTTTATTACAACCGTGCCTACTCCTCACCTGGATGGGAAACATGTGGTGTTTGGCCAAGTGATCAAAGGAATGGGTGTAGTTAAAATACTAGAAAATGTTGAAGTAAAAGGAGAAAATCCTGCTGAGGTAAGCAAAATGCAAAGCACTGAGGGATGATGTTTATTATTTCATTATATGATGTATAATTTCTTCTAAATGCTTGGTGCAATATTTAGATCTATTAAATGTTAGTTAGATATTTTTACTAACTGGTAATTTCCATTTTACTGTCCTTGTTATCAGGCTTTTGTTCTTGCACTATACATTTCCCTTACATAAACCATTTATTGCTCAACACAGCTGTGAGGGTGGAAGCCTTTGCCAGAACTGTAGGATGGGCAATGAAAGTAAAAGGTAGAATTCACGATCCCACCTAAATGATAGGTAATTCATGTAATTTTAATGTCAGAAGTCACGTTTCTGAAAATGCACTTGGTGTGTAGGTCATAGCAGTTTGTGGGTGTTTGATGAATTAATACCTCTAACTTTAAAAAACTTGGCAGTTGAAGAAATAACCATCTTCTCTAAAGTAGTAGAACTTCCATGTCTTGTGTTTTGCTGCACTTCAGCTTGCTGCCAGTTCCTCTTCTAGCCTCTATGTGAAGTGTGGGTATGGTGTTTTTGGAATGCTGGTCCTCTGAACGCTACACTTCGTGTGATAAAAAGCCTTTTGATGAGGATAAGCTAATGATGTGATGGGTTTCTGAAATAAATGCACCCAAACAACAGATGAAAAAGCCTTTTTATGGAATTTCAAAAATTTCAAAGAGCACTTAGAAGTTATGCTTTTTAAAAAATTGTCTTAATAAGCAATACTACTATTTACACTTTGTTTTTTCAGTTGTGCATTATTGCCGAATGTGGAGAGCTAAAGGAAGGAGATGACTGGGGAATTACTCCCCAGGATGGATCTGGAGATGCTCATCCAGATTTTCCTGAAGATTCAGATATAGACTTGAAAGATGTAAGTATTTTTCTTCTTGGGTATTTTACAGATTCCAAGACTTGTAGGTAATCTGAGTTACATGGTGTCTGTGGTGATGTTCATTAAGCTTTTTTATTAAGAATGGATTGAGGTCCTGATTAAATGGTGACATTACAGTTTAAGAAAGAGAAGGCTGTGTGGGAAGGGATTGTTCTCTATTTTTTTTCAGTACTAATCCCAGCCTATTTTTTCCTGCAGTAACTAAAGCCTCACTTAAAATTGTCACACTTATTTTCTGTTCTTGATTTCTTTTTACTTTTGTTTGTGCTGTAATGTCAAATTGCAGTTACTAGAACTCCATCCTGCAGATGACTAACTTAATGTTGTTACCTACACACTTTAAAATACGCACCTTTTAACAGACTCTGCCCCACTTATTAGAAATAAAGGATCAGCCTTTTAAAAAGGTTTTTACCACATCAGAGCTAGTTGTTCTTAATTTCCAGTAGTTTACTTTTTAGATTGTTCAAACTGAAGGAAGATCTTTCATTGGCAGTTAGGGAGCAGACTGGTGAAAGCAGCTTTCTGCAAGTTTTAACTTTCTCATGAAGGTGAACTAGTCAAACAGTGATTTGTGAGAGGGGGAAGAAAAGGGGGCTGCATGAATAGATTCCAGATAGAGAATTAGAATAGTAAAAATCCATTTGAGCTAGAAAACAAACTCTTTGGCTGTGAGAAGCACTTCAACTTACAAAAATGTTTTTGGGTAGCATTTGATGGGGTACAGAATCGAAGTTTGCAGGTACCTGTGGCCTTTAACTCAAAACTTGTTCATATAAACTAGTTACAGAAGCTATGATGACATTGGTCTCACACTAATTAGTTTTTGCCAATGTTACTGATTCTAGTAGGGTAGAATAGACAGCAGTAATTACAAACTATTTATCGCCAGTGGAGAAGTAATTTGATGTGTATATGATTCTGGAAATAGAAGTGATGGATTTGATAAAGACAGGCAGTTGTTCCTTTCTCCTTCCATTGATAGTTTAGTGTTCAGAGAGAAGGAGAATTATGTTAATATGACTTCCAGTGTGCAGAGTGATACTGTTTTGAGAAGCAGAAGACAAAATTTCATCAGGAATAAGACCGTCTTGGTTAAATACTTGTTAACATATCTTCTTTTCTTTGAATAATGTTCAACACCTTTATATATAGCTCTGTGTAGGTAGCAGCATTTAGGGAAAAGAGTTGGACTGCTATATCTTCTCTAGTATTTTCTTACCATTTATACTGTAGAAAACCCACTAGGAATTTAATCTTTCAGACATTTGTGCTACATAAAATAGAGAATATTACAGAAGTGGTTTGAAGGTACTCTCTAAAACTGGAGTATTTCTATTCTGAGATTTTATAAACCTTAAAAGAGAATGGGCCTGGGATTGTACTGTTAAACACTAGTTAATTCACGACTTCTTTTATAAATACATTCATACTTTGTATTTCCCATCTATTTTATTAGGTTAACAAGATTGTGGCCGTAGCAGAAGACACAAAGAATATAGGAAATGCTTTCTTCAAAATGCAAAATTGGGCAATGGCAGCTAAAAAGTATACTAAAAGTTTACGGTAAGGGTCTCATTACTCAATCAGGTAGTTCCTGTAACCCAAATTAATACCACTACTAAGCAATGATCTGTGCATTTATAAGGCTCTTTTTTTTTAAAAAAAAAGAGCCTTCTGAATCTTGAAAACATCTGGTTGACTTTTAGCTACCTAATCAAGTAGGTCTTACACTCATTGCTAGGTCAGAATTGCTAGGCAGGAAGTATTGCTTAGAACTGCCTAAATACTCTTTTTATAATACTCTCGCTGTCCTGGTACATACCCGTAAAGAAAATCACAGTAGTATCCAGGGTAGGGTGGTTAATGGACAGCAAGGAGGGGAAATACTTTTTCTGTAATTTATAAAAAACAATAGGTTTAGGAAATTGATAAGTTGAAAAGATAAATATGGCCCTTACTCATTCATTACTTTTTTTTTCCTGAGGGTCCATACCATCATCCTGACTCCATGTATAATTCAGAATTGCCTTCAAAACCATAGTCTTTCTGCTTTTGTTTTCATACTACTCCTTTCATATTTTCATGCTTTTTGCTTTAAGTATATGAACATCTCTTAAAAATAAAGTTATACTTATTGACCTTTATCCCGACCTTCTTAATTATCACTGGCTAAGCAACAGTAACAATAATGAAAAAAAAATCAGGCATATTTAATGCTTCAGCTGATGTTTTAGCAGACTGAGTTTCAAATGTCATCTTTCTGAACCATAAAATGAGTCCTTTAATTGCAGATACTAACCCAAGATGCAGTGTCTTGACCTGCCCTCAAAAAGCCCATCATAGAAACAGAAACCCCAAAGTATAAAGGTTTTCTATGCAAACCTTTTGGAAATCATACATAAAAAAGGCTGAATGGATCTTTAAGGATCTTTGTGTTTTATCTTACCATTGCCAGGTATAATGACACCATTCCTTCCAGTTACGTGTCTTGCTCACTTTTAAGCATACCCAGTAAAGGCTCTTCCTGTTTGAGCTGCTTTGGTGCTTATTTGTCCTTGTAGGTGGAAATCATAGTAATTTTCCTAGATTAAACAAATCTGGTCTTTGCAGGTCTTCCTTATAGGCCATACTTTTACAGACATGCCCTGTTATTGTACCCTGGAATCTAATACTTTATGTAGGATGGTGACCTTTAGCTGGCACTTCACCAGAACTGATAGGAATAGAGTAACTCTTAGCAGGGTATCCCATGGCTTAGGTATGATTCACCTGGCGCACCATCTGACAATGCTGACTTCTTATTTTCACCTACAGTAACCATTATAATATTTTGTTATTTTTCTTGTTTTATTGCTTCTTAGGTTTTTTTTTAAAAAATACATTTTGTATGTTAGAATTGACACCTATTTTTTGGAAAAAAATGTGTTGTCTCCTATTATCTCCCTTGATACTCACTTCATTGATTTCTTTGACTTGGAAGTTCTAATCTTACTTCCAGAACAGTTGGTCTTTCATGTTTTGGTGTGATCTCTTGTAATTATACATGTGTTCCATTTGTTTTGAACTTTATACAGATTTGTGTTACAAATTTCTTTACCTTGTTACTGTTTTCTCTTTCTTCTAGTTCTCATCTTTTGCATGGTGCCCAGCAAGTGGAACAAGTGCTGGGACTGCATCTAATTTACTTTTTTAGTATTGCTAATTTTTGTGTTCCAAAGGTTGTATATGAACAACAAAAAAGGGCATGCAAAAAGTGAATTTACATAGGCACTGATCTGCAAAGACTACATTAATTCATGGCATGTTTAAAATGCGAATGTATGCAAGCACAATTTTTGTTTTTGAAATAAAACTCACAGAGGTTCTATCAAATAGACCATTAAGGAGTTAAAACTTTTGTATCCACAGCAGACCTTTGTCACTGGAAATAAAAATCAGACAGCATTAGCACATTGTAAATTAAGAAACTCGCTTTGGAAACAGATGTAGCAACTGCTGTGGCTCCGCCCTGAAGTTTACCAACAGTCATGAAGGAAGACAGTGGGAAGAAGGTGGTGTTACTAATGCTTATAAACCACACTCCTCTACAAAGTAAAGTTAGCTTCAGATTTTAGCCACAAATGTCTAAGATAATTAAAAGATTATTGAGGGAACTCGAGATGAAGCTTCCTGTGAAGGTGGAAGCTGCAGCTGTGGTGTTGATTTTTTAGCACTGATGAGCAACAGATTTTTTGAGGAAAAAACCAAGATAAATTCTAATGTTTTCCTGCAGTAGAATAGTACTTTTGTCTAAGAAAAAGAATGTGCTAGTACAGTGGAGGACTAAGAGCTACAGGAAAACATTCCTTAGTGAGTTGATTGTTTTTTGTTAGGATGGATTTTATTTATTTAGTTTAATAAAAATTTGTACTAGTTGAATTGAAGCTATTGAATTAGAAGTAGTGTGAATAGGCTGGTTCACATATATCTGCGGAGAGATAGCTAAGGACAGGACAAAATGGAAGTTGCAACACTAATATATGTTCTGTGTGAATCTGTTTTTCTGCAGGTATATAGAAGCTTCTGAAGCAGTGGCAGAGGAGGCAGACAAACCCAAGTTAAAGACTGTTGCTTTGACCTGTGTTTTAAACATTGGTGCCTGCAAACTAAAGCTGTCAGACTGGCAGGGAGCCATTGAGAGCTGTTCAGAGGTAAATGTAATTTTTTGTATCTTGATCAAGAATTAGCCTATGTAGACACAGGACTACAAAGCTTTTTTTAAAGAGTCTTCTGACAAGCTTATGATTTCAAAGTAAGCAAGTAGAAGCTCATGGTGAAGTTAGTACTAACTTGTCAATATGTGGCTTTTAAAAAAGATTTTGAAATTTAAATGAATCATTAGAAACAAAAGAAGGCTGTTACCTCCTGGAAAAATGCATATCATTGTCAGTTTGGTTTGTAGAGCGACTTCTTACATCTCAAAGAGTTAAACTGTGTTAGGTGAAAGAGAAATACTTTTCACAGGAAGATGATTATGAGCAAAATGTTTTACTTGCCTCTAGATTTGATGACCTTGTATTTTATTTGTGGCAGGGACATTCTGACTAAGTAACTAACCTTTCAGGTAGGCTCAGAGGTGAAATAAAATGACTGAATAGGAGGAAATAAACAGGGTAATGATAAATCTGGAAAAAAAGAAAACCAGTAGAATTAAAGAAGAAAATACACGACCTGGGCCTAGTGAAAATTTAGTAAATTTGAGGAATCTTTAAATATTTCGGTGAAACCCCAATATTTTGAAGGAAACAGAGGAAAGAATGCTCTTATCTATTAGCAAAGGATCCTGAGCAGCATCTCCTAGGGCTTTATGCTGAAAGCAGGAGTCTCAGCTAATCCGTGTGTGAAGTCATTAGAAAGCTGGCTTGCTTGAAGGGAAACCTTCATAAACCCATATTCAGAATGGACAAATGGGGGAAGAGGAAAGAAGAAAATAAGAAAAATATGTAATGCATCTGTCACCTAGAAAATGGTAAAAACTGAAAAAAAAATGTTAGAGGTAGAAATTACTACAACTAATAATACTTGGCATTGTGGGAAGAAAATCACACTTCCTTCTTTTAAGGTTAAACAATTGTTAGATAAAGGCATCTCCATAGCTATAATAGACTTCTGTAAGGTATTTAGCTTATGTCTCATAACTGTGTCAGTGTTTTAATCAGAACACCAGTTTCCTAAAATTAGCTAATAAAGTTCTAGGTAATTGTTAATGAGAAACTATACACTTCCGCTTTCATGATTTCACAAGGCCAAAAGCAGTTTAAATTAACAACCTGGAATACATGCTTTGTTTGTTGTAAATAATGAATTATGAACAGCTGAACCTGCTCAAACAAACCTTGCATTGAAATAGCTGTAAGCACCATGGGCAAGGTAAAACTAAAGAATGCTACCTCTGTATACAATCCAGACAACTAATTCTTAGCACAGGAGAGGCTGAAGGCTTTGTAGTGGATGGATCAAGAGGAGCACCCACAGTAATACTTCCTTTGTATTAACAGCCAATACCCAAGTGATTTAAAAAAACATGGATGTGTTGTCTATTAATGACTTAAAGTCAATAAATTAAATTAATAAAGCAGCACATTGCTGTGATATTGCATTCTTCTAAACACTGAAACTATATTCTTAAAAATAATGAAGACATGCTCTAGAACTAAGTGCAATAAAAACGTGATTTTCACAGGCAAGATAAGGTGACTGGATTATCTGAGGTATTCTGAAAAAATAATCAAAGTAATTAAATAGTGGAACAATGTCTTTGCCTAGCTACTGTATTTCCTATTTTGATACTGTCATATAGAGCTGGCATATACACATTATTGAAAACATTCAGTTCAAAAGAAGGTATAATGACTGGAACTTGGCAAAGTTCCTGAAGCATGCTGAGATGGACTGTTTGCATGTATCTTCCAGCCCATAATGAAGAAAATCTTTACAGGAAATCTCTGTGTTTTATATATTATGCCATTTGGGGTGGTTTTGGTCCGAAGGAAGGAACTGCAATAGACAGTTGCCCTGTGAAACGCGAGGTTAAGAAAATTTGAACTGCAGCAATTCCTCAGCCTTGACAGCTGTCCACACACACACACACACACACACACACACACAGCTTTTCCATTTGGGTCTCATGTATGCCTGTCCTTCACAAAAGACCACTTTGGTGCAGTGGTACTGAAGCTGATTACTTGCTATTCAGTGTACTGCATTACAGCATTCCTTTTTACACAGTTAATGTTTTGACAGCTTACCCTCAAACCAACTGCAAAGATTGCTGGTGTGAATTGTGCCATTTGTGGAGATGGGAGGCTGTGAAGTATAAGAAATGTTAGTGTGACAATTTTATTAAATTTACAGGCTCTTAAAATAGATCCAGCAAATACTAAAGCTCTCTACAGACGGGCTCAAGGATGGCAGGGAATAAAAGATCTTGATCAAGCACTGGTAAGGATTACTTTTTTTTTTCTTTTAAATGTAGAATTTTGTCAGATCATTAATTTCTATTACTCTTTTATTTAAGGCTGATCTTAAAAAGGCTCATGAAATAGCCCCTGAAGACAAAGGTAAAATAAGCTGTTTCTTTTTCCCTTAAGAATTTAACCAGTATAGTATTCAGTTGGAATTCATGCCAGTGTCATACCTAAAATGCTAGCTTCTTAAACATTGATGTTCCAAGCACAGAACCCACTGAGGTGGAAAACCTGATTTTATACAGCAGCGATGCTTCTGTTGCACTGGAAAACCTGTTTATGTAGGTCAGCAGCCTTCCTCTTGAACTATGTCTGTATCTCACAGGGCTCTTACTATCTTAATTTCCTGCTGTAATTGGGTGGGATTTTTAGCTCCTAAGTCCTGTGTTGGTACCAACACCATGCTTGCTACTCAGTCCTCTGTGTGGTTACCTTACCTGTTGAGAAAAAGCAAGGGACAAGGCTTTTTCTGCTAGTATCTGACCTAACCAAAGATTAAATGCAGTTTTATGAAATGACATAGGTAAGATCCAACCTGGTGTTAATCTATGAGGAGACCTAATGTAAAGATATTACTGTAACCCTGTCATTTTCTTTTTGAGCAGCTATCCAGACGGAAACGCTCAAAATCAAGCAGAAGATAAAAGCCCAAAAGGAGAAAGAGAAAGCAGCTTATGCTAAAATGTTTGCTTGATTTTTTTTCCTAAACATTTACATCTATGCACTAACTCAAGCAAAAGGATAAATGGAGCTGATTCTTACATTTGCCCTCTGCTGCATTTCTCAGTGTTTACAACACACAAGTCTAATAATAAAGACAAACTGTTCAAAGGTGATGCGGTTTTCTCTTTTTTTAAGCTGTAGGAACTTGTGTTTTGCAACTCAGGTATTCTTCTAATATGTAAAGCAAGGTGGTTGTTTTTACAGCTTAATAGTGCTTCCTAAGCAGCTTGGTTTCACACAAAACAGAATGTAGGCATTTTCATCATTACTATTAGAGCAGGTCTGATTTTTTTGTAAGGAATAAAAATGCTGGTAGACATAGAATGAAGATGCAAGTATCATTTTTTTAGAACCACTTTACAATAGGTATTGCATATTATCATCATCAGGAGAAAAAGACAACCAAAACTGTAAATTTGAAGTAAAATGTAACACTTTAAAGCAGTGACAATTTTCTAGACTGATTTATTTCCCTGACTGCCAGGTATGGTTACATGTAAATCATTCGACCTAGAGAGACAAAATACTTTTTTCAAGGTGGGTACTAAATTATTCCACCGTGCCCACAATTCTGGATATGGCTCCTGCTATCACTGAACTTCAGTAATAAATCCAAGATCCAAAGCTCCTTTGTCAGTCCCAATAAGAACTTTTGCCTGTCATACAGCTCCTGTAAAGAAGTCCTGTTTAAATAAGGCTAGGGTTTAACCTGAAGGCACCAACTTTCCATTTAATGCAACAGTCATATGTAAAATTCAGAATGGCACATTAGTATCAAACTCTTTTAACATTCAAGTCAGTGCTGCATATTAATTATGCTGCAGCATAAAATACTCCAACATATTTGTTGTTGATCAGAGTTCACTGAATAGCTCTCCTGTTAGTTTACATTCCATTATAAGCTGGTCCTCCTCCACCTTCAGGTACCACCCAGTTAATGTTCTGACTTGGGTCTTTAATATCACATGTTTTGCAGTGGACACAGTTCTGAGCATTTATTTGCAGCCTTGATCCTTCTCCTGTTTCCAGAGGAACATACTCATAGACTCCTGCAAAGAGAAGAACACTTTGCTGAACAGCTTCCCCCTGCATGTATACTCTACTTACCAGCAAGTGTAATGAGGGAAGTATATTACTGATGTGACTTAATTCCCTTCTAACATGTTTAACAGTTACTTAATTGCAAAAGTACTGCTAACATAGTTTGAGACCTGCAACTGAAGGACCTTCTGGGAGGAAAATCGGGATAGAATACTGGAAATAAGAGGCCAGGTTCTTCCTGAAGAACACACATTTTTGTTACCTACCTGCTGGACAAAATCTTTGCTCCGGTCCATCAAATACAGCCAGATTCCTGCTCACAGGGACGCTGTCATCTTTGAGAGTTAAATGAGCAGGCTGGTCATGTTCATGGTTTGTACCACTTAGAGCCACAGATGACAGGAGATCAAAACTGATTTTTCCATCAGGCTTTGGATATTCAATAGGAGTGCAGTCTTTGGCTGGCTTGAGCTGCGCAAAATCTGGTCCTAAATATATTTTTAATAAATTTCAGTATAGAATTATTGTGATTTGCAGTTACTCAAGAAAAATTAAACTAACCTGTTTTTAACTTCCCTTGTCATCAGAATAAAGTATTTCATAAAAGGTAGCCTTTTTCACAAGACAAAAATCTATACCAAGTTGTTGGGGGCTGGTTCTTTCCCTTGTCCCTCTGTGGAATTTTCCCCATTGTCATGCTAAGATACCTGTTGACTGGGCCCTGGTGACAAAGGGGGAGGGGAGAGAGGAGGGAAACCCCGTGAGATTCAAACATCCAGAAGAGGAAGCGGAAGGCTCTGGCTTGGCCCCATTTCCCATATCTTTGCCTGAGAGCTCCCTTAATTTCAAAACCATAATAAGGAAGGATCACATTTTTCAGTTCAAAGGGAGGCTTCTGCTTTCCTTAGCAAACACCTGTCTTTCAAACTAGGACACAAGTTATACTAAGCAGTGTTTTAATGTCTTAATTTACATTGTGTGGTAGCTAATATGACAGTCTGCTTCAATGCTTTATCATCCATTCCTTTTCTACAATTTAAGGCCTCACCAGTGGACCAGATGTGCACTAGCTGAAGTTAAGACCAGAAAAGAATGACATAAAATTTAGAATCTTCTTCAGGAGATAATGAAATTACCTGGATGTTTTAATGTCCATGGTTCCATTCCTCTCAGCAGCCAATAAAATATGCCCGTATATATCATTCCTCCATACACACCAAGTACACTATGGCAGGATGGTCGGATGTTTCTCACTGCATACAGCTCTTTCCAGACCCAGGACTTTTTCAGGTTCTCTTCATATTCTTGCACATCAAGTCCTAAGGCAGTACATTACTTGTTAGGTAACTACAGTACATCAAGACTATCCTTGAAATAAGAAAAACAAATGCTGAATAAAAGCAACTGCTAGCAATGAAATCAGCAAAATGAGAATTTCAGAACTGTAAGCTAGGAATATACTAGACAACGTTTCAGCCTCTTGAATCAAGAGACCTGTTTTGTTGACAGATATGTACTGCTCCTTTGTAGCCTCTATTAAATGAGCCACAAGCAACACTAAATTACCTCAGACCTCAGCAAATTATAATGTGGGAAAGCAGCTACTCAGTCATAGAATCTGAGTGCTGATCAGGACAGTCTGTGATCCAAAGCCAGGTCTGCATTTCTAATGTCAAGTTCAAAAGCTTTTTCCAAAGAAGTTTGGCAACCAACATCCCATTCCAGTAACTACAGCTATGGCCCAATGGGTAATGCCACTGCTAGGTAATTTCTTCCTTCATAATCAGCACACTCATGAGATATACCTGACTGCAAACTTTTGATTGAAACTCTTTGATTGTATTCTTTACAAGTACTAGAACATTTCACGCTTGACACATCTATCACAGTGCAATTAAAGTCAAGTAATTAAAAAATAATGTTTCTTCAAATGAAAATTATTTGAGAGTTTTCCCTTCACCATTCTCCATTACTACTATATAGGAATAAATGTTGTAAATAATCAGTTTTAAGCCCTGTTTATATATGAAGCATGCTTCAGTCTGTATTTCCTATAAAGCCCATTATTCCTGCAATGAGAAGAAAGTAGGCTGTAGTAGTCCAGTCTTGACAAGACTGGAAAACAGCATATAAAACCTGTCCATAATCAAACAAGAGTGGCACACTACCCATCAACAGTGTCCATAGTTTCAGATGGATTCTAACCATTTTAGCATGTCTCGTTGAAGTTTTAATCGTTCAGCACACCTCTGTATGGTGCATTTCAGCTCAATGAGAGCTCAGAGGCATGAATCTACCAGTACAGAAAGGAGATTTCTAAAATAATCGTCATGTGGAACCTGGCCATAGTGTCTCATCTTCATTCTAATTCCAATTAGAATTAGAAATTCTAATTCTCCCTCTCTCTCTCTCCAGACGTTATTAACAGATACAAGGGGACAACTAAGGCTTAAACAAATCACTACAAGGTGGTCAGGACCAGGTGATTACTACAACGTGCTTGTATTATGTATAAAATAAAATACACGTAGTCTCAAACTGAGACAACTAAAAGATTAAAAGACAGAAGAAAGGACTGAATGGAAAGAGCATCCTAAAAACAGTAAGAGCAAATTTGAAAGATCTCATGCTGTTTTGCTTGCATTTAATCTATTCCTCTTTGCTTCCTGTTTTGGCAGGCTTTCAGTAACACTTTCTGAATTATAAAGCACTATTTTTTATTGTGTTTGTAGGAATGAAACTATTCTTGTTTACTTATACAGAAAGCATAAGCTTACTTTTCAGATGGTCATTAGAGCTTCTAGCAGTTGGATCAATACTTAGGAATATATGAGTAAATATTAATTTCTTTCTTAAATAATTTGACATTATCAATAGTAAATAAACAATAAAATATACTATAAACACACCCATTTCATAATTTATTCACATTTCCAACTAATTCATTCAGCCACATTAATTACTGCTGTTAGCTGGTGGTTGTTCTAATTGAACACAAGGTAATTACAACTCAAAGTACAGTGATCTTACCTACTGTCTTTGATTGGAGATTTTCATTGATTAATTGACTAAAAATGGCTTCTGAAGCCAACATGCCACTTTTCATTGCAGTATGTGTTCCTTTGATCTTGGGAACATTCAGGAGTCCAGGACTGCAACCAATTAATAATCCACCTGGGAAGGTGAGTTTGGGTATTGACTGAAGAGAAAACAGAAAGAAAGGTGGTTGTTTTGTTCTTGTTTGTTAAAATGAAAATAACATTCTGGAAATTAAACTGGCATAAGGCTTGAATGTCATTTCCATTTTCAGATTTGGCATGTGCACTATCTAAACATACACCAGTTACTCCACTTATGGAATTTGAGCATAGTATGCACAAACACAGACACTCCACTTCTGCTGAGTATGAAAGTGACAACGTTTTCCTTATATCCTCTTTCCAGCTGCCTTATCTGCAGCAAAACTCCATGAGCGTCACCCACCGATAGAGTTTTCCTCCTTCAAACTCAAGTGAATTCTTTAAAATAAAAAAACCCATTTGTTTCCCTGATTTCCACACAGTAACTTGTACTCATCTCACAGTGCTTTTTTCCACAAATCTTTTTCTGTGAAACCGCACAATGCTATCATGCCTGTCCCCCTCCTTATTTTAGAAGCTGCTTACAGCCAACAAATTTATATATATTGGTGCAAAATCACCATCTTACTCCCATTCTTTAGGCATAATGTCAGAGTATGGTCAACTCACAAACCTAAGACAGCCAAGATGATTTGCAAATATCAGGTCAATAGTAGTATTACGTAGTATTAATATACTATGTTATACACCTATATTAACTAAGGAATACCTCAACCACCAAGGTGATTTTAGACCAGGAACAGCTTCAAAATGCAAACTGACTGCAGAACTTTGAGCAGAAAGCTCTGATCAAACCTAAGTCACAAATTGCTGAAGGTAAGTTTTGAACATATTCTTCCTCCAAAAGTCTTTAGTACTGAGCAACCTGTCTTAATCTAGAGTCCCACTTTTATTAAAACTGTAGGAAAGAATTAATTTTTCAGTAACCTAAATACTAAACAAGTAGTTGAATTTAATGAAAAATGTCCAAAAAGTATACCCCTTGGAATTTAAGAGAACCCAAACCAAAAGTTTTGTTTCTTTGTTTGTTCAATTGTTACATCTTTACTAGTCACATAGCAATCACTAAAAAAGTTGTATTACACAGCATTTCCTCTGTGTCTTGGGCAATTCGTTTAGTCAGAGATGTAGTGATTTGGTTCATAGGAAACCTGATTCAGGCTGAAAACACAATTACATCTTACTTTTCTAGGACAAGAAGTTTTAAGTTTAGCTATATAACATTATTTCAAAATGATTACGTATGTAGGATGTTTTCTGCTTTCACAGAAAACAGCCATTCTGTGTTATCTGTTAGGATTTAATGGTGTAGCACTGACATAAGCATCTGAATTGCATAGGAAGACGGCGATCAAGTGCATTTCTTCTGCAACCACTGTTTCACGTAGTATGAACATAGTAACCCAACATACTGCTGAAGAACAAATGAGATTAAAGATGAGTCATGTAACACAAAAGGTAGCACATACTGCAGCTTTGGTAGTAATTCTCATTATTAGTACTATGACACTTGGTGTCTGCTTTCACAGTCAGTGGAAGAAACACATCATGCCCCTGAGATGCAGACACAAAACAAGACGTTTTACAGAAGGGGAGACACCTGCTCCCTGCAGAGTCCTTCCTGCCAGCAGACAGGAAACCTCATTTTCTTCCTCCCTTTAGCTCAAATCAGGGCTTAAACTTAAATGGGTTGCCAATGATGCCTTGGGTTTTAGCTTTTTTATTTTTCAGATTCTCTGCTGCTTGGTGTGTAACTCTGAAACTTTATATTAGGTGTTAGTAAGTTCTCTTCACAGGGTAGCTAGACAAGAATCTCTTCCTAGCTAGAAAATCAAGGACAACTGGTACCCAAAAAGCAGAAACAACAGCAAAAGGAAAGGGTCAAGCCAGGGGGCTGAGACTTCATATCCTGCCTGAGGTTGTGGTTGGACAATTGACCCCAATATGTGGATGAACCAAAACTTATAAAAGTGTAAAAACTCGTGACCAGGATCCATCTTGCATTTGATTTGGGTGTAGCCCTGACCAGGCTCTTGCACTGCCCAAGGTGTATCCTTTCAATAAATACCTATTCCTTTTGCTCTGTCTAGTCTCTGCTCCTGATCAGCCTTTCCAGGCATCAGTTCTGGCAACCCAGAACTGGTATAAAGGTTTCTCCCTCTGATATTCATAGCATACATTGCTCAACAACTGCAACACCTTTTTTCCCCCACAATTCTTAACCCTTTCATAAGTTTTTCATAAAACAGAGGATGCATTGGAATTTAAGTGCTTTGTTTTGCAACTTCAATAAACATAAGAAATAGTAGCTACAGAGATTAAGTTACTAAATTCTGATCCTTCCTTCCACATATGTTAAAAAACACATACACTCTCTCTCTCCCCCTTCACTCTCTGCTAAAGACTGAAGATCATGGTCATAAGGTTATCTATAAAAAAAGCTGAAGTTGATGGTAACTCTATACACCATTTGATGCAATTCTGTTACCAGAATAAAAAATGAGCTACAGAATGACTTAAAAAAGAAAATATGCCTGGACTACAGTGATACCAATGTGTCAAACTGCTACAGTTATTAATCAATGCAACACATGCAAAAGAAGAGCTAACCTTAAAATTGTTCCTAAGTGAATCATCAATAAAGTTTTTTACTCAGCCTTGTATTAAAAAAAAGTCTTTTAAAAGAGTGACTTCATGATCACCTAGACAAACGTATCTACAGGAAAAAAAACCAAAACCACCACCAAAAAACCAACAAAGCAAAACATGCTTTTATATTAGGAACAATGCAAAGTAAGGACATATTGGTTTAAATCCAGCAAAGATGTCCAACGATGAGGTAGAGATGTGCAAGGTCTGTAGTTCTACTGTGTAACTTAGCACAATGCCTGTAAGTCACTTAAAAAATACTGTGTTCTTTGAGCTATAGATTTTGAGTATAAGGAGGGTGCAACTAAAACCACAATCTGGCTAGTTCACCAAAGCCAGAAATTCAATGACTGTGTGATAGAGAAACAAGTGCACAGGGTGGAAAAAGAAGGCCCTCTTGCATAAAGTCTAGATTAAAACATCTTATATTTTGCATTGTATCTGTGTTAATAATGGAGTGGCAATGGTTTTTGAAATAAGCCAGTAACATTGCTGTTTTACAATGTGATACAACATATTTCCACCACAGAATGGACAAAATCAATGCTCAGATTGATTAAATGTGCAGGATAGGTGTAATCAAGAAGTTGCTTCCTGAACCTATATGACTCTCTGCCAGGAATGCACACTGGTGTCAAGCCTAACTCCACACGACTGACAAGAGTGACATTGTGATGAAATTCCATTGTATTGCAAAAACAGGATGAAGCCACATTTATACTAAGAAGAGGTTCAAAAAGGAAAGGCAAAGTAGTCAGAGGGCAGAGTGGCATGGTCCCACACACAGGCTGCTTGCAGATCATGAATACTCAGCCTAGTTTTAAGGTCCAAACTGAAAGCAGTATCTGAAGATGGATCTGGGAATACAGAACATACTGCCATATCCTGTGTTTCAAGATGAGAAGCTAACAGGTTGAAAATACTTTAAAACTGTTAAATATAAAGTCCAGGCCACTTTTTTGCAAGCTTTTCCAGCCTTTTCAACTGACCTTAAGTCTTGATGAATATATTAAAAAATTTACCTTTTACACTACTTATGTTAACAAAATGAACAAACGATTCCACCTCTCAAGAAAACAGAAATTCAAAGTTGTGCATGAAAAAAACTCAACATATTTGTACTTGAAGAAGTAAAGATTTACTTGCCAAACTACATTACAATTTCCACACCATCAGTGACTTAAGGCTCAAGCACTGAAAGGGAGTTCCTTTTGCTGGGATACACAAGTCCTTTGGAAGACCCCACAGGAACAGATCAGTGGTACTACCCTGTCTTCCCAAAGATTCCAGGCAAAACAAAAGATTTTATGTGGCATCTTTGCTGCTGAACATACTTGACTGAAATATAAATTCCACTTCAATGACTGCACATAGCTTGGACAAACACTCTGCTGCATAAAAAAACTCCCTGGATGTATGGGCTCAGAGAATGTTGGTGAATGAAATCACATCCACTTGACAGCCAGTCATTAGTGGGGTTCCCCACGGCTCAGTACTGGAGCCAGATCTGGTTAATATCTTTATCGATATTAAGAGGATTGAGTGCATCCTCAGTCAGTTGGAAGGGAGCACAAAGCTGTGTGGGAACACTGATCTGCTGCAGAGGGATTTGGATAGGATGGATCTACGGACCAAGGCAAATTATACTGACATCCAGTAAGGCAAGTGCTCTGTCCGGTCCTTGAGTTACAACAGTCCCAGGTAGTGCCTTAGGCTTGGGGCAGTGACTGGAAAACTGCCCAGCAAAAGGAATGTGGGGAGTCCTGCCAGCTGAACATGAGGCAGCATGTGGCCTGGTGGCCAAGAAGGCCAGCCAATGACATCCTAGCCTAGATCACAAATAGTGTGGCCAGCAGGACCAGGGCAGTGATTATTCCCCTGTAGTCAGCACTGGTGATGCTCTATCTTGAATTATTTGTGCAGTTTTAGGCCCCTCACAGGACACTGAAGTGCTGGAATGTGTCCAGAGAAGGCCAACAGAGTTCAAGCAGGGCCTGGAGCTCAGGTCTTATGAGGAACAGCTGAGGGAGCTGGGGATGCTCAGTCTGGAGCAAAGGAGGCTCAGGGGGGACCCTATTGCTTCCTACAACCACCTGAAAGGAGGGAGCACTGAGGTGAGGATCAGTCTCTTCTTCCGAGTAACAAGTGACAGGAAGAGAGGAAAGTGGCTCAAGTTGTGCCAGAGGAGGTTTAGATTGGATATTAGGAAAAGTATCTTCATGGGAAGGGCTGTCAAGCACAAGCTGCACAGGAAAGTGGTTGAGTTGCCATCCCTGGATAAGACATAGATGTGGCACTTAGGGACACGGTTTGGTGGTGGACTTAGCAGTGATGGACTAGTTATTGGACTCAATGATGTAGATGGTCTCATCCAACTTAAATGTTTCTATGATTCTGTATTTCATGTAGAAAGTCAAGTGAATATGTCAGAAGATTTTCAGTATCACAGAGCCTAAGTCTAGCAAATCACAGCAGCCAGTACCCAGCAAGACAAGGTTTTTCTGTCCAGCAAAACATTTGGTATAGCATGCAACACAAATATATAGCACTAAATACATGGCTATAGAGAACTCAAAGATAAAAACATTGTGAAAAAAATTACCTGGATACCACCTTCATTTAATGCTCTGGCGCCATAGGCGATCCTAGTTCCACCCTCCAAAGTAGGCTGTACACTAGGATGGTGCTTCCACCTCTGAAATTCCCTAAATGGATTTAAATAGGGATTTTGATAATCTAAACCCACCTTAAAAAAAGAAAAAGTGCACATTAATAAAAATAAGGAAAGACATTTCAACAAAAAATTTGAAATTAAAACAATTACATATTACCACATCAAGTCTTTAAGTCTATTTTATACTAAAGCAACCTCAGGATCTTTCTACTTAAACTAATGCCAAAAATACATTCTATTAATGGTACAGCAGAAGCAAATCTGCAAATTTGCTGCTACAAGTCTGCTCTTATCCCTACCTGAAAAATGGAAAATATTTAATTGCATTGTAACCTCCTTTCAGCTGTCTTTGATATTAAAAGGATTAGGCATAATTAAATGAGCGGGAATAGCAGCAGAACTTGTTTTAAATTTGTATTTCATACTTCTGCCTTAAAAAAGCTGAAAAAAGAGGTAAGCAATTATTTTTTGATTGTTATATCCTTGTGCCCTCATACTTTAAACAGTTCTTCAAATGGTTTAGTAGTCAATTATAATTTCCAATTAGGAGAGCCATTGTAATAAAGCACAAGGGAGCAATGATGAAAGCAGAAAATGGGGTAAAAAAGATTGCCAGTGGGCTGGATGCCCAGGATTCTTATGTATTTGATAGTTTGCCCAAATATATAATCTGCATTTCCCATTTTTAAGACACTCTTAAAAAGAATTCTCTTGTTGAATTTTTCCCTTTTGAGAAAGGGATTATTTCTGGCTCCTGTGAGCTTTATTGGAGATAAGTAACAAAATACATCATGAGTCAGCAGCAATCAAGACTTTGGTATCTGTGGCAACTCACTGCTTTTAGGGCAGTGCTTGCATCTGCATTGCTGACAAGACAAAATTAATGAACAAATTTCAAAATAAGGGTAAAATAACCCTACTACAGGAATAATCTCAGACTGAAATAGGTATAAAGTTCAAAGACAAAAAAAGTGATTGCGTGTTCACATAGAAGTTAATTTTTTTCTTCCCTCTGGAGGGAATATGAACATTACTGATTACCTACCATTCTCTGTGAGAATCAGAGCTCTCAGCCCTTCTAAAATCAAGTAATTTGAACATCTACGTATTAATTCCAATACTGGAAATCTGTACAGGACAAGTATGTGCGTATGAGAAAGCGAACAAGTTTTTTTCAATGCTTCTTACAAAACAGACAAATATAGTGTGTTTCCACACACTCTATAATCCTTCTGAAATCTAGGAGACAGAAGTGTCAACACCTGTGTTGAAGAGGGTGCACAGGGCAAATAGTGCACAGGATAAATAGTGAATTTTTCATTTTGAACTGTAGGTGATAAGAGAATATTTCCAGTCCTTACTCCTTGCATCACCTGGCTGCCAGAATGACACCAGACTATCTCTAGTGATCTCACCACTTCTGACAAAGTGGCAATAGGCAGGAAGAAGCTGCCTGCCCAATTCAGAAATGCAGCTGCTAAAGAGGGCAATGCCAATAGGGGTGGAGAATACCAAAAACAAACTGAAGAGCTCAGAAATTAAAGGGACATTGCACTGCAGTGCTTCCACTTTATATGCTTCTCTCAAAAAACGGAGTTACACACAAGGTTCTCACATGAATTAGGAAATGTAACTGTACAAAGTGCATGTAATTTAGATTTCCTAACTTACCAGAATTTTTTGAGCACAGTTTTGATTAGTCATTTGGTTTTGCCATTACCAAAATTTGTTTGGTTTGTAAAGAAATTATTCATACTTCTTCTAATTGGTCTCAATAAAAGACACTGGATTAATGACATTAATATGAAAAATTAGCTTTCCCTAGTATGGGCATAAGCACACTTAAGATTGAGAAAGGACTAAATTTGGTATGTTCCTATTCGTGTACTTTACACTTTCTCAGTAAAACAGAGAACAGAAACTGCATAAAATAAGATGAAATAGGCAAGAACGAAAAAACTAACTTCACTTACCACAAATCCAAGAGCAACTAAAGGCTCACGCTCGTTTAAGTGATAAAGAAAGGATCCTCCATATGTATGTCTGTCTAAAGGCCAGCCTACAGTATGCTCCACTCTTCCTGGTTTCCATTTCTTTTCATCAATAGTCCATAACTGAAATGAAGATGACCAAAAAATTACTTCAGATTGCAAAGTAACAGCCTTTCAATAATATATTAAAAGACAAACACACAATTACATATAGGAGAAATTTAATTTACTCCTATGAGCAATGCAAAACTACATACAGCAAAATACCAACTGTTCAGTATAGTTTTCTGCATTACCATTTAAGATTTTCCCAATACCTCTCTCTTTAAATGCTGTGTATCAGAAAATGTGACTGAGACTCCAATACTACACCCAAAATTTTCATTCAACCACAAGATTCCTAGTATCAGTGACTTTGACAGATGCTTATGCCACAGAATGAAATGCTTATGTTGACTTTTTTCTTTAAAGTATTATTTTTTTCATATGATTCTATGAATTATCTTGTGAGTTTTTCAAAGTCAGGACAAACCAGTATTGCCTGAGTTGATGTAAATATTTTCTGTCAAGCAAACTGTCTCATCTCTGCTGTCTCCTACACATTTCCAGCACTTCACTGACCCATGATAAACTCAGAGAAGCATTTTCATGTTTTCAGGAGTGAGTCCATTTTCTGCTCATTTCACAAAACATCTCTGCACCGTGGTACATGCCAAGCACAATCTAATGACAGGAGGGCAGCTGAGCACTGCTCAAGCACAGAGGGCACATCTACAATAATGTTCCAGTTTAGATTAAAGAGCATGTTTTTGAGCGGGTCTTCTGATTCCTCCCACTTACTGTGCTTTGACTCACATCATACAGCAGACACAGAAGGCATAAACTGGATTCCTTCAATGTACACTTAAAGATGGGGTCCTAAAAATCCACCTAAAGCATTCCAGTCATGAAAGGGCACTCAGTCTAGATCACAGCTAGTCCAAAGTAAAAATAACCCTGAGGCATGCATAGTACAGATATCAGTTTATCAGCACAAACTACTTCAGATCCACTCCTACTGGACTGCACCATTTGCTAAAGCAGACACAGTCTCATCTGGAAGAAAGGGAACTCTACAGGAAAAGCCTTCTTTAATGATAATTTCAGTATTAGAACTGTAACTAAGATTATGTCATATTTACAGAGTGGTTATTCTCCACAGAAGTGTAAACTTACCATTTAACAAATATTTGTAGCTCTAAGCACATACTAAAGTAATAAAAAATGTTATAGTCAAAACTCTGAAATAATACAGCTAAAATAATACAGCTCTTTTTAATGAGTGATATTTCCTGAATATAGGTTTTTTTTTAAAAAAGGAAACCTCATTCCCACCCCAATTTTTTATGCCAAATGAAGGGAGGTAAAGGCCTATCCAGGTGCTTCAGAGACCATGACTCACCATCTGAAATAGCCCTCCTCTCTCTTTCACTAACATACAGAAAAGCCTATGGAAAGTATTTTCTTCCTTCCTTATGTACTAAATACCCCCCCCCCCCAAAATCAGGCAGCACTTTCTCATTTAATACAAGTATGGAAAACAGATTTCACAAACGACTTTAATTTGAAAATCAACAGAATAGATTCACAGGTACCTCTAGTTATAACAGATACAAGAGAAGCAGCAGCTGAAATGAACAGTCATGACATTCATGGAGCATCTGCTGTGATCAGCTTCAGAACAGCAGATTCTGAAGTCTGAAAGTGTAACTCAAATTCTTTAATTCCTATGTCTTACAAAAATTAGCCAGAAAGCAAACAGAATCTACTTTAAACTCTTACAGTATTTTCTTTAATTGTTAAAATTATGCAACCAATACCTCTTTCAATCCAATGCCATAGCTCTGGGGCTGACAATTCTCCCTTAGATTGTACTTTTTGTATAGCTGTTTGGCTAGATGTCCATGACAACCTTCAGCAAAGACTGTCACTTTAGCATGGAGTTCCAAGCCTCTTTCAAAGGTAGCCTGCAAAAGTACAGCATTTCATCAGCAGTTAGGTCTGCGCAGCTCCAAACCCACAGCAAGAAAATGGAGA
Source organism: Cinclus cinclus (assembly GCF_963662255.1). Classification (NCBI taxonomy): domain Eukaryota; kingdom Metazoa; phylum Chordata; class Aves; order Passeriformes; family Cinclidae; genus Cinclus; species Cinclus cinclus. Next base: position 42,426,050 of record NC_085050.1, on the reverse strand, counting down.
GTAATAAAGTGATTTTACACTACTTGGTAACACACCTCAGAACCTATAAACCATTGCAAATTATGGTTCTAGTTCAGCTGTCTTTTCCCCTTAACCATGACGCAAGTCTGGCAAGTCTTGGAAGGGGATTCCAATAAAACAGCCTCACAGTGAATTGCTACTTGTCACTGAAAAAGAGAATCTTTCCAGATCAGAGGGCACTTATTTCAAATCTGCTCATTCACAAGGTGCAAAGGAACGCAAACAAAGAATCTTTACCTGTAACCTCACACCTTAATTTTTGCTCATGAAGTCACATTACAATAAAACACTGTGTGTGTGTCTCAACACACATGACATAGACTAGACAGAACTACCATATCTGAAAAACCTGAATCACCCCTGCTCCCGAAAGGACCCACTCTTTCAGAATAATGACATTACTCCAATCTGGCATGTTAAAACATACAATAAAATTAAACTAAATATAATACAACAATAAAAAAAACTCATTAAAAATTCCTCCGATGAGACTGAGAACCAGGTAAGGGGAACTGGCGTACTGCTGTATGAGTACATCACCTGCATCTGGGAGCACACTGGACAAGAATATAGATTATGTTTAAAAATTTTTTAGAATGAAAAAAAGCTTGATTTCAGTTAGAAAGTTTAACGTTGAAAAAGACAAAACAGTTTTGGATGAAGCTCTCCAGAACCAAGCCATCTCTAAGTAAACCAGCATAGGTCAAAAGAAGCTTACTGCTTTGGTTTTGAATTGTCTCTCAGGTGCAATCTGCTTGTACCTTACAAATGAAAATGTTCCCTCTAGTTGAGAATTATATTTAAACAGTAGTCATAGGATTTTGTGTATTTTTTTCTATTTCTGATTGTCGATGTGAACGTGAATTAATTTTACAAAATACTAAACAAAAGTTACCTCTTGAATATATAGTGTCCACTTTGAAGTGGCTTAATATAAAATTAACTAACTACAACTCCACATTGTAAATATTAATTAAAACATTCATTAATTTGAAACATTTCAGTAATGTGACAAGAGTTGTATTTCACAGTTGACAGCTTTCTCCAGTATCTACACAAGAATCAATGCAACTTTCTACAATGTATTTTTACCACTGTCATTTTTACTTGGTTGCTGCCGACTGCAAGGTGAAAATCTATTAACGAACCACAGTCTATTTGATTAGGCTCTGCATAAACACATTTAAGATATTCTTGCCCTGGAGGTTATACAAACCACATCTATTTACCTGAGCCTTTATGCACTGGAGGTAGTACCAGCTGACTTAAGTGACAGATTAATACTTGAATTTAGTGCAGTAAAAAAGCTGCAGTAGAGGCAAACTCATTATGTACATTAAAGAAATAAAGAGACACATTCTCCCAGAACAAATGGGGGAAAAAAAAGGAATCTATGTTTTGGGGATGTTAAGAAACACACGTAAAATTTTTCCTTCCCATCTTAAAACAAACTCAAACTCCCAATGAAGCTTCATCACATCAGGAGCTGTACTCACTACTTGTGCCACCTTCTGGACAAAGCATGCACTGGAAAACAAGAGTGTGTCCATCACCGACAGCAGATACACATTATTACACTGGAAAAAATACATTACTCCTCCACTGGCTATTTTCTCAAAAGAAGAATGACTCTTTTCTTCTCACTCCCTACCTTAAATGGGGAAAAATAGCCCATACTTAATGTGAAAGTGAATACCTCTTTGAAACTCTAGGAAACTAGAACAAAACTTTATAAAAAAAAGAAAGTAAATGTTAAGAAAAAAACTTGTACTTCTAATTTATATAGTCAAATAATTCTGTGTGAAAGTTGTTCCAAATAACTCTGAGGTGCCACATTCTCCCAACGTATTACACAGGGAAACAGCACACTTAGGGCAGGTTCTGGATTCCACTGAAAAAACAGAAGTCCAAGTCTGACACTTAGGGCAGATAGTCACCTCCTGGATGCAGAAACAGACTCCACGTGTACTTTGCCCCAACTAGGTAGACAGATTGTCAGCAAGTGCAGCTGCAGCTGTATATATGAAGGAAACCAAACCAGCCAGAAGCACACTCTCTTACGTTGCTAGTTACCAGATGGACTACAGCTTTCTATTTCACCTTTAGATGCTTTTTCCAGGAGCTCCTGGAGTTCTTTCCCTTGTTTCCAGATTTCACATATACCAAAAAACACTTAACACAATCTCCTTCACAACAACCTTTCTGGAAAGGCTTTTTCTACTAATCTCAGAAAAGTTTTACAATGTTCTGAGACCAGAACTTTCACAGGTAATCAATCCAATTAAATAGAGAGGGAGGACAGGTACTGAATTTTGCAACTTTTCTTATGCTGCAGCAAGTCTACTGATGGCAGTAGAAGCAGATGTATCACATTTTCCGTAATTAGACCCCTAGCTAGAGGGAAGATAGATACTTACTTTAGGTGCTCCATCCTTCTGAATGCCTACATCATTAGTTGCTATCCCTTTCACACTACCATCTTCATGAAAAAGTACCTTGAGAAACATTTCAACAAACAAACAAATAAACAAACATTGTAATGAAACTGTACTTCAAATCTATTCATTAAAAGTCATAAAGCAGAACTTCTAAGCACTATGACTTTAATGGTCAAACACAAAGATTATGTATTCTTTCACATACTGTATGATACATTCGTACTTTTCTGGATCTGAGCCAGTGAATTTAGACAGACAAACGGTTTTCACAATACTATCAGTTAAAAGGAATGTTGCGCATGTACAAATCATCATGACTGCACTGAAGGGGGTTCCAAAGACTCTTTTCATAAACACACACTGATGTCATTAGTACCTCAGCTGCTGCATAGCCTGGATATATCTCAACGCCCAAAGCTTCTGCTTGTTCACCTAGCCAACTCACAAGATGGCCCAGACGTACTATGTAATTTCCATGATTAACCATTGGAAGTCCTAGGCAAAAAAAACCACATGCATATAAAACATCAGACATTAAGCAAAATAACCAAAGCTGTGTACAGCAGATGTCCCATCTACAGCTACTATCTTGAAGGTAATCTCATGTGTTATCAGAGCCATCAACTACACAGAGTGTATCACTGTAACCTATTATATTCTACATACACTTGCTGCACTACACTGAATCAAACTTGTTTTGATTCATGGAGAAGTTAAAAAAGACACAGAGGGAGCTGACTCTTCTCCCTCACTCAACTTTACCTGGAAGAATTGGCACTGGAATTCTAGATGTCTCTGTTAAAATTCCAAATTTGTCTTCAGTTACAGGAGTATTAAGTGGAGCCTACAAAAAATAAAATAGAAGAAGTAGAGAATTATGTTTTATTAGCCAATCCAACAGAAACAACAAAATTAAACAACTAAACTGGAAGTCAAGTACAGGTTTAGTACAACACTTCTATAAGAAGGTATCACAAGGGAGAAGATAAAGTACTTTATGAGGTAGTCATCAGTCAAGAATCAACAACACAACTACTGAGGTTAAAAAAATATGGCTTTGCAAATAACATCTACTGTACACAGGCTTGCAATATTTTAGACCAATTTTTAAAGAAGGCAGCTCAACTAGCAGATTTATCACCATAAGGCAGCGTTGACGGCTGACTTCTTGCAGCTCTCAGGTGATAGTAGGCAGCTGGCTGCAAGTCAGATGGCTGTTCTGGGACCTCCCTCCCAAAACTATCTCAGGCCTTTGTTACACCACAGTGTCTGCACAGAAGTCTGTGTACTCTGTGCCATCTCGATGAAGAGCTATTGTACAGATCCAGCAAGTTTATAATTGGTAAGGTGCCAAACATCTTCCTGCTTGTATACAGGAGCTAGATTTTGCACAAAGGCAGCAAGTGCAGGGCACCCCAGGCTGCACCAGACATACTGTGTATATGCAAAATATATATATGTATATTTCTGTGTATCTACAGAAAAGGGCAAATGCCACAGCTTATCTGTGTAGACAGAAAACTTTTAGCATTGTTGAACTACAGGAAACAGACTAAAAATAAGGAACCCATTTTTGTTTTGTTCCATCGATATATTTTAAAATGGGGCTAATTACTAACAGTACCAGGTACCAACTCATACCAGAATCAGTCAGACATAAAGTTCATTACCGTCTAGTAAAACTTCAGTGTTTACATGTTCATACATACCCCTCGCTCTTTCCAGTCTGGAAAGAGCTCTTCTAAGGACCTTGGCTCAAGACAAGCACCAGACAACGTATGTGCGCCAATCTGAGAAGCCTTTTCCACCAGGCAAACACGCACTTCTTTGCTGTGCTCAGCAGCCAACTGTTTAAGTCGAATGGCTGCAGAAAGGCCTGCAGGGCCTGCTCCAACAATGACAACATCGGCTTCCTCTGCAAATCTTTCCATGTTTACACCTTAAATAGAAAAAAATGGTAGTAACATAAGCGAATCTCCAATTTCTTCCAACCTCTCTCTCACTAAACCTAAACCCTCATGGTAAGAACAACTGAAATAACCAAGCAGATACATACTGAACAGAACTAAATCTTGTTGCGAATATCACTAAACCAAAAGCTGTTTGCATATTTTCTGTATGAAAACAAGCATTAAGCTTCTTCTGATACTGTTTTATAGCACTAAAGACACTCATTGTGAGATAGCAAGCAAAATTTTAATTTGAAATATTAGTCCTGTATTTAAGCATAGAGAATTTCCATAAAGAGAAAAACACAGCAACACATTTTAGTGTAAAGACACTAAAACTCAAGACAAAAAACTCAGCAATTACAATAATAATAAAGCAGCTTTTAAAGAATGCAATGTGTTTACCTTCCCATCGTTTGTCTTTGTCCCGAGGATGAACTGTGTAATGTGTAGTTATGCGAGGCACAGAGGCACTAGAAGCACATCGTGAGACATGCAGTGATAGAAGGCAATCTTTCTTTATCAGCCTTAGAGCATGAAAGCACTGACGTGCTGCAAAAAGCAGAAATAACTTTGTCAAATCAGTAGTTTTCCAAATTATTCAAAATTTCAGAGATGCGAGTAGTACAACAAATATGACAGCTTCCCCCTCCCAAAGGATACCAGGTGATATGAAGATGAGGAACAATAAACACAGATTTTAAAATTTTCAGTTAGGAGGATACAGTGTAATTTTTTTATGGGGGAAAAAAAAAGGAAGCTTCCCTTTTAAGCATTCTTTATTCAGCACACAGGCCAGCCATGCACAGCTGACACAGGATAATAGGCATATATGCAGGTGAAACACATTTTAAGGTCTGATTTAATTTTGAACTTCAAAAGGTTTCTTTCAGACTGCATTAAAAGTGACCAAACAATGGTAGAAACAGGAAATGCAAGTTCAGCTCTGACATCTTAACACATGTTGAGACACACAACTTGGGCTACTAATATAAGACAGTTCATCTAAAGTACATGCTGTGGTCTAGAGTAAAAGCACAGACTTGAACCCAAGTGTGCTTAGCCAGAGCTAGAACAGTAGATACAGGTAACCTTTACCTTTGCTGCAAATATAGTAATTGTTGCGAGAACAAATCGGAATTTCTTTGCAAGCAAAGGGATGAAAAATAAAGTTTCAAATTCTCAAACTAGGACTCTTTTCAGAGGGCTATTACATATCATAAATTTCCTCTTTTAAAAACAAATAATAAATGTGTGCAATTTGCAATTAAAAAAAACCTATTAATGGTTAGTATGAAAACTAGTCATAGTTAAAAGGTCTGTCCATCAATGTACCTTGACTAATAATTTTCCTTAATAAATTCTCTATTCAGGGATGAAGAAGAATACCATATTTAAAGTGGAGCATTTTTGTAAAACTACATAAATAACCGGCATGCTATGACTGAAATGCTTAGTTGAGAATGGTAATTGGCAAGGCCAGCACAAGCACCGTGTGTCATAACCCTGCCTGGTGACACTATAGGCAAGGTAGCAAGTATTATCCACGCTGGTTCCTTAAGAGGAATTCTATACCTAACTAACATAATATAAAAGCTATTCTCATACAACCTCATGATTCTTAAGTTAACCTTTGCCTGCAACCAGGGAGGATCTGAGAACAAGTACTCTATAAGGCTGATAACAACTACATCCATACATATATATGATGAAACTTTAACTTAACCTTCAGGTTTGTTTTTTTTTATTTGGCCATAACGGATGGTACTAAGACTTACACAGCATATTAAAAAAAAATAAATCATTTTGCACATACGCAAAGGAAGTGGCACTCTGCTCGAACACATCTGACAATAATCAGATGAGGCGGGTGCAGACGCTGGACAGGCAGACTCTTCCCCAGCGAGCGCACAGTGCCTGGGCCACGAGACTACCGAGAGCTCACGGACTCGGAAAGCGATGGGAAACGCCTGCACGAGCCAGGCAATCCCCAAGGAGAAACTTTGCGGCAACTCTTTAGTAACAGCTGTCGGGATGCTGTCTTCACAACTACCTCCCAAGTAAGGGCACTCGTTCCACTGCTTCATTTCACCCCTTAAAGCAGGAGACACCTAGCGTCGCTCAAAACACCCGCTCATCTTTCCACGCACCCCGCCTCAGGTGAATAACCCAGGTCAGTACCGCAGAGCTGGGGCGCGGGCAGCGCTCACGCACAGCGCTGTCCTCCCGCCTTCGGCCGCACAGAGGCCCCTGCCAGGGGGAGCCACGGGGTCCCCGCCCGCCGGCCCCGCTCCGACCCCGCGTCCTCCCGGACACCGGCACGACCCAGCCGCGACCTTTGCTCTGCCTCGGCGCCGCGCCAGCCGCCGGCCGCACACGCCGCGCCGAGCGGCCGCCCCGGCCCAACCCGGGCCGGGCCGGGCCGGGCCAGCCCAGCTCAGTCCGCGGCCCCGGGGCCCTTCAGCCAGGCTCGGCGCGTTACCTCGGCCGGCGGACGGGCAGCAGTAGAGCAGCATCGCAGCGGCCCTCGGGCACTCTCCCCTTCCCGCAACCGCCCGGCGCACTCCCGCCAGCCTCGGCCCCGCCGCGCCTGCGCACCCGGCCGCGGCTCGGTCCGCCCCGTCCCGGCGGCAGCACTACAGCTCCCAGAGCTGCCCTCGGGGGCGGCGGGTGCGGCCTCTGGTAACCCGTCCGCAGCCCGGGCGGCGCTCGGCGGGAGAGGGGCCGGGCGTGCCGTGGGCGGTGCTCGGGTGGGAGGAGGTGCTCCCGGCGCGGGAGAGCCGAGCGGGACATGGCCGAGGCGGAGCTGCTGCCGCCTGAGGGATCGCCCGGCGCCGAGCCCCGGAGGGTCCGCGGCGGGAGCGAGGGGTCGGGGCCACCGGAGCTGCCCGGCGGCGACAAGCGGCAGCTGCTGGAGGAGGTGGAGATGCAGATCGGGGACGTGAGTGCGGCGCGCTGCTCTCTCGGCGGCGCTGGGGCCCCCTCGGGGACGGTACCGGGCGCCGGCGACCCCCAACCTCTCTGCCGTCCCTCCAGGCCGCCTTCTCTCTGGCGAAGATCCTGGAGGCGACGTCGGCCGTGTCGGCCCAGGTGGAGGAGCTGGCCACCAGGTGCTCGGAGAACGCCCGGTTCCTCAGGACGTGGCGGGATCTGCTGAGGGAGGGCTACGAGTCCCTGAAGCCCAGCGGCTGAGGCTGGCCCTGCCCGCCGAGCCGCCCGCTCGGCCCGGTCTGCGGCGGGGCTCTTGGACCGCCTCCTTTAGGGAGCTCACGTGGAGTTCTGTTTTCCCCCAGCGTTCTTTTACCAATACTTGAGGGCCCTCATATGGATTTTTTATGTTAGTCTACCGAACAGAAAAACTTTGTTTAGGGAATCACTTTTGACTTTCAGGTTCTTCATAGAAGCTCAAGCGATCTCAGTACTCTCTTTTTTCTTTTCTCTCTTTCGTGCTAACGTGGTAAATTCAAAGTTAGTATGTGTGCTACATTCACAACTCATTACTGGGAGGGAAGTGGTGTCCTGTGAGGAAGAATTGTCAGCCCTTCTTTTTAAGAGCAGTCAACAGCAGAAACCCTGCCAACCCCAGAGAAACTTCAACTAACTTCAGTTTTTTGTTACACACGTATTTTCTTCACATTGAGTCTGGGATAATGGCAAGTTAAGGTTTATTTATGAGCTGTAGAGAAGTCCTGTATCCCAAACCTTACTATTTTTAGCAATTTTTACTCTTCTGTAAAGCTGTAGATTAGTTTTTGCAAGATTTTTTATTACTGCAAACAATTTTACCGTATGTTTTATTGTAATAAAGTGCCTTATGATGGACCACGTATTTCTGCAGGGTAGAAGTTTACCATTGTTTACTGACAGGATGGATTATTTTGAACTGTAAGTAAAAGCTTCCATTAGTTAGAAAAGAACCTGTGACATGTATTCTCCCATCACGGGGGAAGCACTTCAGAGCTTTTTCAATATTTGGTTCTATTTTTCATCTTTGCCTTAAGCAGTGACTAGTTTGATAGTCTAGAGCTAACTGTTAATAGAACCTTTTGGTCTGAAAGATGGCTTGTCTGTAATCTGTCCTGACACTTTTGTACCTTTACCAGGCATTGTGGAAAAAAGTTATGCTGAGATTCAATGGCAGGCTGCTGGAGAACGTGACTGCCACGACTTGTTAGCAGGCCTTGTTTGAGAAAGACCCACTGTAGTTTGCTTATCAAAGCAAAAAATAAAGCTGTTGCAAAAATTCTGAAGTATTGACTATTATTGTGTTACTGATAGAAACAAAGGTTACAGTGAATATAACCATAATCACATGTAGTGAAAAAGAAGTAATGACAAGGTCAGGGATCCTTGCATATCTCATCAAGGCAGTTACAGTCCTTGAGAGGGCTTGGTCCCTCAGAGTGAGGAAGTCCTTTTGAATCTATCTAATTGTCCTAGTTAAAGGCAATCCACATGGCAGCATTTTGCTTAGGTGTTTGTAACCCCCACAACCCGAAATGTTGCAAAACAGCTTAGAAAATAAGTAATTTTGTTCAGCAGATAATATTTTATTTCAGTAGGACATACAGTAGTGGAAACAAGATGCTTAACAATCTTCACTTTCAAGATAATCCAGAGTTCTGTAAACAGTTGAAGTGTGAGTCACACTTTTTCAAAATTCTAATTCTTATACTGTTAAGAAGTTAAATGCAAACATTGGAAATATCTTTTAAATATTTTCAAGTCAATGCAAAAAAAAAGCGCTTCTTTTTACCTTTTTGGACTTCTAGGCCATCAGACTGAATACGGTACTGAAAGAAGAAGGGAAGTTGTAATAATTCATAATAGAAAAGATTCTCTTCAGTAAGAATGTGTGAAGGAACTGCCTCTAGGGGATTGTTTCAGATGGGATATTTTTTATTTTACCCTTGTAATTCTGGGAAGTAGAATAATGCTTTGAAAAGTGCTGAATAGCTGTGGTCTTTAAATTACTTTAACTATAATGCATCCTGTCATGTATAAAGCAATTAAAATGTAGATATCATGATACTGATTAATACTGATCATTTTCCATTTGACTATCTCCCTTGTACATAGAGACACACCTTAAGACTGAAATTTGTTAGAGTCTGCAAACTGTGGTGAGCTACTTTTGGTAGCCTATTAAGAAAAGTGAGGAAAAAAGCAGCAGCAAGATGCTGGGATACTCAGTCCAATCTTTTCAGTTTAAGAAGGGGGAAACTGCCACCAGTTAAAGCTGGGGGGGGGGGAACTTACTTGGGAAAGAAAATAAATGAAAAACAAAACAAACCTCTCCTTTTTATATTTTTTCTTCACCACAGTTCTGGTTCTGCCTGAATTAGAATCTTAAAGATCATCTAGTCCCAGCCTCTCCCTGCCATGGGCAGGGCACCTCCCAGTAGCCCAGACTGATCAAGGCCTTGTCCAACCTGGCAACTCTATTAGAACTATCATTACAACTTAATTAGTGCCTTTACATGAGTGAAATAGTCTGTGCATTTATAAAAGGAATATAATTTTCACTTGTCTGCCTTTGACAAATATAGTTAACTGACCTAATCATGAAATTTAAATGTTTTTCTTACGGCTATTGCTCCTTAAAGCTTTTTAAGAGATGATGCAGCCTAAATAGAGCCAGTCAGAAACTTTGAGGTGAAAATACACTTCTTAATGAGGAAACCAATTAACTCTTAAAAATATCACCTGATGCAATGAGAACTTAAAAAAAAGAAAAAAGAAAATACACACACACACACACACACACACATACAAACACACACTTCCCCATAAATAGATGATTTTGAAACAATCTGCTTTCAGGGTGAGATGTTTCAAATGACAATTCATTATTTATTCCATATGCTTGGCTTCTGGAAGAAAAAAGCCCCAAACAATTGATTTCTCATTCTGGATGAATTGTCAAAATGTCAGGTGCTGCTGTGAGATGGTAAAATGCCAGTTCTACCTGCAAACAGACACATGGCTCCATCTTCTTCCCGCAGTGGTTCACATAAGCCCTGATGTCACACCTCCCTCACTCTCCTCATGGCTGTAAAGCAGCAAGCCCATGGATGTGAAGTTAACAGTGCTGATATCACCATGAGGATTCCAAATGTAATTACGTGTATGAATTTAATCTTGTTGACTGTGTAGTCACTGAAGCATCAGAAGAGTCTGTACAAAGCACAGGCTTCATAACCTTTGGCGTGATTTCGTGCATTGGCCACATCTCTACCCAAATGAATGATGGACCGTATGGTTTCTGGATGCCTTTACCTCTTTTGGATCTTCTTTGTCTGTAGTTGTACCAAACCTGATGAATCATCTCTTTGAAAGGTCGTGTAGTCAAAGTGTAGAGAAGAGGATTCAAAGCACTATTTATTGGCAGTATAAAAATCACCACCCAAGAAGTTATGGTACCTTAGGGAGGGAAAAAGAAAGGCAGCTGTAATGTGCATTCCAGTGTTTGCATTCTTTAGTTAGCATAAGCACTTGGTGCCAATGCAGCACAGCTTCCTGTTGAGAGGGAGAGGTCGTGTGCTCTTAGGCTGAGCTCCTGGCACAACAGGTGCTTTCCTCTTTCTTCTTTCTGTTACACTTGCACTGCCTCTTATCTCCCTCTGTTTCCAGAACTCCCTGGAAAAGCTGACATTTATTATTCTCCCTGTAGTTCCATTTATCCCTCTTTTCTATGCCATAGCTTCCTATTTGTCCTGACGGACTTCTTGTTCTGGTTCAGCCCCTTTTTCTTGCCCCCAAATATTTTGTCTCTGATTTTCTATTTATCTCTTCCTGTGATCTCTGTTCTGCATTCTCTTCCCAGGACTGATGACGTGCAGTCCTGATTACGCCTGTTATGTTCTGTTCTCCTGCAAAGCTATCCTCCATTCCCCGTATCCCCTCAGGGCCTGGTTCTCTTTACTGCACCAGGACTTCTCCCTGAAGTCCTGATTCCTAATTCCTCCCCCTCAAAAAGAACATTGTGTACATCCTCCCAATTCTCTTCTTTTCCTGTTGGTAAGAGTTTCTGTGTTCATTGTCTGCCTATGTCAGTCTGTTAATTTCTACCGCATCCCTTTCTCATCCTTTACTGTTTGGGAGGTAAGTTACCTGAGGGGCAGGTGGAGAAGGGACAGGATATGTCAGCGGGTGCCCTCCGCTGCGTTGTTTGACTTAGGAAACTGTTAAAGAACTGTTCCAAGAGGCACAAAACCTGTAATTGACTCTCCTTCAGGGACACCCCTCTGTGCCCCTCTCCAGTTTTACAACTTCGTTGCGATATCAAGACATTCCTGTGGGAGCCCATCACATTGGCTACAGTTTTGGAATCAAGCATGTGCTTAGTTCTCAAACTGTCACAATGTATCACTGACAAAAAAGAAATGCTATCAAACTAGGCTTACCATTTGTGTCAATTCGGACAGCTGGCTGTCATTTCTTTAGTTTCAGGAAATGAGTAATTACTGTTCAATCCGGTTCATCTATAACAGAACTTTAATTTGCTGAACCCAAGATTGCCTTGTGATTCATGAAGTTTTCTTCAAGGTTTATTGACTTGTAATACACCTGTTTCTACTTTTCACAATATTTTATTTCAAATATAGGTGGTTTGATAGCTTCTTGAAGAAGAGGTTTAAAAGATTTTAAATAACTGAATATTTTACATAATCAGCATAACTTTCAGATATTTGAGATGCAAATCCAAACTTCGAAAATCTCAACTCCCAACCCACCTGGTCAGCATATAAGGCAAAATCATTTGAGCTAAAATATTTTCCTGCCAATATAATATTGTGACATACATCTGTACACTGAGTCTGAATCCACTGTTGCTGATTGTTCCATTCATGCTCACATGTGCTTTCTGACAGGGTTTACAAGCCCCACACAAAGAGGCTTTTTTTCTGATATTGCAAAGAGAAGGAAAAAATTAAGGTGCAATTTTAATCTTTTAAGTTACACTATTTTTGCATGGGAATATATTCACAGCTTGAAGAAGATAATCAGAGCTTTATGTAACTTAATGAGTTGAACGATAAGTACCAGCTGGTAAAATAAAGTTATTTCAGAATAAATTACATTAGCAAACCAAGATAGACAGCACTATATTGTCCTGAGACATTTAGGCAACAGAACCAGCAAAAGTCTTAAGATGAAATGCCAATGCAACTCAGCCTTGATTTTCAAATATATTTTGTACACTGTATGCAGACAGACTTGAATGATTTGAATTTTGGAGTTCTTTATGTGACTCAAAGGTGGCTAATCTTTCATGGCTATAGCAGTATAGTTCAATTAAATAGCAAAAATATATGGTTCATTATATTGTGTATACATATATAGATACAGAACTTGAAGTTAATTTCAGCAATATAGTTAATTAAATTATTTTTCTTCTGAAGTAAAAGAAACATTTCATGCAGGCACTGTTGAAACAGCCTCATAAAAGAAAGGACATACCTGGTATTTCTACTCGAAGTAAAGAAAGGAGTTTCAAAATAAAAATAGGTATCCAACACAGTGCGTCAGTAAATACAATGAAGAAAAAACGTTTTGCCAGGATCATCTCTTTTTTAATATGATTCCGAATTTCAGTAGCCATAATGGCTGTCTGGTGAACACTGTAGAACATACTCCCATAGGAAAACACAATGATGATAAAAGCTGCCAAGTTTACACCTGTTTAAAAGTTAAAATTAATTATACCTTAAAATCATAATGGCAATTCTACATCACCTATTTGCAGTCTGGGTAATAAAGAAGAATACTTCATCTAAACTGCTAGTCCCATTGAATTAAGTGGCCAGAAAATGTCTTCATCTGAAGACTGAATTTTTGCCTCTACTCAGGTATTCATTTTATTCACTGATAACTGGCAAATGACTGCCATCTGATTAAACTAAATTGTTCTTTGGCCTTGCTATTGCTCTATTATCCTAACATAGTTCATTAATTCAAGAACACAATGGCCAATATTTTCTTTCTACTCTCTCAGCCCTTCATGCATTTTAAGATAAGTAGGTACACATCTAATACAGTAAAGTATTTATATTGGAAATAGTCTTTAAATTCTTGCTGGAGCATCTAAATCTAAGGAGGTGTGAACATCATGGCTATCTTATTTGTTTGAAAACTTGGTTCCTTCGCAGCTCTAGTAATACAAAAAGAAAAAATGCAACTTACCTAAGAAAATCACAACAGAGTAAATCTGACTTCCTGAACTTTCTGATTGTTCTGAGTGAAGAGGAAAACAGACACCATTGGTGCCATAGTAGTTCCTGAAAAATTCCTTATTGCTCAGTGGGATAAAAGCAACAGCAAACCCAATTATCCAGATAAGAACCAAAATCGAAATTGTCCTGCATTTTCTGGGTTTCAAACACCTAAAAGGATAAACTATGCAGATGTATTTTTCCAAAGTCAGATAAGTCAACAGTAAGACTGACACCTCTGTAGACAGAATAGCCAGCGATCCAACCAATTGACAGTGAATACTGTCCATCCACAACTGAGCGTGCTTGTTGTATTCTCCACGATATTTAAGATCAAAAGCTCCAATCACAAATAAATATATTCCCATCAGACAGTCAGCACCTGTGGGCACAGTGCTTAACATTATTTACACATCTGAATTTTCCATTCTCTCTGTATATGTATATTGGAAAACAAACACACACACACAGACATCTACATCTACATCTACATCTACATCTACATCTACATCTACATCTACATCTACATCTACATCTATCTACAGTATCTACTTAAAAGTTAACTAATACATAGATATAAAATCAATATTACATCTGCAATACTCCTATGAATTACAATTAATGTTGTATAATTTTATATTAATTTTCCCTCTTTTTGTTTTTCTTTTCATTTGGACTGACAGTCCATGTTTCATACTTGTTTCCATTTCTTAAAGCTCTGGTAAAATTGGTTTGCAAACAGAAAAATACACAGCTTTATTTATAGAAATATTCTTGCAACCCTTTTTTTCTTAAGTCTTATTTCTTTATTTCTATACTAACATTTGGCTTAAGATAATTTTCTTGGAGTAGGCCATCTCTACTGGATTCGAAATTTATTTTTTCCACCTTATGCTAGTTCAAAATTCATGTGCATTGTCTTCTAAGACTAGTAAGGGCAGATGACCTGTCAAGACAGAACTGAGGGGTTCTTGGGTATTTTGCTAAAATTTTGTATAGTATTTGGATTGTTTCTATAGGAAAAACAAAGTTTAATAATCACTGACATGCTGTATTTAGAAATGTAGCAATAATTTTATAAAATGTTGACAACTATCTTTCAAGATGCATCTAATTGCATTTGTGCAATCCTTATAGATGGTCCTATATCGAGAGACTCAGGACTGTAGTGACTGTACTGCCATACAGTTAATCCATAAACTTGTCTTGCTTTCAGGACTAAAATAAAAAAAATCCCACCCCAATTCCTAATATTGGGGAGCTAGGATAGATTAATTTTATGTATTTGCATAATGTTTGTGCAAAGAATAGAATATTTGAACACAATAATTGCATGCAGAAATTGCTACTTACTGAGAAATGCATACTAAAATATTGGGGTTTGGGTATTTGAGATATTGGAATTTTATTTTTTCTTGCTCAAGAAAGTGGGAATTTGACAGAATCCCCACAGCATGAAAATCAAATATGAAATCTTTGGAATGTCCTAGCTGCCAAAGGCAGCAGTTGATGAGACCTCCTGGTATATAAGCCACAGCATTTTGTGTTTTCATTTGAAACATCACAAAAGTAGAGTTAATCCAATGCTGGAAATACATCACTATACTATAATAACAAATATTATATACACTATGAGCAGACTAAAAAGATATTCTAGATATGTAGTACTCACAGCAGAGAGATACTATGGAGATGGCATGCAGCTTATTCTCTGATCTGATGTAAGGCCTCATGCAGATAACAAAAATGTTTCCAAAGCAGGTAATGGCAGATACAACCCAGACAAACACTCTCTGTATGATGCTAGCTAAAAGATTCTCGAGGGAGGAAATCCCATCAGTGTTGGGTTTGCAGCTGCGCACATGAGGAGCATAACCACAGTACTGGAACTTCTTAAAATATCTGGTTGTGAGAAACAGATGAGAGATCATTCTAGATTGGTTGTTAGACTATCAAAACTATCTAGTAACTATTCATATTCTGAAAAATAGTAGCTATTATTATTAATAATGTATTAAGTATAGTAACTATTTCATATTCTGAAAGAAGAAAAATAAATCAAAAATTGTCAAAATTTGACAACTGCTCTCATGCTGTTTTTCATACATCTTTGTTTTAAATTATTCAGTATTCCATAATTGTAAAATTCAGGCCAAAGAAAGAAAACTTTCTAAAATAATCTACTTACATGTGGGAAAGGTTTCTCAGAGGTCTGAACATTCTCCTCTGGATGTTTGCAATTTCAATTCCCTCCAAGCTGCTGTAAAAATATTTTCTCAGTAAAATAGAATATAGAATAGTTTCTCATAGAACCTTAGCAGTAAAAAAACAAATTTTATGAGCATTTAGTTGTGATTTTATGATAATAGGAAACTAGAGAACTTTAATTGCATCTAATCAAGTTTCAACCCTTTGAAACTTGACCAAAAAGTCTTCATAAAATCTGAAGTGGAACAAAAAGGAATTGCAAATAATTTTAATAAGCTCACTGTTCTTCTAGATTCATGAAGAAAATTCTTAGTTCTCCTCTCAGTCATGAGAATTCATGAATGTCTGATTAATATGTCACTCTTTCAAAGCACTATTTTACTCATGTTCTTCCATAATCTCTGGGGAAATAATAACTTGTTCTAGTATTAACACTTTTACACATATCTTCTCTCTTTTATCCCAGGGAGTGCTTTACTGGACAAACAAACCAACTCCAGAACTCAGTCTTCATTAAGTCAAAGCAGCTTCATTACAGCAGGAAGCTGGGACACAGAACACAGCATATAAGAAAAAGAAAAAATGCTGGCTTTTTGGTGACACACAAGTGGGATTCCTTATTTAAATATATATATATACACACATACACACACACACATGTATAAACAAAGCAATATCTTTTCCCCTGCAGTGCTAGATCAAAAAATTTTACTCTGTAAGAAATTATTTTAGAACTTCTATATTGTTCCTGTCCATCCCTGGTCAGGGGTCTTTGGTTCTCCTTATGGGGACCCTTATTTGGATTTATTGTTCAAAGACTTGAATTTAATATTCACATGAGTTCTGAACAGATTTAGGCAAAATTGGAGAAAAGTACAGACTTACTGGTTAGTTGATGTGGGTTGGTGGGCAGTTTTGCTGGCAGACATGAGAAAGCCCCAACATGGAAGTGTGCTACTTTTATTTAAGTGCTGCAATGAATCCTAGGGAAACCTTTCCCCAGTTATATTTACTATTTCAAACAGATGAAGGGGGAACTGGTGTTCTATGAACTGCCAAAATACAGTTGCCTATTGAGCTATCTCAAAATTTAACAGTTTTTTAAACTAAAAAACGTGGAAGGCCATGATCACTGAGTTTTATGAGTTCTTTGGTGTTAATGAAAGGATAAAATCATGCTGTAGCTGGGCTGTTAAGGAGGTAATTGGTTATTATTTTCTATGCTCAGTTGTTTATTTTCATGACACTTGTACTGGTTTAGTATTTTCAGTTCATTAGCCATTTATTAAATTTAGTTGAATTTGGCCAGGGGATTCCAATCACTGTCAGGAAGCTGGCTTGATAAACAAAGACGTGTACTGCTGGCTACAGCTCACACATAATCATATCAGGTCAAATCACAAACTCCTACTGCACTCTATCCAAGAAAACATCTGTTTTTTATTTTCAACAACCATCTTTAGCAGGGCCTGTTGCAATAGGGCAAGGGGCAATAGTTTTAAGCTAAAAAATGGTAGATTTAGACTAGATATTAGGAATAAATTTTTTATAAAAAGGTGGTGAAACACTGGAATAGGTGGTCTAAAGAGGTGGTAGATATCCCATCCCTGGGACCATTCCTGGTCAGGCTGGACAGAGCTCTGAGCAATCTGATCTATTTGAAGGTGTCCCTGCTCATTGCAGGGGAGTTGAACTGGAGGACTTTTAAGGGTCACTTCCAAAACAAACTATTCTATGATTTTGAAGTGATGCCTGACAAGAACCAATGCTGTGCTATACATTAAGCTGGTTACTTCAGATGTGAGGTGACCTGTGAAGATGTACTTAAATATGCTGCAGATTTTCAAGATTGTTGCTGCACTATCTCAGAGTTTTAGGAGGAGCTCTGCTGGCAGAATTCAAGTTAGAGCTGCTGTGCTAGTGCACTAGCAAATCTTGCCCTAAACTCTCCAGGGGCAACTTCTTAGAAAATGTGTTCTGGATCATATCCTACTGAGGGAAATGTGCACTATCACAAAGAAAATATAGCTTAAATATAAAAACTTGATACTTACAGGGATTTGAGTTTAATTAGAAAATCAAACTGGTCTATTTGTATTTTCTTCATGGGGTTGTAAGAAAGGTTCCTGTAAACACAACAAAAGTATCTTTGGCCACATTCCTTGCTGCTTATTCCTAAAAACAAAGTCAATCTACTACAGTTAAATCCTGATATCATGTTAAGGGTTCCCATGACATTATTAATTTATCATGATGTATCTAGCATAGCTCATCTTGTATGTACTAACAAGATCTAGAAAAAGGTAGAATTTGAACATGCTGTCTTTTGGGACATGAAAATGCACACCTTTTACAAAATTATTCTGGACAAAATGCCATATAGAATTGCTTTTGGTGTGTTTTTTAGGCAGAGCTTAAATGATGCATAAAAACAAAAGCGCTCTTCTCTTTCCTGACACATATGACTGAAAGCATCATGAGGAATATACGTTATGTATAATAATAAACAAGAATCCTTACAGTTGTGAAAGCTCCTTTAGTTCCTTAAATATATATGGAGGAAGTGATTCAATCTTGTTGCTAGCCAAATCTCTGCAAAAACACGCAGGTTATAGTAAGTTCTTACTACATGCAGTAATTTTACTGAGTAGTTTTGCAGTTTCGATATACACAATTCTATTTGCCAAATAAGATATTATTTATACTATAGGCTATCAAAAATTTGGACTATAAAAGAATGATGTTAAAACAAGGTGGGAAGCTAGATCTATCAGATCTTGCTTTGTCTCATTAGTTCAGACATACCATTAGATGCATAATTTATTTTTATTTTATTTCCATCAAAAAGAAAGTAAAATACCATTAATTTGGCTTGTAGAAGCTTACAAGTTAATTAATTAATTAATTAATATTGTTTCATGATGGGAATTCTTCCACATGGGCTAAACAGCACATCTTTACTTTGCTTTTTAATCTCTTTCACCTTACTTTCACTGTGCAGAAATCCTAATAACAGAAGAATAAAGGTCTCAGTCCAACCAAAACTGTCAAACTGGTCTAAAAGACACTGAAGGCACGCATGCACCTAGATTGCAGTGATAAAAGGATAATTAACATTATTCTGTTCAGGGAACATAATGTGAGAAAAGCCCCAGTATGATCATATAATGTATCTTATATGATACAGATGATGTATTTTATTGATTATTTCTTTCCTGTTCAATATATATATTTTTAAAAAAATACCCCAAGGAAGGATGTCATCTCCAGAGCATGTCATATGAAATAGAATTTATGATGAATGATATTTCTAATATAAATCACAGAACTGTGTGACTCGTACAAATAAGAGATCTACTCACAATTCATCTAACATCTGCAGAGAAGAAAAGCTGTTTTCATTTAGGGAGCTAATTTTATTTCCTCTCATCACCCTGAAAGAATAAAAAAAAACCTTACATTGCTTCCTCTTGGTGTCTATTTGAATTTGAAGGTAAGGTTTTAGAAACTTTAAAAGTTCTCTGCATCTTCAAATATTTGCCCAATTCAGTTAACAAGCTAATTGTATCTAATGTTTACCATTTTATCACTTGGTAAAAAACCTTTTGCACCTATACATCTCATACAGGCATGTACTTCTCCATATATCTATACATACACATACACGCATGGAAGGCTGGTCTAAATTGACTGAGGGCAGGAGGAGGACTAAGTGAGGTGGAAGGCTTGTGAACTAATAGACACAGGTACATGACTGTGCAACTTTTCAAGCATCCTTATTTCATCTGCCACTGAGGTTATTCCTTAAATGAACTACCTAGACTTTAAAAATTATGAGAAAGCCAAGAACATGGGTACTGCAGAAAAGTTAAAAATTGAAAGTGACACACACTATGGAGCCTCCTCATCTACCAAAAAGTAGAAGGGGTGTTCTGAAGATCATCACTGAAGAAACTTTGGAGAAAATTCCAAAACTGATGAGCCAGCCAACCCACCAGACAATCAAAATAAGCCACAAGGTGTATATTTTGTAAGTTCGCTGGTTCTCATTATGAGATCTTTGACTCCAATAAAAAGTTTATAATGAAAATATCTAAATCTTAGCCAAAGTCTTTTCAGTGAAGTCTAGTTACATATTTCAATGCTGAATTTTGCTTTAAAACATAAACAGTGGATATTCTGCATGGTGCTCACTTCAAATCAAACATTTTAATTTAATATACTCAAGAGATAAATAACCATAATATTCAGGAAACTTTTATATTAGCTGTAATGAATCACTTGGCTGTTCAGTATAAGCACATCTCACTCTGGCTAGCAAGCATATCCAATTACTTACAGTACAGTTAGAGTGGTGCAGGAGATGAAAGTGGCATTTTTCACATGGTGGATATGGTTGCCTTCAAGATCTCTGAGATATAAAAGAACCCCATCAGTCATTGAAAATAAACTCAGGTACTTATTCTAAGGTAATTGAAGAAAAATACTACCAGCATTTGACTACATAGTAGAGAGTGGGAGGCAGATATGTAATACTTCTGCACACTTAACTGATGACTTCAGGCCATCAGCCCTGCAGTGACCCTGCAAGCACTCTGCAAGATCCAGTGTCCCATAAGAAAAAGTGGCGTGGGAATGCCATACAAAGACAACAAAGTAATATTTTTTCAGTGAAAAAAGGTGGACTTACAGCCATTTTAATCTTGGCATATATTGGCACAGAGGTTTATCAGGCAAACGAGCAAGAGAATTATTCATCATCTCCCTGAAAAAAAAAAGTACAGCTGATTATATTCAGTTACATTACAGAAAAAAATTCACGTCTTTTATGTACCTCTGAAAAAAAATCATTCCAATCTTGCATAGTTTTGAGAGTAGCATTATTTTCTTCAACTTCAACATATTTTCCCTGTGGCATTCTGTGCAGCAATATTTTATCCTCCTATTCTAGCACATTTTGTCTGGGGTAAGGGAAAGCTGCACATGCACTGCCAGCACTCTTGGGTGAGCAAGCGTAGTCGGTGTAAAAAGGTTTTTATATTTGCATGCCCTTCCTGTTCTGTTCTTTGAAATAACACTTTTTAAATCTTGTTTCATACTTACAGAAGAATAAGGGATTTGAGTCCATAGAATGTTAATGGATAGATCCGATTTATCCTGTTGTTTTCAATTATCCTATAAATCGCAGCAAAATATGTATCAGATTGATAATTGACTTCAGTCTTAAATTGAAGATATAATAAAAGGTAATAAGCTTTGCAGTGAACTTCTTCAAAAGTCCAGTCGAACTATTTAAGAAAATTAACAACTATTCTTTGACAGGTTAAGATAATTAATTGAATTCATTTCCTTTCAGAAAAATTTAATTTAAAAAAGTAACTTATAAAAAAAATTATTTCAACTTAGAAAAGATGTTTTCTTTTGAAGCTTCTAAATCCTTTGATCAAGACACTTTGAATGGATTCTCTGTAAAAACAAAGTAGTACAACCTAACAGTATTCTGTGGCAGTCCAACAGTCCTAAAATTGCAGAAGAATGTAAGACATATTATTTGCTTATTTTTAATAATTAATTATTTTTGACTTATAACTTAGTCAAAATCTCTCTGAAAAGCAGTAATAAGCCAATATTTCAGGTTATGATAGTAATTTTGTATGGACATTTTAAACACTATTTACAGGAAAAGACCTGTCTAAAAAAATATCTATCTACTGTTTTATTGTGCCTGGGTTATTTAATATATTAATTTTTAACAAGCAATTACTAATAAACATTGTTTACTATTGTTATAAGTCATCAATCATTGAAGCTATTAAGGCTCAAGAACTATTCTCTGCTATCACCAAAGCCAATAGCATTTTTACCTTGCACAGTTTAACAGGAGTTCCTTAGTTATTAACTAGTACAAAGTAATGCTCTGCACAAAAATGAAAGCAATAAAATATTTATATTAATTAATTATTGAATAAATAAATATACAAATAAGAAAACAACATACAGCCATTCAAGCCTGTGGAGGTCTGCAAAGACAAAAGGCTCCAAATTCGTTATCTTGTTGTTGCTCAGGTATCTAAAATAAAACCAACCAAAGCTGAATGAATGGAATGATTATTTAGCAGCAGACACATGAAAATGAGCTTTAAGATTATTTTTCCTTGGTAATTTAGCACAATACTCCCATTTTGTTAATAATTTTTTTTACTATGGTAATTTTCATGCCATTGTTTGAGAGCAAGGCAGGACTCTCTCCAATGAGAATTTTAAGAGCAGTTATGTACAGCACTTTTTCGTATCTATAAGAAAGCACAGCCAGCTAAATATTTTCACTGTGTCATATTTTAGACTCTTTCCAGTTTCCTTCTGTGGAGTGATTTGTTCCATGAAAGTTTCCAGGATCCCATTCAGTCTTTGTTATGGATATTAGTCATAAATGTAGATACCAGAATAATGGAAAAAGAAAGGCTGAAAATGAATGGGGACAGGTACTATAAATGGTCTGAGAAGGTAATAACAGCAGCTGTAATAACAGATAATCAACCAGACTTGTGTGATGGAAAGAATAAGAAGTGCAACTTTTAAAACTTTCCTTTTGAATACACTGCAGTAAAAATTGTGAACCAAACAGTGCAATTTATGTGTTGTCTTTTTCACTGAGCATTTCCCTCAGAAGTTAGAAATTCCCCTCAAAAAGTTGCTGAAAAATAAAGAAAAAAGTGCTCCTTTCATCATCTATGCTGGTTACTTTTCATTGCATTTGTAAACCAAAACACCGTGTTAAAGAATTTTCACCCGTCACAAGCTCTCGCTTTACTACCATACTGTCTCTTACTTCCATTCTGACGATTTGGGGAATAGATTGAAGTATGGATCCAGCTTGTCTTTTCAAAGTACTGTCCTGCCAGATGAACTTGCACAGAGACCTCTTAATCTGTCTTTGTATTCTCATTTCAATCATTGAATTAAAGTATTTGGAACACTTTGCGAGTTCCTAATATGGAATCAAATAGAGAGAGACTCTCAGAGCTCTGCCTGCTGCTTTTTACTTCAGTATTCTAAAAGCAATACTTACAGTTTTGTCAAGTTGTATAAACCTTTGAAAGCACGTTCAGATACGGCTCTGATTTTATTATTCTGAAGATACCTAAGAAGATACAAACCCAGAACAATTTTTTCTCTAAGCAAGCAAAGTTAAAGCAAACATAAGTAACCAATTAAAATCTATCAGCTAAACTGAATGCACATTTGATACTTTAAAAGAAGCTGTTATATTTTTTACACCTTGAATTTGACAATAATAATTTCACAGCTATAGCTGCAAAGATTGCGAGGTTTTCTTAAAGAAATTCATACAAAGAGCAAAATTACAAAAATCATTCAAATGAATAGCTTGCTTTGCCAAAGATGAACAGTGGAGTGGTGGTTTACAACCTCCTTGATTAGGTCCTAACCTTGCAGTGGTTAGGACCTAATGTGACCTGACCTCTGTGTTTACCCAGATCTCTGCTACAACCAAAATTTTTCAAAGTAAATGTAAAATTAAAATAATTTAAATTTTTTTTGGTGGTACCAGAAAATTCCCAAAATACCGCGCTTGTAAGATAATATATTTAAAAGTATACAGCAAATCTTATTAATCTTCTGTAAATGAAAGATACTACTTTTTAAAATTTTGTATTTCTTTATCTACTTAGATGAAGAAATTAATTGAAAAGTATCAACTGCAAATGCCAAGGCTTTTTCAAATATTTCTAAGACATTATAACATTATTCTATTAATAATAGTTAAACATAAGTCCTTTAAATCAAATTCCAGCTAATGAAACATCTAGATGCATTCCTGCTATAAAGCAGTAAGAAATCAGATACTGGCTTTTACAAAATGGGTTTCTGCCAAACACTGCTCAAGACCTCTTGGAAGATGTGAAATTATCTATCAGAAGGGTGTGAAGTTGATATTCGAAACAAAGGTTTTCCACAGATAGGTATGAATTTATTTCTCTTAGTGAAAACTTAACCTTTCAGGAATTTAAGGGACATAATGGGGCTTAACTTTCAGAACACAAGATGGTGCTGCAGTGTAGCACAGATCCCATGAAAGAACACTTTGAATAGGTTACACAGAAGCCCTACTCTAGACTCCTGCATTTAATTTTTATTCCACTATTTCTATATAAAGAAACCTTGTTAAAGGCTATGATTTTTGAACAGCATGTATGTTACACACTGGAAAACATAACACAGTATTGTATTGCCATAATAATTTGACTTGTTTGGCATTATGAAATCAGCACCAGACATAATTAGGAGTAAAACCATGTGCCATGGAAATGAGCTTCCCATGATAATGAGAAGTTGGAGTTTCCAAACTTTTTTCCAGAATAAATTGATTAACTAACTTTAATTAATTTTGGCATATTAATGTTTTTTATAAATGTAACATCCTTCAGACAAAATTAAAATGTAGTATTTTTCTGGATTAAACCATTAAATGTGCAGAATAAATATACAAACATAAACCATTAAATGTGCTGAAATTATGGTTTTTGCAAAAAAGACAGATGTCAAATCAAGGTACTTGAGCCAAACGGTGCACATGAGGTACCAAGGGGTGAGACAAACCAGAGTTTTGTTAGTTAAATGTTAAGCTCTCTGTGTGTACATATGGGGGAAGGAAAGGATGAATATTTAAGGCACTAGATAGGTATTTTATGTTACAGCACTCCCTTACAGATTTTTAAGATCTTGGTATTTCTTGAAAACATCAGCAGAAAGTTTCCTTAGCAGATTCCTCTGAAGAGACCTGTAAGAATGAATGAATGCGTACAGTAAAACTACTGCCCCTGGTTCTTACAGTGCTTTTGCTATTTAATAAGGGCAGCTCTCACACTGCTAAATAACAAAAGCAACATGAAACTATCTGAATATGCTGCTTCTGTTTTTCTGTATGCTTGTATCTATTTAAACAGTAAGAAAAGTACATTATAATAAAAAAATATCCATGTTCCCAGGAAAAACTGACAAAATAAAAACTTAATCTAAGAATTAAAAACATTTGAATATAAACTACAGTTTTATTTCAAACCTGAAATGCATATAGAGTGTATTTCCCAGTTCATGAGTCCCTATGTCCCATCTCCATTGGGGACACTCAAGTGTCCTTTCAAGAACAAAATTCCTTCAGGGCATGGTTTGATTAGAAGATAATTTAGCCTGAAAGCCAGCTGAATCAACTCGCTGCCTTTTCTATGCTAGAACTGGGTCAGAATTTTTGAACTCCGTTTGGACCCTGAGCCAGAAGCCAGTTTAAATAGATGTTTAACATTCCACATCAGTTTTCATTATGAAGTTTTGCAGTATTTGAACGTGGACCCAACAAGAACTTCAGCCATGTGTGGACACAGACTGGTACCAAAAGGAAAGATCCATGACCCGGATCTATGGGAGAGATCCTCAGGTAAGGACATGGGATGCTGCTCCATGCTCACTACACCTAAAACTGACTCTCAAACACCAATGTGCAAATCAAGAGCACATCAACCATACTCTGGTCTCTTAAAAAAATGTTTGGCTTACACATACATATCTGCATGATGACTCAGCCCACATTAAATCCTTTCAAATAACAGCATATTCAGAGACATCAAATGAGAACTAAATAAATTTGCTTCAGCAGGGTGTTCCATCGAGTTCAAGGTTATTGACTTTATAGACAGAAACACAGACTAGGAATATTGGAAGGATCAAAGAATAAGAAACAGGTTCTAAGCACTGTGTCTTAAAAGGAATAATTTCTTTCATAGATTTCCTTAGATATACTGAAACTGTTTGTACCTCAAGTCACCATTACAAACATGAAATCATCAGTTCACAGAGTTTTTGGGTTTCTTAGTTTTTCTTCCCTTTTATGTAAGGAAAATCTGGACTTATAATATTAAAGTATTTGTCAACAGAGAGACACAGGGCTTCCCAAGCATCAGCTGATCATAATTATAATGCTGTAGTTGTGAAAAAATTGCAGGATTGACAGTCAAACATGGACAAAGCAAGAGACCAGGTTACTTCTCTACTTACATTATGGTTATGTTTGAAGAGACGGATGGGACATCACGAAATTTGGCAGCATCACAGAAGACCTCCAGCCCTTGGCAAGTACACTCTGCTGGCACATCAGCAGCCACTCCAGGAGAACAAGGACATGGACAGAGCAAAAGGTGGTATGTGTGGTGTGATGGGATGTGGAGAAAAGAAATACGGTATAAAAGAACAACAAGCACAAAGACAGACATAGTAGGATCTTTTAAACACAATTAAAGCACATGTTTTCACAAAATTTATTTAGACCTGGGAGGAATCTAATAATAAATATAAAGGGACACAAAAAATTATATTACCTCTGTGAAAGAGCTTGTAAAAGCTCTTGAACCTCAGGCATGATATACAGGAATCTGGCATGGGATTTTTGCAATATTTCTTTAGATTATTCACCACTTTTATTACTAGAAGGTGCACAATTCTATAGGTGAAAATAGGTCAAAATGGTCAGGGAGTCTTTGCTCATCTTAGTAGACAGCAGAATCAAGAAGTCTGTACAAAGACCTGAATAAGTGGAGGGGTTTTGCAAATTTCATTTGATGTACAAAGAAGTGAACTGAGACCAATGTTCCCTTCATTTCACTCTGAAATATATGCCAGTTCTATGGTCTATCCAGCAGTATCAGCATATTTAGATAAACATTTATATTGCCTTCCTAATTGGCATATGCTAATTAAAATATGTTTGACACTTGCAGAAAATGAATCAACCTTAATGGAATTGAAATTAGCTTCAAATTAGCATTCATTCATTTGATATATTAATTATGTTTTACTGTAAATGAAGCAGCACTAAATTTCCTGCTAAGCATATATTTGCTCGGTATTTCTTTCTAGGAATCATCATTAATAATCACTCAAATAATATCTGTAATTACTTACAGCACTCAGGTGTCTTTGTCTGAAATGCAAGAGATTTCAGTTTATTGTATTTGTCCTTCGTATAATGCTTATCAAATTGCAGAGACCATCCATTGTTGTCCTCTAATAAAAATAAACAAACACACAACGTAAACAAACCATGAATAGAAGATATTCAATTACAAATGGAAGGCAGAAATGTCTTCACTTGATTTAGTTGCATCAATTTTTGCCTAATTAATACAGGTCTTTATTCCAGAGTGTTTCATAGACCATTAGATAACTTTATCTTTAAACAGCTCCTTAATCATTCATACATGTCTACAAACAATATGAGCTGCATAAAAGTAACAGCTTATTATACCTTCAGTAACAATATTTGCTGTGGCAGTCACGCTGAAAAAGTAAAGTTATGACTCCAGAAATTTTTATTTATGTAAGAGCCTAAAAATGAGAGGGAACCATATTTTCATGCTTCCTTAAACATTCAGGTTTGCCACTTTGTCCAGGAAAGTTGAAATTATTACTGTGGCTCTGACTAGTTCGTACAGAGTCTTGCATTTTCACAGCCTGTAATTTCTTTCCTGAAGATCTAGATGAAGGACAAAGGAAGACTGCTTTACAGAAGAAGAAGGGACTTGGTGCAACATATTCAAGTCAGAGTGTTCATGTTAAGCTTAATATGCATCTTAAACAAAGCATGATTCCATATTACCCATTTGGTCACTGTGCATAGAGGAGCTGGAACTGAGTAGTTTACGGCTCTAGAGGCAAAATTTAAGAGCAACCCCTTTAGTTCCTTCCAAAGAATGGACATTTCAAGATAAAGTGGTGATAGAAAGTGGTGCAGATCTGTTAGTGCTGCAGAGTCGTGCAGGTCTGTTATTTATTTATTGGAAATCTATTGTATATCTGAGACCTGTAAATTGACTGATCAGGTAGCCACTTTCCGAACAGGCTGGAAAGGGAAAGGGCACTTGCCTTTTAAAGCTGTGATTGGATCTAAGTTTTATTAATCAGAGTCTGTCTTCTCTTCAGCTTTTAAAGCATCTCCTTTAATGAACATGCAGCAGCAGCAGAAACGGTCCTTGGGATGGCACTCACTAGCTGGTGAGCCAAATTCATGACAGCTGAAAGCAGCACACTTTAAGGATACCTACTGCAAAACAACATTTCTATGAGAACTCTCAGGTTGGCTCTGCTTTTCTATTAATTACACTCTTAGATTCACCTTTATGATCTACTGGCAATAGTCTTTACCCCTGCAATTTCACAGGTTAATGGTTTAGTTATACTTAAATACACTTAAATACAATTCCTCATGGACATTTCTCTATAAATCTTTATATTTAACTAAGCATTATTACTATATATATTGGCTTCAAAACAGGCAGGGAGAAATAAAAAAGAATTTACTTATTTGCAATTTTTCCCATTCTGAAATGGCTTCTCTTTTTTCATGTCACATTACATCTCAGTTGTTGTTTTCTCAGACAGGCCTTGGAATGACCTTGAAAGCATCTCCTTACACCTGCCTACAGAGGAAGCTGTTTTTGAGAGATGCTTGCCTCTTTCCTGTCTAACCTGAGAAGATGCGTCATATGCACTGATTAATGATATTTTGAAAGATTAAGTAACTTCAGGCAAACTATCCTTTGTCTAGTTATTTTTTTGTTATGCATAAATGGAAAAGTTTCAAAGCAAACATAAGTGCCTGTGTTCAGGAATTTCTCCAGTGAGGGAAAAGACAGACTTGATAAGACATTTAAGAACATTTTGCCAACTTTCTCAAAAGCATCTTGCATGTTCTAATCCATTAGCAGTTTTGCCATTCTAGATCATTAAGCTGATATTTAGAAGCAGCCTAATGCGTTTTGGACAAAATTAAAGGTATTGGCAAACTTTCTCCCAGCTGTTTGAAATGCTCAAACGAAGCTCAATTTTAGGACTGTCTGCAGTATGGAATCTGTAACTGATGAAGTGATGAGAACATATGCTTTGTCAAGTGGCAAGTGCCTTAAAAGCCTACTGCCATGTAGATGGGACCATAATGAGGTTTCCTCTATCACTACTCCTGAATATTTAACCGGAGCACATCCATTGACTTTCATTTGTATGACTGGACTCAGAAATATGTAGGAATTCAACATACAAGGAGAAGGTAAGATTTTTAAAAAGAAACTTGGAAAGATGGTTTTAAAATGAGATTATTCTTGAAATATTAATAATTCCAAACGAATGCTTTGCAGTCAGGAATATAGTATGAAAATACTCTTAGATTTTCTAATTCATAATTATGTTCACAGAAAGTTTTGGACAACCAACCACTTGTTTGTAGATTCTGAATATACAGCTAAGAGCCATAAATTCTAAGCCCCCTGTAAGCCAGTGAACATATAAAATATAATTTTTCTGCATTTTTCTGGTTCTGACACTAAGGAGTGGATATATGAGACTTTATTCCACATTTTTGTATTTTTAAAGTGCTTTGTCATGTGAGGTGACCATCAATGCATTTCACATCTGCAGAGAAAAAGGATGAGAAGTGCCTCCTACACTAACAGGAATGATGGAGCAGTTTGCTACAAAGTGGAGATTCCTCAGCATTTTTGAGGAAGTCTAGAGGCAGCTGTGTATTTTTATATTTTATAAAAAAGAAGGGGGAAAATTCACGGAGAAGATGGATTATTTTGTACTGGAATAATTCTGGCTGTTTGGTGTTTCTTGTAAGTTCATTTTAAATAATGGGCTTTTCTCATGGCATGCTTTCAACTAGAAATAAAAACGCATATCTGAATATAATAGAACAAGTTATTAAACATCTTTTGACCTCCAGAAACATATGCTTTGGGCCAAACTTTGTGCCCAAGAATGGGACAGTCTCTATATTAGCCAAACTGTTTTCTCAAATCCCAAAATAATGTATTGTGCAAATAACTATAGTTAGTACAACCATATTCTGTGAAACACTCAGTGGTAGAACTGTGAATCACTTTTTGATAATTCAG
Organism: Cinclus cinclus; assembly: GCF_963662255.1. NCBI lineage: Eukaryota > Metazoa > Chordata > Aves > Passeriformes > Cinclidae > Cinclus > Cinclus cinclus. The sequence continues at coordinate 42,396,258 of NC_085050.1, read as the reverse complement.
CGTTTATATGAAGGTTTCTGACTTGTTTATCTCTTTCAAGGTAAGGGCCTCCAAACACTTTAAGAAATGACTGGTAGTAATACCAGTCTTGAAATCCCAAATCTATCATTTGAGGGAGTGCAGTTGAGAAATTACTTTTACCCTGAGCCAGTTCTAAAATGGATTTTGTTAGCTGTGGTTCTGTTAAAAAAAAAAAAAAAAAGGCATCATCAAATCTTCCTCTACATGGGATAAGTGAAATAAGTGGTGGCAAACTGGATTTATCTGACTACAGATTAATATGCTCTTTCTTGCTGGAAGTTTCTAATTACCACTTCTGATGGGAAAAAGAAAGAGAAAATCCTGACAACAGATTTGAGCAATCATTACAGTGACAGATCCACGAAAGTATATTCTATTGTTAGTTAAAGAACATATTTCTTAGTATGGAGCTTATGATGAGGATGCTATCTGTATGACTTCCTCCTCTCAGCCACATCTTCATGGGTTATTATACAGAGAAATGCTACCAGTTAAATGCACAAACACTCTAAAAAGACACTGTATCACCCTTTGATTTTGCCTTTGCTGTTGGTGGTCATAACCCATGGACATATTTCTTCTTGTCAGTTGTTCAAATAAACCTTCACTTGCTGTAAGGAATGACTTCAGGCTTTTCACAAAAGTATCTTTTGGTACAAGGAAAACCTGTGTCCTTCCAAATTCCTCCCAAATTTTGCCCTAAACCAGGACACCTCCAGACAAGAAGCATTTCCTTTATAAATATTTACAGATGAAAGTATATAATTGACCTTTTCCGCAGACTTGAGGCATCCTGATACAGCCTCATAACTTACAGCAAGACCAAAACCACAGAGATTTTACAAAACTGAGGGCTGCAGTGCCTGGAGCACTCAAAACTGGGAGGTAATTTCACTGTCTCAGTTTAAAGAGCTGGACACCTTATCAATCAATTCAAAGACAATTTACCCCACACCAATCTGCATGTCACTGTACATATAGTGTGTCCTGTACCTGCTGATTATTGAAATCACATGCAACTTGTCTGCTTATATGTGACAATGCAGTCATAGTAAACCACACAGGAAACAAATCAATTTGCATAAAGTTTACAGTTCTCTGGATGAACTAGATTACATGTTTACACAAGTTTATTTTTGGTTTCAGAGCAATTTAATTAACCTACTACTACTGTTAAGAAAACAGGCAGGTTTAAATTTCCAAACGATAAACTTCTTAATGCTGCATCTTTATTCCTGTGAAACATGTGCATAGAGTTTTCTAGTTTTATAACAATATTCTTAATATTTTTATATTATTCTGATTTTCTATTCTGTTTTTCTTGAAGTATATTCATTTTTTAAAGTTAAAATAATCTAATAGCATTAATACATCTACAGAACCTTTAGTTGCTTGGAAGTGCCTTTGCAGTAAGCCAGTAGAGTGGAGATCAGGAGAGATGTAAGTCTAGTGAAATGCAAGTGCCTCTTAGTTACCAACAATATTTAAAAATCACAGTAGCAAAATTGATTAAAAGCCCTCAAAACTTCAGCAAAACTATTCCATGTGCTGATATCTGTATATCAGAGTAAACCTTATTATTTCAGTGCCATATACTGTGGATTGATGGCAGTAACAATAAAATTTGGTCATATATGAAAAACTTCCATGTGTAGCTAGAAAATCCTATCTTTTCCAGGGTATTTGATACATTTTGAGTATACTATTGTCTGTCACTTATATATTTTATGCTTCACAAACAGAATTTGCTATCTAAGGCTCAAAACTGAATAGCACCTCATATTCAAATCTTGTCTTTTAAGTGTGATGGGGAAAATGCCATGCCAAGAAAACATAAGACCAACTATAACATTATACATTATTAGTATTAATTTGAATATAAAAGCATCAAGGTTTTCTGAAATGTGCTGAGACAATAATGAAATTTATCAAACCTTATGAGCAATCTTTTAATATTAAAACATGCATCATTTGTATAGATGTTTTGAAATATGCCATGAAATTTAGATGTCTGCTATGGAAAACTAGAAGGTGATTTAATGAACCTGCAGAACTGCAATAATTCTGTGTATGATTCACAGAAACTCATACAAAACCAGCATTACATTATACAGACTGTTACTATGTTTATCCTGTTGAATTTTTATTGGGTCCTTTTAAAAAAAGAGCTGGTCTGTTGTAAGTTTTTTAGTAAGGTAAACCAGTCATCTGGTGACTGTGTGGAGAATGGTAACAGATGAGGTCTGTGTTTTTAGAGGCAAATAGGTGCAAGACTTCAAACAGCCACTCCCTGCTCCAGTTCTTTAGGAAAACCTCTGTGTGTGATGAATGTCTATAAGTGAATTTACAGCTGGGGAGTTGAATGCTGTCCTTTGTTCAGAGAACTCTTAGGGCTGAGAGCAACACAATAGTAAATACATTTAGCCAGCAAAAAACTCCTCTGGAGTCAGAAACAAATCAAATCTGCATGCCTGTTCTTGCTTCACTAGACTGGAAAAATGTGTCTATGACACTGTGATTAAAAAACAAATGCAGACACACTGCAACCACTGCTTAGCTGCCAAAAAACTGTTTTACAGAACTATCAGCAAAATTGTCCAGAAGCCAAATTTTTGAACACTGAGGAAACTTTGCTCTCAAAATACCTCAGGCTACATTGTTCCTTTAATTGCTCTACATAATTAAAGATACTGCTTACCAAAAAGGATAGAATTAAACACTAGCACATTTTTTCTTCCATTCTCCCTTTTATTATTATTTTATGTATGTAAAGAGTTGTCAAATGTGTAACAATAGTTGCTGATTTTAATGTCCCACTCATGGCAAAAGAGTCTGGATTGCAGAGCTGCAAAGGATTAGGGCCAGTGTTTGTGATTTTTGTTTTGAAATTAAGAATTCTGGTGATTGCATTTTTTACAATTCTTATGATAAAATGCTTTTTATTCTAAGTAGGACTTATACCTGTGCTACTTTCACATAAACACTTCCTCTAGGGATTTATTAGTAATAAATGAAGAGCCTATATTAGCAAAAAGTTCTGAGATGAGCATTAAGAGCTATTCAGTAGTGTGATATGAGAGTAACACTAATTTTAAGCGAAGAATAAACTGTACTTCCTCAACCAATTAAGTTTGAGATAAAAAGGATTGAGGCATTTATTTATGAAATTTATGTGTCAAAGACTGCATGGGGAAAGATTGTATACCTGATGTTTCTGTGACCGGTTGCACAAGCTAGATTTCTCCATTTAAAGGACAAAAAAACCCTAGCACAGTTCTTCCAGTCTTTCCCACATCTATTGAGGAAGGTTGGTACATGAGTAACAAACATTGGGTTTTCAGAACATACGATCTGTTTATTAGTTTCCTAATTTAGGTAAGTTATGATTCTTTGTTCACTGAAGACAGTGGGAGTGTCTCTGTTGATTCTAGTGGACTCAGTCCAGGTCAGCTCTCACTGGGCTTGGCTTTGCTTCATAAGTCAGGTGGTGTGACTGAAGATACCACACCACTCATACTGTTTGTGTTTTAAATTAGAACAGAACATAACAAATCCAAAAACTGTATAGATTTTGACTGCATGTTTGTGTGCTATCAAACCTTGTTGGAAGTTAGGAAAAGCTTTTGAATCTGAAAGCAGAATTATTTATAAAGAAATGAGTGCACCTCTACTTTACATATAAGGGATTTTCAGAACCCATAGCTACAGGATGCTGCCACATAGCATTAGTTATATTAGTTACAGAGCAAGAGGGATTAATCTCAGTCTTTCAGACATATAAAATATGTTTTCAAATTGGCCAGGTAGTATGCGAAGTCCAGAGAAAAGCCCAGTACCTTTTGACACCTGATTATGTTTCTATATTTTTCCCAAACTAAATTTGGCAGTTGATGGGTTGTTTTGAAACAAGAAACTGGAGGTAAGCTTCACTGCAATTTACTGGGAAGCTTCTTCTGAAAAACTGGCATCGTACTAACAGCACAGCTAATTTGCAGTTCTGATGATGAAATTGTGCTAATGACCCAGTAGAATGTATGGAATATAAGGAACAATATTGCAACAAAGGTCTTAGAAAATCAGACAGGAAAAAGATCTATTCAGTCTCTCAGTGGTTCAAAATTTAACAGCATTAAGAATCTTTGCAGCAATTTTTAATTAGTATGTTATGACTACAAAATGGCAACTGACCCAGTGCTGTATCCAGCAGAGATAATTACATAAAAGTTGTTTGACTGAGAACATGGTGCTTTTATCACTGCATGCAATAATAGGATAATTTTAGTAAGAGAAAGCTGACCCTTATCTAGGACAAAAACTGGTTAATTCAGCCTTCCAAGTAGAAGGCATATCAGAAAACGGAAAAAAAAAATAGTGCAAGATTTAAAACTTTAATTAGGAGCATATGAAAGAACATTTTTTCTGTGTGTCTAAAGCTATTATAGATATTTTGAAAACAAAAATAAACATGGATCATTACTGACAGTTTTAGCTGTCTTCTTCCAAATGCATAGAGTACATTTATGTTATGATTAACTTTTCAATTTACTTTCCAATATTTCACATCAAGTTTTGTTACTCTAAAGAAACACACCTTGTAATGAGAAAATACATGTAGGCTCAGTGAAAATCTATATCATAAATATTGTAGTTTTGTTATTTTTGTTTTTCATGGATTAACTGCTGTTTTTATCAACTGTTGTTAGTTTTGTTTCTGTTTTATCGTTAAACATCCCTGTGAAGGCAGACATCTCAAAACTCTTCTTTCCATGAATTTGTACTTGGGAATGCATACCTGGCACATTTAACATGCCACTGGACATCAAAGAGTTTGCCTAGAGATTGTTTAGACTGCATTAACAGGCATATTGCAGCAGTTATGTCTTCAATGTGAGAATTATTTGTTACTTATTTTAGGAACAATTCCCATGTCAACATTGCCATGGCATTAGGCAAGCAGAATTTGTGATTATACCTATTTATCCTTGCTCACTTTTAAAAAGCAATCGAGTAAACAAATGTTATAACTTCCCATCTATAAATGCCAACTGTCAACATAATTGAACCTTACAGCTGTAAATAAATGGGAAAAGCTCTTCCCTGGAAAATCAGGTCAAAGCCATTATGTTTGAACTCAAACACAGTAGGAAAAAACAGTATCAAACTTGCTCTGCCTTGCCATCTTGATCTTTAAACAAGCTTGGGTACAGAAGGATGCTGAAATTGCTATATCTTATTTCCCCACATATTTTGAATTTTGCAAATATATACAAAAATAACTCCAAGTGAAACATGATAGAGTTTAAATTGCTTCACAATGCCCTTAGCTTAATTAAGAACTTGGTGCTTTAGCAAGCATGAGCATGAAAAAGAACAGCAAAGTAAAATTTACTGCTCTTTCTAGTCTAAAAAAGGAAATTCCTCAAAACCATAAGCTTTATGACAAATTACAAAACTTTCAATTATTTTTATTTAAAAATATTATTTTCATGACAGATTTGCAGAGATACTTGCTTCGTCTTGCTGGACTATGTTTTCAAGTTCAAAATGTAAAATTGCATTTTCCATGCACATTTAAAGTTAGCTATAGTTCAAGCAGAGTGTCCCATCACTGCAGGTGGGATTTGCCAGCTGCCTCTTCTTATTGCAGTTTACTACATTGCCTCAAGCTCTTCCCCATCAGGGTATCGCACACAGAATTTTATTGATTTTGGAAAGCAAACTAGGTGACAAAGGCATGAGTTTTCAAAAATGAGTGACTTCACTCTACTGTGAAATATCAGCTATAATTCACCCCTTTCCAGAAGGGGAAGAAATGCTGAAGATGAGCTGGCAAGCAGGATATCCACACTCTGAGGTTAAGCACTAACACAGCTTTCTGGGTCTGTTCCCAAGTCTACCTATGATCCTACTTTGAGATCTTCACTACTCTGGACCTTATTTTTATGCTTATTACTTGGATGTGGAGAGGAGGGTGGAAGTGAAAGAGGAAGCAGAATTGAAGAGGGCACCACAAAGCCAGTCTTTGTGTGCCTAGGCTGGATATGAGCAGTGATTACAGCACATTTGAAGACGCATCTCTCAGCGAGGATTTGGTTAAGTTTGAAATATTCATAATCATGTTTTGCTGTTACCAGGTACACAGTGCCTGAAACAGGATCAATACTGCAAAGAATCTCAGAGACTACAACAATTTTTTACAATAGTTTCTTACAAATACAATCTTAAAAAGATTACAACTATTATTTCCTTAGAGAAATGAAGTGGGGAAATGAGACAAATTTGTTCATTAAAAAAAGAAAGGAACCACTACAAGATAGTTGGAGTGAAACATCTAATGACATATTTTGCTTTGTGTTTCCATGCTATACAGCTATAGACTAAAGATGGTGCTTCATTATTGCTGTTAGTGAAACAGTTGGTTTACCTAGCTTTGTTTGAAATACAAACAAAAACAAAACAAAAAAAAAGGTATTTTTGAACTACTTTGAGGGTCTACATAGATTTTTTTTCCTCTCCCACACTAGTTGGGTTGCATCCTGTAGACTAGTCATCTCAAAGTTCCTCAAATTGATGCAAATGTGTTCAGGAATAGAAAAGTTGAACTATCTAATTAGAATACTTTGTGGATGAGATTAAAATTTCCATGGCACTGAATGAAACAATTACTACACTGGAATTATTTAATTTTTAATTTCTTCTCTGTAACCAAGAACAATTTACTAGTTGTAAATTAAAAGAAAAAGGGGGGAGAAGGAGCCATATAACCATATAACTTCTGGAATGAGGAGGCATACTGAAGTGACCTCAGGAATGGAAGGGGGAAAAAAAGACAGATGGTTTCACTGTCTTAGGAACTAATCACTGAGACCTCTTTTCTTGTATTTTAAGCAAGATGAATAATCAAAAATAGAGTTACCCCACAAAGATCTCCCCACTTACTAGATGTGGAGTCATTGCAGAAAATCTCATCAGGACATTCCATGTCAAAGTATGACTGCAATACCAATTTTTGAGAAAACATTACTGATTAATGCATTTCTAAATTACACTAATGCATTTCTAAATGAGAAGAGGGGGTCAAGATATGAGAAGAACACCAGTAACATAGTTTTTCCCAGTAGCATAGTTTTACCCAGAACGTCAATACAATGACAATGAATACAATCTTTTGTAATTTAGGTTTTGAGAACTCGATGCTAACTCTTCCTTGAAATACAATAGAGAGAAGAGGATTCAATGTTACAGCTAAATTGTCTTGTGTGTTCATTTCTATAGAAGAACACTAAGGCGTTACTAAGGACTTTGTTATTCATTACTTCAGGGTTCAGTATTAAATTACTTCTTGCAGCACCCTCCCTGCTCACTGACAACCCATGTTACTTCTAATTGAATTTTTAAAACTGGTTATTCATAATCCAAGAATACTTCTGTTCTGTGCCAGTAATAAGATGAGAAGCAAAGAACTCTTCTATCAATGGTATCAATGATCTCAAATTTCTTTTCCTTCCTAATCAATTCTATGATTCTATACTCTTTTGTACCTCCCATTACAGAACTGTGTATATCCTAATTAGCATCATATTAAGCTGTATCTTTCAGAAAGTCCTTGTATGGTAGACTTTGTGGTATTATACAGAAATGAAATATGGGTAAAGCAACTGTTTATTGTCTTTGGACTTCTAAAACATGAAAGGGCATCATCATTGTCAATTTCTGCTACTGTAGGTCAGGATAGCTACAGAAAAAACAGAGCAAGCCATTTTTGTTCAGGATTTTGATTATTTAAAACACCAATTAGGTTTATAGCAACAGCAAATGGTAAAAAAATACAAAATAGTGCAGGTCTGTTTTATGGGATTAGAATTTAAAATCGCTTTTGTATGGAGTAAGACACTGAAATTGCATATGTATAATAATAAGACACTTCACATAGGTACACTAATCAGCTTCACATGCAATGAGAACAATTACTTTCAAAACCTTGTTGATTTTGCTGAGAATCTTGGTGGAAAATACCTTTACCATATTGTGTTTGAAATTCCTTTCAGAAAATTTCTTCCAGTACGCATAGCATAGAATTTTCACCTAATATTTTAATTCTTCCCCACTTTTCCCACCCAGATGTGACGATGATGATGTGTCTGCCTGGGACTGACAAACAGTTCAGCTGCTTGGCTCTGGAGAGCTGGAGGCAGCACATGAGGCAGGGCACGGCGCACCTGGCTGTTCTCCATGGCTACAGGAGGCCTGCTTCCCCCATCTGCCATGGATCAGCAGCTCAGAAGAGCACCTCTGAAAATATCCAGGCTGTAAGTAAGGTGACAACAGCAGTAAATAAAATGTGCTGGGGCTTATTTTCTCTCCCTGTGCTCTTAGCTCACAACAAAATAGTGAAGCTCTCTCCTCACAGAATATAGGGGCCCCTTTCCAGACTATCCCAGGTTTGTGCCACCTCTGAGCTGTGTCCAAACACTGCATGAGAGATGCTAGTCAGCACAGACAAAAGCTGTGCCAGGGCCATGCTCACAAATAAGCAGAAAGCCCTAGGCCTACCTGGTTTGCAGTAGAGGTAAATAAAGCCAAAGCCTATAAGCCAAGTCAAGGTCACAGCTATGATAAAGAGGGGTTAGGAGTGACAAGGATCAAAACAGTATGCACAAGTGACCTGACTATATGTATGCCCTGGGATCTTTCCTGGGATTTTTCAACCACCAAAGTCTGCTGGTAGTGCAGCTTTCACAGTACACTCACAGACACACGTTTCTCCCAAATTAGGGCATAAATAATTTCTGTAAAACCTTGAAAATTCTTCTAAATTATGTTTCCCACATTAAGTCACATTAAGCTTTTCATAAACTATTGGAACATACATCCACCTCTCCTCAGCAAGTCTTTGATAGATCACATACATCCATTTGAAGACATCAAAATGACATGTACAAAGAAGTTCGAAGCAAGAAAAGAATGGGCTACTGATAACTGATACCATTTACAAAGAAAAATGTGGCCCCTTCTTCTTTCTCCAGCAAATGGTTTGCTGGGTGGCTTTATTAGCTAAAGCAGACCTGTTGCATCCTCTGAAAAACATGTAACTTTCCTATTCCTGACAGTCCACAACCTCCCCTTTGGTGGGAGCACTGCCTGGGTTTCAGTGACTACAGGTGCTAGACACAAAGAAAAGTTGCAGCCACGTACCACAGTTGTCTTCGTCAGCCCGATTCCCGCAGTTATCCTCACCATTACAGTGCAGCTGTTGGGGCAAACACTTCGTGATATTGCCACATGGAAAGTAGCCCACGGGGCACCTCGTGCCAGCTCCAGAAACATGATCTTCCAAAGAGTCACAGATGACTAAATAGGACCAGAAAAAATATGTTTATTTTATGATGTGTTTTGTTAGTATGCCTTTGTAAGTACTCATTCACATTTGAATGTGAATATCAAGAAACAAAAACGAACTAATTCATTTGCCTTGAAATTACAAATAGTATATGAAGTACTTGTTAAACTTGGCAAAAATATATTGTTACCTAACTAAAATTTCCTTTGATATAAAGCAAATATTTCATCTCTTCATCCTCAGAATAAGATCAAAATGTAAATTATACAAGACAAATGACATAAAAGCACTATTTTAAAGGATTGTTTTGCTATTTCTGATAACAATATACCAGACAAGCTATAGGTATTTCTGCCCATGGAAGGGCGGTTGGAGCCAGATGATCTTTCAGGTCCCTTCCAACCCAAACCATTCCATGACATTAATTTGTGCTGAAATTTTATACCCAGATAGATAAGTCCCTTTATATGAAGTCAGATGTATATATTTGATTATATTCCAATTTTAAAGAAATTTCTTGGTGTAAATGGACCAAGGACCTAAGAACAAGGCAACCATGATCAAATCTGTGACACAGTTTTGCTGAAAATTGAGTAAGACATCATGAAGGAGCCAATTATGAATCCTTCAGAAGAGTTGTCATTCTTATCCAAAAACTGTGGAGATATTGGTCAGAATGCATCAGTGTGAAGTTTAGATACACAGGTGCTGTTCTGCTGAGCCCATGCTTTGTGGGAAAAGAACCTCAGAGAGCACAGGATGTCATTCAAGCAGTGCTGAGGGGAAAGGTAGAGGGATGCTGATGAGGGACTCCAGGGCAGCTGGAGGACTCTGCCTGTCCTCTGTTCTTCACTTCTCTGTGCTGCAGCAGCTGCAATTACCCACACTTGCAGATGCATGATGTCTTAGCAGTCCCACCAGTGTGCCTGTGAGACAAATTCTGCCATCACTATGTTTTTTCCAAAAAAGCATGACTGATCTATTATTTCTGTAATGGATTGCAGGATGCCAAGTCAGATTTCTTGTATGAGATCAACTTCTTTGCAAGAACATGCTATGGAGAGGGTTTAAAATTACTCTAGAAGTAAATTTTTTCAGTCCGCAATATGTTGGTAATGGAGAAAAGCATCATTGAGACAGAATACTATCCAGTGTTCTGCACTTCCAAAGCTCACCTGAACCTATCTAGCACCTTTCCGCAAGTGTCTGCTAATTTAATTTTTGAAGCACTTTCAAAAAGGAGTATCACCTTCTTATTAGAGCTACCATTTGACTAAATGCATACTGTTACATAAAAACCCCAAAATCAAATACAAATTTTATTTTAAATTTCATTGCTTAAATTTCATTATTAACTGTGATGTGGTGCTTGTTCAGATAGTAAAAAGCTAATTCTGAAACATGTGACTATTTTTCCAGGCTATTTTCAAATACAAAGTATAAATCTTTCACACAACTTTCTCAGATTAACAAGTGATGTTCTTCGACAACATCTGATTTTATGCACTCATTTTTCTCTTGGACTAAGAGAAAACACCTGAAATTCAATCAACTACTTCAGATTCATAAAAAATCTCTTCCAGAAGAACTTTCTTCCAGTTAAGCCCTTGACAATGATTACAACTCTGAAAAATTGAAATGTAAGAGCTGTAGCTGCAGAAAACTGAGATAAATATCTTCTATATGTACAGAATTATCCTTGCTGTCAGAAGCATCCTGCATAGAAAGCCATATATTCCAGCTAACCACCACTGAATGATTTTAAAGTGTTGATTTGCTTTTATCCACAAGCATATAACCTACGCAATTACTCAAAGAACATTAGTTCCTTAAGACTTTTACATAGAGGTACCAAAAATAATGCTACATCCTAATCACGGGGTGAATTCACACTTGCATATTATTCTAAATTTCTCTGCTGTTTTGTGATGGTATTCAGAACATTATGATTAACTTGTTTCACCCAAAAAGAAGTAGTAAAAAAAGCTTATGTAGCCGTGCTGTTAAGCAAACCGTGTATGCACAGTACTTAGTGCCTTAAGTTCCTTTCTTAGCAAAAAGCTGAGCAGGCAACTGAGGCTCCCTTAAATGCCTGTTACAATCTGAGTACCGACCAAAACATCTGGTAAGAGACAACAGCATGGAAAAAAAACCACCATAAATTAAAACATCACAGACAGACCATCAAAAAACCTCTCCCATGTTGTCAAGGATTTTATCCTACAACTAGAGATATATTTAGACTGATATATTTAGAACCTTGTGCTTAAAGGGGCTGATCTCCATGCAGTTTCAATTTCAAATGGAAGTATTTATGTTCTCACAGCACCATTCAGTGGAATTTCATAGCATGTTCCTAAATTTATTATTAATTATTCAAATATTATTAATCCCTGAACTAATGAATGAATTTGCTGTTGCATTTTAGAAATCTGTACTTTGCCATAAAGAATAAGTCCCTCCTGATGTTCAGTGTTTTGAATTCTCTGTACATTTATAACCTTGATGATATCTATTCTGAATCTCTGCATTACTCATTTTGTGCTACATTGGATTACCCTGGCATGTAAATATCTGCCTGGGAAAGGAGAAAATCCAGCTTTAAAACTCAACAACTTCATCCCAGTTATAAAATCAATGAAAGCACTGGTCTTTGTCTACTGACTTGTTAACATCACTTTGTTTATACAAAAAAAGACAGAAATTTGGACTCTGCTGATTGCAGGAGATTTATGCATGGAAAAGCCCACAGCTCTCTGAGGAAATATTTGGTAAAGCTGACAAAGGTAGATAGGAGATAAGACAGTAAAAGCTGTTGTAAAATGCTAGATAATATTCAAACAATTTTCTTTTGGATTGAGGAAATTAAATTTTGGTCTTTAATGTCAGGAAAATGGATAAAGATAGCACTGCAACAGCAGCAATTAAAAATTATGGTTATTGTTTTACAAATACAGACTTTACTGACACTGGAGTTCACCATGCCAAGATAATGATCTATCACTTCATCTTTGTGATGTGGTATTAAATTGTTGGCTTTTCTACATTTAATTGATTTTCCACTGTGAAAAAATTGAACCACTCTTGTTTGTCTTTGTCTATCTTGTTTGTCTTTTTTTTCAGCAGCTGAAAGAAGATGAAAAGTGATAAACCCGTGACAGACTTGCTTATCAGGTTTGTTTTTACAGATACCAAGTAAAAGAACCTCTTCTTTGTATACCTCATAGAGAAAATAATCTCCTGCCATGCCATGACATAGTGATAATTGCACACATTTCAGCTATTCTGTACCAGAAAAATTCTTTTTCACAGTGTTTAGCATAGATATTAAAATATTTCCAATGTTTCAAGATGAAAGAGAAAAGAAATAGGTGAACCAGTATCAGTATGAACAGCAAAACCACAAAACTCTCTCTGAAGCTTGTTGTCTCAATACAGAAAAATGTTCTACTTAGCAGCATGTTCGTGATACTGCAAATTAAATATTTCTGACTGTCATGTATTTAGGGTCCCATGCAACCTCCCAAATTAATTTCAGATTTTCAAAAAAGTAAACAAGAATTCCTGTCGTGCACCTTTTAAGCTTGTCCAGATTGGCTGCGTCGAGATGCTTATTGCTTGCTATAAGATGCCTGTGGTGAAGAAGAAAGTGAATAATTTTCCCTGGTTGTCTTTAAATATAAGACTAAATTAACTCTGCTTTCCTTTGCTAAAGGAATAAACATAAGTTGGGTTGTCATCTAGTATAGATGGTAAGGCTTTTTCCTCTGTTTCATGGATGCAGAATCACTGGGGAAAGAACATGACAGCTCCTCTTTAAGCAGTCATAAAATGAAATCAAAAGAAGGAACGCATTTGGGAAAGCCAAGAACAAGATGTTCCCAGGACAACATGGCTTGACTTCCAACTAAATTGATTCATTAGGCTTGCTAGTTTTGTGCATTCTTTGAAATACAGTGATTGGGTCACAAGTGCTGTTTGAAAAACCAAATAAGGCACATGTGCTCTGTAAGAACATAGACTTAACACAGTTACTTGTAGGTTCTTTAAAACAAATGAGTATAGTTGCACTGTTCCCTGTGAAGGGAACAGTTCTGGGCTGCGGGGACTGAGTCAAAAGCACTTAAACTAACCAAGGGCATTACTCATTGCTTGGTACCTACTAGTCACACCAGTCTCAACTGTGTCACATATAGGTTCAAACAAAGGCATATCATAATATCAGGAAAATATTTTTGTGTTTTCCAGAATTTGAATAACATGAAATCCAGTGTCATGAATCCAAAATTACTCATTAATTCCATCAGCCAAATAAGCTTGTTGTATCGATTTTACCTGTAATTTTTGTGCTAGCTTGAACACTTCAAGTTGTCAGTTGATTAAAAATATCCCCTTCTGCTGAAAGGTATATTAAGGGCATGTGAAATGGATTTGAAAAACCTTTAGCATAACATAGAACAGGTCTCATAGGCCTATTACCTTCATTCATAAAGATGAATCATCAGAACAAGGTTATAAAAGTTTACAACTATTAATTACTTTAACTTACAAGATGATTAATTAGTTATTAACAAAGAATAGAAGTGACTAGTGGCTGACCAACTGTGATCAGATGGATTTGAATCACAAATAATAGAAAAAAAGAAGACAACAGAACTTAAAAATATATTTTTAAAAAAATTGTCTGAATTTGACCATTACAACAATATATAGAAGTGAATGAAAAGATGAAGTTCATTCTTAGATAATTTTCCTGATTTTGTTATGAATTTTCAGCTTCTTCCCACGAAACAAAGGATTTTAAAGTAATGTATGACTGAGACAAGGATGAAGTTAGTCCATTGTATTTCAGGATAGAATTAAAAACTTAACTTCTGCGTAATTTCATTTAGCTTATTAACTTTATACAGTTTTAGCTTATATAAGTTGCTTAGCTTATATAACTTTACCAGTAAGAATGTTTTTGTCTTTCATAATGTAATTTTATAAAGACTCTCCTAAAATTTTCTTTTAGGAAAAGCTTTCTAGTGATATCTAGGAAAATTTAATAGGAATCTCATATTATTAAACTTCAATAGAACTAAATTTTAAACTGTCCATAAATAGCATAGCGAAAACAGATTCCAGTTTCATACAAGAATAAACCAGAATTTATACACTTGTACTTTACTGCTGCTAATGTACACACACTTGGAATAACACCTTGGGCAAAATTTTCATATGAAAATAGACCTTTGTCTAGTGGCAATAGATTCTTTGGCGCTAATCTTTGAGGCAAAGTGCATGTGGTTTAAAGGATTTAAATATCTGTACAAAGTACTCACAGATGTGTAATTAAACTCTTGTCACCACATTTCCTTTTCTGTAATTTGGTCCTCTGCTTTGGTAGTTCTCCAGCCCAGAAGTCTATAACATTTTCTAAATGCATGTATTGCATATGCATTGCATTCTTAATTTTAGGTTTGATTGTGTGCAAGCCAGGCAGAATGACAGATTAATTTATAAAACATTAGAATTTTTTTTTTATATTTAGTTGTATATTTTTCAACCAAAAACACACTTTCGGTTTTATTGCATTAAATTTGTCTTTAGCAAACTATATTAGATGTCACTCTAGGAATATATAATAATTGAACTATACACTTAAGTTTATGTTTGTTTACATTAAACACAATATAGTATAGCAATGGATTTTAGCAAAAATGGTGCATATATTATGACTGTTTCACACCAATCTGTGGTAATCTGTGGTAATTATCTTGGATTTTAATTTCATAAAGTACCTTGTTGTGGATTACACAATGCTTTCATTTCAGAAGCATTTTCCAAAGCAGAAAATTTGTATTATCTTCTTGAAAATATCACCTACAATCTCACAACAATGTCACTAGTTATCAGTAATGCCACAGATAATTCAGTCTAATTAATCCAGTTACAGTGTTGGAAGACGCGTGTTGTCTAAGTGCCAGGTAAATCCACTCTAGGGCCAGAAACTGCCAGTAGAACAATTCAGACTGGTGACATGGCACCTTGCCAGAGGATTTGGCTTTTATACCTTTTATTAATTTGTCATTTTGTTCTGCTTGCACAGAACTTTGAATAAAAAGATTTTGATGCGCATGAAGAACTGAAAGAGATAATACCTCTAAAAGCCCCAGTATGAAATAAAATAAGTTCCATTCAAATCAAATTTTGTAGGGCATTCCCAGAGGATAAGGGTTCAGCACAATGTCTAACAAATATGCAAATTAATGAACAGAGCAAAACTTTTCTATTCCCCTTTTCTTTCTCTCCTCAAATAAACAGGATTTAAATGATATCTGACTATTATTTCTGTTCAGAAACAAGTTCTAACTCCATATTCTGACATGATTTCCAATAGTAAATGCATCAAGGTAAGCTTTCCTTTGCCCCTGTGTTTTTTGCATCTGTGCAACTCCTCAATTTCACTAATTTCTTTTTCACAGTAGAGCAATATCAAGTTGAAAGCTGGCCATATGAAACACTAGGGTTTTGTTCAAGCAGTGTTAGGTACTGAATAGAAATTAAGGCACCAATCCAAAAGGTTAAATAGGCTGTTAGTCAGCACCATCCCACCTGGAAGGCCCAAAAGCGGAATGGTTAGCCATAAAAATAAAAGAAACTCCTCTCCCAGGAGTTGATTCTTTCTCACAACCACTATTGAGTGTGTTTTGTCTGGTTCTTTGAGTCCCAAAGAGCAAAGAAATTTGTTGCAAGTAATGTTTTCCCCCTCTCATTTGAAACACAGTATTTATGAGCTAATGATTCAAACACATGTAATAAAAAAAAAAAAGAAAAAAGACCTTTGAAGCTTCATACCTGGAATTTTTGAAGTTTTGTAATCCTAAGGTCAAAGGTTTCCTGTATTGCAGTATTTTCCAGGTACCTTGCACTTATTTTTGTATCTTATACCCAGTAGGTTCTTTTTTAAAAAAATCTGAGCAATCCAATAATTGAAAAGTTATTTTAGCCAAAAAGATTAAGGACAGATGTTTATCAATAAATTAGTGTCCCTCAAGCAGCAATCACTCACCTCATCTAGATAACCAGGATTCTGAATTTCAATATGTAAGGACAGCAGTTAGAGATTACTGTAAAGAAGTTCATTTCAGGCTTGCTGCTTTCAGCAAGTTAATCCAGTCAGGCATGCATAAAGAAACACTGACCAGTGAAAACTAAATTATTTAAATGAACAAACAACAGACATCTGTAATAATTCCCTTAAGTTTCCATAAACAAAAGGCAGATTTAAGTGACTTCATGATAAAATATCATATACAGGAGGAAGTCTGTGTACATGTGCGTTCATGCATAGAAGTAAAGAGAATTTCAGCAGATGAGACAGAAAGTACTTGTAGGAAAGCCTTAAGAGAAAGCTGCAATGAGAAAGGGGAATGAAACTGGAAAGGCAATGAACATGGAAATTACTTGCTGATATTCAGATTGTAGGATATTCTGGGAACACATTATTTTCAAAAGAGCAGAACAGCAAAGAATTACCTGGCTATAATTAACTGGTCCTCAAGGCAGAAACAATCTAAACGACCATAACCCATTGCCTAACTTTTCTTCTGTCAAAAAAGGCAAGCCTGTCTTCTAAATTTTTTTCCTGTTGAGTGTCTACACTCTTACCCCCACCCCAAAACAGAAGTTATTGCTAAATTATACAATTTATTCTAATGTTAGCGTGCTCTTGTGATGGGGAAGCAAACCCCACAAAACCTTAACTACGTGGTAAAACAAGCATCTTGCAGTTCTAATGATAGAAAAACAGATTTGAGAGCAGCCAGCCCAAGGAGTCTGAGGAAAAGAACCTTAAAGGTGGCAGTGGGAGATTCTATTATGTCTTTCCCCATCTTATTTTACTCTTTAGTCTCTTATTTTGCTAGAGTCACCAGAAATAAGCAAGCTGCACATCAGCCACAATTTCAGATTCCACTATTTTTCCTCTTCTCCCAAGTAGCACAATCTCAACTCTTCAAAAAATAATCTCAGTTATGCTTTTTCTATGACTCCAGACAGAGGAAAAAGTGTTTTGGACGCCCTAATGCTGTATTTGAAATATGAAATGTAATTAGGTTTTTATTATCTTTTTCTTTTTTCCCTCTTGTGGTTTTAGTAAAGACTGAAAGGATTGCAAATAATAGTTCTTACAGTGGAACTAAACCAGCATAATTTGAAGTGAACCTCTGAAGCACACTCGAGTTTAATCTTGTAACAATGGAAATACATTATTTCTTCGTAAACCGGAGACAGGATTATCTAATATATTTTATTTATTCACATACCTTTGTTACTAAGAACAATTTATAACTATTAAGAATTTAAATTTAATATAGAACTACAAGTTCAGATTTGGGAGGCAGCTGTGCCCTGTGCCTTTTGAGATTCCACCCTCCTGCAGTATTATAAAATATGGAACCCTTTGTTGTTCTATTTTAAAGTAAAATAATTTGAAAGTATTTTAGCAAATCTGTTTCCTAAGAGCTCACAGAATTATTTTGTGAAAAATCAATTTGCAGAATATGCTTAAATAAATGCATTATTATTGGATTCTGACTCATTAATCTTTGATTCAATTTTTTAAAATTGCAAATTTTCCAATCTCAGCTGTATTCTACTACGAGTACACATTACACCGCTAAAAGTTGTGACACTTCAGTTAAGTGTATAAAACAGAAATTATCCCAAGTTAATAGGACTTTTGACATTCTTGAAGTGAACAATGTTAGCTGGTCAAACCACAGAACTGGGGAATCATTTAGGTTGGAAAAACCTCTGAGATAATGTAGTCCAGCTGTTTGGACCCCACAACCAGAGACATCAGACTTACTTTTTCTTTTGCAGGATGTATCAAAACGTGCATGCAGATTAAGAGCAATGGATCATTTAATTATAACTTGCAGATTTCATGCATTTATTAATGTACATAAAGAAATGTCACATTAGCAGCACATATTTGGAAGTTTGGATATCCAAATGAGAAAATATAACAAGAAAAAGCATTCAGAATTCTGGCTCCATTTTGGATGCACTTGGGCTAAGTGATATTTTTGCATGGATTGTTGTGGATTTGGCCTCCATGTAGTCTATAGTTCCTCCTTCTCTTCCTTTCATGCCACTTCATCTAACCTAAGAGGATGGTGTCTGTTCCTGACACTGTTTTCTCACTGCCAGCAGTGAGAGCCTGCCCTGTGGAACCAATCTAGAAACGAAGAAACCAATCTAGATAAATGATGATGAGAAAGCAGTGGATATGTAAATGAAAGATTTGAAAAGAAAAAAATGAAAATTTAATCAAATAGTGATAGAACAGAAAGATGAACCAGGTGTTTTATTTTTGCTAAACCATATTAAGAAAAAGAAAGACCTCACGTGACATCTAAATCTTAGGGGTGTAGAAAAACCAGCTGTTCAACAAGCTACTCTTTATCATATGCTTTTGGAAAACTAGAAAGTGGCTGTACTTTTTCTGCATGGTGCTGAGAATCCATACTGAAGAAAAAGCAGGATCTATAAATGCATGTTTGTAGTGTTACTTGATTACTAGAAAAGAATTTGTGTCTGAAAACCAGAGTCTACAATTGCTCGGTAAGACTACCTAACAGCTGATTCACATATTTTAGCATGGAATTAGAGTCCAGAAAATGAGGTCAAGGAGCATATTTTTATGGTAGATGGGCCTTCTTGAATAAAAATTCTAAAAATGCAGATCATCTTTATCAACTGTATTGCTGATAAGTACTCAAGTCTAATCAAGGCATTCAATCATGATGCTTTTAAATTCTTTAATTTAGCCCTTTGCTCCCCCCCATACACACCAATTTTAAATATTATGTGGGCAGTTTCATTAAGGGATGCTGAGCTTGTTCCAAAGAAGAGGCGATCGATTCCTATCTATTTTTTTTAATTGAAACTGAAAACAAAGACAAACAGGGCAAAAATATATTTCTAAGTTTAAAAATACCACTTCCAGCCTCCAACAATATGCCCTTTCTCCCATATTGAGCATATTATTGACAATCAGGTCTGTGATGGGAAAAGTCTCTTTGCCCAGGTCAAGCCAGTTATTTCTTCTGCAGAACAGAGAAGAAAGAGGTAATGCTCACCTGCTCTGACAAAATTGTGCGTATCTTTGAGCCTCAGTGACTGTACAGTCTCTTCCATTCGTAGTGCTGTACTGACACTTGCTCTTCTCTGGAGGAAACAATTACTTGACTGAGACAAAACATTTTCACCAAATAAAGCCTTAGGATTGATACAGAGCAGCCAGGTAGAACACAACTGAGCTGTGCTATAGGGGACTGGGTGATTTAACCTTTATCCTTCTGGATAAACTCTGCTAAGTGCTCTCACATGCACAGATTCCTCAGGATCAGTGTCACTGCTGCTGGGCTCTTCCCCCCACTGCCTGCTCACCCTCTCCCCCTGACAGGAATTCAGCCTGTCCTCCCCCAGCTGGATCTCCCCATCAAGCCACAGATGATGGCTCCTTAGACTCATTCAAACCCCTGTTTTCCCATCAGTCTTTCTTCCTGGTGTATTTGCCTCGCCCTGTCACACCAGTCAGCTGCAGGCTGGATCCCTCATGAGCATTGGGGGAGACACAGCAGGGAGTGAGCACAATACTCTGCATTACTTCTTTGCTTATACACAGACACTTTATGTGTGACATCAGTTGTTAGCAACATATAATCTACATCTGAATTCAAACTCAAAATCTTCAAATTTCATACATTTCTGGCAACATGCCTCCACGTATTACTAAAGGCATCTTATCTATACTTTGATTATTCTTCTAGTGTATTACTGGCATCTTGCTCTTCAGTCTACAGTTTAACCACTTAGAAGCTACAATATTAAATTCCTAATCAGTTCCTCATATGATACAATAATTAGACTTCCCACTTTTAAGTCTTCAGAGATTACTTAGAATACAGTTTAGAATATAATATTATTGCCCAGATGCGGAGCTGAGACATTAACATGCATATGGCAAGGGTTTCCACTAATCTGAGGTTTTTACTTTAGAATCAGTCAGGTTCGCAGACTACTTAAAGCACAGCTTTTACAGATGTCAATGGCAGCCATGCAATGAACACTGCCACATTGGGATGATCAAGCCAAAACCCCCAAAGAATCTCCTATGTAATTATTATCCATTTGTAAGGCTCTTACAGCAAGAAACAGGAATAAAAAATGTTTTCAACAAGAGAGTTCAGTTGCCTTCATGAAATGGCCTTCATTTGTTAATCCCCAGCCTCATTCACATTTTATCTTAATCTTCCACAGCAAATGAAGAAAGGGTCACACAGGCAGCATAATTCACCATAATTTTTGATTAATCCTTTTGATGGACACAAAATATGTGTTTCTGTGGAGTTATAACATGAAGAAAATTCAGTATGGGCACATAGCACAAATTAATATTGTGTCCTTTGCCTAAATTCCTAAGCACTGAGTTAACAAAATTAATAACTTTCTCTCACACAGGTAACATTAACTAATAGAAGAGGAAATAAGTTTCCCTCCAGCATTGCATAGCAGGACACCATGCAGCATCGCTAGTTCAGATCCTTTAGCTCTCCTGTTTCTTGAGAGGGTAGAGTGATCTGACAGCACTGATTACCAGCCTCTGAGCATAGGTGTTACTCAGGAGGAGACAGTTTGAAAGAAGTCAGTAAGCCACAGGACAATCCTGGGCTTCATTCTGGCTTTGTAACACAGTGCTCACCCTACCAAGCACAGCTCCTTTTTCTGCTCAGGCTCATTTTTGCCTCACCTCAGATGTTTCACTCCCATCCTTTCTTGTCTGATCGCTACCGGCTTCTCATCATCTCATCCCTTTCTTTCTGTACAGAATCCTAGTTCTGATCTCACCATCCTCTGACTTCATTCTTCAGGTAGTAAACTCCCCTCTCTCAGAACTCCCTGTCCTTCTCCTTTAATTAATTTACTGTTCCCTATTGGCTCCCTCCCTCACATCCCTGTCCTCAGTCTCTACTCTCCTAGACTAATAATCCCACTGATTTCCATTTTCCCTTTCTAAGTAGCATTAGTTTTTTTCTCTCAACTCTCTGTTCCATTGTCCCATATACCTGTCCCTTTTGTCTCTGCTTTCCCCGTCTTTCTTCAGTCCTTCCCAATACATTTTCACCTCATCTGTCTTTCAACAATTATGACTTCCTAATCCTCTCAACTTCATGTGCTTCCCAGACTTCCACCAGCCATTTCAAAGTCTAATTTGAAGTCAAAGTCATGGCACTCAAGAGAAAATGCATGATGAGATGACTGCTGACAGATCTTCTGGGTGTCGCACTGGTCTCTAGCAACAAGAATCATCTATTAGAAAAGGATTTTTTTTTTTTCTTTACTGCAACCAGGCTTGAGTAGCCTCATCAGCTCTAGTGGGATGGCCCATTTGAGGATTATGTCTCAGGCATATTGTAGAGGGATACGTCAAAAAGTACTGTTTAAGATAATTCTTTGCTTATACAAAATTATCCAAATTAGGATCAATGCAGGCAAAATACCAATTCCTCATATTCACTAAAAAAAACTGGTCAAGTTTTGCTTGTCTTCTTGCTCAAGGTCCACAGATTGCACATAAAATTTTACAGCAAATGGTTCAAGTCCGGTAGAGTTGCTATAAACAGTCAGTATAGCTTTTCAACTTGGGTAGCTCCTGATGCTGTTTACTAAGAGATGAAAACATTTTTGCCTAAGCAGCAGTTGCAGGATCTAACTTTCAAAGCTTCAGTTTACCATTATGTACATTTTTTACAACCCTCTAACTGATATTTGAGTAAATTTTCCTCAGGAAATCTAGCCTACATCCCTGATTTTCTGCAAATACTGATTTTCATGTTTTGCATATATATATTCACAGGAGATGCACATCTTTCTTCTAACTACAGGAAAGTCAGACAGATTAATGCCCAAGTTAAATGAAGAAATGACCAAATATTATTATTACACAATGATTATTTGAGCTCGTGTAAAGGCTGCAGTAATTTAACTTTCCTATTTATAAATCTGGAAGGAATCTTAAAATATGTTGCAAACTATGTAAACAGGAGCACAATCATAAACTTGCAATTTTCTGAAGGATTCAGGACTGTGTCTTTCCCACATTTGACAGAAAGCATTTGGTATAAAAGATCTTGGCCTTCAAAACAGCTAAAAGAGCTGTCACCTGCATGAAGTACCAGAACAAGTAAAGAAATGCAGATGGTTTAAAGAAGACTATCCTTGGCATTTTAAAGTGAGGGTAAAGGAAGGAAAAAATTATGAGGGAAGAACAGAAAGAGGAAGCTAAAGGAAGTGGAGGTACCAGTGGATT
This sequence comes from Cinclus cinclus, assembly GCF_963662255.1. Taxonomy (NCBI): domain Eukaryota; kingdom Metazoa; phylum Chordata; class Aves; order Passeriformes; family Cinclidae; genus Cinclus; species Cinclus cinclus. Next base: position 42,373,534 of record NC_085050.1, on the reverse strand, counting down.
GGAAACATCAGGTGGAGGCACAGAGCATAGAGGGTTAAAATTGTAAGAGTTGTAATTGTTTTTCACAAGGAGCCTGCCAAATCCCTTTTGGAACTCACTTTGAATATTTTTCAGTATTAATGTTCTTCTGTTTTGCTTAATGATTGATAAATGAATTGTTTGAGATCCTGTCACTTAGCCAAGGTCCAGGAAGATAAAATAGCTTTTGTCCCCAGAAAGCCAATCAAAGGGACACTAAAGACACAGCTGTGCACTACAGTGGTTGCAGCAATTACAGCTGACTATTTTGCTAAGAGAAGAGATGCAGCACCAGCCAGTGCAATGCCAGCCCAGCCACACAGCTGAAGTGACCTGCTAGCTTTGCAAGAAGGGGTGACCCACCCAGGCAGAAGTCCATCCTGGCTACACATCCAATGCTGCCAGTTCCACAGCTGGAGTCTGAATTTACTTACCTCCATATTATATTTACTGCTCTTGTGCTAACAAAAATCATGATACAGATGCTGCTTTGTTTTCACAGAAACCTCTATCTGGGACAGCGTAATCCACTTGGGAAGATAGTCAGGCAGTTGCCAGTACATACAAAGCTCAATTTCTTGAATTAATTTGATTATTTAGATTTTGGAAGGAAATTATTTTCATATATTAAAAAAAGATTTAATGAAGAATCTCAAGGAAGAGAGTAAAAAATGTGATTGAACTTTGGCTGTTGAATGGAAAACTAAAGAGAGACAGCTTGAATGGATCTGAGTAAACCAAACGAGTACCTTTTGTACAATATATACTCTTTATTTTACTTTTCAAAGAATTAGAAGGATCTGTGACTTTGTAGAAATAAAGAAAAAAAATTAGTTGCACACAAAAAACCCCAAACATAAAAACCTCTACAACAAAATACAGATGAACATGCAGCAGTCTACAAAAAAAAAAAAAAAAAAAAAAGAAAAAAAAATTCAATTTCTAAGGACAGTTATACTTCCTCCAGGAATGTTTAACATCACCTAGCCTAAAGACTTGAGCAGAGCTGAAGCCTATTGAGCAGGTGAAATCAGCCAGCTTGTAGGTGTGGTTATCATTTGCACTGTTGGCAAAATCTCTGAAAGGCAGTGGAGCTGTGAACTCTGCACTGAGCAAGGTGAGGACTTGTGACACTAAATAGGAGCTAATTTTAGTGCAAAACAGAGCCCCAACAAGTGCTAGAGACTCCAGGCATGGATGTACTTTAATCTATGAATTCACCGCTTCTCACGTAACAAATCTGGATGAGACATGTGGTTTTCTTATAATACACTGTATTTGATGCATATACCTAAAATGGTAATGGCCATCATAACTAGCAGGCCCTCATTCACAGTCCTCATCTGCTATTCTATTTCGCAGTATGCTTTAATATATTCCATTATATTTTATAAACTCCACAGCACAGATGAATTTAACAGCAGAGATTATAGAAACAATTTGCACATCTTTTATGAATGTTTCTATGTTTTAATGCTTTGGCATAAAAAACAGTAATGTGAAAGGTTTAGTTTGTTGAAGACATTTAGCTTTTATTCTGCATAACTGGAATTACTACTTTAAATATTGAATTATAGCTCATGGAAAATGCAGGTGCATATGAAACCAGACCTTGTTCACAGGTTTGATACTATGCCATTATTGTTGCTTTTTAAATTCCAAATACATTAATATCACTATTCTTTTCATGCATGCAGATCACAATTATGTATTCCTCTAAAACATACAGGAACTGCTTAGAGTTTTTCCACAGATTTAACTGAGTTTTGCAACTAGAAAAATGGCTGTGTATGGAGCTCTATTTCCCAAACTCCTAGTGGGGGCAATACATCTTAAAATCTTATCTTAAGCAGCATCCTGTGAACACATGAACCCAAAGTGATTTCATTTGAAAGCAGGAAAGACAACAAGCTGCTGCACAGTACAGAGGAAGATGATAGAATTCAACCTTTTGCCCCTATTATTTTAACAAAACTGTTCATATTATAAATAGTAACATCTACACGATTAATGAAACACTATTTTAGTATTTACACTGTGCAACAGCAAGCAATTTCTAATAATTACAACTAAAGAAAATTATAATCATTAGGAATGTTCTACATGCAGATCAGCATCACAGGGATTCACAGGGACTTACAAGGGATTCACAAGCACTTACAAACAGTGTACTCAAACAAAATGAAGAAAACATTACTAAAGTAAGCAGTATGTCCAGTGTAACTCCCACCACCTGAAGTGATTTGCATCTGAAAGAAAACTAAAATGCAATTCAGTCTCCCTCTTGCATGTTATACTGCCTATCATGCTAAAAATTCATAGTACCTGAACACATTCTGCCTTTTGAGAGCTATCCATTCTAGTAGCACTTGCACAGTATCACTTCAAACCACTGAACTGAGTCTAAAATGCGGATTTCATGGCATCTGAGTTAAGTCAGTTCTGCAGGTACCTTCAATAAATATTTACGGCAAGTATTTAAGCAATGTTCAAGCTGTTTCTAATTTTTAAATTTCAGCTCCTAACTATTAATAGTAACTCTTGAGGCATTAAGCGCAAAAACATCTGATCCTGACATGTAGCTTGTAACCTTGAGAGACTTCATTACACTTCGATTCTATTGAAAAATAACTGACATGAAAAATAACACTGAGATATCATGGTTTTTAAAAGAAATCCACTCCTGAAGTTTATCAGCTATCTGCTTAGCAACATTCAAAACAAGAAAGGAAGCCAGGGACACTTACCCTTGGTACCAATAAGCAAGAACATATAGAAGAAGCAGTTGGGTGTCATATCTGTCCTTCAGCAATTCAATGAATAAATTCAGTGAATGTTGTCCTTTGAATTGCACACCAGCCAGAGTGCTGCACGTACAGTCTGCCTCTGAGAGCCTTCAGCAGTGGCTGAAGCAAGCTCCCTTCTCTCCCTGCCTTCCTCCCAAGTCGCCTTTGCTCTAGGTGTCCCTCTCTCTCCCCTCGCTGGCACACAGGCACATGAAAGTTTCCAGGATCGCAGTGTCTCCTCAGGCCAGGATCTGCTCTGTGGCAGGCAAAGGCTAGGCTGTGTGCATGGACACGGCTCTACCCCAAGGAAAGCTGCTGCTGCTGCTGCACAAAGCACAGCCAGGTCCCAAGAAATACCATCAATAGTCCAATCGTTTTTTCCTTCTCTTTTTTTTTTTTTTTTTTCTCTTCCTAAGATTGCAATGTTGCAAGAGGTCTGAGAAGCACAGTTTTATTTAGTCAAACCTGTTTGAAACCAAATGTTTTCTGTAGTTTAGATAAAAATGGGAGGTTTTTCAGCTAAGGGGAAGTGAAATTTATAAATACAGTCCCTTTGTAGCAATCCAGACACTCACTGAAATATAGTAAAATGCACAACGTAATTTATTTCCAATATCAGCATGTCACTTCTTTTACACACTAACCACTCTTCATGACTAATGCTAAGGAAAGCAATCTGAAAGAACAAAGTGAAGTGTTCAGATATATATTCTTTATGTGGAAAATTTTTTCACAGATTTTTGTCTTACTTGACTACTTTGAGACATTCCTATCTGGCCCTTGATTTTACTGCCACCAGTAGATCATGGTATTCCCCATTACATAAACAGTCACATGGTTAAAATCAGTTTTATGATGTGAAGGCTAACATTTGGCAGCATGGTAAGAATGCTTCAAAACAAGTTGGTCACTTGAGATGAACTCAACAGAGGAGTTAAATTTCATGTGGACTCAAAGAGCTTCAAATCTTTAATTTTTTTTAAAAAAAGCTTGTCAAGATGCCAATATTCAGAAGGCATTGTTAGCCTGTGAGCAGCTATGTCAGGGAAAAGAGGGAGGAAAAAGAGCTTCTCTGGCTAAGGAAATATGTGCATATGTGAACACATCCACAAAATGGTGAATTTAGATAACAAGAAAAAATCTTTATCGCAGTTGAAATCTAAGTCCACATTGTTGCTATGGCAAACTTGTCTACAAAATAGACATTATGAACTGCCAGTCTCTTGATTTCTGAGATAAAAGAATACAGAACAGAGAGGGGTGTACAAAACGGTTGTTGTCTATGGAAACCCCAAGAAATACTTTGACATCTATTAAAACAGCACCAGTAATTGGCAATGTACAGGCAGAAATGGATCAAAAGGATTAGACAACCATAAAATATTGCTCTTATTAGGTGGGAACTGGCTTTTGAGCATATCAAGTAAGATCATACTTACTTCCAACAACTGTTTAAGAGTTAATCTAACTCCTACATACTTTAGGCTTAATGCCTGAGCTGAAAAGCTCTTCCAAGGTGAGAAAATACAAGAAACTGGACCAAGAAAGTGAATAATAAGTGAAATTGTCTTTCAAGGAAAAGTAAAATAAAAGCTTTACCTCTTCAGTGCAGGGTGAGACAGAACTTACATTCTTAATAAAGGATTTTCTTTTTTTGTGTAGTCTCCTCTGTGGCTTTCTGCTTCTGATCTAGTGGTAAGTACTTGAGATGTGTAGGAACCATACATGTGTTTGGAATAAATTCTTTCACCTGATAATATAATAAATCAAACAAACTGCTTCTTTAAAAAGCAGTCTGACCCACTACAAAAGTCGAAGATATTCTGCCTCAGAGTAAAGAGGGAAAACCCCCAAATGTGATACATATTACTCACACATATTTTATGAAGCTCAGCCCCAATGGGAGTTGTCACTTTTCAGCCTTCCTCTTTTTCAAGGACCTTTAGCAAGGATACTCATTAAAGTTAATTTTGCTGTAAATAAACACTTGCTCTATGGAAAATCCACTGAGATCTTCCCTCTTCTAAACTTCTTACACATTCATAATATCACAAAAAGAAGCAGCAGCATTTTCTAGTCCATTCTCTCAATATAATTATATTTCAATCAAGAAGCTAGAGTTACAAACGCACACGCACTGCTGAACTGTGGAATGCAGAGCAGAAAAAGGAGGAGGAGACCAGCTTCTGAAAAATAGTTTTGGCCTACCTTACTTGAATGCATTTTTGCTTCTTATTAGAAGAAACTTGTCTGTGTATTAGAAAGGAAATAAGTGCTTTCCTCCTGAGTAAAACGTAAAAGTTATGGCATGTTGGTGTTTAAGAACTCTTTTTAAAAAAGCAATAGGCTTTATAGACTAATTCCTTACACAGCAAAAAATAACTCATCAGAACTGCATGTTTTCAAATAGCTTTGAGAAGATATTTGACTTCGTTGGGATGGTCAGTATTTGCTTTTATTTCTACTTACAGCTGTTCTATAATTAAAATTCTGTCTAAAGAGTATCTAAACTGAAGGAACTTAATTGTCAGATCCATGGGCGAGATTTGAGGCATGACATAATGCATCCTCAAAAGCATTCCTAATTAAAACAAGGAAAATTCCAGCATTAGGAAAGAGCAGAAGACAATTGCTATGCCAGTGGTGGTATTATTACTAAGAGCTACTCATTAGGCAAAGCAAATTTTTAGGTGAAAATGCTGGCTTTCAGATTGTCAGATGTTTTGCTGTGTTTCTAATGAAACACAAGAAAGTGCAGGATGAAGCCCTGAAAGTAAAACTGGGCCCAGGTTGCTACCTGCAGTCATGAAGATTATGTTGTTCATACTTAGAAATGACAGCCCAAGAAGTGACCTTTTTGTTTTCTCAGCCATTTGATGACCAAAATATAGGTTTTATATTATAACTAAGTGAATAGCTAATGTACAGATAAGGTTTCAGAACACAGCATTTAAAATCTAAATCCTTCATTATGTACATCAATCCTACAATCCGAAGGATTTAGCTATGCTAACAAACATAATTGGCTTAATTAATTTACATTGCATTCAAAGCTCTGTCAGTGTACTTTGCAGATGGTAAAACTGAGAATAAGGCATTCGTATTTTACAGGGCAACTCTTACCTTTAGGGGATATATTCCTCATTTAATACCTACATCCAGGTTCCCTGAGTTCAGAGCAAAGCAAACTAAAGGAACTCTTAAGAGAAGCACAAGAATGTCTAAGCACAGAAAAATAGAAAAGACCTCATTTACAGCAGCTCTTTCCAAATATTAAGCTGTACTTCAGTACCTTTATCTCTCTCTCTCTATTTCATATACTTGCGCCTCAATCAGTACTGTAAAAATGGACTACTTTTTGTAAAGATTACTCTTCCTATTTCACAATTATGGAGTTTTACTAGGGTCTACCTTACAAAACCTGAAGAGCCTGGGGCACCTGACCACCTGGGCCAGGCTAACTGTGCAGGCACCTCTGCTGTAGGACCTCCTGACTTTGCACTTCCCTCTCCAGACCCTTTTTGTCAGCACAGCTGCAGCTAGAATGGGATTACTGACACTTGCATTTAGAGAAAGGGGAGAGACATTCCTATTTTGGAAAAACTACCTGACCTGGATATTCTCATCTGCAGTGCTTTACTATAGGAACAGTACAGAAACATTTTTTTCCAGTGGAAATGCATATCCACCAAGAGTCTTAAAACAGAAATCAGTTCTGCCAAGTTATTTTAAGGTGAAGATAATTGTACAAAATTTGGCACGTGACAGGTTCCAGCTGCAGAGTGATCATAACTCCCCTGCTAGGTCTGTGACTGCAGCTATGGAAGGCAACACTGACATGAGTTTTACTTTTCCATGACAAAAAGGCAGACAGAAGAGGAGAGATTAAAGGATGACTATTTTTCCCATACATATCTTTTCTTTGTGGATGGGACAGTATATTGGCTGAAATAATTTTGTAAAAGCAGCAATAATTTAGCTCTGAGCTCACTGAAACAATTCCCTGTATTCTTCAAAAGTACCCTTTGCCACTGGGCATTTTGGTGACCCTGCCCAACTGTCCTCCTACAGCTGGTGTGGAAGAAGACCACAGATAGAGCAAACTTGCTCATTTCCTCCCCTCATTCCCCAGTTTTATCCAGCTGTTTGTTCCATCTGGGTGTTTTGACTAAATGAAATAAGACCTCACCAGTGTGCCTGACTCAAAGCCGCAGCTGGAATGTTTAAAGTACATTTCTAAAAACCCAAAAAATACAGGCTGTGGTAATCATATCTCTTCCTAACCAGCCATTTCCGGTCTTCTGACTGATTAAAGATTGTAACAGCATTTTTATGACTGTTTATAATTACAGGTATGATGTTAATGGCTTTTGTAAGTTATTATACCATTTGGGAATTGTCTGTGACTGAAAAATGCAAGATGAACTTTATCTTTCTTTTTCAATATAACTCTTTCCGAGTTACCTCTGTCCTTCATATTTGAGGTAGTGCAATTTTCATTTTATGGCACCTAAGAGTCTAAAAGAAAAGGCAGACGTCCCAAGTATGAATAGCTGAATATCAAAAATGCAAAGTTCATAAAATGTTTTTAGGAATTTATTTACACATTTGAACATGAGATGGTACCAAACATATAAGCATTGACAATTAAGTCCCATTTTGATAGAATGTACTCTAAAATGATAAAGTATAGAAAGTTTAGAGAATGGAAGGTGTGTCAGTAACTCAGCTATGAAACCTTTGTGTTAGAGAATTATCAAAGTCAACTTCAAAGTCAGAGAGGAATTGATGTGTGGTAGCAGAATGGCAATACATTTGGGCTATCACCCGGATCAAGAAATTATCTTCAGTGGATACCAAGAGTCTTTGGAATTGTTTACAGCTTGCTTACTCATCAATGCCTTTACATGTGAACCCACAATGCTCCCTTCAAGGAAAAAGCTGAACTGAGGAAATATTTAACCTGAAATCCAGAAAAGGAATAATTAGACATGTGGGACAAACATATGTGAAAGTGAACAAGCCTCCTCCCCCCAAAACCCCCCAAAACCCCAACAAACCAATAACATCTTCCAAAACACATAAGAAGTGAGGAGGAAGAGGATGAGTTACAGTAAGGGAAAACAGAGCTTATTAGAGGGCAAATAATACCATAACATCAAAACATTATCAACATAATATCAAAAGTGGGAACCTCTGAAATGAAGAATGCATTTGAGGCATTAAATGTAAGACTATCCATATCCACAGTTTGCCACTGCATTGTTGTGAAGAAAATAAATTCTCTAACATGAACCCACATTTTATGAATTAGGTATAGTTTCCAATTCAGTGCCTTTATTTAATGCCTTAATTTACAATTCTAGTTTATATTTCTGAAACAGCCTACAAAAAAAAGAACAGAGACCGCAGAAGGGAGCTGTAAGATTCAGAAATCCCAAGGTCATTGCTACAGAATTACAAGTGATCAGTATCATAACATTCTCTTAATGCTGGTAAATATTTAGCACCTAAATTCACTGGGGCTTTGACCTCATTGTTTGGGGTACTATGTAGATTGCTCTTTTACACAGCTACACATTAGATGTAACCAGCAAATAAGTATAACATTTAACTGTATCTAATACTGCAGCTTTTGAGAAGTATGAAATTAAAATTGCTTGAAAGAGCTAGCAAAGATGTTTGGTTTGGGAACAGCTGATACCCTGTTCTGAAGGAGCTTAAATTATCTGAGGTTTTTCTTATTTAGGTGAGCATTTTTTCCTTTTCTTCAACTAAATTGTGCATGAAAAAAAAATAAATCAGTACTTCAATGAGCAGCTTGAACCAAAATGAGAAATTGATTTCAATATTAAGCATAAAGTTCTAAAGCCTTGGGAGTAATACAAGTGAAGAAAACCTTTTCAAAGTAAACATGCAGAATATATGGTTAAACCATAGGAAGCTATGACCTAGAGTCCAGGGTTTTTTCCCTTATTTTATTTTGAAACATAGCTGAAGTTTACAGGTTTGCAAGACTAAGTAACAGTTTTACATTTCAAGTAAAAATATTTGATGTTTTCCCCAAGTATTTGGCTAAATAACGCTATAAAAATATTTTTTCCCCTTGATGGTATTTATTTCCAATATTCTTGAATTTTCTAATATCATTGAGAATATAAAGTATAATCTTAGTGAAGAGTAAGATAAATCAAAGAATGCATTTAGCCTGGTTTTGTCTTTTATCCCGGGATGACTTCTATGTTAATTATTGGAAATATTTTTGTGGTAGGAATAATAAAACAAAAATTCTAGACAAATGCTTGAGCAGCTAGAATTGTAGTGGCATACTGTGTTTTGTGCTCTCTTTCTGGCTGAGTCTGGGATTAGTTTTTTGTTCAGGAATGTAGCTTCGTTACAAGAAACAGCTCACTCTGTTACCCTTCATCCCTTGTGTACTCCTCTCAGACATGAAAACATTGAAAGAATTTTTTCTCACCTGGCTCAAAAGCCCTAAATGCTGGGATCTGACATGAAAGGAGGCAACACAATCAGTACTGCTTGGTGCTGAAACACGCTCATATTAAAGGAAACAGCAGGGCCCATCATTATGCTTTGTATGGAGTCTGACTCCATTTTGTCCTGCAGGTGTGCTCTGAAATTAAATCTTCATAGGGCTCAGGCAGATGAATACCTAGTTTCTGCATTCTGTTGAAGTAAACTGAAATAAAACTTGCAGATAATGAAATGTATCTCCAGTGGCCTGAAAGCAGCAATTTAGCAATGAATTTTACTTGTATAAATGCTCTGGGATTTCAAAAAGCTGATACAGTTTTTAGCTTCAGCCTTTATGACTTGATTAAAAGATGTGGTGCATATCTAAAGGTTTTGATCTCACACAATTTAATGCATGCATTTTGATTATTGACATTTCTAGCCATCAGTGTTAATCATCAGATCTCTGAGGAAAAACAGATTAATTATTATTCCTTTTCTGACTTTGTATTTGCCCAAAATGTTAAAACAAATAAATAGGAACTGATGGGTAGAATTCAACGAAGCAATAATTATTGTATTTCTCATGCTTTATCCAGGCATCATTTAAATGTCTTGTAGTGTTTTCTTCCTCTAGGTTTCTCTTTCTCTATAAATATATAAAGCCTTTGAATTTTCTGTTATAAAAGATGAATCAATAACTGTGTGCTGAAGTACTTTTAGCTTAAATAGTTGCATTCCAATAATAGCGAATATAATCTAAAACCTCAAAGCAGAAGGCATTCTGCATACAGACCATCCACACTGAGCACAGCTGGAGGGACTCTGGTGTGCCTACAGAACAAGGTGGGAAATTTGTACCTTTTTAAAGAAGTATTTGTAACCTGCAATCTAAACCCATGGTGGGAATTCATGCAAACATCTACCTGGTTTTAAAATCAGATAGCCAGATTTTAATACTGCTGCAACCAACAACAGTTACACTTTGAGCTATCTGCTCATTCTCTTTCTGTGGAATCCCTTTCATTGACAACTGTTGCAGGTCAAATCCTTAGGACATCTCGCCATCAAGCAAGATGTAAGTCTGGGAATTTTTACTAAAAGTAATCAAGTCACAAGATTTTTTTCAAACATTTTCTTCATGGCCGAATCATGGAAGTAATGGAAAATCAAGGTGAGGAAGACAATTCTCCAAGAAAATTTGGAATACTTATATTGTTTTGCTTTAAATGAATTTGGTGTTTCCTTTGGCATAAGATTTCTATTTTGGTCACATGGTTTTAGCTGTGTATTACTGCATGAGCTTTAAAAATGTTGCATTTTGGTTGCAATGATGCACAAATGTTTCCTTTGGGGCAAGTTTTCCTCCCCTGCTTGTGTCCTCATGAGACAAAATAAAAAATATCACAAAATCCTTTGACAAACTGCCACCTTTAGGCAGTCATTATTCCCTGCATGCTCAATGCATGCACATGATTTTTATTTCTTCTTTATAGCATCTGCATGTGATTTAACAAACCCCAAAATGGTTTGAAACTTTTGACATGTTTGGACAAAATACAGCTGCAGCAAATTTTTGGCTCGAAAAGTTGTTGCAGTACAAAAAAAGTAAAAATAGCAGGCTTCAAAAAGCAGACTTCATAAATCAGAGCTTTCATAGATGAAATCTTCTGGGATACTGATCTAAAAAAAACCCCTGAGGAAATCTGGCAGCTCCCTAGCAATCCAGTATTTAGAATAAAAGTGTAAACAATACTATTCTGGGTGGAAGAAAGGCAGAGTAGTAAGAAATCAGAGAGGTTTAACCAGTAATTTTTCATTGTCTAGTGCAGGATAGAACTATACAGGAAATTTAAATGAAATCAGATTGTAGAAGTTGATCTGTACTTACAAAGGTATAGATCAGGCATGCTGGCCAAAATCAAATAACCAAAGGACAAAACCAAGGTGTCCCTTAGCAAGCAACATCAAAAGGAACAAGGAATTGTTGGACACACAAATTAAAAGAAAGGACAAAATTGGGGCTGTGCTTACCTTTGAATGACTTGTGAAGGCCCTGTAGTGTAATAACATTTAAGAGTTTTTAATGCTCTTTATCTGGATGTTTTTACTCAAAAGTTCAAGGTGATAAGCTGGCAAACATAACAGCAACAAATAGAGGTGAGTAGGCAAAGAACACATGTTTTGGGATACGTGTAAACAAGTCCAACATCTTTCTACTGCTTTGGTCCAATTATCTTCGCCCTAGAGTGCCTTGAACATCTGGTTAAGTCAATGACAGAGTTCTAATGATTATCTTTGCACACAGTCAGATCCATGAATACTTGACCTACTTTCCCGACAGTTTCTATAAATTTAAATTAATGAAAAGGGAAGTTAAAAACTAGGAAAAAATAATGAAAATATGCTAAAAAAATACAATATCTTTAGTGAGTTGCTTGCTCTACTTTCTCATAACGGAGTTCAAAAAGTAACTTGATTATAGGTTATAAGCACTTTCCTACAGAGTACTGCTGGGTACTAATGGGATATTTAATATAGCAGAGAAAGATGTAATATGGAACAGCAGTGAGGAGCTGAAAGCCAGATAAGCACAAACAAGAAATAATGCATGCTTTTCTAATAACGGGGATAGTTAGTCAGTAGAATAAGTGACCAGAGGAAACACTATATAAATTATGCTTTACACATATAGAGTTTGGGCTTATTTGGGGGAAAATTCTGTAGAATTATGTGTGTTATATTAGTTCCTTCTTCCCTTCAGCTATTGTTTGCAGACTTAAAACTTGTAAAATTCTTCTCATTTATCTGTGTGGTCAAAAATGACATGAGTAGACTTTCCATTTGGAACCATGATGGCACACAGGAGCCCTAGGCTACATTTCAGAACAGAGAATATATATTTATAACTCATTGCTGATCAGAATTTGAGTACTCTACAGCTAAGACATGCATACTTTATTTGGATTATAATGAGTTTATAAAAGCCAGAAATGTCATTTGTCATGTAACCATATATAGTCTGTGGTATGGCAAACACTGAAATGCAGAATCACATCCATTCACAAATGTGTAGATGCCACTGAGAATTTGGGAAAACTCTGTTCCTTTATTTTAAAGACTGAAAATATCATATTATTCCCCCAAAACCATCATGTTTTTTTCAGTGTGGAATTCAGAAGTCCTTTTCAGCAAAAGTCCAGCTCAGTACATGAAACTGCAAGCTCAAGTTTAGCACAGTCCACATAGCAACTTCGTGGATATTGCCACTCAATAGTTCAAAAGTTGTAAATTAAAAGTGTGAACAAGAGATGAAGAAAAGATAGGGACATCTTCAGGTGTGAATGTGCAATATATTTGGAACCAGCAGGCAAGGCTGGTGTAAAAATAGAACAAACAAGTTTAATCAAGTCACAATGGAGCTATTGAAAGTTTACTTTGAAGCAGAATTTGCCATGATAAGAGCTCTGATAACGCCTATTAACCAGATCACTGAGGCAGCAAGAAGTCTTTTCCCCCTTGTATATACCTCAAAGATTTAAATATAAAGTTTCTGCTATGACAGCATGATGAAGGGGTTACTGAACATTAGCAGAGGGAAAGCTTGTGACTTCATGGGAGTGGTTCCTTCCCTTGGAAACAGACAACAAATCCTGCTTGTTTCAGCAAAGCTGCTGTGTATTGCAGCTTTTCTTAAGATGAAACAGTGGCAATAGTTAGACCTGTTAGGTTTTGTTTTTCATCTTCATTCAAAGTTCTTGACAATGAAATCAAAGGAAGTCCAAGTCAGGCAATACTTATTTCACTGGTTTTATATTAAGAGTTTTTTTCTTCCCATTTTGACAGGTGATATTTGGAAAATATTTGATTCCTTCATAAGCCAGCAAGGCAATTTTTACTGAACACTGCACTAACATCAGTTTGAAAGTTTGAAAAATCTTTATGCAAATAGAGGAACTAATTTACATGTCTTTGGTGCTGTAAAATACCTCTATAAATGCTTAACTACCTGTAAGGGACATTGCACACTTCCATTCTAGTAGCGCTGCACTACTCTTATCCTTGTTCAAAAACCTAAGTATTCCTTGGGACACAGATTAAGAACTACATACAGAAGAAAATAATGCTTTTCTTTCAGCTTCCACATTTTAATTTTGTTGAGATTCCACTTTTTTGTATAATTAAAAAAACCCATAAAATCTTGGGGGTTATAGATGTGCTTTTCATAAATTGTTATATTGGTAAACAGAAAATTTAAATGCAATTGCCAGTAGCAACCTCTCTTTCCTTTTATTTGAAGGCTACAGTTTTGTCAAAACACTGCATTAAACTAATAAACAGTTTCAAACGATCAATGCAAGCCAATTAAATGTGACTCCACAATTCTAGACAACAAGCAGAGAGTTATATTTAAATAGAAATTTTTTTCAGCAAGGACATAAGCTCCTCTTCCACATGGCCTATAAAATTAACTGGGTACAATATGCCCCATGTAGATTGGCAGTTCCATCTCTGTAAGGGAACAAAAAAACACAATCAGCAGGCACTTTGAAAGCTCCCAAGTGTGTTAGTACATTGTACTTTGCCATATTTCAAGATCGGCAAAATTGCACATGACATAGGAGTTGGTCATTCAGAATCTCCCCATGTGGTGTGGCCACTGATTATGTGCTGCATACCCCACTTCCTTTGCTATCCTGAGACACACTTACGCATAGAACAAGGACACTGGAAGATGTAGCATGCCAGAGGCATGGAGAAAACATTTGCCATTACTTGTGTGCTTTGTTTCCTAACATTCCTACTGTTGTGTGCTGTCCAGTGATTTTCATAAAAGCTCACGGACTTTCCACGGCATCCACATGAAGCTGCTCCCAAATGCAGGCACTGTATTTCTTGGTCCTGTTAGCAGGGGTGTGTAGTCAGCTGATGTGTGCCCCCTCACTCAGTCTGTTCCGTCCCCTCAGTGCTGGGAAATGCCAAGCCCGGGCCCCAGAGGGCCACAGGTGAGCTCCAGGCACTCCCCTGGGTTCCCAGTCCAGAGCAGGTCTGAACAGTTACAAGAAAAAGGAAAAAACCCCACAGTCCAGGGAGCTTCTCTGCCTCAGCCAGCCAGAAACTAGCCAAGAGCAAAGGAGAGCTCTCTCCTGCTGTCCACTGCAGACAGCACAGTCTGTGTGAAGGATGAGGGGGAGCAAGTGCAGTCTCTGATAACAAACTCTGCACCTCTTCCCTCCCCCTTCACACCTGGAACCAGCCTTAAAGCTGCAGAACTCAATATCCAGCACCAACAGAACAGACGACTGGGGATACAAGCATCATAAAGTCACCCCAGGACACTGACCCAGGACTTCCCCTCACAGCAGGGCTGCAAATATAAGTGTAGCAGTGCAAGAGACCTGAGCACAGTTCTGAGGCTGCTAAGCATCATGTGGTTTCCTAATTGGGTTTATGCTGTGGGCCACAGAGGGTGAGTAAGTATTCGTGATTTCTGAGATGATAGGACAGCCACTAGGCTTGTTGACAAAGAACTGCCAGTTTATACATGGAGTTAAAGTAGAAATCCCTACTTTCAGAATTCTTTTGTTCAGTGTCAGCATCCTTGCTTGTCTATTTGGTTGCTAATTCCCCAAACAACAGTCAAAAAATGCTGGGCTGCTCTCACATAATACTTCTAAAGAGATCTCAGGTTTTGTCATAAAAACTCTGCAATGCCTAAATGCATAAAAACCTATGAAACTCATATGTGACCCTCCCATAGCTTCATGACAAAGGCCATCAAAGGATACTCAGTTGCTCTGTAATGATTCAGAAAGCAATACCTAGAGGGGTTCCTATCACTAGTGCAGAAACTAGAGGTCAAACTGAGACACATGATCCTTACTGGGGTCTAAATCCTTTTTTTTTTTTTTTTTTGAGTGAAAATATTGGATCAATTTAGATGTTTCATCCAGGCAATTTGATTACACAACAAATACCGCTGAGCCAAAAAATTGTGGGTAGCAGGCTTCCTAAACTCATGTATAGGAACAATGTACTTTGATACTACTGCCTTGTAGTATCACCAGCTGCTTCTCTCAAAAAAAAAAACCCCAAAAACTCCACCACCACAAGAAGAAAAAGAAAAAGGCATAAATTAATGAATAAAATAGCTAATTAATATATTACAGATTTAGGCACCTAATCTAGATGGTTGTAATAAGACCCTCATGTTTCTGTGTTTCCAGTGAAACTTACAAGGATTATTCTAAATTTCTTCATTCTATTGGAAAGCTCGACTGACTATAGGGACCTGTGATAGGGTATTTGGTAGTTTCTATATATGCACTCCCAGAAGTTCTAAACAGCCATTATAAAATGCTAGGGGTTGCTGAAGATTGATGTTTACATTTTTACTCATAGCCACCAAATATTCTTGGTAGCATCATATTTTATGTCTGCCAGACTGCTTTCGGCTCTAGAAAATCTGATGAAAACAGCCATCTTGGCATTCTGTGATGTGTCTTCTCTTTTTGCTTCTCTCAACTTATGGACTCCTTTATTTCATGCCATGTGTATTTTCCTAGAGAAAGAATTGCTGTTTTGCAAGTATTGCAGTCTCCTAGTGTTGGAAATAATCCAAGCTCTTGCCCAGAACTACCTTTAAATCAAGAATAGTTCTTAAAAAAGATCAACTGAGTTAATTTTGAAGTTCTTTTTAAAATATATGTTGAGTAGTACAACTTACTCAAGTTTAGGTCTTAAAATACTTGGGAGCACATGATTATTTTAATGGAAAATAAAAAAAAGAATACAAGGATAAAAATGCATTAAATGCATTAGTTTATATTTTCTTTTAAAGAATAATTGGTTTCTGGGGCCATTCAGAGCAGGTGCAGGTGTCTTATGCTGGTTTGTTGTTCAGTTCCTCGTTGGGTCCCTCTGTGAAAATTAAGAGTAGAAAACAGTAGAGAAGAAAGGAGTGACTCTCACCAGTGGCAATTGCTTCTGTAAGGACCCACCACAGCAACAGCATTGTTGTGGTTTTCTTGAAATTATATTGGGGTCTGCAAGTTAAAAATGCCATGAGCTGCTCTGTCTTAGCTAAAGAAATGTTTGAGTTTCAGTGAGTTCCCTGAAGATTTGAATTGTTTTTATTCTTTCTTTTTTAGAACACTCAATTTCAGTACAAGGAATCAATGAATGAAGAGGATTACATATTTTCCTGAAGGGAAAGTTATACAATCATAACTTTGATGCTACAATCAGATTTGGCAGCATGAAATTCTAGATAGCACACAGATGGGCAACATTATAAAACTGTAGAAGTGGAAAATATATTCGTTTTGGACTCTTCTTTAAAAAGCACAGCACTCTCCTGTGCAGATGTTTTCGTCAGCCAATTCATCCTAAGACTGAAAAAAAGCCATCAAGAAAAGTTGTTATGTTGTCTGTCTTTTACTATGCTGGACAGTCAGCACTGATAGAGATGGATCATCTGTGTTTACTGATCATTCTTCCAGATTTAATGGATCAAATATATTTTGGTTCTGGCAGAGGCGTGAAATACTTTGATTTTGTTTTGCTTCCTTTCTAGAATATACTCTTCCAATATTGAAAGAAATTAATGGAGTTTCCTTTTGTTTAATATTCTTTTAAAATATGACATAATATAAATTATCCTAAGGAAGAAAGAAAAACTTCCTTGCTGCGGGAATTTCAATGACCAGTTTTATGAATTCAGGGAACATTGCTTTTTATTGGATTATTCCAACACAAAGATAGCAAGTATGTTGTCCTGATGCACAAGACTAACTGAAAATAGTGCCCATGTTTCTCTGATTTCATTACCATCTCAAGAAAGAGATAGTGATGTTACCCTTTTTTTTTCTTTTATTGCTAGTTTAATGTTTTTTCCACATAATCTTCTTTTCTGGCCTTCACAAATTCTATAGATTTTCTTAGTGATCAAAAATCAATTCACCATGACTCCATGTTGATGTCTTTGATTCAAATCCTTTACTGTGATCTGTGATCCAGCTGCTGTCTTTAGTGGTTGAAGCTTCAACTGGACCCCATGACTACTCTGTTCACCTTAACAGAAGTGAGAGAGGAAAAAAAGAGAGCACTTTAAAATTGTTTCAGGATTTTAGCACTTGTCTGCTTAAAATCTTCCTGTACTCGTGCTGTTTTTAATAGAGAAACACAAAATGTTTAGTTGTTTCATAAATGCAGAATACCATGTGTCTCAGCCTGTTATTATAACAAAACTGATGACATTATGGCTTATGAAAAACTACACTGAATTGCTAACAGTAGAAAGATTTAGCATCCATGCTGAATACTAATCACTTTTAAAATGTAAGCAATTTAATTTTTACAGAATAGCCGACATAAATATCTCTCTCACACTAATTAACAAATATTCTGAGGAAAATGTAATTTACTGCAATTTATCCTCCAAATGAATACAAAACATTTTTTTGTTTAGCTTTACTTGAATTTCACAGATAATCCTATTCCTTTTTAATGATTAAAATTTTCAATACTTGTGGTAAGGTATAATGGTTATTAAAAAATCTCTTATTTCTATTAAAATTTTGAATAATAGTGCATGTCATTAGCCAAACTTAACATTTCTTTAGTCTGGGCAGTGAGTCTTCTGGAAAGAAGACACCTACATTACGAGTTGCTTACATATTTTTACTGTTACTGAGATCTAAAATAAAGACAGTTTTCTTGTGCTTAGTTAAAAGTGAAAGTTAAATAGCACCAGCTTGACATGCAAGTGATGAAATTATCTCAGACCACAGAGGAAACATGAAACAAGGGGTACAAAATCCCAGATCCATGTGGGTCTTCAGTTCAAAGTTAAAGGGCCATTAAAAAGCAAAGCTTTTTTAAACTACTTCTTGCACAACTTTTGTGTACATTAACATGTAAAGCCATTAGAGAAGAATAATTATATCTGCCACTCTTACAGGAAAAGGTCTGAAGGAAGCCATTTGCTGATCAGTATTTCTTTCAGTGTAGTCTTGGCATCCCTTGCAATAAGATTTCCCTTGTATTTTCTGGACAATTGCTGCTTCAAGTCACTGACAGTTCATATGATTTAGTGGCTATCTCGCAGTTATAGCCACTATATATGTATATATATATATATACATATACATATATATACATATATATATATGTATATAATAATTGTTTAATGCACAGTGTCTGACATCAGAAGGTAATTTAAAAAGAGTAACTTCCAGTAATAGAGATAATTAAAATTTAAGATCATGAACCATGAATATTAAGCATCTGATAATTGCACACTTTGTCTGAATATTGTTAAATCTAGTTATGTTAATTTTGATTAACTTTCCTTTGAATGATATGCAAATAAAGGCTGTTGCTTTGAAAAGCGTTTAATTTCACCTGTAGTAGACAGCTTCTGATATGACCTAACATTTTAGGAGTAATGCAAGTACTTCCTCAAGCAGTCTGTTCCTGTAACATTACTCATCCACAACAGGCTAAAGAATGGGGAATACTGACATGGGTCCTTAATAAAACTGTGTTTGTTGCTCTCGTGGTGGAAAGCAGCAGTTATTTCTGATGATGTTAAGAAGATCAATCTCCCACTCTACTCCCTAAAACCTTCCATGATCTGCACAGAGGGAGAATAGGAGCTAACATGCATTTTGCAGAATAGCCACTGGGATCAGTGAAAAAAATACCAGCCTCAAAGCCCTGTGCTTGTGGTTGATGGCCACACCAACTGTTTTTCTAGCATCTACTTAGGGAAATAGAAATTCAAGCTCTGTGTCAGAATCCTGTTCAAAGTTACTCATAAATTTACATTTTGCTGCACTAATTTAGATAGGGTAGAACTTAAGGGCTTCTGGGTATAAGAAGAATAATATAATACAGTTCCTGTGCCAATATTTAAAATAAAAGTAGCGGACATTTTCCAGAGGAATAAACTTTCACACATGCCTACACTATAGTTCAAACAGATGTTTATGATAATCCCAGGAGTAGCTATCAAATCCACATTTATTATTTTATTTAGCTGAGATGCTGCAGTTTCCTTCAGTTTACCAGTGAATAGCAATGATGACTACCTCTTCCAGAAGATAGCATCTTGCACATTGAAAGAATGATCAGAATTATCCCAAATTAGTTATTTGTATGGCAAGAATATGTATGTTTTTTTGTATGTAGACTGATAAATTTGGTTTGCAATCAACCTAATAGCGTATGAACCATTGGTAACTGGAAAGAGTTCATAATTCAGTACCTAAATATGGCCTCAAAAGGAAAGAAGAAAAGAAGATTGATTTCCTATATTCTGACTGAAGCATTGGCAAGTATGCATATAGAAAGTACATGATCAAAGCTTGCTATCGTAACCAATGAACAGAAAGAATTCTGGTTTGAGTATCTGAACTACCCATCTATATGTTAGCCATGTTTGGCTTCCCAGATTTCACTTACAATTTCACTTATATAAAGGCATAGAAAGTCAGTGATTTACACAGGAATTTTAATTTCAGATTCTCCCTTAAATCACTTCATTGAAGTAGTGTATGGAAAATATACTGATAAACAGTGCTATAGAATGTTGTCAATACATCATTAAAAGCAAAGGCAACAAAAATATAGTATAATGACTTGACAAGTCAGACTTGCAAAGCTCTTCTTGAATTGGCATTTTTTTCCTTCCCATCATAACTTTTCTGCTTAACCATTCATAGATTTTCAGTTGCCAAAGTTGATCTTGAAATTAACATGAAGTTTTGCCAGGAGCAATAATGCTCCCTTCTCTTACTCATCCAAGAAATTCTGTTTAAAGTATCTGAATTTTTTCCGACTAAGTCAAAGGACTGAAATCAGAGAAGATAAAAACCTTGTCCTTTCCATTTTCCTCTGAATTTCTAGCTACCTGCTAAAAGTTTCTTGCACTTAGAAACCTCATCTAATGTTGCTAATAAGTTTTCTCTTATTTCCTTCTGGGACACACCATCATTTTCAGCGCATATTAACATATCTTAATTACCTCAAACTTCCCCTTAGACCATGAAACTCTTTTCTCAATTACTATAAGCATACCCAATAAGATTAGGTTACACAGATGCCTTTTTAAATTTTTTGCAGCTTGTTCCACCTTTCCATAGTATTTCATCTTACAACAGATTTGTTTTCTGTTTCCTTGTGTGATATTCATGCTACTGTCTTTGCAAGGTGTGTTGATAAGAATTTGAATATCATTTAGCCACTACAGCTCTTTCATTTTTAAATAAAATAAAGGTAGTGATTGCAGGTGATGAAGACTTCTGATATATGCAGATAGTTGTGATTTATGCTTTATTTTGGTGCAACAGTGCAGCAAGAACCTTAGGTAGAAATAATCAGGCACATTCAAGGCATTCTTAGAATGAAAGATTCATCTGAATGAACCCATCTGACTCTAGGGAAAATGTATAATCATATTTTTAGAATTAAATTATAACCTCACTGATTGCTATCTTATGGTTAGGACATAAAATATATAACATTTTTCTCTATTAGTATTCCATTTCTTTCAGACTCTGAATCTAGCCTGACTGCACTTAACAGCATGTCTCTGGTAACAAAGATGAAGAGTTGCAACAAACCTTTATCTGAAAATATTTTTACATAATTCATATTCTAATGTTTATTTGGTTCCTTATGTCCTGAGTTCTTCAAATAATATAGAACTTTCCACATGTTTCAAGCCAGAAATATATTCCAATATCCAAAGCTGTGCATAATTCTATGGTTTCAAGTCATACAACAATGTTATGAAAATGCACTAATTGCACCATCTGTCTACATACGCAATGTTAGTATAATATTCTTTATTTGCTTATATTTAATTTTATAATTCATTGAACTTTACTATAAGAAATAATATAAGAAACTCTCATCCTTTTTATTCACCAATTTCCCCAAAGCAGGCTTCAGGTCACATACTGGCTCCATGCAAGGTGGGCTTTGGAGATAACTATTTAATTTTCTCCTCCTTTTCTCTTGACCCCATTGAAATATGGAAAAGCTTAATACTAAAAACTGTGCAGCTCAGCAGCTGCATGTCAACACAATGTTTTGAAATACAATGTAACACCAGTACAATAAGAATAAATGCATTTAGAATCTATACTTTTTGACACTCCTGCCCCTACCCTCCCCAATATATGGAATGTTAAATGTGGGATTTATGCATGTAAAAAAAATATTCACTCCAAAATACATCCTAGTTCTCAAGGTGAAATAAAAATCACTCTCTAACAAACTGTTTTGCTGGTTTTTTGGATGCCTAGGGGCACAGGACACTTAGCAGAGGGGCCAGAATATTATTGAACTATTCTCAGAAGATGTTGACCTTCTGCAACACCTATTGAATATTCTCAGGAGAACTAACGAGGAAGTATGAAACTGTGGTCTCTGTAAATAGATCCTTCTGCTGTGTCTATTTGCTGTGCAATTGCTAACCTTAAAAAGCATGGGGAGAAGGGAGAGAGAAAGCAAAAAAAGAGCAGGCATAGTTGCCATTTGGCCAGTTTGCAATTTATAATGTCAGCAGCGAAGCTTTGCACAGACCATTGGCACCAATACCATACATAAGACTTGTCTCCTATTCCCTTCTTAATATTACCTATCAGAGTCCAACAGTGAAAAGTTAATAACAGGTTAACAACACGGTTTATAGGTAAGGACTTGTGCCTGCCCTGTACGCACAAGGTATCTAGTGACAAATGTGACTATCTGTTACAATTCTGTGCTTTGAATACAGTATTTGTTTTTCATGAGTGATTAATTTTTCCTTTATTCAGCTATGACTCCTGAACACCAGGTCACAGACTGTTCTTCCTACATCTCTTATAGTCCTCAGAGTATTTATAGCAGTGGTACACTTTACCACTGAAACTTGAAACCTGATTTTCCTTCCCATTTCCTCTTTCTCTTATTCTACTCCCTTACATTTTAATCCCTTTTTCTCTTTCCCCCAGATTTTTAACTGTGCCTAAACATTCTCCTCTGTTGCCCCTTTTCCCATGCTGTCCTGCTTTTATGCTTGTCTTCGTTTAAGGCAAATTTGGGAGGAAACCTCTGAATGGGGTCCTTCTATAAAGCAGCCTTAAGCAGCCTTTCTCTCAATTGGTTCGGTAAAAGATTTTTTTGGACAGAAGTGGAAAAAAAGCCCTGTTTATTTAACAGGCAAAGCACTATCCAGCATAAAAATGAACAATACTAAACAACTAAACCTCTTGCCACTCTAAGAGATGACAAATCCAGCAGAGTCCCTTTCGTGGGACTTTCCACTTGCAGCCCAGCTCACTCAGTCTGTTCCCAGTCCCTCTGGCACTGGGAAATGCCACAGCCCAGGCCAGGCCTGGTGGGACACAGGTGTGAGCTCTGGGTGCTCTTATGGGTTTTCAGTCCAGAGCAGGTTTGAACAACACCAAGAAAAAGGAAAAAAAAAAAACCAAAAAAACCAAAACAAAAACACAAAAAAAACCCACACAGTCCAGGGAACTTCTCTGCCTCAGCCAGCCAGAAACTAACCAAGAGCAAAGGAGAGCTCTCTCCTGCTGTCCACTGCAGACAGCACAGTCTGTGTGAAGGATGTGGGGGAGCAAGTGCAGTCTCTGATAACAAACTTTGTACTTCTTCTGTCCCCCTTCACACCTGGAACCAGCCTTAAAGCTGCAGAACTCAATATCCAGCACCAACAGAACAGACGACTGGGGATACAAGCATCATAAAGTCACTTTAGGCCCCTGCCTTTCTTCTATTTTTTATCCCCTTGTATTCCTTTTAGTCTCCGTGGAGGGGCTTGTGTTATCACACAGAAAACAAAGCTGCCAGAGCCCGCCTCAGGTCCGCAAGCTCTTGTGCTCTGAGCTTTCTGTCCCAGAAAGCATCAGGGCCTGTGTTCTCCCCTTCTCTCAGACATATCCCCAGAGTTATATAAGATAAATAGTTGATTTATAAATGGATAAAAGCTGCATGTTAAATTATAATGAGATTTGAAGATGAAGATGAGAGTATAAAAAGTAAAGAAGTAAATAAAATATCCGAAAGTCCCAGAAAGCAACTTTAGCTTTGAGTTTTAAAAGAAAATCAACCACAAATTTAATACAGAACAAACTAATACCTCCCATTTCCTCTGTGAAATTCCCAGGCTTTAAGTTACTTTTATGAAAGGCTTTTCTGTCAGAAAACAACATTACATAGCATCACTAGATTTTTTTTTTTTCAATAGCATTAACATATTTTGTACCAAGGTTTTGTAGGAAAAAAGTCACAGAAGAGAGAGGCTCCCATCAACTTCAGATCCAGATCTCTGCTGTCTTTTTTCCCAGGTCTTTCCTCCTAAGTTTTCTTCTGATTTGTAGCATTATAACAGAAGGAAAATTAGTGAAAAACCACTACCTTATAGAAGATATAAGGCTTGAGGGAACATGGAATTTTGTGCAGTTGAATGTTTTGGTTGTTACTACTTAACAGTGCCCTCTTTGGATTGCTTATATATGTTGAAAATACATAATGGAGTAGTTAACAGAGAGAAATGGTAGGCATATGCAAACAACATTATAGAAAGGAATGCAGGAGCAGCAGCCACTTGTCAATAGCCACATTCAAACACTGAATACTGCAGGCTGCTTCTTAGTATTGTCAGAAGAAATACAATAGCATAATATTTCAAAATATTATAAAAACCAAATGATTTTTCTAAAGTTGGTCTTTAACTGCAGACCAGGATTCCTTTTTTCCTTCAGTGTCTCAGTGGAAGGGGTTGATACTTAACATCCTTTCCAAGCATTCTATAATTCTAGGACACCCCTTCTGCGTTTCATGAGACCATGAGATCATGAACAGAGGCTGACTGAATTAAATTTGCTTTTGGCATTCCCTATCTATGAATTAAAGGATTTGGCCAAGAATCTTCTTCTGAAATTTCACCAAAACCTGAAAGTGAAAGGGAGGCTGCCTTGTTGACTCAGTAACTAAAGTATCTGTATTGTTCTGTTGAAATAGGCATTAGCTAATAATTCTGTAGATGTGAACTCTTTGGGAGCTGGTCTATTCAGAGTAGGAAAATACTATTCTGTCTGGAAGAGAAGACATACCATTTGGTCTCTGACTGCAAAATGAAAAGGCACTGAATTTGACAAAATAGAAGGCAGAGTGCTGGTGACAGCAAAAATAAGCTATTAGCCCATTATTACATCAAAGTTCTTTAAAGGCAGTTGTGACAAATGGATGATATTTTATTCTCAGGTTTTCTATAACATGTATCTCAGGTATAGATGACCTTATTTTTTTAAAGCAGCACTTAGGTGCAAAGAACAATTCTTCACATTACTGCAATGCAGATGCATTTGTAGGATCGCCAGGACACTGGAGGTCTAGTCTTAGAAAGAATTCTGACTGATTCAGGTCAGCTAGCATCTTTGTGAAATTCCAGAAAAAACTGAATTTGAAAAGTTGAGGTGAGTGTCACAGAGAGGTCTTGAAATATATTTTTAACGTGTAACCTGAATATTCAGATATAATCAAGATTACATGTAATTTATTGCATGAAATTCTAACAAATATATCCCAAACATGCTTTCTTGCATGAACATATGGAAATAAAGGGTGCTTTATCTTCTCTTTTTGAAGTCAAATATTCACCTATATGTTGCAAAAGCACCCTAATGAAGTGAGTCCCTCCACGCCCACTAAATAATGCAGCTAACACTGCTAAGAGTGTTGTGCTAAAGTTGAATTATTCAGGTACTGAATTTAGAGAGCAAGATATTGAAATTACTCTCTACTACTAGATGTGCCATAATATTTCATTATAATAGCCCAGAGCTGAATCCATTTTCCTTGTGCATATTTAAGCCTATTAACAAATGTAAATTCATATACATAGACTAACAGAATATTTGAAAGGGATTTTTATCTAGACCTTATGAACCTCTGCTACTTGATGTGTTTTTGCTTTGATGGATTTGGAGCTAGACTGATTAGCCCATTTATATCTACTCATTAAAGACTGTAGACATGATTTTAATATATTTTCTCATTTTCTTCTGCAGGGGCTTAGAATTGCTGATTGTCTCTTCTAAGATAACTCACTGTAAAATCAGGTTAAACATGGAATAAAATCAAATTACATATTTTTTCTTTTCCTCATGATAAGAAAATACTGTTTAAATAAATGACTGAAAAGTTAACATACAGGGTTTTCAGCTAAAAGAGAATCACCTGTGTGCACTTTATTATTTCTGGTGGAGGACATTAAACTGTTAGATTATTGAATACTTTATTTATTAATGCAATCAAGCAAAGCCTTTGTCACATCTTTTTGTCACATCTCCTTGACCACAGCAACCAAGCAAACAGAAAGGTTACCAAAACTTTGGCACTTGTCGAAAGAATTTATATGAAAAATGGAATGGAAGGGATTAGGGAAAACTGTGCAACCTACTTCAACTTTAGAAAATGGTGGCATTTCCTTGGAAGGAGAACAAAGCAAATCAGGACTTCAAGACTTCTTATTTCAAGGCTCTCAAGTTTTGAAATAGTTGGGAAGGTGTCTCTAGTGCTTAGAGAGAGAATGAAAGAGTGAGGTGTAAGTTTCATAACAGAAGTCTGTAAAACCAGGCAAGGGACTGTGACACAACTGCAGAGAGACAGGAGTTTCTGTGGGCTCACAATGGGGAGAGGAGGGAAGATGGCTGACCTGTCTGTAATGATCAGAACAGACAAGGGAAATACATGGGGATCATATACAGATATTTTGCACTTCTTTAGGGATTTTACCTTTTGAGTGAGGCATGATTATTTCAAGATTGTATCATATAATTGTCAGAAAGAAAAAAAAAAATCCTCAAACACTGAATTATTTGATTTGTCCTGCAGAACTGATTTATGAACCCCAAGTGACCATAAAGTGGTAGTAGCGAAAAAATGCTGCACTTGTGATACTGTCAGCAGTGAACCTTAGGATGGACAGGAGTAGGCTAGCAAAACCACAATTTTGGGAAGCTGTAATGTCCAGAAATGGAAGGAAATGTATGTTGTGAATACAAGTTTAAATAAAAAAAAGTCATGGTGAGGGAGCTCAACTTAGATTTGTAGCAGTGTCATCACTTATTTCTGAAGCCAATGGCAAACTGACCTAAAAGTGTAGCCTGATTTCTCTTTTTGTTTAATTTCCAGTTTCTGTAATCTAAAATCATCCTCACTTTATATTTCAATGCTTACAAGGTTCACAGTAAAAAGCAAGACAGTCAACAAAATTTATCAACAAAAGAGTTGATGTCCCTTAGTTGAAAATCACTGCAGTGGCAGAACGGCTGAGACAGAATGGCTGAGACAGAAAACCTTTT
This sequence comes from Cinclus cinclus, assembly GCF_963662255.1. NCBI lineage: Eukaryota > Metazoa > Chordata > Aves > Passeriformes > Cinclidae > Cinclus > Cinclus cinclus. The sequence continues at coordinate 42,346,875 of NC_085050.1, read as the reverse complement.
ATGGATTATAAAAGATTTGAGCTTTGGTAGTGTTTGTTTTAGGACAGATTGTAATTGAAAAGAGAGGCAAACAGCTTATCCTTGTGATGGTGTGATACACATGCATAAGAAAAATTAATTTCAGTCACAAAGAAAATAAGAATGAAGCAAGATGATGGCTGTATTTCCCTCATGCCAGCATACAGAAAAAGAAAACAGAAATAGGCTGCTGTCTTCCAAAGAACAGAGCAACTTGTGGAACCTCAAAATTATAAGGAAGTCTGAGGGCATTTTTCTTGAGATAATTCTGCATGACACATGATATTTTAGGTGCAGATTCCCCCCTCTGCCCCCCTCCCCCCCAAAAAGAAATTACTTGGGAATTCTTCCCTCAAAATATGGAAAAAATTGGCTAGCGAGCAAAACAAAAATTCAGACAATTATACTCAGAGTTGTGATCTTCAAATTAATCTGATATCTATGTAAAAAAAAATTCTTTAAGATTTAATTGCATGAAAAGAGAAAAGAGAGGCTGGCAATAGTGTGGTGGGCATTCCCAGGCATTCCCACTATGCAGCAGCACAATGTTTTCTTGCTGAGAGCATGTGAAAAGCATTCACATTTCTCATAAGATAAAGAATTGCTTATCATGATTCCCAGTTGAGTGGAACCCCAAGGCTGGAGAAACCAATTCAAATTATTCCTGTTGAGAGAAAAGAAGATGGGATAAGCATTGTCCAAAAAAAACCCCAAAAAACAACAACAACAACAACAAACTAAAAACAAACAAAACCCCCCAACAAAACAATTAGAAGGGAGAGGAAAACAAAGGAAACACATTAAACCCAAGAGTTTTTTGTAGATTATTGAAAGAAGAGAAGTTGGAGACACATTTGAACAAAAACTTCTCCAAGATTTCTTGTTCTAGAGTATCCCTTCCATTACTTTCAATTTGGCCATAACTAGATGATCTGCAGCAACAAATTAAAATATTATGATACCTTGACAAAAACTTAAGAGAGATCTCCAGTAAATCTGCCTTTACTTTGGACTGGTATTACTCTTTGGGTATTTGGTGGTGTGACATTTAAAACAGAAAAGACACTTGAGGCAAATGGCTAAAACACATAGATTAATCTTTGCATATGAAGAGGCTAACACCAGATAGAAAGTTCATAACTGAGGACTGAGTCATTTAGCACTGTGCCTTGTGAGCAGGATGGCTTTACTCTGCTGGAGGTGCTGACCATCCTTGTTGCTGTAGAAATTTTTAACACTGACACATACTTGCTGGCTGATTTTGAAACAGAACCATCTCTATAGTCTCTAGCTATTAATTATTTTTATTAGTTTTACTGTAAAGACACTGCCCTCCTGTAGAGTTTGGGATTAAGCTGTCTCCTTGAGCCATACCATGTGGTGAGGAATTGTTTGAGAAAGTTTTCATCTTCTAACAACATCCTCAGTCAGTTGTTTACCCAAAGGCATGACAAAACAAGCTGGGCAGAGTGGGATTTGCTAGGAAGAGCAAATCCTTCAGAAGATTTTTGCCCATCAAACTCTTTAAGATCCTTGAATAATTACTGAACTAAACAAAAATGGCATAACATTTCCTCCATTTCAAGCATAAAACAGAGCTATAAAAATGGAATTACACAGCATTTTGATTCTGTAGAAACTGCTAAAGCGAGTACTGTATTGTGTAAAAGTGGATTATATTCTGTAGAAACTCTGTTGCTACCAATTAATCCCAGTGGAATGAAATTAATTGTTTTATTTAAAGAAACAAGATAGGCAAGGGATTCAAGAACTACATTCTCAGTCTTGAACAAGTGAGCTATGCAATATGTAGAAGTGCAGTAAAATTCTGAACATCATTCACAGAAGTGGGATCAAATTTTTGTCAGAGGTAATAGAAAACCATCACCATTTACCATAATTTAGTTCAAACTAGACTATGACATTCACAGGGCAAACCAGGGTAAAAGTGCATATTCATTTTCCCAGGAAACTGTCCTCTGTGCTAAAACCCCATAAAATGATGTTGATACAAAGCAGATGACAGCACTTTCATAGTTTAAGATTCTTGAAATTGTAGTGGTGTTGCTTTGAGATGTTTGACAAAGTACCAGAAAACACACAGCCCTATTAGTCCATAAAAAATGGAAAGTTTTCAAGATAGGACATTAAGTGCAAGAATTCTGATAGGGTTATTTTAGTTTTTAAATCCCCAACAACACAAAATTGATAGAGAACATTAAATTGCCTGGATATGATTCATTATCAGATTTAGCATATTGAGTGTGAAATTTACAATTAAGCATCTTGAGAAAAAATTACTCCTACACAACTGATGATAAGCAAACAAGTTGAACTAAGAACTCTAGCTTATTAGTTCAACTGAGGGAGGAATACAATTTACAGAAAGATGGAAATATCATTAACCTTAAAATAGAAATGGAGGTGAAGTTTAAAGTATGTGAGCTAGTTTTCTTCCTTTTCAAATAAAAACTAGATTAGATAAAAATTATACCAGCTTTCGTTTGAAGGACTTTGAATAGTTGAGAGTGAGCATTTGGAATTGAGTAACTGCAGTTTTGCATGCCAATAAAATTCAACATGGTCATTCTCACTTTGGTGAAATGCAAGTTTCAGCTTTTGATTTCAGTCACAATCACTCCAGAAAGATAGAATTAAAACTATATTTTCCCCTCATCTAGAATCTAAAAAGTTGTATCTGATCTAGTATAAACTCCTATAGAAAATAATAATAAATTTACATAAATAGGAGACTTACAGAAGATTATCTTAACCCCATTCATCACTGCAGTAAATATTGTTACTGTCAATTATCGAGGGACCAGAATGCAACAGCCTTTGATGCACAGCTGAGTACTCCATTATAAACCCAGTAAGGTCCCCTCAATTACTAATATCCCCAAAGTTTTGGAAATCTTTACAGATAAGAATTCTCAGTAAAGCACTGTAGAATTGCTTTTTTTATCTCCAATCAGAAAATGAATGTAATGTATAGGAGAAATTCCTTGAAAAGTGATTGCTATGTAGAGAACAAGAAGCATTGTTTGTTGAAACCTCTCTGCTGCAAACATGTCCTTATGTACTATCATTATTCACAGACTTTACTGGCAAATCTAGAAAGAACAGGATATATTTAATATTGAAGTACTAACAGGTTTGCATAGAGAGTTATAAAGAGTAAGTTATCCACAATAATTCTTTCATGATTTCTCTTTTACTTGAAACATCACATATCCTAACTCTTAAAAAACCAACCAACCAAAAGCCAGGACAAAAAAAAAGCAGCTGCCAAAAAAAATTTGATTGAATACTGATAGCCCCACAGTGTGCCTCTGGTTAACTGCTACCAGAGCTTATTTCTATTTCTGTAATTTTTGTATCTTAATGAAGTCTCACACCTCCTCTTTAAAAGGATTATCTCAAACTCAGAATGATCAGTGGAGCTTCAGCTGTACTATGTGTGTGGAAAGACTTAATAACAATGTTGTGGAGAATTGTACAAACAAGTAGAAATATTTGCATGAAGTCACTGTATGTGTCTCATCCTTAACGAAAACAAAGAAACATCTCTTAGATGTTCCATGGCATCAAGACAGGTTCATATGTGTACCCCTATTTAATATTTTAAATAATGAAAGAGATGCACATATAGAGAGTAAATGGGCAGGGTTTGTGTAGTAGCTTTAAAGATGGCTAACATGACGTCTACATCTAGGACAAATGCTGGTGTCATAATGAACCAAAAAACTTCAAAGCATATAGATTGTTGCAAAATGCCCCCAAATCTCAATGGGACATTGATGCATATTAATAAGCACATTTTATATACATATATATATATATATATATATAAGGGGCTATTCTTTTATTCGAGTTGATACCTGTGGGATCTCACTGAACCAAGACTGGGTGTGTTTGAAACATGTTTTCAAAGGAAACAGCCAATAGAGAGTCCAGAAGAAAAAGAGTGAGAATAATGAGAGATTTATAATGTAAGAACACAGCTTATTTTATTTGGAAAGAAGAAGACAGATTCTTGGAAAAGAAGTATGAAGCATTTTTTGTTAGTGCTTCAGAAACAAAAAGCAGAAAAGGTCAAAATATTAGGGGTGTTAGTGTTCTCAGATCCCAAATATTCCAGAGAGGAATCAGCAGCCAACATTATCCCAAAGGTAAGCATCAGAAAATAATGCCTGATGCCTACCCCACAGCAACACTCATGAACAGACTGCAGCAGATTCTTAGTTGTTGGTTTGGTTTTTTTCTACTTTTATAGCAACTGGAGTTGGGACTGTCAGGCACACACTGCATCCAACGCTGTTAGAGAAGAGGAGCTGGCATTCCACAGATGCCTGCATGGCTCACAGGCAAGTCCAGCAGCTGCCAGAATTCAGCCAACACAATGTCTGAGCTACACTTTCATTCTGTTTCTTTCCTGGCATACATTACACTGCTGCAATTTGCTCTTAAGCTCTCAGACTGCATGTAACTAATTTTATACCATATCTATCTAGAATGCCTTTGCAGAGCTCCAAGCTGCACCTTCAATTGTGCTGCCAGGAAATTCTGAATCTGAGGATCTTCTGTCAGGGGAGAGGGAAGTGGCAGGAGGAGGGAAAGAGGCAAAGAAGTAGACACTGATAAGCTTATTTCCAGATACTTGGCCCAATTTCTATCAATTTATTATCTCTTGTGAACAATAAAAATTTGCCTCCATGAATTCCTTTTAGGTTACAATTCTTTTTTGCTCCAGATAACAAAACTCCCCTAGAGCAACTCAGAAGAGATAAGTTAAGATGAAGGCCCAACTATGTCAGTTGCCTTATAAAAGGCCAAGAAAGTTGAGTATAATTTCCATGAATGGAGATTTGTTAATTATGGATTCAGGTCAGCACAGCCAGTTTTTGCTTCTTTTTATTTCAAGACTTACAAGAATTCTATCACCTATAAGGCTATTCTGAATAAAAACACAAGTACACAAAGCTGTATTTTGTGTCTGCTAGAACTCTAGATCTCATTTAAAGCTGTCAAGATTCAGTTTACAAGCAGCAGCTCTGTCAATTAAGAGAACTAGTTGCTTCTACTACAAATGCTATGTGGCATTCTTTTCAGAGTTATTCTTAAGGAAAGTATTTGCAACATATTTTGGCCTCTTAAAAGAGATAACCAAATAACTATTTACATTTCAGCTTAAGTTCTCTTCCCCACCTGGCATCCCCCAAGATATGTCATTTTTTCCAAGGTCCCAGTTTAGGAGAAAGCTCTATTGCCCTTGTTGAGTTACAGCCTTACAAAACAATATCTGTTTTTCCCTTACTCTGCTTCTAGAGAGCTGCTCTGTCCTGTCCTCAACCTCTCTCAGGTCTGACCCTTTACTCAGAGTAATGAGTCTGGTTTAGGACTGCTCCTCCTTTGCAGTCCACTTCTCAGTTCACACACCCCACCAAAAATTCACTTACATCGTAAACACAAAACTAAAACATTAACCAGAAACTCCATCTTTTTTTCTGTGCAATAGTTTTTAAAGCCATGTCAGCTCAAACTGGGAAGGGCTACTACAACTCTTGTCAGAAGGGATCCACAGTTTGTTCCTACAATAGGACAGAAAAGAAAGTGGTATAATTCAGCATAGAAAAAATGAAGGCCAAGGGAAATAAACTTAATCTCTCTAGGTATATGTGCTGGATTAAACACTAATGAAGGGAAGAGCTATAAAACAGTATCGCCTTGAGAATAAATGAACATATGGTGGTCATGAGCAAGACTGGGATGGTTATAATGAGAAATTTTCTACCATGATGGGAAAAAGGAGTGGAAGCCTCTATCTTTTAGAAATGGCAGAGGTGAGAAAACTCATTATGGTCAAGATGTAAGATGTACTTTTTACTTCTCTGGATGTGCTAATATGACATTATTGCATATGACAAGAGGGAAGTGGAAAATGCTTGTCCAAACCTATAAAGATGCTCTATTACTAACAATGCTTGAAAGAGAAATGGAGTCTGTTGTGAAGTGCATCACACAAACCATATCCAAAATGTATTTGATGCTCTAAAAATGTGGATACTCTATGCATCTTTGACAAACTGAATCAAAGTTATTTAGTCCATCATAAACGTTTGCAGCACATTCAAATTCTTGCACCAAAAAGATTATGTCCTTTGGTCTAAAGAAATGAATAATTTATTTGTATGTGTATGTGGAGATTTGTAACATTTTCCTCACAATAAAATTTAGAAATATTATGCATATCTCCAAAGAAAGAAGTAGCATTTGCTGGTTAAAAATGAAAACTAATTGGATATTCTTCATAAGATGGTCCTAAAATTCAAGGACATGGCTCTTTCAGTGAGATTTAAATAGGCACTTATAATTGAAAAAATCTTAGAGACTGTATTTGTACTGCTTCAAAAATCTCATGGTACTCCTTGTAGAACCCTTGCCTCAAATTTCATGACCAATTTGTTTGAAGTCAGTTCTCTAGAATCCATTTTAGTTGCCCATAGAAGAATGAAAGGAATAATCTCCATTACTAGTTTCTTACATGTACAGAAACAAAACTGACAAACTTTCATAGCCAGAATAGGTATAAGAATAGCAAGATATCATTAAAAGATCATAGCAAGATGTCATTAAAAGTGATGGTAAGAGAAGACACTATTCTAGATAAGAAAGGTACAAGAGGGACATATATAAATATATATATTTTAAAAAAATATAATGAACAAACCATCATCTCACAGGTGCTAGATTAAGTTAAGTTAATGAAGAAAAATTGACACTATTACAGTTTACACATTTTCTGCTGTGTGGATAAGTAAAGAAGACTATAATCTCCAGTTCTGCCAATAGGAAGCATTTAAAATGTATTTTAATTTTTAGAGGAATAAATTACTGAGAAGTGCCCATATCTGCACTGAAAGCAGAACATATGCCTTAGGAGGATGAATAATGTCAGATGAAAACACCAGCCAAAAAGCCGCAGAACTTCAAAGCTTAAAATGGTTTTATTAAGTTTAATACAAGAAACAGTTACACAGTGTAGGGAGAAAATAACTTTTGGGTAGCCTAGATAATTTCCTTGGGAGCCAGGATTGGCCTCACTGCTGTTGTTACATTACACAGCATGAATGTATTTTAATTAACTCTGGCTCTGATACATCTAAAATGTAGGACAGATCATTTAGTGTATCCACAGAACATGGTGCCCTGGGAGATACAATCCTTCAAAAAATTAACCAAATTGTGCCCAACTGTGAAAAAGGTTGGGACATTTAAGCAATAGATCTGTTTCAATCACAAAATGTACTATGTGAAAAAAACTTAAAATGCCTTCATAGTCAAACAAAGAGCAGCCTGCAGCCAAAGCCCCATTCTCTTTTTCCTTGCTTCGGGACTGCCCTGGACTGCAGGAACACCATTAACTTGTCTGTAGGGAGCAAGTGAATGAAAGCAGGCCTCAACCTGTAGCAGGAACATACCTTACAAAGCATATTGTATAATCAGAACATTATTTAGAAGGTGTTTCATTGAAATTGTATTTACCACTAAGGCAATCTCTTTCAATGACTTAATTGCAGTTTATAATGGGATAAAAGTTAGCAGGAGAATGCAGAGGTCAAATTTACACTTCTGCAAACCAACTTCTACAAATTTGTATGTATTTTTTGGGCACAGGAGACATGAAGACAGACAGCAACACAAAACAAATTAGCAGAAAGAAAACAGTTTAAAAGCAAGATTTTAAAAAATAATAATACTCTCCTGACTTTTCAATAGCAGAAGCACTTACACATTACAAATCTGGAGGCTTGACACTAACCACTTTATTTTTTTCCTACAGGAACTAGAGCATCAGCCTCCTGAAATAATCATTCAGCTTTAAAATACTGTTCCATTCTTGAGCTCTAAATCCAAAATGTGTAAAATACATACTGCTTCTCTGACTCCAGCACTAGCACAAGCTTAAGCAACTACAGTAATCTACTGAAAAGGGTAATGAGAGACTATATATCAGGAATGTTATAAATCTTGAAAAATTCTTCCTTTGCCCCTTTCCCCTAAGTTACAGGTGAAATATTACATCTTGAATGTCTCTAGCTGATACACTCGCAGTGTCCAGATGCAAACTCATTTCAGAAATAGGGATTACTGAGCAAGTTTTAAAAGCCACTCCTTTTAATGTCTTGAGAAAGATTCTGAAAAACCTGCTATGGATAAACCCAGTATGTTTTTGAAAACAGATTTATATGTGCAATGATGCGTTTTTTCCTTGCTCTGTAGGATGATTAGGAAAGGGGTGGTATAATACCCTTTGAATACACTCTACCATTAACTTTCTGGGCATCTTTATCTGGGCATCTAGTCTCACAGCTTGGCAGCTCTGAAAAGAATTCTGCTGGTGCTTGCCTGTTGCTGGGCATGCATGGGAGTGTGCATTCCAACAGCAGAGCAGTTCCCTGCCTGCTGTTATACTTATTCACTAAAAAGTTAAATACTTGTCACAGTCTTTCACCACTTCCAAACTGATTACTTCTTTTCTTTGCATCCAGTGACAATTAATCCTATGCTGAAGGTAATCTTTTATTTAAAATAATATCCTTCCTTGTGTTCAAAAAATGACAATAGCCAATGATTTGAAAAACATAAATATTAGCTTTATCCCCAGGCATCTGACATTTTTAGCTCTTATTACTTAGATATTCTTCACATCCTGATTTTCCTGTAAGTGATTAACCTTTCAGAGCTCTAGAGAATAAATTGCTTGCTTCTGCTTAGAGGAAAGGAAATAAATAAAAAATAACCTAAAAAAAGTTCTATTTCTCATTGCTTTATTCCTTTTTTCTTGCCTCATTTCTCAAGAGATATTTGTAATATTGACAAACTTTTAGACTACTTTTTTTCCCAAACTGTTCTGCATAGCTGTTCAAAATAGCATATTTGTTTGCACATCAATGTCTAAATCACATGCTGCAGAGTGAAATTGTTTTAACTGAGGACCAAAACATTTTCTATAGATTGCCCATTCCCTGCATCACAAAATTTTCTATGGAAGCATTAAACAGTTTTTGATTTGTGGAATGCTAACTAATGAAGTTTTAAGTAATGTACAGCAAATTTAAGCCTACCGTCTTTGAAGAAGCCTGCAGACTCAAAGATTTTATCCACATCATATACTTCCAATCACAAACCACAAATTTTTTTTTCTCCTAAAATTAATTTCTTACATACTGACAGGTGGAAAACAGAAGATTTTTATTCTGTTTGCTGAGATTTTTCCACAGTTTAGAAGACTACTTAAGAAGCTGGCAATCAGCACACTCAGTGCTATGTTTTGGTCTTCCAGCTTTGGCTTGTGGAAACCCTCTGATGTGACTGTATCACTGAATTGTAGCTGCCCTCACTTTTAGAGCAGCCTTTCTGAAACTTGTCATTGAATGATGTCATTGCAATTTCTCTCCTGTGTGAATCTAACTGGCTATTTATCTACCAAAAATGAAAATTCACTTGCAAAGAATAAAATTATATAGTCCCATAAAAAACCCAAATGTCTAGGTACCACAAGGCTCCCTTCAGGAGATATGCATTTTACTGTTGTGTTTGCAAAATATAATTTGTCCTCTGCAGCCAAGGCCCTGAAATCAATAATGCTGCATACTTTTTTGTTGACATCCACAGAATTTGGGAATCAAAGTCCAGCACAGTTTATTTCCCATTTTTCATCAGATTAAAAAGCAATAAAAACCCTTGCAGAAGGATTTCCTGCAATTTTGATGCCTTCTCCTTTACTTATTTAGACATAACATGTCCTAGGAATCTCAGTCTAAGACAATCACTGTGTTTTTCTTTCATTAATGGTACGTATCAAAAGTTGTTTAAAACAGTCTTAGAAAGCACATTCTGGAAAAGTCAGGCCCAACAGAAGCCAAAGTTTGCTCTCAACCCACATTTTAGATGTCATACTATGGGGTGAGGTGGACTAGTCCAGCACTGTTACATATAATGAAGACATCACACACATAATCATAGAATATCCTGAGCTGTGAGGTACCCACACAAAGATCACTAAGTCCTTCTCTTGGTCCTGAACAGGACCACCCCAAAAACCACACCATGTGCCCTGAGAGTATTGTCCAAACACATGTGGAATTCGGTCAGGATTGGTGCTGTGACCACTTCCCTGGGGAGCTGTTCCAGTGCCCAACCACCTTCAGGGTGAGGAACCTTTTCCTACTATCCAACCTAAACCACCGCTGACACAACTTCAGGCCATTCCCTCAAGTCCTGTCGCTGGTCACCACAGGGAAGAGATCAGTGCCTGCCCCTCCTGTGCCCCTCACCAGAAGCTGTAACTGCAGTGAGATCTCCCCTCAGTCTGCTCTTCTTCAGCCTGAACAGACCAAGTGTCCTCAGCCACTCCTCGTATGGCATCTCCTCAAGGCCCTTCACCATGGAGCCCTGAGGAACCTCAGAGGTGACCACTCACCACCCTAATGTTAGCCCAGTTAGCAATCATACAGGATTAGCATTCCCCACTTCTTTAAAACTATCAAAGAGCAATCTGCAAAAAAAAGATGTTGTATGACAAGCAGTACAAATGTTTAATTTGTTCTTCTCAAAGACTGTTCTCTTTGAGACAAGTATTTTGTTCCATTATACCTTTCTCAGGATTTAAATTCAGCAGAATCATAGGATTCAAGATTTAGAGTGGCTTTAAAATTAATGATTATTAGCTGAATTCTCTTACTAAAATATAAGTGTTTGTTTTATTTCTTTTTTAAAGGAAACATCATACCTGTCTAATAGCACTTAATATCCCAAATTAGGTAGCTTTCATACTAAAAGCATTCTCAGCTTGTACCCTGAAGTATCTGATTGTTTTTCTTGAAGGAACAGTAGAAAGCCAATAATGGCATTCAATAATTTTTTTGTTTATTGTAGGTGAACATCAAACAGTTTTCAAGTTATTTGCATGATGCATGTAAAATATAGGAGGTTCCAAGCTGAATTTTAGGTGTGATGTTATAACTGAAATACCTGTCTTCCAACTAAGTAAAAGCAACAGCACATTATAACCCAAATCATTAATACGATACTCTAATACACAGGTGTGGAGAAGAAGCCTCGTACCTGTCAGGTGCCTTATTTATAGCTATTTGCCTAATTGTGCCTACATGTGGATGTGAATCTAATTAACTGTTTTCCAGCTGACAAGGGAGACAAAGTTTTATCCATATGTTAAAGTAACAGGTGTGTTGAGAAATAATCAATTGAAATAATCCCATGTCTCTTCAGAATGAACATATCTTCCACCATCATACATTTGTAGTACAATGCCTCTTAAAGGAAAACTTGCACACAGAAAAGTTTTGCAATAGACTATTTGCATAAAGAAAATATGCTTAGATACTACTTCACTTTGCCTGTTAGGCTTTTCTTGTTCACAGTATCTTGCAGTGATCATAATTCAACAGCAATTACATCATAGCATCTTGCTATGGAAAATGTTATGAAATTATTTCACTAAAATGCAGAGTAGTTGAAAGCTGACTTTTATAAAGGAGGAGGTCACCAGCCTCAAAGTTGTAAATTCCCGTTCTTGAGTTAAAAGTGTCAGAGAAAATTGTTACACTGGAAAAAAACTGGCAGAGGGAAAGGAAGTGCTTTGTAAGTGACATTTTAAAACAGAGACATGGTCTTAACCAAATTCAGAACCCAGAAATGGCTTCTTTTAAAAATAATATACTGACAGCATCTCTTTAAAATAGTTGAAAGATAATAAGAAGCAACGAAAGAGCAAGCATTAGTAGAAATGTCCCTATTTAGAGCAAATGAATTCAGTTAATGGCTCTATTTGCAATGGATATCAAATTGAATGTAGTTTGCTAAAGGGAATTGAATAGGGATATCTAACTTGAAAGTTTTCAAAGTTCCTTGAAAAGGTTTCTGTGAAAATTTTCAAAAAATTTCCAAGTTATTAGCTCTGAAAGAGAAAATTCTTCCCAGAGAAAGGCAGCACACACTAAACTGCGTATGTGTCTTGCCCCTCTGTTATTAGTTGGATCTTTGGCCTGCAGCCCACTGCCCAGGTAAACTGGGGACTTGTGGCACTTGGTGGTAATTACTACCCAGGTCCTTGTCAGTTGGGTGTGAACTGTAACCAGGAGCTCAGTATAGCTGCTGCAAAGCAGCTGCCAAGTAATAACAACAACATTCAGCAACACTGTTCTGAAACAAACCCAGTCATCTGGAGGTTCAGCACTGTGGATCCTAAATGATGTATTTTTAATGTAGTTTTGGTTAAAATTCCTACTTCTCAAATGTTCTATGTTGTTCATTTCACCTTTTATTGAAAAGTAACGTCTCATGTACTTAATGCTTGAGCTACGCTGAAATGCATAGGGTGTGCGATTAAAATGCATTTGAAGATTAATTAACTTTCTCTGAGGAATCAAATTGTGATTTAACAGTCTGTAACATTATCTTTAGTACAGTGATAAGACTTTTCAAAGCCAACTTTCTTTCAAAGAACCAAGAAAAAGCATTCTTCCCGTCCTTATCCTTCTGTTGATAAAAAGCTCTTTCACAGCCATCTCCTTTAAAGAAACAAATTTGCCTTTAAAAATATAAATATCAACAAGCCAAATGATAATAATGTTGGAAGGGAACTATCACAAATAAAAAAAAAAGGTAAGCTAAGCTGAGGATAGCAAATAGAAATAGAAAAAAATATATGGAGAAACATGCATCTTGCTTAATTTGCTCAAGATGGAGCACATTGTTCCGCCTGCACAAGGGTTTTTAAGGTTGAAAAATAGCATGCATTTGTATTCCTAAATGTTTTTAATTCAGTTGTGCTTTACCATGCTAGCACAGTCAGGTATGGAAGAAGCAAAACACTCTTGGTGTAAATGAGGGTATATTTAAGAGAACACACTGTACCAGTGTGGTAAATGAATTATGTGAGCTCTAATGAGAAAAATGCAGTTTTACTGGTACAGCTTCTCAATTTTAAGGACTTCTGATGATGTAATTAATTGAACAAGCACCACAACATTTTGAACCCCACAGTAGTCTAATGCTGCTGTATTAACTGTCAGTAAAGGAGAAATATTAAAAGTAATACAGGTTGCAGTGACTTGGACAAGCATCTCTGCCAACATTTGCTTTTTTCCTCTATTTTGCATTATAAAAATCTGCAAAGAGACTCATTATGTATAATTCTGAGATTTGAATTTCTCTCATATTCTGGAAAAGTAACCCAAAGTTGTATGATATATATATATTTTTTTGGTTCTTGCTTTCTGTATTCCTTTGCACAATTACATTAAAATGTTCATGAAATATTTATTTCTTCAATTTAATTTTAAACAAACAAAGGAAAAATATGGCAACACAGAAACTAATACAATGTAATTAATTGGGATGAAGAACAAGTCACTTATTTCCCTAGTAAACCACAACAAAACAATGATGTCACTATGGTAACTGCAGAGAAACATTGAAACCGACAGTCAGGAAACACAAGATGCACTGAGGCATGACCCTTTCTCAATGGAATTCTCTGAGAAGTGTTCACCAGTGTCTCTTTCTGTCCCTATCCACGGAAATAATCTTGTCCTAATTAAATAATGTGAGACCTGCAAACACAGGCTTCTGATATGTTTTTTTGGGTTTTTTTGCATTTTTCTGGGTTTTTTTGGTTTTTTTTAAATTTTTATTCCCTTGGATAGATTTTTAAATTTTTTTCCCTTGCAGAGAGTGAACATAAAAGGTTTTGGAGACCTGAAATGTCACACATGGGGAATGTCTGGTAGCACTGGGCAGTACAAGGGCTGGCCAGGGCTTACCTGAGTCTTCTAACACTTGCATCCAGAACTCTGCATATAGCTTCCCATGTACTCTTAACTTATTTCTCTCATTTTGAGAACCACTAAGATATTTAAGCAGATCAACCCTTCAAGCAAAGTGTGTCACTTCCTTAATTTTATCCCTGTTGTCAAACACTCCTGCTCACGCACTCTGTTCTACTGCATTTTGACCAAAATGATCAAATCCATTCTGCATTCATGACAACTCCACATCCTGTTTCCTGGTGACTGCAGCAGAAAGCTCACTAAAGAGCATTTAGGGTAGTCTAGGTTGGATCTAGAGGGGTAAAAATATATGGTGACATAAGAGAACTGCATGTGGAATTTAGTTTGCAAGAGGAAAGTCAGGAGAATGGTTTGAGAAGAATGTAGGATTTATGACAAAGAAGAAACTAGAAACAAGGCTGGTCAAGTTGCCAAAACATTTTATTTTAATTTGAGAAAAAAAATCCATGAACATGCAGATTTTCCTACATTTGGCAAAATGCAGTGGTAGTCTGCTAATGTTATTAACTACTTCTGAATTTAATGCTAACATGTTTTTGTTAATTCCCATTTTTAACAACTGAAGAGATTATCACAAATAAAATAATCTGCTGTTACAAAGGCACGTGGTTACATTCCTCTTTGAGAAGGCCTCAGTTTTCAAGATAAATAAACTGGTATTTGAAGAACATTGGAGCATAAATTCAAGTTAAATCACTTATTTGTAGATCTTCATGGCAGCCCTTTGTTATATTTAGATTTATTCTACTTGTTCAGCACTTTATGTTCACATTAAAGGTCTCTGTTCAGTATCTCCAGTTTTGTTCCTCTTCTCCAGTATGGTCCCAACATATCTGCTACATAGAAGCATAGCTTCTCGTCCTGTTCTGCTTATTCATAGTTCATTAATTTATATAAATAAATCAGTAAGGAATAGACTCATAATCGACATACAGAATTTATATGAAGTTTTCCCCAAAAAATCTACAACCTCTATCTGTAGATTCAAGAATTGTATTTTCACAGAACTGCAGTAAAGTCTTTAATATCGCTTGCAAGTTTACCTTCCCAGTGGACTACACTTTCTGGCGCAATGATTAAATAAAGTATTTTTCTGTCTCACAGAGTGAAATTAAGTACTGTGTTCTTTAGTCTAGTTAGTTGCACAAAAATTTTATTAAACTGCCAATTCTACCAACAGCATTTGAAACTAAACCATACATGCTCCTAAATACAACATATTTATAAAAACAGTGGAAAATCTCTTTAATGTTTGAAAGGGTAGGACGGGTCTATTTAATCTCCTAAAAATGCACCACATGGCTACGTAGTGGAAAAAGAGATCCCTAAAGAAAGCAATTTAGAAATTACCTACTATGGCAATTTGGGCTCAATTCCCCATCATTTCAGTATGAGATTGTTTGTGGAAGGATACATCAAAGAGGGTAAACAAAATAATTATTTTGAGAGGATTCACTATCACTTCCTGCACATAAAATTTGTAGTTATTTAGAGAGGACAACTTTCAATACCTAGAATATTCACCCAGTGAAATAACATTAACAGGCATAGGTTTTGCCAGTAGAAATAAGCAAGTCAATAACATGCTGATGAAACAAAGGTCTCCAGAAAGGGTCAAATAACCTACAGAAAAAGTTTTCTCCATTGTTGGCTCCTGACAGATGAAGCACAGGGCTCCCTTACAAACCCTGCTCCAGTGATGGAAGAGTTTAGAGCCCATGACTTTTCACATCCTAATGCAGCTCTGTAAATAACCTTGTCTGCAAATTATTTTGTGACACAATATGGAATTTAAACTTAAGATAGGAATCAGACTTTAAATTTACAATTAAAACTTAGGTTTGAATTCTTTTCTACATTAGTTTTGTAAAGAATTTGTTCTCCTTTGTTATGGGGAAGTAGCTGCCCTATTTTTTTTCATTAGAAGCCATTTTAGAGACCTGGGGGGAAAAAATAGAAAGACATTTGTGTAACCCCAGTTCATTAATTTCTTAGTATAATTTCATCTTAACATCTAACAGTTTTAGCAGAATACATTTCAACAGAAGACCAAAATCTAAGAAATTCCATCTATTACAAAGGGAGTTTCCTAAAACTCTCAAAAGCAATTCAGAAAATTCTACTGTATTTATGATGCAAATATATTAAAAGCAGGAAAAAGAATATTTTTTTAGTGACATAAAAAAACCCCAAATCTAGTAATTATTGTATCATCCTCCATCTTAGGAAAACTCTTTTTTTTTTTTTCCCCCGCCCCCCTTCCTCCCCCCCCAGTTTTCTGGTTATCCAAGGTACATCCAGAACAATATTTGTAAGACATGTGAGACAGACACTTATATAAAGGTCTGGGAGAACAAGATTATTGGTTCATTATTTACCTAGCATAATGGAGACAAAATTATTTCCCAGTTACCTTCCTGATGACATTAACCCTTTTTTAAAAATAAATTCAATTGCATAAGCATATGAGTATTTCTAATTATTCATGGCTTCAAATAAATGCCTCCAAACCTCAGCTTCCTGTGCTTGTACTGAAGTTACCCTAAAGTTTCAACTTTCAAATTGTAATTATCTCAGCAGTTCTACTTACTGCAAGGCACATTTTAACAATATGGACCCTTCCCAGAAGTAACTGTGATTCGTAGCTTGTAATGAATCACTCTGTAGATCAACAAAAAAACTATTGTTCAGATGTTAATTAGCCTGAGAACAAGGCGTAACAGAATCCCAGTTTGTGAGCTGAATTCAAACAGCCACAAAAAATAAATGTCACAGAATCCATTTCTGAAATAAGTGTCTAAATAAAGTGCAGTTCAGAGACTGATGCATTGTGACAGGTGCTAGTGTAGAATGCTACAGCTTATACAGTGGGAAGACCTTAGAGTATATTCAAAAGACTATGTAGTAATGATGGCTGTGAATTAATGTTTAAATTTGAAGCCAAAGGCAATAATAATAGTAACTAGCTATATAAATAACTTTGGCCCTTTAAGCACAGCAATCAAATGTTTTTTAATGTCACATCAGAAAAGAATGTGAGGTGCCAGGAATTCCTTCTTTGTGTTGGGTATAAGTAATCCTCCCTGTAATTCCACCTTAATAAATAGGTGGAATAAATAATAAATAATCTGTACAAAATATTTTGGAATTACTCATCCCTTCAAAACAAACACTTTCAAAGTACGAAATTGCATAAAAGCAATAAAACACCTGGCCACCTGGCTTTCTGTGTCACTTTTATGTTTCTAAACCACAGGTAAGGTAGATTTGTTTCAATATAAAATATTAGAGTTCTATTGCGAATTCTGTTTGCCTCAGAGGAGCTGTAACTGTTTACTTTAGAGGGGTGGTGGGTAGTAAAATTAAAAAGTTTACATTAGATCTTGAATAAGACTAATATATGTACAATGAGCATATCTTTGTTGTTGTTGTTGTTTTGGATTGCAGATGATGTCTTATTTCCTTTTTATTGATAGTTTTAGTGACAGCAAAATTGCTGCATATTCCTCAGTGGCCCTCATTATCATGATTAAGAACACGATGCTTAGTCAACAACAGAGAGAAAGTCCTTTTAAAAGTGTATTCAACATCACTAAGCTGTCTTCCTTTTTTTTTTTAGTTGAAATGTTACCACTTTTACCATTATTTACTAATACGTAGACCCAGATGTTATACACCCAGAGACAGTTGAATTTTGAGGTTGCTGTTTAGATAACCTGTTTTGATTTTACGAACTAAATGAAAGAGGGATTAAGTAAGTTTGATTCTTGGGTAGACTTGCCCTTGATTTGCAAAAAATTTAGAATTTTGAATCTATATATTCAATTCTGTACTTTATTCAGGCGTTATAGCATAGCTATACTATACCACAGCCAAAAATTCAAGCATTCCTTTAAAAAGAAATGAGTGAGACACATAAGGTACTCATCTTTGGAATAATAATTAGCTAAATTATTCTAAGCAAATAATATTAGGGATACTGATTTTATTCTTTTACCATAAAGACACAAGTATTTGTATATTTTGCAATAAAAGAACTTTTCATGTAAGAAACATCTGAGAAGTATAGAGCAATAAGAAACTTTTGAATTTTGAGTGTGTATATAAGGATGTCTTCTATGATAGTCTCAAAATGGAACTTCATGTAGTGTGTAAATGAGAAAGTGAGGTAGGGCCAGAAGTAAAATAGAAACTGAAGGGAGTGTCACCTAAACAGGATGATTTATTTGAAGTATTTGAAAGAGACTATGGCCATTCATTTTATATCCCTTCATTTAATTTCTTTAAACCATGAGGAAAGTCAGCTCTTCTCAATGATTACATCCCAAATTGCCTTGACCTCTGAGCCTGTAACACCTTAAATTTCCCCAGGAAATGTATCTTTTCTCCTGAATCATAAGAAGGCTTATTTCACACATTTTCCTCTTTAAGACTTGCATTATGAGCTTTCGTCATTAAAATGCTGTTTCCTCACCAGATAATTTTACAATGATTTCTTACCAATTAGTTAGAAACTCAACATGCAACACTGTGTTTTAAAAGCCCTATTTGTACCTAAGTGAAATAAACTTCACACACTTCTTCAGTGCATTTTTTTGTCCTCCTAAACTCATATATCTTCTTAAATTATCTTAGTCCAAACTCCATGCCTAGAAAGCCAAGCAAAAAAAAAGATTAGCTCATGGTATAAGTGAATTTTGGGGGAAGATGAGAATCTGCTGAAGCCAATGTTTCTCACTGTAAGAGCACTTTTAATTTACACATATTTAAAATTCATGTTTTATATGGAACTAAACAATTTGAAAGCTATTGAACTGGAAAATCCTGCAGAGGAACACATCTGGAAATCTATGACTTGAAAAAGTTTAGAATCAAGAGCCAGCAGCGTGACGTACACATTTCTTGAAATTTTTTTTGTGTGAGAAAGGGCGTGTTAAAGCTTAATAGTTAGACTTCCTTTTTCTGATGGCATTTTGAGTTTTAGCACATATTTTGCCTGGGAATATGTTTTCTTTTGCTAGTGCCTCTCTTTTCTACAGAAAACATGTAAACTGTTCTCTTTCATGTGCTTTCATTTGTTTCAGTTTCTTAGTCAGCCAATAGCAGAAATAATAATTTTTTTCTATTGGTTTTGAATATGTTCTGTCTAAAAAAATTAGGAAGGTCAGGTTTTTTTCCTTTTCTCCTTTTTCCCTGTGTTTCCTAGAAGGAAAATCAGTCAAAATCCTAAGATACACGCTCAGTTCTGTCCAGGCAATATGGATTTTACCAACCCAACTCTGTGGATCTCCTAGACTCCATTGTGAATGCCAGTGAATAGTTCTTCAGAATAACAAACTTTTTTTCCCCCACTAAGTCTTGCCAAGATTTACCTAAAGTACATCATGATATATTGCTCAGCTTTCATAATTTGTTCAGACCTAGTCCGTGTGTTCTGACACTTGACCCTTTTGCAATGCTGTGAACCAGTTTTCCTTCAGGAAAAACACCCAAGAAGCAGAATTACCAGCTAGTGGTGGGAGTCCTACATACCCAAATAATAAATACATATTATCTATAAAACTATAATAATATGGAAATATTGTACTCATCTACAGCCTCTGTTATGTTTTAATGTAAGAATAATATTTGAATCTTCTCTGCTACAGTAACATTTTTTTTCTCCTATCACCATGACACTTTCCTAGTTGCAGCAGAATTTTGGAATGAGTTAAGGACAAAAATGTTTGTATTTCAAGGTACTTTTTTTGCTTTTTTTTTGAGATATGATGAAAACAACTCTATTTTTGCACTGAAGTCTAGGCATTTTAGGAGCTTTGGCAAATCTTTGTAGCACATGAGCTTCCTCCCTACTTCTTCCCTTATTTTGATTCTTTGCTTTAAGGAGACATTCTGGTATGAAAAAATAAAATATGAAAATTATACATAAATAATTTAAACTGGGGATTCCTCTATAGGCTAGAACAAGTTTTACTCATATACACACACCTACCTCCCCACGATGTCAAGTGCAAAAACCCCCAACCCAAACCCTTAAACTGAAGTTTCATAGCATGTTTGTATTTCTTTCCCAGTATTTTGCAGATATCACAAACCCATTCCAAGGCAGTGATACCTTGATTCACTCTGACAGAAAAGCAAAACCATCCACGAGCAACACTCCTTTCTCTATTTGACTTCCTTATTGACCACAGTGCTAAAGAGGAGAAAGTACCTCAGATTAAACATGTCTTCTGATGAAGTATATAGAACTCTTCTGCAGAAGCATTTAAAAAATGCATTCCTGCATACATTGCTTCGGACAGTACCCAAAGTTTTCCTCTTCCTAGCACTGAACAGTCCAAGTATAACTTCCTTAGGTTGGTCTTCTATTTTACCAAAAATAAAAGCCAAAATATTTTTTCTTTCTCAGTGTGATAAGACACCCAGGATTTAAATCTGCAATGGTTATTTGCCATAAGACATCCCTGATTTTACTTGAGAAAATTGCATTAGAAATCTCTGCTCTTGACAACTGACAGTCCTGAATTTGTAATGCTGTTATGCAGATTTTCACT
Organism: Cinclus cinclus; assembly: GCF_963662255.1. Taxonomy (NCBI): domain Eukaryota; kingdom Metazoa; phylum Chordata; class Aves; order Passeriformes; family Cinclidae; genus Cinclus; species Cinclus cinclus. Next base: position 42,326,423 of record NC_085050.1, on the reverse strand, counting down.
GCTATGAATTTTAAGGTAGTAAAATAAGTTCATCTTCTTTACATATGGATATTTATGCTTCTGTACAAATCTACACACACATCTTTATTTTTTCTCAGATATTATTCTGTAGAAAGGTAAATAAGAACGGGAAATGCAAAAAAAAAGAAAAAAGAAACAACAACAACAAAAAACATGCTGATGTAATGGATCATTCATGTTAAACAACTTGACAGATCAGCTCAGGTGACAACAATTTCTTTGAATCTTCAGAATTTGCAACTGTTAGGAAAATTTTTATACTAAAAAATATAGAATAAGTTTGCAGGAGATAACTACATCATCTTACACAACATAGAAATATAGAAGAATTAAAGCAGAGTATAAAAGGGCAATGATGATGACATTGCTAGGAAATCAGTGGGGCTTTTTCTTATCCATGTTTAAAACGGATAAAACGTTTCATTCTGATACATGCTGCAATGTGATAAAAAGAAATCTCTTTAATATTTATCTCAGAAACAGGCAGTGATTATAGGAGTAGCTAAGATTTTCTTTCCTCTCTTCTGTATAAGTTGCTACTGCATAAGGGTGTGGTTACAGAGAGAGACAGATAATCCATCCTTTCTGCCTTGCAGCTGCCCATGTTTACATACACCAGTATGGCCAAAATAAGAACATTTTACTGAATAGTTCAAAGCATCCTGGCTACTAAGAGACATTTTTTATCATTTCCAGACCAAAGCAAAATGTTACTCTTTAAAATTAAATTGACCTTGCTTCTTGTCAGTGAAGATCCTTTTGAGAATATTCTTTCTTAAGATATTATTTTTCTTGCCCTTGCACTTCATTTCATAATGCAGATTGGGCACACATATTTTGTCCACCCGACTCACTCCCCTGTCACAACTGCCACATCATAGCCACTCTTATTAAAGGCACACCATAGGACAGCTGCAATTCCATCCACTGCTGAGCTCACACAGCTCATTCAGATCCTCTTGTGACACTTCTCCAACTGAAGGACATCCTCTCAAATCTCATTTTAAAGTGGAGTACAAGATAATGGAAAATAAAATAATCCCTTCAAACTGGCATCAAGAGGGTATACAGATGCAGACTTCCTGTTTCCAGGTACCAGCTCTGGGCCTAGGCTTAAATATTTAAAAATATTTTAAAAGGCTGAGTTTACATCACAAAACCAGAAGAAATATCTTCTTCCCTGAAGCTATTTTTTAAAATTATAATGTTAGGAGAACTAAATGAGACACTGCCTTATCAATAAAATGATAGCATGATGCTCAGTTCAATACTATTTGTTAAGAACTATACTTTAAACTGAAAGATTATTTTCCGGTAGTACAGAATTTATTTCCCTTATGAAACTGACAGAAATATGATCTAACTATGGACTCACATTTTCAGCTGCACACAAGGACACTTTTTCTAAATGAATTTGCTTTAATAGTAATTCAAGTAGCCACAAGAGAACTAAACCAGTATCTTTCCTTTATACTACAATAATAGATTCAAATATTATTCGCCAGCTTCAGTGCCTACAGGTTTCAAAATGAAGACACAATGGAAACTTTTGCCAAGTCGTGTTTATTTTGAGAACAAACAAACAGAGAAATAATGGCATTATTACTTGAGTAACAAGGAAAAGAAGTTATGCTGCTGACACATCGCAATGGTTGGGGAGAAATACTGAAAGCATTCTCAGATGAAATTATACAAAGACTGCTCTTTTCAGCTTCCTTCACTGTGTAAGGCTGGAAGAGACAGATTCTAAGTTGTTATCTAAGCAAAATTATGCTAAAACATACCACAGTCCCTAAATTAGAACTATAATCAGTTCAATATGTCAAAGAGAGTTGCTGAAAGTCCCTTAAATTCAGATAATCAGAAACTGTTATTGTAACTTCATTGCTTCCTAGTTTTATTACTGCGCTGGAAAGATAATCATCTTCATCTGTCATCTGTACTTCTTGAATTTCTGCCTGTCTGCTACACCTTAATTAAAAGCTCATTGTCCTTCTAGTGGAAGTCCTACATAAATGTTTTGCTTATATTTCCCATCACATAAATTTCTACTAGCTTGTTCCTTCTGCTTTTCTCAATCATCTCTCCTTAACACTTTCTGTTTTACTATCTTCTGGAGTTTTGCCTTTTGACTTCCTCTTCCTTGTTCTTGTCATCACAATTAGCACAAACCATGGTGAAAAATTTGGACAGAAGTTGAAGAAAAAATACCATCACCCCTAATCAAAAGTAGTGTTGATTCCATGGAGAAACTTCTTTGCTGTGCAGTGAGCAGCAGGACAGAAGCTACAGCAGACAAAAACCAAACTAACAGTGTAACCTTTCACAGAGCTGGTACAGTCTGCATGATATCTGTCAGAAACAGCCTCTGCTTTGTGTAAAGTTCTACATTAGAAGGAATATTTCAAAGATTTTGCTGAAGTTATGAATTTATATCTAATGGTCTTGGTCAATGTAAACAGATTTTAAATGATAGAGCTTTGGTTCTAGTTTAAGCATTGGATGTCAGTAATACCATGACATTTGCACTGTTTGGGAACATTCCAAAAATGAGTTGTTGAAAAATGAGACTGAAAAGGTGCTTATGTGCTTAACCTGGCCATGGAATGTATATGACCATCTTAATGAAATTAATATCATATGCTCTCTATATATAGTAGGCTAGCTGAAGTCTGCAAATTTTGGACTTTGAATGATTAAGTCTGGAACTCGGGTGGCATAAAGGCTTCAGCCAGAGGTTCCATTCAGATCAACTGCAGTGACTGATAGTCAGAAACGGCCTTACCTTTCACTAACTACCTCAGAATCCACTTATAATACCAGTAAGTTTCAAAACACTGATCATGCTTTCTTTGAAAAAGTCACTCTCTTTTTGTCTTTCATGAGTAACATTGTCGTGTGCTCAGTTTTTCTTGCATAATCCATAGTGACTAATCAATCTCTTAATCTTATTAATGTATAGACATGTTGTTATCACATTTTGGTTCTATAATTCAGGGTGGGTCTTGCACTACTTAAAGCAGGAATTATTCTGTAAAAGGGAAGATTGTTTTGTTTCTGTATGATTTTAAAAAATCCATTAAACATGTATTTCAGTGATTAGTGAATTGAAATTTTACTGGCATAGTGATATTTCCTCACTTACTGTTTAATAATTTCAAACATGCTAGCATTTTTCAACTGCTGTTAATCACTGAATTGAGATTTTAAGATAGCTACTTTCAAAAATTCACACATCTTTTTTTAACTAAAATGACCTAATTTAGAGTGTATCTCTACATGTCTACACACACATACTGATATGTACACCTTTAGGTACTTGCAGATACACATAACTTGGTTACTTGAATCTGTGATATTCCTTGCAATGTTTTGATGGTAGCCCTAAAATTTAATATTCTGACTAATTTTCATCAGCAAGTTGCCATTAATCTGAAAGCTAACATTTTTAGCAACAGATACACAGACATAATAAACTAATGCAAGACAGAAGGGAACAGCTTTGCTGAAGTGCTTTATTCTTTTAAATTTTCAGAAGCAATTTCATGGCATGGCAGCTCTTTGTGCCTTCTAGCCACTCAGAAATCCATGTGCTGGAGTCTAACCATGCTCTTTTGAATCTTCCTCATGAAAGAAATGCAAGACGTCTCCAAATCCTGGTCAGGGTATATTCCATGGAGGCCCAGAAAACAAGATACTTTCTTGTGTCTTAAGTTGCAGTTATCACAATGACACTTTACGAAGACTTAAAACTGAGACTACGAAACTTTACACATCTCATCCTTAAACAGTGCCAGCTGTCAACAGCAGGCAATATTTCATATGCAATGTGTAAGGCATAGCTAATAAATAACAGATCATATGCAAAACTGTGTTTACAGCAGCCAGGATTCTGATTTTTTAGTAAAATCAGGATGTTATCTATAAAGGCATGGAAATTATATTAAATAGGACAAGCAGCAAATAAATTTGCAAGCCTAGCAGGACACAGTAAATTTACAGATGTTTGCAAAGCACTTAGCTTCAGATAAAAAAAAATATATCTAAATCTTCTCACCAAAGTAAAACAAAGAGGAAAATAAAAGGTTTTAGGAAGGAGCAGTTCTGTCCTAACAATCAGATAAAAAGTAGCAGGGACAGGGTCTTAATGTACTAGGTTAAAGTGCTATTCCCCACCCCTAGAATTTCCTCAGGTGACCTCTTCACAGTGATGAAAGTTAATGTAACTGGTTTTCACGTGTAAGTTCACAACTTTCCTCACAACCCTATCCATTGGTACTGCAAGGTATCTGTTACTAGTAAACAGCTGGGTAGTGGCATAATCTTTAATCAACTTGACCCACATAATGAGAACAATGAGTGAAATCCAGATTCAGCAGCAAAAGTTTATTAATTGGATCAGTCTAATTGGATTACCACTATTTCCTGTAAAAAAAAAAAAAAGGAAATACTGGGCACATGACACTTACCAAATAAAAGTATGAAAAGGTGTTATCTGCTGAAGAAGAGAAGGTATCACCAACCTCACACATCTACACAGTTCAGCTCATCCCCCTTTTTGTGAAATTTTCTGTTTCTTTGTTGAATCAACTGTTGCCCACAAAGTTACGAAAAAGAATCTGTCTCTAAACTACAATCAATGTAATCAAAGAAGAAGAAAATAATACAAGCATTTTACTTCAGTGTCTGCAAAGTTGAAAGAATATAAGCAGAATCTTTGTGGTGATTAGCCTCTCGAAAGTCAAGAAAACACAATGTTATGTTGCAAGTCACAAGTTTCAAGTCCTTAATTTATTTGCAATAAATACCTCGTTCACATTTCCAATGCCACATAATGCATTATGCTGCCAACTTCTAGAAACATCAAAACAAGGCCTTTTTTTAATCACATAGAGCTTTATTTAGATAGAAATGTTAGTTTTTTGATTTATGCACTAAATTTCAACTACTTCACTCAAAAATACTAGACACAAATGTCTGAAGAAGAAATTGATGATGAGATCATGCATGCTCACTACAAGTGCATGTGGAAGTAAGAAATGCCAGCAGTCTGAACCACTTCCTTTGAACTTGAGAAGCACAGAATGCTTCAAGGAACACAAGCAATGATATGCTTTTATACTAGTTCCAACCTTTCAACTGTGCACAAAATCAACTGGAAAATAACCTGCAGAGTCAGAGCATCACCTGATGTAAAATATTGCTATCCAGTTAAGGAATAGATCAGCCTTTCTCCTATCATAGATCTGTGAAGAGCCTGTGGCCTTTGTATTCCCAGGGCTCTTCCTTGGCTGGAATCAAAGCTCAGATATACAAATACAGGTGGGGAGCAGTTATCATTCTGCAACTCCTGAACAAGTGCTCCTCTCCCCAGCCCCTATTCACAAACAGAAACATTTTTACTCTAGTCCCTGAATGGTGTCAATGAACAATGCCCTTTGAGGTTTGCCTACAGGCTCAGTGAGACTTGCTCAGAGTGCTGTGAGTTTCCCTCACTGCAGCAAACCAAGGGACATAGAAAAATTGCTGCCACCAGTTCTCTCATTTCATTAACCAGTGAGGTGAAAAACCTCTCCCTCTCCACCTCTTCCCTGCTATGGCACTGGAAGATGCGTGGTTTGTTTCCCAGTTTTGCAGGAAATGTTTTTAGAAGACCTGCAGCATGAAAAATGCTAAGTGGGAAATAACTTGCATATCTCAAGTTATGGTTTATGTCAGTACCAGTGAATTGGTTTCCAATATGAATACCAAAACCTGAGGTCATGCCAACTTACTTGCACAAGGACTGCCTGAATCACTGATAGCAGCAAGACTAATGCAGGTCCTGTTTCCTTTATTTCCTCTCTGAGGTTAGACTTTCAAACAGGCCCTTTGGAGCAGTAAGAGACACAAGAACTGTTTGGTATTTACACTAAAATGAAATAGATCTTTAAAAATGTTGTATGATAAGCATGAAGAATGTAAGAATCACCACTTCAGCAGTTAAATAAAATGCTCCATAGTCACTACCTATCAGCATTACATATAGCTACAGGAAATGGTGATCCATTAGTCATTCAGCAACTATGGAATAGAGCATTAAACATCAGTTTTCAACTTGAAAACAAGGTTAAAATGAAAAGAAAAAGACACTAATTGTTAGCATGCATCATCTTAATTTTCTTTTTATTTTCAGGCCAGATGCAAGAAAGCTCAAGGTCACACAGTTAAAACAGTATTTAATCAACCATGAATATCTGTTGAAAAAGAAAATTATGATATAAAGAAAATAAAAAAAATCTAGGAATAAAAAAGCACCAGTTTTCAATGTTTACTTTTGAAGACAGGACCAATTGTATTTAAATTATTTTTGCAGGTACAGTAATTTTTACTAAGAATATGAAGGAATAAAACTCTGGAAGGGCAGAGAGGCTCAAAATATCCATTGATAATAAACACAGGGAAAGGAATAAAGAGGTAAGAGAAATCTAAAGAAAGATGACACTGAGTTCCCCGGTTCACAAAACTGCACAAACCCGGTTCACAAAACTGCATAAAAATCTTAAGAAACTCCCAGTTTACCTATATTTTAAAGCCTACTTTGCCTCTAAGTATTACCAGAGAATTCTTAAAACAAGCTCAAATATATTATTAAAAGTTGCTAAACAGGCATAAACAAATATTTGAAAGCTTAAGTTTTCTCCAAGAGATGTGATTCTTCCATTTATACAAAAACATGTTGATATAAACAGAACCATGATAATTTATATTAGCTGTGGAATTTCTCTTACTAAACTCAGTTACTGCCAGACTGTTTTGTACAAATAGCTCTATAAATATGCTGTTAATCCAGCACCCTCACATGAAAGAAGCAAGAGTTCTCTCATGTTTCCATTGCTAACTGGAAGAGTCAAGACCAAGAAAATCTCAGAAATTAGTGGAATATTTACACAAGATATTCCAATTGAACTAACAAATTCCAATTGAAATAACAAAAACTATTTTGGAGTACCACATGGGATTTTTCACAGAAAAGTGCTGGAAGAGGTAAGATTTTTTTCTTGCAGTCAGCAAGAAAATATCCAATAGGATATTGGATCCAAATTGATATCCAAATCCAATAGGATAGCTTCTAAAAAACATTTTAATAAAGGTTCTACTTGAGTTGTCACAAGCAAGAATTTTAATTAACACCCTAGCAGTCAGCAATTAAGTCTGCACATCTGAGAGCTTTACAACATTGACTTGAGAACTGCATCAGACTACAAACATTTATTTACATGGCAATTGCTATGGGCAGGAGGTCAGGGTTTCTTTTTTTTTTGTTTTTGTTTTTTTTTTTAGTTTTTTTTTTGTTTGTTTGTTTTTGGTTTTTTTTCCCCCAGAAAACCAGTGATCTACAAAACCTAGGAAATACAAAGGTGTTCCTGCCCTGGAAGATTTAACTGTTTCCTGTAATCGTATCCAGTAGAGAGATGCTATGCCTGTATTAAAAGTTAACAGCATCCCTCAAGAGAGACAGCAGAGGCTGTAAGATCATCTATCCCAGGGAATGCATTAAGGATGAAGGGAAAGGGAAAGCAGAAAGGGTCTGTAGTGCTGCCTCTCATGATCAAGGAAATAAGAGCAGCCACAGAACCACGTACTTTCTCCATAGCTGAGCTGGGTCCATGTCTATTTGTGAAGAAGAACAGCCCTCTGGCTACTGGTTTGGTTGGGATGTTTTCCTGCAGTACATCTAATATCCCGAGCCTTTAAAATCACAGCTGTTACAGAGATGATGAACAGAACATAAGATTTGTAGCAACTCCCATAGAATACAGCATGGAATATTGCATCCAAGTTTCTTTTCTTTATATAGAAAAGACATTTCTTTATGTAAAGTGATCATGATTCTAGACAACAAGAAGCCCTTGAGTTGCAAAACTCTGATAGCATGCCTGCATCTGTGTTGCTCCTGAGGTGGACTAGGCACAGGCAATCATGGTTGGAAAATCAGCACTCTCTGGCCATCCTCCATGCAGGGGCACTGGAAATCTTGCACAGGGCCCGGAGCACCTGCCTGAAGTAGGAGGGATGTTTTTTGCAGAGTTCACTGTTCACTGAGAGTGTGGCTTCCCTCTGGCCAGGAGACAGGCTGGTGGAGCAACAGGTGCTGTGGCCCTCTTCTGTAACCTGCTTGCACAAGGCAGGTTGACCTGCTAGGGAGCAGGGCTGAGACATTAGTAATTTATTACACATAAACTAGTGAAGAATATGCACCTCACTGCCACCTTAAAGCATATCTGTAAATCTGAGGAGCCTGAGGATACTGTATTTTGGTTTTGCCAATTCTTTGTCTATCAGCAACTTTTGGACATGGACTATATTCCTGGAATAGGTAAGAAGGGAATCCTTAAGACTGTGATCTTTAAGAAATTAAACAGAACCAATGAAATTAAAAAATGTCCCATTTAATTCAAGTTATTTCAAAAACACAGTGAATATATTACCTTCGCTTGTCTGAGTCAATAGAATAATGGCAAGGTAAGTAACAGTCAAGCATCTTTCAAGGAGAAATTGTGCCTGACCTGGGTACTGGACAGAAAAAATTACCAGTTTTCTGTTCAATACCAGGTATTAGAGTAGAACACATCATGTACTTTGACTTGAACAGTTCTACCAGATGTTATGTAAAAGATCCAAGAATGTAGTCTAAATAAAAGCACTGCAAGACACAGGAAAACTGTACTCAAAGGTTTATCAACTGTTCCCTGAAAAGTAAACACAAGTATTAGATACCAAAATGTAAGTAAAGGCCAGTATCATGCAGCATTTTCAATAATAATTTATAGCAATTATTATTTATATATTATTAATAGCTGCTTTGTTGGAGGACAAGGTTAACATAGAGCCCAAAGTTAGAGAAATGCCTCAGATGGGGAAAAAACTGTCAGACACCAAGTTCTGACACCTAGGTAGGAATAAACAACACAAGATAGGGAAAAGCAGGTTGAGTAACAGTTCAAAGATCAAATCCGGTGCAGAGCAGACAAAGAAAGGTGGAAGGGAGAAAGCAGAAATTATGATTGCAATCTAAACATGTTAACCATATCAAGCCATGATGGCAAAAAGCTGTGATTTGTAACTATGAACAGAGCTTGCAAACTGGATGGGGAAGAACACCCATAATCTTTGCTGCTGCTCTTCTTGGTTTTTGGAAGACTGTAGCTTGACTGCTATGCTTTGGCAGATTTGCTATGCTACACAGACCTAGTCCACTTACAGAGAGAAGACTACAGAGAAACCCCACTGCAGGCTTCCAGAAGCTTAAGGTGGTATATAAAAAGGAGGGAGAGGGACTTTTTGTATAGGAAGACAGTGACAGGGCATGTGGCAATGGTTTTACACTCAAAGAGGCTGGGTTTAGATTAGATGTTAACATTAAATTCTTTACTCAGATGGCAGTGAAAGACTGGAATAGGCTGTCCAGAGAAGCTGCTGCTGCCTCATCTCTGGAAGTGTTCAAGGTCTTGTTGGATGGGGTCCTCAGCAACCTGGTCTAGGAACTGCATCCCAGTCCCTGGCAGAGGGGCTGGACCTAGATGACCTTTAAGGTCCCTTCCAGCCAAATCATTCTATCACCAGGAAAGAGAAATTACAAGCAAATTATAAGCAAGGGAAGACTGCAGGAGCTGGAGTTGTCTAACGCACTGAAGAAAAGTCTAAGGGGAGATTCAGACAACATGCTCTGCATGTATTAGCTACCACAAGTAAGAAAATAAACAGTCCCTGTCAGTGGTGGTTATGAAAAATGTTGTGAAACAAATGTAATTTAATTTCCAGCACCCATTTTACTCCATTTGAAGGAAACAGAGAAAAAAGTCTGAAGTGACTGGAAGATAACTTTTTATGTAAACTAATGATTTTAAAGAATAATACTTCTAAATAAAAGAACAGTTTTGTTATCCTCATGTGTGTCAGTGTCATATGGAATAGTTCAAGACATTTATTTAAGTCAGTAAGAAAATGTTTTAATAAATCAGTTTGCAAACACATACAGTATTACAGACTAAAATTAAAATCACTATTCACCATCACAGCAGTAAACTGCAATTTATGATAACATGGAGTTTAGCACCTGAATGAAAAAAACTAATAATTAGTAACAACAAAATCATTTAGCTTTGAGTAATAAAGTCCTTTGATTTTCTTACTATACCAAGAAAACCAAAAAATTATTTCCAGATTTTCTTTCAGGCCAAATGTTTTAATTTTCCACTTGGCTGAAGCAAGTTAGGGTAAATGTTGAACATCCATTATGAAAATTATTATGTATTGCGATCTACCAACACTGTTGTTCTATTTGTGTTAAACGCTAGCACCATCTACTGATCCAGAAGGTCCTTTCAAATTTTAGAAAAAGCTGTAGAAAGTGATCCAGTCAAAATGATGCAAAAAGATACTGACAGTAATATGTAGTTTTTCAGTCCCTGTACAGGCAAAAAAAGAAAAAAGGAAAATATCACCTTGACATTACTGATACCACTTGAAATAAAAAGTAGAACAAAGTACTAAGTCTCATTTAGGCAGAGATTATATGAAAAGAATGAAAGGCTTAGAGAGTTACAAAGATTTGGATAATGAACATTATGATCTTCTATTGTGGTGCAACACTAATCTGCAGTGGAAGACACAGAAATTCTAGTTCTAGACCCAGTGATGCCTGATGAACAGTCACCAAAAATACTGGGAAAGATTATCTCCAATAGCAAGTTAAGTACCTATGGATCCTGGATAGATAGGCAAAAAGAACCTGGTATTACACTGCTAGTGTTCAGTACTTCAAATTCCACTAGAAAACTAACTTCTGCCCTATATGTTAAAAGCCAGTAAATTAGCCTGCTGTAGACAATCACTGCTGCATTAATTTAAGATATTTATATTACCCTGTAATTACAAAGGTCAATTAACCTGTTGCATCTTTACATCCCTTTGTTAAAACTGACCCTAAAAAATGCAATCTACTTGCTGATGTGTTATTGGGAAAACAGCTCATTCCCCTGCCCCTCTGCACCTGGCATCCTGCCCGTGCTACAGTCTTCATTTACATCCACTGCTCTTCACATAGCTATGGAACTAAAATCTTCATTCCTGTAAAAACTGTTCACAGTTCTTCAGGTTTGTTGGAAAACTTAATATTGCATGATAACACTTCCAGTTTCATAAAGCAGTACATGCAAGGAGGAGAAATCTGAGATACAGCTGTATACCAAGTCATGCTGTTTCAAGAGTAGAAGCAAGCAAGATATATTAGGTAAGAGACCTAATTACATTACCTTGATTTCCTTAAATACAAGTACTCCCCACATTGCAGCAACAAGGCCAGGACCCTAAAGAATAAGATCAATTTGTACATTACAGAATTTGATTAAAATTTACTCTTTCTCATTACTGCTCTCAGGGTGGTTGAATTTTGTCTGGATAACTCATTTAGGTCTTTCCATTCTGTAAAAATGAAGCACTCATAACAAAAGCGTAAATATCGCTGAAATGTTACTAAGTAAGATACAAAAAAATCTTCATGAAAAGCGAAAGAGTCAAGAAATTGCTTTTTTTTTTTCACAGTAGGCACAACTTTCTAAATTACACTGCAGTCTGGTCCAGCTGTTGCATGTTCTGTCAGTAGACTCCAAATAACATGCCTCACTTTATTCCAGATTTAGAGTCCACAACGTTTCCTAACATTTCCTTTATTAGCATGACTAACTATTGGACAAAGTTTTATTTTATCACTCAGTATGATATCAAGAGACTGAAACATAGATGTACTTCCTGTATAGCTGGCACCTGGACAGAACACAAAGCCAGCCAGGGAGACAGTTTAGGGAAATTCCTGATTTTCCATGGTGTTGTTGTAGAAGTTTCCTAGCTAACAGCAAACAGTGATACACAACAGCAGCTTCCAGGCACTCTAGCAATACACTTTTTCCCCTGAGTGAGCAATAACCTGAATTCTCATCTCTGATGAGAAAATATCTGAATATGAAGCAAAAACTGGCTCTGTTAAAGCTTCCCATTAGAGCTGTCCTGAGAAACGCTTGACAGATATTTGGCCAGTCACCTCTCTTCATCCTCAATGCAGCTGATGGGGCACAGATACAGACAGCAAGAAGTGTCTCATGCTGAATATATGTGTGGGTGCTATTTCCTAGTGACAATGTCAACTATTATTTGGAGGGGATATTTCACTTTCTAGATAATGTGTGCTGTGAGAGGAATGAACTTTAAAAAATGGAACAAAGTGTTAGAGGGATGTCATTAATACCTCTCAAAAAATTTCCTCCTGGGTGAAATAAAGCAGCAGATCTGAACCTATGGTCCAGGTAGGGAGTTTCTCATCAGTGTTGTCCTTACATTTTTCATTTTGTGATTTTACATCCTTGCCCTTTAGGCATACTGATAATTAAATTACTAAAGCTTCTTTTCATTAATCCTTCAGTTTCTAATTAGAATTATCCCAAGTTTTGGTTTTTTTTTTCATTGCATACTGCAGGGTATATTTTGACTTACTGCATCTTGAGGCAAAGCTTAATCCTGATTAAAGTTTTTTCATTAGTTTGCTTACAAAATACAGCTGTTAAGCAAAACTGGTCTTAATATTTATGAACTCTCATTTGCCACCTTTGTGTCACCAACCAGTGCAGTGTCAAGGGAGTAAATACAAAGTCTACTTTTACCTAGTAACTGGAATTTATGCTTTAAAGGTACATCATAAACAGGAATAAAACAGAGACAGAAGAGGCCAACCTATTTTCCACACATTTGCATAAGAACATTATTTTCAGTAGTACATAATCTGTTCTGTTTGTTCAAGAACGGTAAAAAGAAAGAAACACCAGACTTAATCAAGCAAAATGACTACTAGGGGATAAAATTCACAAATTCAAAAACATTGAGGCCAAAATGTACTGCCCGGGATGAAAGCATAAAATAATTCTTCTTTAAATCACTTCAATTAAATAGTTAACATTGATATAATTCTGTTTACAAAGCTTTGGCTTTTACATAATCTAAAGACTCACACTTTCAATTCTTCTAGTTTTTCTTATGCTAGACATTGACCAAGATAGTGCTTATCACAGTCATTCATGTTCCTAAAAATCCAAAGACTAGTGCAGATGAGCAGAGGAGGCACTGTATACCTTTGACTAAAAATGCTCTAGACCCATCAAAATTTCAACACAGTTCCAAAAACAAAGGGGTAAAAAATACATTCACTTTTAATTCTAGTTAGATATTTTATTTTTTATATACTTACTGCGGTAATTATTGGAAAGCTGACTACAGCACTGAGATAGTGATTGGCCAGGAACCAGCAGCAATTGGCTATTGCCCAAAGCACACCAGAAACAAACCCTAGAAAAATAAATCCCAATCAAAAACATGCATAGCAAGGTATAGGCAGAAGTTTGTCGAAGTTTTATACTTACAGAAAAATGCAGCAATTGTATATATGTATTTTACTACGTGAATTACTTTAACAAGCTGGCTCTGGCAAACTAAACCAAAGCTCAAACGATAAAAATTAGCTACTCCAACTAAGTAGCAAATTAATTAAAGTTCATTATTTTCTGGGCAATGTGCTCTCCGCTCTGGCAAACAATTTTTGAAAATCTGCAGTGTCACTTTGTTCTAGTTTCAGATTAGAACAAAAATTATCACTGTCTCCTAACCTTCATTAATTAACCTAATAGAAGTGCCCTTTCAGAAGAGACAAGAAGTCAAATGAAGATACTTGAAAGGTGAACCACAATTCTAACACACAACTTGAACTAATAATTCCAAAATGGTCTGAATAAGTAGCTGAAATGAATTGCTAATTTAAAAACCAGTCATACCTGGCAATATGGCATGGGGATAAACATAAGGTTTATTTTTCCTGACTGCACAGTAGATCAAAAAGTAGATGGTACTTGTAAGAAATATTCCACTGAAATGTGCAAAAACATAATCTAAATCTGAAAGAGAAATTACAAAATGATAGTAAGAACACCAGTTATTAATTAAAAAAGTATTTTCACTGCTAACATTCATATAAACAGAAATGCATAAAGGTGCTACTCCTAAGAATTCAAATTCAAATCTCATTGTCCTGGATGCAGCTTCCAGTCTAACTGTGGATGCCTACAAATAATGATACCTATGAACTAAATGCTGTGCTGACTTATTACAGGCTTCTAAGCATTCCTATAAGCTGTTATTTTCAGAACTCTATTATATATTCCTGAATTAATTTTATAAAATCTGAGAAAATCCTCAGGTGAGGCTACAAAACTGGGGTGGGGATTTTACGTAATTGTAGATGGCCAAGTGAGGTTGCAATTATGTTCTTGTATTTTTGTATCCTTGTTTTGTACATTTAAGGGCAAGACAACTGCACAGAATATGTAAGCTAAACATAGCTCAGTTTTGTCCTTTTTTAATCTTGAAGGATGTATCAAAATTTTGATCACTATAATTATTAATTAACAATTATGAACAGCAACAAATACTTTATGGATTTTGTATGTGCTAAGAGAGTATTTCCAATATGGCAAAGCAGAAGCATAATAGCAAGGTTATCCTTGTCTCCTTGTAAATTCTCAACAGGAAAGGCAGCTATGGTAATGACAACATCTGTTTTGCCTGGCTGGGGAATATATACATTGCAGTATTCAAAATAAATTGCATACGACAATGGCAACATTAGACAGTCTCAGCAGTACTTTGCTCATAAGGTGCTGCAGGCATTACCTGACAGTGGATAACCTGAATCTTAAGGAAAATGTTTCTGGGGGAATGTTGCTTGAAAACGGAAGTTAAGCTTACATGAAATTGTTTCAATTTAAAAAGAAACACATTGTTTTAATTACCTATGTTGTTACATATCTGCTCTCCTCATCAGTTATGATCAATCTTTTCTTCCTTTGTTGCTCTTGGCAACTGGCAAGCTCATGCTCTTGTTTAACTCACTCTCTACTCATACAAACTCTATTTTGAGAATGCTAGTATTTAATGCTTTCAGAAACATACCTGCAAATTAAGTATGGTAGTCTTTGTGCTGTTTCTCAGTGTTTTTTATGGTGTAATTCAACTCTGAGAAAAAGGGAGTGCTAGGGCTGATTATGACAAAATCTAAAGTAGTGCAGAACCGATAAATTGTCACGGTGTATTTTCAGGCATATCAAGAATTTCAGCCTATGCCTTCGAAAAAGCAGAACACAATGATGAAATGAAGTAGAAGTGATATATTAGCCTTTACCAAACTGACTTGCTCCTGTATATACAGTTTCATTTCTTCTTCCATGGTCCTTGATGTAAAGTACTGGTACAAAACTGGAACCGTAGAATATTCCTGCTACTATAGCCAGGCCACAGCCTCTTTAAAAATAATAACAATTGGAGAAAATAACCTTGCATGAGTTAAAAAAGTAGACAAAACATGTAAGCCCAATATTGCAGGTAAAAACTGTGCATCATATAAAAATTGCTAGCTATAAAAAATTTATTTTATAGTATATATATTATTTATAATAAGCATAATATATATATTTTATCACATTTTTATTTTCTAGTAGAGATATGGTTCACCTAGTTTCCCCCTACTTTGCAGCCAAGCAACACAGACAATTCCTGCTGCAAAACCCAGCAATCTAGATTAATGACATGGGAAATTAACTAACTAGGATTTCCTAAAAGCAGAGCTAGAGGACAACAAACAAAAATTAAATTTAACATGCTCCTACCCTCACCTCTGTTGCTGCAATCTATATATTCTTTATAACTTTCCAGGTTCATCACATCTTCATTCCTTTTCTCCATCTCCAGATTGCTGTGCTCTTGGCTCCCCACACTGGCTTCCTGCTACCTTGCTTCCACTTTGAGCACTTTTACTGTCTCCTTACCATACTGCCATGCCTCTTCCAGCTGTATTTGCTTGGAAAACACACCTGGAAGCATGTCATGGGTCTCTTCTATGTTGGAGTGCTAATCTCCTGGGTGCTAAAACCCAGCTCTCTAATTATGGAGTTGATATTGTTATTTACTTTGCCAAATGATATTTTTCACAATAGTACCTAATAATTGGTAAGGTTAAACACACTCAACACTGCCAATGGAATAATCTAATATGCACACTACACTAGTATGTAAAAACCTGTTATTAGTGTGTGACTTTGCTAGGAAACCACAGGACACAGATTTTGCTCTTACACTGTGTTTAACTACTTTCTCCGGCTACTGTGCACCAGCAGAAGAACTGTTAGCAACTTACATGAGTCTCCTTTTTGCTGGAGAAAGTTTGTTCACCCATGAGTCCTCAGTGGTATCTTCAGAAGCATTAATAGACTGCAAAAAAAAAAAAAAAGAGTTTCCATGCAAATTTAATTTAGTTTGATTTCTTAAAATGTGCAAGTTCTTGAAGTGTCTTCTGTGATTCAGTCTGGTAGACTGGAACCTCTAGTGAGCATTGAGCACAGCTAGAAAACTCTCATGGCTCTCTGTTCAGGGAGCCACTGAGCACTGACCTCTGACACAGAGGTACAACCGTAGGAGGAGCCTGTGGTTCTCCGGTTCTCCTTGCATACTTTGTGCTCCCTAAGGAGGAGCGACAGCCAATCTGGTAACCCTCACTGGCCCTCAGCCTGTGCCACAGCTGATGATGACAGCAACTCTTGACAGTCTCCTGGCTCTGCAACATGGCAAAACCTGGCCTTTCACCTAACCACCCTCACAGCTTTACAGCTAACATTTCATTGAAATTGCTTCCTCTTCTCATAGAAGAAAGTAATACACTTTTATATAATGTCCATCATAATGAAGAAGGACTTTCTAAGCCGTCTAAAGCTGACAAACAAGAAAGAACACTTGGGAATACCTCTTCTGTTGCCAATATTCAAAATTATATCCAAGATCCACAGATTAAGATACAATCAGCACATATCTATGTTTTATGTAGTCTACCATAAATCCTAGCAAACCTGACTAACAAACACATTTTTTGTTTTAAAATGGGTATGTATTTTCACTGTGTAAAATAACAACTGTAGAGTACTTACACTTTCTCTCAGTAAAGGTGTGCTTTCTAATGAAGCTGAAGAACTCTGGACTTCAGTTTTTATAAAAAGAAATATAACAGCACTCAGAAGAGAAAAATACACCAATGAATACCATGTCAGTTCATAAGGACATAACATTTAGTGTCCAGAGACAAAAGTTTTATTTTCAGGTACATTCCTTTGTTTTCATTATTACCCTAGAGTCACTGCAGTCCAATTAAAAATGCTATTGCTTTAAAGTCCTAACTTACTATGATTACATATATATGAAAGATATAAATGTAATAATTTTAAGTTATTAATTTGACTTAGCTAACAGACAACCTAAGTTAAAGTAAATAAATCAGTTTTTGTCTCACTTTATATATCTTTCTTCTTATGCAATGTGATTGAAACATCTTCCTTTAACAGTGTGTAGTTACAACCACATTAACAACAGATGCTTTAGCTAACAGTGCCCTTTTGCACCAAACCACATATAAATGGAACACATGCTTGAAAATTCTATATGGAACAGCTTAAACCTACACAGAATGGCCTTTATACTCACTCACAGAAAAATGTTAATTTTTAGTCTTCCATCATATGTGAGGGATGGAATACTGCTGCTACAGGGCCTCGAGAGCATGCAGAAGAAAAAGGGATATTGCTCAGTGCTGCTCGGTGCATTAAGTGAATAAAATGGAGAAGAAAGGGTAATATTACTACTCTTAACTGTGCCTCCAGGAGATCAGGTAAATACATGTAATCAGAACTGGAAGGATCTGTTTCTTTCATGAAAAACATTTTTATGATCTAGGATTTTTTTCTCCTAGCTGTAAACAGAACATTTCCATTTGAAGAAGGATTCATCTCCTACTAATGAAGTAAACATAGGTATAAAAGGATGTTAGTTTCCTCCAGGGAAGCATATAGAGTCCACACAGGAGATTAAAATGAAAAGCCTGCTTCTGAGCTCCACAGAGCAACATACACAGGCTTTGTGCAGTTTGCCAGGAAAACATGTTTGCTCAAAATCTCTCTCCCTGTTGGTCACTCCTCCACGATATCTTAGAAACAGGAAGCAGGTGGTGAGCAGCATGAATTCATCAGGCAGGAATAGCAGTACTACAACTATTTTCTCAGTACCTCCCAAAATCATGTGCCACATGTAACTGGAATGGATACAAAGCTGCAGACTCTTAGAAAAGAAGAAAAGTGGAAACAAAAGTCACGAATCTAAGGCAGAAGCTCTCTCCTACCAATCAGAAACAGCTTATCTCCATGTTCTTAATGCCCTTCTTTTCTGAAAGACATTAGGTTCATGTTCTCTACTTCTTAGAGTAAGCCCTTAGGATTTAGGACCATCTTCCCAGCCACCCAGCTGGAAAGCAAGAACACTACTACATAACAAAGATACTCTTTCCTCTGTGCTTGGACCAAAGCGTATCTTCATACAAAGAGCAAACATGCAAAAAAAAAATAAAGTCCTTCCAAAGATCTTGAAGGAAGACACTGCGTAGGATTTGGAAGTGTGGCTCAAGACTTACAAGACACAGGAAAACATGCAAAGCCTCTGGCCTTTCATGGACCCCAAAGTACTAGGGAAGAGAGTTTGTGGCATATTCTATTGTTAGGAGATTAAGATTTGTACCCCTGACTGAGTGAAGTGAGATCAGAAATCTGAGGTTTTCTTTTACAAGATTATTTTAGTCAGTCTGTCCTCTGACAGGATTTGGGAAAAGTGAACCATTAGAATAACTTAGCTAGGGAGGCAATCCATGCATCTCTGCTTTGGCTTGAACATGCCTACCAGCATAAAAATGTATTTCTGTTTATGGATAATCATTTCACCCCTGTACTGGATAACATGTCTACATATAAATGAACACTGACCAGCTAGGTATGGACAGCTCATCAATTTGGAAGTAAATTGAGATGCCAAAAAATCTTCAATATAATTGCCCTCTTGATAAGTCATCCTGGTGGTTGCTTACTAAATATATATTTTACGTAGGAGACATTAATTATAAGAATAAATTTCTACCTTATAAGTGAAAGTCCAGCCCCAATATAATTTAAGATTGGTCTTGATACCTCTTCCGGGTCAATTCCAAACCAACCAAACCTGGAATATTTAACCAGTTTCACTTAGATGCACTGACTTTATACAAATAGTTAAATTATAACCTAGCCTTTGAAGTCTTGATTCATGTAAATAATTCTGCTTAAATATATATTTTCAGTATTAGATCAGTGCTCCAGTTGGCTTGCAAAATGTTATTTCTATTTTACAAAAACAACCTTTACTTTAACACACATTTAAAAAAATACGTATATTTAAAAACTGAAGTTAAATAATTTTATCAGACGACATTGTAGAAGAAAAAAATACAAATACATACTAGTTTTACATTAAGAAATAGATTATTTATTGACTCAATAACATCATTGGGCATTTTTTTCTATTAAAATACAGGAAATACAAAAAGCTAAAATAGATAACTTGAGTAGTTTCCACTGAGGAGGAAAAAGTTTTAATACATAGGATAAATACTCTTTAGTGGTACACTTGGCAGTGTTATGTTAACACTGGAATTGATGATCTTAAAGGCTTTTTCCAACCTGCCTGACTCTCTGATTATACAGGTGAGTTTTCACTGCAGTTATTAATGAAGACTTGGCAACATTCATTATGTTATTAATTAATTAATGACTTAAGGTTTAAAACACACTTACCTTGAACTTGCCCAACCTGTCAGCAAATTAAAAGAAGCCCATATCAAAAGACCAAGAGCTAAGCCAATAGTTTTAACAATAGGGACAACTGTAACATTGCCTGAAATACAAAAACCAAAACTGAAATCAGTTAAAAAATAGAATGTGATCTTGTATATGTTTACTTTAGGTCCCGTGCCTGGTTGGAAGGCAAAGAAATTTAGGAAGCTATAAGGTAGTTAGACCCAGTGTTTTTAAAAAATAAATACACTGAACACAGACTTTTCCTCCATATCATTTTAAACATTATTTTTTGTGTGAATTTGCCTCTTATAGAAAAAGCATAATAAAACAGTGTTTACTATAAAGGTACAGTTCCATTAAGAGTGAGGCATTAAAGAACTGAATAACTACAAAAGAACTAGTATCTTATATACAGAAAAGTTTCAAGAATTGGAATATCTTTATTCTCACCTGTAGCCCACATAAAACCTCCAACCATAGCCAGAGGCCAAAACCGGGGGCAATTCTGGATCAAATTGACCACCACAGAAACTATCCATATGGAGGCACAGAGAATCCACTGGAAGAACATGCCTGTGGAAAAATCAAATGCACACAATAGGGTATTTGTAGAATACTGCATGTGTGAATCTCTCAACAGAATATGTTTATCTTTGATACAGTAGTAGAGAAAAAAATTTAAAAAGTGGCCACTACCTTTGTGAATGTCAGAGAACCTTGTTACAATTTATTCAAGGTATGTATTTTTAGGGTGGGTTATAATTTGGTTAACCTTTCCCTTATCATGCATTCTTCCTACAGAGCTGCAAAAGACACTTTGCTGGACAAAGATTGCATAAGCTCTGCTTCTTAAACACATGAAAATTTTGATGGACTCCTGACAAAGACGATACTCAGTTGCTGCAAACTTCTCCCACCACCCCAGTAGCTGCTAACACAGACTACACAGGATGAAACTTTTTCAAAGCTCAACTTTTTCCAGTAATCCCAGACATTGAGGATGGTCAGTGACAGATCTCTTCTACCTTTTTTTTGATTCTTGATGGGTCAATTAGGCAGACCAGTTAGCTTTATACCAGCTGTGCTAAGACTTTCCCTTGAAAGCCCAAGCTTGTTAGGGTCATATTTGGCACAAAGAGCAGAGGCTATATCCAGTCTGCAATGCAGGTACTAGATCGCAATAACACAATGGCAGATGTATTAATCTACAGATCTGGTAATTGCTTATGCTTCATATAAACATGAAAATTTAACTTAAACCTAGTAAAGTGACAATATTCCAAGTAGAAAATAGAAATGATTGCTTCCTCTTACCCAGTCACCAAATAAAAATTACTAAAATTTCAGGTTTTGTTTTCATGTTAGGTGCACAACTGAAAAGCAATGTTTTAAAGTCCAGCAACTCTTACCTTATTTATAAGTAACACTGTATGCATCCAAGAATGCCCACAAAGGTAGAGCAAAGAATATTTCACTTGCCATTGTGAAATTCTCATGAAATGTACATCATCACTGTCAAAGTGCACAATTTATAAAAAGGCTCTTCTAAAGATATGCCACATCCTGAAGCAGTATTATTGCTTTATACCCTAACAACAGCAGATAAAATTAAACATACTCTCTGGATTAAGGCTGTGATGATGTCCTTGATACTCTAGTAATTTGCTGGTAAAATATTATTCCTTTTAGTAAAAACAGCAAAGCAAAGAAAATAATATAATTAAGTTTACCATCACCAGTATCAAATTTCTTGACAGGAACAAAGTTTGTCCCAAAAAGGAGGACAGCTACTGCGGACGAGGTAAAGCCAATAGCTAGATCTGTTCCACTGCTGATGTTAGCAGCACTGTAAGCTCTTCCGATACTCATCTCTGTACTGAAGGTGCTTCTTTCTGTGGAGTTGTTTTGCTGCAAGTCCTGACAAAATCTGGAATCAAAGAGTGGAATTAAGTATGTGGACCATTAATTAATACCAACCTACTTTAGAAATTTGAAACTTAAAGACCCTACTTATGAATCTCTTAAAGCTGAAATAAACTGCAAAGAGGTTCATGTAGAACCCCATGAAAACCTGCCATAAAACATGAAAAGTGACTTAAGGACAGATAAAAAACCCCCCCTGTATATTGTATGTTTTATCTGAAGACACAAAAGGTGAATGTAGAGGTGTACTCAGAAGTTGACGACTTGAGTCCGTGAGAGTTGTGGGAATCACTGATGCTTTAGTGCAATGCTATCAGAATATTCCTTATTCCTGTAGGCAAAGCGGGCCGGGGAGGAGCATGTCACACTGGGGTGTGTCAAAAACAGGGTTAGACAAAATCTTAATTGGCAGAAGCAGTTACAGCAGACCCATTGTCAAGAAGTCACTTGTCAAGGACAAGTGCAGAGATTCTATAGATGCCACAGTGAGATCAGTATGGAAACATAAGGTAACCACAAGCATTGCTCTAGCTGATACTAAATATGAATAAAGGTTCATTTTACTGTGGGGAGCAAAGGAAGAAGCTGCCTCTAAAATTTCTTTGTTCGTTCCAGATACATATAATAAGAAAGGCAAAGATTGTTTTAATCCCAGAACACCTCTGACTTTTTCTAAAGGGGGAAAGTAATCTTAATCTCTAATTCAGTAGATGTGCTACACATATACCTATGATATGGAGTATAAATTTGACAAAAAAGGTGTCTCTGAGGACAATGAAAACAATGTGAACTTCATGTACATAATCTTAAGACTGCAGTTAAAAGACCACATACAAGAAAACCATTTGAAAATTTAACTTCAAACAGCAATAGGATACTTAATATGCTCTTATAGCAATACACATTAAATCCTCTGGTCAAAGTAATGCTATTTACACTGAATCAAAAACCATTCCAGTGCAGTTTGCCTTTCCCCATCATAGGTGGACTAGCTACTGCCTGGAGAAAATCTGAAATAGGATGGTAGAAATTTTGCCCAGTCTTGTAAAAGGTGTTGTGACTGTACTCTCTGCACACGAACTGAGCTGCTGAACACTCTTCCATCTTATTTTACCTAGTCTTACCTTCTTCACAGTCCTTAGGACACCGAAAACTGTATCTGCTGAGGTTATGTTTTATCCACAATTTCAGCACGGCCATCAGTGATTAGCAGATGAAAAGTTTGATTCCATAACTAATATAGCAATTTAATCTCTAGAATTCTTCCCCTTGAAAGATGTCAATATATTTTAAACTTGAGTACTTAAGAGAAACAGTGATGACATTTAAAAGACACATCATTAAAATGGCACCGTTGTTTCCATTAGCATTATCTTTTTCTCCCTCACTGTTCATCTTTCTTTCCTGCTTACAGGATAAGCTTCTCCAAGAACTTTTCACTGTATTTAAGACTCTTCTATAAAGTATGTCTTACCCAGGACCTGTAGACACTGGGCAGTGCAAATAATAATGCTAGGACTTCTTCCAAGACTTAACTTCACAGGATACGCAGTGACATGCCGTGAACAGATAAATAAACAGATTAATACACATAAAGGCTGATATTAGCTTTCTTCATTCCATCAAACTTGACTCACTGAGTGAATACATTTAATTCATCAGGTGGACAAGTAAGGCATGAGAGTTAGGTTTTGCCCAGAAGACTGTCATGCTGTTAAGGATGTAGAAATAAAGCTGATTACACTGCAGCTCTGTGAATGCAGGAATCACCACTTCTGCCTTCAAATTTCAAAGGCTGTTAGTATCTTACCTGCATAATGACTTGTTTATTTAAAGTGGTTTATCAATCTTTTTCGTTTTGCACAGAGAAATGTTACTTCAAAAATATTTCAGTTTTGTATCTACTAAGAGAACTGTGCTGCAGGGCAACATATTTTTCTGCTTGTTTCCTATCTTCCAAAAATGCCTGTATTGAGAACAATGAAGACTTTTGCACAACTGGAGAAACTGAATTGTCATCCCAAACATGGAGAGGAAACACAACTTCCACTTAACCAAGAGTGTGCTTCATTCACGCTATTTAGCACTCTGTAACTTTCCAAAACGTTTTACAAATTTGGCTAAATTTTGCACCCAACTTTGAACTGCATTTCAAATTCTTTGAGAGAAAGCTTAATCAGGCAAGGCCTGAAGTAACCTGCTCTAACTTTGATGGCAGCACTGCATTGAACCAATGACCTCCAGAGATCCCTTCCAAGCTAAATAATTCTAATATTGTATGGTCAAATGTCAAGAGCAAATAATTGTCACTCAGAACTAAGTAGACTGTATTTTTTTCTACATCCTTTCCACATCAGACAGCTGCTGCAAGTTCACTAAAAACCTCTTCTCTTCAATCCTATTTTGTTGATAGATGGAATGGCATATGGGCCTCCAAAGACTTAAGAGGTAACATGCCAAATCAGAATAAATGCTAAATGCTGAAGCTGCTACCCTTTCAAAGCATAGTGATTGTTTCTGAAACTCAAGCAAAGAAAACTACAAGTGATACTGTTATTGAAGGTTATTTTTCTCACTAAGTTGCCCTTACTGACAGACATTTCAGGATTCTCAGCAGCAGAAAAAAAAAATTTGCTGTTGGATGTTAGAATTTTGTTGGCACACCGGTTGTCACCGGTTCACCCCACTGGAGTGCTGTGCTCTGCATCTCCACACTTGCCTCAGAAATATGATACCCACAACAAATCATGATGCTCACTTATTGCAACAGCAAACATCCCTGCGATCTCTGCAGACAGGGACAAAATCAAGAGGCCCTGTCTTTGAGGGCTTTCACTTCAACGGCAATCCAAATTGGTGCTAAGGGTCCAAAGAACCTCTTTGCTAATTGAGCGGGTATTTTTAAATGTTGCATGTCAAACTGTTTATTCGCACATTTCTATTACCCATCGACAATTAAGGGTGGATATTTTCACTCTTAACTTAGGACACTCCTATGGGTTCCGAGGTGGCTGAGATCAAAGTCCCCAAGTGACACCACAAACCTTGACTGGACCCTTGCTCAAGAAATCAATCTCCTGATATAATCTCTTTCAAAAGACGGTCTTCGAGCACTGTTTTCACTAAGTGCTATCACGGAACAAGGAAAACGCTCAGCTGAGCGCTCCACCCCGGCCGCTGCGGCTGCACTGACGCCACCGCGCCGGGACTGCGGCGGGGCAGGCCCGGGCAGCGGGTGGGACACGGCCCAGCCCTCGGCCCCGGCAGGGCAGCGCGGCTGCTCGGCACCGCACTCCGAGGGGACACCAGAGACTCCGCTCCAGCCAGACACCTTCCTTCCCCCAGCACCCTGTGCCCGGCTCAGCGCCGTGGCAAGTTTTAGGGCGCTCCGCTCCGGAGGGGAAGCCGGTCGGGATGGGCTCATCCCGACATATCCCCGGCCCCATCCCGCCGCCCGCGCCCCTCCGCGCCCGCTCCCGCCGGGATCCGCACCCCCCCCCACACACCCCCACCTCCGCTCACCGCGGCCTCCCCTCCGCGCCTGCGCCTCCCGCATCTCGGCCCGCCTCCATCCGCCCGCTTCCATCCGCTTCTGCTCACTGGCTTCTTCTTCCCCGTCCGGGAACCGGGCGGTGGCCAGTAATGTTAGACTGCCTTTGTCTCGTCGCCACGGCGGAGGGGATGTCCCGGGGCGTGGGCTGCCCGCCTGGCGGGGAAGAAACACTAAGAGAAAACTTAAATTAATGCACTCGCGTCGTAATAAAAGCACCTTTGGTCCTCCTGGCCGTAAGCGTGCGGATGAGGCAGTGCCCTCCCTAGTGGAAGTGCAGTTGTGGCCTCAATAGGCCGGTGCTGTGACCGTAAGTGAACAGTCACACAATAAATTAGGCTGGAAAAGACCTCTGGAGATAATCGAGTGTAGCTTGTGAGCCAAGACCAGCATGTCAGCTGGACCATGGAGTGCACTGTCACTTCCAGTCCTCAACACCTCCAGGGACAGTGACTCCGCCACCTCCCTAGGCAGTATATTGCAATGTTTTCTGTGAAGAAATTCTTCCTAGTGTCCAACCTAAACCTCCCCAAGCTGAGCTTGAGGCTATGTGCACTCAATCCGGTTGCTGGTTGCCTGGGAGAAGATACCCTTCGGGTGGTTGTAGCGAGCAGTAAGATCTCCCCTGAGCCTCCTCCAGGCTAAACACACCCAGCTCCCTCAGCTGCTCCTCACAGGACTTGTGTTCCAGAGAAGGCACCCAAGTTTTGGCAGCATTTGCCCAGGAACACAGACATGGCTCAAAGATGGGGCTGCTCACGGAGGGAACAGCTTGGCTTTCTTGCAGCTCCTTTAGCTCCTGAGGTCTCCCTGGCTCCTGGAGGCTGTCACAGGGCTGGGGGCTTCAGGCATCTGCAGAGGGGGTCAGGCAATCTTGAGGGAGGCAGGGATACTTCGAGGCCATTCAACAGCTGCTGGCCCTGTGGTATGCAGCAAGGCAAGGAAAACACCGAGCCCCATCAGGGCATCCAGGTTTTTATTTTTCTTAAGCACAAAAATTACCACCTGTTGGTCTGGAAGCCCTTGTGTTGTTTGGCAACCAAAATCAAGAAGGAAAAAAATCTTTTTACATGATATCAAGAAAAAAAATCTTTGCAGATTTCCCTGTAAGGATTTGATCTGGGCCAGTTAAAGCACAGACTGTTAGTCAGCATGTTTAGTCATGAAGCAAACATTTCTCTCTGTACTCTTGAAGTACAGTTTCCAGATGGCAGCCCAAATTGATCTCCTTACAAACAAAGCACGAGCCTACTAAAGTAATGCTTCATATTTTGCAAATCAAATCTGCATTATCCATAATAAGAGCTTTCTTCGTTTCTCTGGAGAATAAGTTGTCAGTCATATGGATTCAGTAAGGCTAGGAATGCACCATTTATCAATAATTTTAACATAAATGTCTGTCCATGTGTCATTTAGAGATGAATAGCAGAACGTCTCTATGGAAACAGTATGGCTGTGTGCATCCAAGAGAAATAATATTCCATACCATAATCACAAAGGCAGCCCGCAGAAAAAAAAAAATTCCAAAGGCGGTACAAGTATATATGTTGTGTTATTTTATTCAGAAAAAAAGTGGTAGGAAAAATATTAACCTTTTACATTTAAGTGCCTGCACATAGAAAGCAAGAGCACACGCATTAAGGAGCATAGTCTGTAACCACATCCTTTCAGGTGCTCAGGGATAAAGAGAAGTCAAGATGCAGGGCGTTGTGACTGGTGGGCACTGGCACACTCCACCTGTCTGCAAATTGGCCAGAGACCTCCTGCTAGGAGCAGCGCAGGCCAACAGCTGCTTTAGATTCTGCAGTTTGTCCAGCACCAGCAGAAAACCTCTTCAAATGCAGGTGGAGATAGAGGTGAATTTCAAAGTTAAACAAAAAGCAAAACAAAAAAGGAAAGTAAAAAAGGAAAGAAAAAAAAGAAAATATTTGAAAATAGCTAATTCAGCTATTCATTCACATTTAAAAACTGTACCTAGGTCTGTGAAGGACTAGAAAATTCTTTAATTCCCCTCTTCAATTCATTGCTATTTTCCTATATGAGATTTTATATTCCTGACCTTGGGAAGGTACAATACTGGCCATGAAATATGGGTATGAAGGGGATGCAGATGGCAATATTACAAAATCTGACAGACATTGCAGGCTAGCTGTAGGTAGCAAAGTGAAATAATGTAGGCCAGAATTTGGTCAGACAACAACTGCTGTTCTGAAAATTTGTCTTAAATACTTTGTGACCACAGAGGAAGTACTGTTTCAGCTTAGTGGTGCCCTTTAGTGCTTTGCTGCAGCTTTGGGTTAGAATGATTCCAGAAAAAAGAATAGTACCCTCCTAAACAAAACCCATTTTCTTTGTTGTGAAACACAATCAAATAGTTTTTTTCCCAGCTAACTCCATAGCAGTTTCAGCCTTCCTTATTTTATGGTATCTGCTTGGGCACTGGAACTGTACACCTGTCACTTGATACTTTGCCTTTTAAAAATCCAAAATTAGAGGCAAACATCTTGTTAAACTAACAAGATACTATATTCTATTTAGTTGATTTTCTGCCACCATCCATTCCAAAGAACATACCAGTACTTGAGTTCTCTCTTCTGAACATGAGAAATAAAGGAAATTCCATTGCTATTATCACATTTAGAAAGCCTCAAGAAACACCAGCAGTCCACACTGTGTATCAGTGAGTACACCACATTACAATTTCAAGGCAACAAATGAAATGAGAAGTGAAGAACGACTCTTTATATCCTTTTATAATTTCCTCCAGATAATCTTTAAAGAGTAGCAGTAGAAAGATTATGTAGATTACAGAGAATTTCAGAGAAATAGCAGAAGAGAGCTGTTAGTAACTGGAAGGTACAGTGCTTTGGTGCTGCTTGTTTCTAATATACAGGTGCTGCTCACTTGGAGGAATTGGGTATTTGAAAACAACTGTTGCAGTGTTATGCATTTCCAACTCAAGCAACTTGTCTGGAGCTTTTGGAATAAATTCTCTTTATTTGGGATATGTCCCATCAGTCAAATCTGAACTAAAAAAGGGAAAGAGAGAAGAACTGAAGTGGATGAAGAAACTTCTTACAATCCTAATTCCTTAAAAAGCTCAGATTTGGAAAAAACAGGTGACAGGAAGGCTCTTTTACTGGTAATGGGCATGGATACTGAAATTTTAACTTGACAGTACATATTTAGACAAAAAGTAAGGATAAGTGATGGCTTGTGCAAAAAAGAAATACACTCACAAAGTTTTACAAATTCATATTTGACCAATATGAAACATCAACGAACATAACTGTCTATTTTCCTGTAATATTAGCTACACAATAGAATAGAATATCTCCATTCTTTGAATTACAGTGAACAGATACATTTTATTATTTTATACTTAGACTAGGAAAGGAGTCAGCTGTCAGAGGTTTGCCCTTAACTTCTGTCTGCCCCATCTTTTCCAGCTGTACAGGGACTATGCTATGCCTCACTCCAGAAAGAGCAAATAGGAGACACTCCTGAGCTGTTAAATACCAGATTAATACCATTTTTAAGCTGTTTTTTCACTTGTCATCTCAACAATATATGATTACCAAAAGTTCTAAAATCCAGGGAGTGGGTGGTATTTCAAACTCAAAAAACCCCCCAAAAAAATAAATGGAGGAAAGGGAATTTCTTCAGTACATTTGCATGCAGTGCACTAGAGGGCCCTCAGGAGTTAGAAATAGATGGAATGCACTTTGAAAGGCACATATTTCACAGGACTTTTCATTGCAGAATTTAAAATAGAAGTTGCTGTGGTTTTGTGTGTGGGGTTGTTTGGTTTGTTTTTTTTCTGTAAAGTGAGGTTCACGTAAGTTTACAGCAGTTCGTATGCAAGCACCTTTCAGTAAAGTTAGCTTCTCAACAGTTCTTAGCTTGCAATGAAATACCTAAATGTGAACCATACTTAAAAGTGAAATATGTTCTAGATGCCAGCTTTTACTCAGTTACTTTTATTAACCTAAGGAGTTTGCCAGAACAAAGGATGTGTCAAGCTGAATAGGTAAGAAATTTTATTTTTATAGCAATATATATGCAGTGTGTGCTTCTTTGTTTCTTGGAAAGGATATATAAGACACTGTAATTTTATTAAAGAAACTATAGCTAGATTCTTTTTATGGCTTCTCAAAAGTGAAGAGTATTAACCATCTTTCAATTTTAATATGTGTTTATGAATTACAGGAACTATATTCATAGTCACCTAGGGAAATTCGGCACTGTTAATATCTTTTTATATTTGTGAATAAGTACATATTTAACTACTAGTCACTGGTTTATATTTGGATCATTTACAGCATTTCCATAACATGAGGCTTAGTGAAGACTTTGACTTGTAAGAAAAAGATAGTGATCTGGGTTTGAAAAGCATTTCTTCTAATGCTGGAATACATCCAGCCGAGATTGAAAATTGAGCCTGTATTTGATACAGGTTTGGGTGCTCAATTTATACTGTAATGAGGAAGTAAAAGATGTACCCTGACAAATTCCTACATGTATACTGTCTCATGCAGAACATCTTTTCTCTGAAAAATATAGTGGCACAGATGCTGTTTGTGAGTAATGAAAGGAAATGCTACTATTTTCTTTTTGCAGTTTGCAAAGAAGATACATAGATCTTTTAGACTACAAGTCAGTAAACTCTGCTTACGCAGCTGGCTCCATTCATTCTCTGAAGCCAATCACTTCCTCTGTGCTGGCGGATAAGAATTTAACAGTCTGAGAAGGTGGAGTGTCAGCATCCTTAGTGCTAACCACTTTCCCAGGCATATCAGTAGCCTCTGTCCATCACCCATGCTGGAAACTACTTGGAAAAGGAGAAATAGAAATTGGGGAAGGGAAATCATGCATCATCATCCTGGCTGGAATGTACAGAAGACTTTATGCTGTTTTCATCATATGGATTCACTAGAGAAATGACCCCTTTTGATCAGCCAAGTAAAATCAAAAACTTGTTTATTTCCTGCTTTTGGCCCTCACGAGTGCTGAGGCTCTGGACTTGCAGGCGCCCGAGGACAAGGAGGAATCTGCTAGTGGGGACTGCCTGTGTGATCTACCTGGGGTTCCTTGTCAGCCAAGTGGGTCATGTTTTACCGCCGCACAAAGGAGGACATCAAAAGATCAGTTCCAGGAATCTCCAAGATGCAGCTCAAACTCCTTTTCTGGGCATCCCACTGGATGGCACCCTGTCACCACCCAATTTCCAGGAGCCCCAGCTTGGTAACAATGGGACCTTGCTGCTACCCAATGTAGTTTATATCACCCTGCGGTCCAAGCGCAGCAAGCCTGCCAACATCAGAGGCACAGTGAAGCCAAAGCGCAGGAAGAAAAATGCAATCCCTTTGTCCTATGGGCAGCACTTTCCAAAAGCCACTTCTATGGGTTGGAAAGAGGCCTTTGCCCAACAGCCAGGGCGGGCCACACATGCTGCAGGCACACATGCTGCAGTCGGAGAAGCGATTGCCCTGGAGGCAAGAAAGTACCAACTGGATGAACGCAGGCATAAAGGAATGGGTATCAAGGAGAGAGGTCACCAGATACCTGGGAAGATTTCTGGAGCTGTGAAGGCACAGCTCCAGCCTGAGGAAAGCAATATCAGGATTTACAGCGAGAGCCCTCCCTCATGGATGAGCAAAGATGACATCCTAAACATGCGCATGCTGGCAGACTCTCCCATAGAGAGCATTCAAGAAGTACCTTCACACAAAGCAGTCCTGGTAGTATTTGCAAGAGGTCCCAGCACTACGGGAACTGCTTGTAGTCAAGGACACTGTGGAATTGTCAAAAGACCTCTCGACATGAGTGAGGTGTTTGCCTTTCATTTGGACAGGATCTTGGGGCTAAACAGGAGCTTACCTTCTGTAAGCAGGAGATCAGAGTTCTTCCAAGGTAACACATTTGTGTGGTTTTCAGCTTGCAGTTGGGGTGCAGAGGTTTCCTTCCTGCTCAGCATTAGCCATGGGGCAGCAGCAGCCACCCCCTTTAACTCCTGTGAGCCCGAGAACTAACCCTGTTGTTACAGGGAAGTAAAGCCAGTGTCTGTGTGAACTTCTGCAGTGCAGTTTTCCTGTCCAAAGCATGAATACCCCAAAGTTTGCATCAAATATCACAGAGTTAGAGGGCAGTAACAGTTTCCTCACATGAGTCTGGAATAAGAAAAAAGAAAGTGAAGTCTGTAGATTGCATGACATTGTACAGACTGCCTGAAGTGAAACTGGTGAAGGAGATTGCAAAATCTCTGTGATTTGATAGTTATTTCTGATTTTTTAAAATAAACTCCACATCTTTCAGAATCAACTTTACTAAAATACTGTTGGAACTTGTCACAAAAATTTATCTCTCAGGTTGTAGGAATGGGGTCAGATAATCTACTCAGAGAGGTAGGGAACCTGTCTGCAGAAGCTTGAATCTTCTTTCACAGCACTAATCCCCTTGGGAACTGAAATTTTTTTTAAAAGTGCTTCCCTTTCCTCTGGTAGTTAAAACCCAAACAAACTACATTTCAGTGAATTCTACTGTACATTTTGAGGTTCACTACACACATCTATATGTTACCCAAAGAAACATATAGAAAATATCTTAATATGCCTGTTACATGATTAGTATAGAGTTTCCAATTAAAAATTTGATTTTCAACCTTTAGTGAAATTAAAGGTAGCATTCAGACATGTAATGTGAGTTAGAAGTCTGCTTTAAGATTGCTACCTCCTTAAATATGTCTTCAGCATAAGTCCTATTTTTGTGCCGTCGCAAATCCAGAAGGACTATGTTGCATTCTAGTGAATCATTGCAAAAGTAGCTAGTTGTGTTTTTGCTGTTCATTTCTTGCTTTGGAATCAGCTTATACAAATATTTTTATATCAGTCTGCATTTCTTAAAAAGAAAAGTAATGCTAGAATAATTTTCTAAAGTCTGACAGCAGGAGGACACCCTTGTGATCTCCAGCGTCTTCCTGCTCTGTATCCCTTTGGCAGCCTGTACAGCAATGGGAATGAATGTCTAGGAACAACAGTGTGGAGGCTTCTGAATATTATTCATACTTGCAGGGCATGGAAGATACATTATTCCTATTTTATTTTTAGGAACAAGATCTATTGCTATTGAGCTGTCATAAGGCATTAAGGTAGTTCTGTTGGGGGAACTCTGCACAGTGTGGCTGCAGAGATGACAGACTGCAAACCTTGGAAAACTCCTATTAGGCTAATTCTGCATTGTGTTGCTCACTGTCTGTCACCTTACAGTATGTTTTGGACTGTCTGGGACAGAGTGTCTCATTCTGCCCTCTAATTTTCTTTTCCTCATAACTGGCTAAGTTCCTATTGCAAGAGGAGTGTTGCTAGGTGATGGGAAGAGAAATAACACTATTTTGGTCTCACTTCATTTTTTCCAGCTAAAGGCTGAACAGAACATTTGGAACAGTAACTGCACCTTGTCTCTCATGATTTCTTTAACTTGGAAATATGCTGGAACTCAGATGCTTAATAACTACTTGAGCTCTTTATGTGCTTGTGTCTGGCATAATGTGAAAATATTTGTGTTAGGAAAATGGGCAAAAATATAATTTTTAAAAATAACATGAACATATAGCTCATCTAAATGATCTATATGTGTTTAAGCTAAGATAGGTAGGCTCTGTGGAGTTTTTTACAGAGTGGCTTGTGTGAATCAGTTATTCACAAGGGAAAGCAAGCATTGCAGGATTAGAGACTGTGCAAGTGTGTATGAATGTACACTATTTCTGGGATGACGTATCTCTCTCCCTGACACATCCCGTTATCTTGCCTCAGCTGTGATGTGATCCAACAAGACATGTTTGATGTAGCATTAAAATCTTAAAAAATGGGCTTTTCAAAACTGTCATTCATTTTGTCAAAAGCAGTTTCAAAGAACTGCTTAGTAAATCCCTGTACAGGTTCTATTTCCCTTATTCCCACAGACCTGCCACTAACTTTTTTTAAAGTCTAGCAAAATACTGTATTCAAGTTCCTTGTCTGCTGCCCTCACCTTCCCTAGTTAATTGCAAATCCTTTTAATTGTTAACTGAATTTTTTTGTGGCTTGTCTGATTCTTCCATCATCCATCCTGGATGGAAAAATCAGGTATGGTAATTCTCTTATACTTTTACAATGAATTGACTGAATGTAAAAAGCCTGAGTAGTATAGGTAGGAAAAGCCCTTTTGAGCTGGGCATAACAGTCTAAAAGAACATGATTTTGTGCATACACAAACAGTCATTTGTTACATCCACCGCTACCTATGAGATGTGAAAAATTTTTCCAAACACCTATACAAAAAGAAGCAGCCTGTAAAACACCAAGAAATAATAATAAAATTGTGTCTATTGTGGAATAAATGAAGGATGACCCTTCTGAGTGTGTCTGAGTTTTGGATGGTCACATTAATACTAAAGCACTAAGAAATTTCATTATTTCATAACCTTAACCTGAGGAATAGAAGAGACATAAGTGACCTTGCTTGGTGTCACAGCCCTACGTTAATGACCTTTGCACAGGAGCCAAGTCAAATGCCTGCATGTATGGCCTCCAGCTCAGCAACTGCATTTGTGGGTCGGGATGGTGGCAGTATTGGTTAGGCTTGAGCTGCAGCTGGAGTTCGTGGGCTGGGGCAGGCTGGCTTCTGTGTCTCAGCTGACAGCTGTAAGGATAGTGCTCTGGCTCCCTGGATAGTAGTAGCGAGGCTGGGCTCTTTGTTCAGCTTTTGATACAATAGCTGTTGCTATGCAGTGTTGTTGCACCACTCGCTGAGGGACTGAACTACTGCAGGCTGACAGCTACTTCTCTTCCTCTCTGGTTTTCTTGAGTCTGACTAAACTGAGAATAATATGCACTGGTGTACTCAAGCCACTGTTTGTCCAGAACCTCTTTTTCTCTCCCCAAACATACAAGAAACTCTTCCTTTGAGTAACACCATTAATAGTTGGTTTAATGCAAAGACATGAATGGTATGATAGCTCCATTGGTTGCACTTGCTTTGTTTTACTGGCCTCTGCATGATCATAAAAGGTGTCCTAGTTTTTTCTGTGTTATACCCTGTCCTATCAGCCTGCTCTTGCCATCCCATCAAAAATTATGCAGTATGAATCACCAATATCAAGGCAAAGAATAAAAACTTAACACTGCTTTATGCATTCTGAGTATTCTAAAATACATAGTGCTGTACCTCTCAAAGAGAGGCATATTTCCAGTATTCTGTTGGGTAGAGGAGTTCATGTACAAGCAATAATGCAGTC
Organism: Cinclus cinclus; assembly: GCF_963662255.1. NCBI lineage: Eukaryota > Metazoa > Chordata > Aves > Passeriformes > Cinclidae > Cinclus > Cinclus cinclus. The sequence continues at coordinate 42,291,877 of NC_085050.1, read as the reverse complement.
CTTAGTTTAGAGAGCAACTAATGCACATTTCATGCATTCCTTAATACTGACATCCATATGAGCACAGGACAGAACATTGCAATGAGGTGCATAGGAAAGAAAGAAAAATAAATGGCCCAACTTCTCTCTGCTTTCTGCTTCTGTTTCTTATATTTTCTGTAAAAAACTTTCAAAATCGTGCTCTGTATACTGGTTCCTCTCATTTTCCACACTAAATCCTTTCTTTCTAATACATGGACATTTAAACTCTTCTTGCAGATATGGCAGTGGTGAGATGTACTGCCCTACAGTGAACAATGGTGAGTTTGAGAAAGGGCTTTAACTACCACATGAAAGATTTTCTGGTTTTAGTGTTATCTACTGGGCATGTTTGAAAATTCTTTCTATGAAGTTAGAAAAAGTGCTGTAAGTCAGAGCACAAAATGAGAGTAATGTTTGCAAGAGCTAAAAGTGATTTCTAACCACATGAGAAGCATGCAGTTTATTTTCAAAGTGATGTGGGGTGTGGAAATATAAGATGATGCCTGTGTTCATCTGTGTTAGCTTATTCAACTTAGCTAAGACATTTTTACAAACTTTTTGATATTCAAAAATGTGTATGAATTACAAGGAAGATGGTTTCAGCATGAGTTTTCAAAAATCTTTCCCATACAATTTTGAAGATCTCCTTTGGATAGTTAAGTAGATATATAGACCTAAAATGGCAGATAAAAATAAAATGAAGCCAAACAGCTCTGTGTGAAATTCAGTGCAGTGTAGCTGCAGCAATGGAAAAGCAGTACCTCTCTGTGTTAATATGTAAAGCTGACTAGGAAAGAAGCACATACCCTTCCCATTTGTGGTTGTTGCTCTCTTCACTGTTCAGGTAATTTCAGCCCCTTCCTCATGAGGCTTGAATCAGAAAAGCTCCACTGATTTCATTGCGGTCATGCCAATTTATGCAACTATGAATCAGACCCCTTATCTGCTTTAATTCAGCATCTTCATGCTTTTCCTGCAAGTGTCAAAAATTTGAGTCACAGCACTTTTCTGAAGCTGCTGTTTCATATTCCTGTAATCCAATTTATATTACAGAGTTGAATGATTTTTTTTTAGATCATCTTTTCTGCTCCCATTTCCTTTGAAATGCAAACATTTCCTGTATTTAACCTTAGCCTTTTAAAAATGTTTTTGTATCTTAATGGAAACTGGCATGATATTATTCATAGTTTTCAAGTATTTATATTACTATTGTTTATCATGTTCTTTTTGGGTAGACAGGAGATGTTTGTTTTCTTAGAAAACTGTTTATGCATTTGATTTGTGGAGGAATTGATAAATAGTTACGTAAGTTGTTACTGGAGATATAAAAATACATCAGATTTGGTCCTGAGGAAAGCTGTGGTTTTTTTTTGATTTGGTCCTGAGGAAAGCTGTGTTTTTTTTAAGTGAGAATTTCCAATGCATAGATAGATTTTCTCCAACTTTCTTGGAAAAGAAGCCTGACCCATAGCTGACCTAACTTGGGAAAAGTCATCTACAATGCAGGTGATAGAGCCAGAGTGAGAGCTGGAGGAATGGGTAGGATTTCCCAAATAAGTTACCTAAATACTTACTCAGGCACCTCTGTAGATGAGAAGCCTGATTTTCAGAAGTGCTCAGCTCATTTTTTCAGTGGAGGAGAATATGGTGCTAATGGTGCTAATAAAGGTAATACTGATCATAAAGAAATAACAATTGATGTTCCTAATGGAATGACACATTCTGTGTTTCTAAGGAAACACTGGGCAACTGGAAGGGAGGTTAAAGAGGCGGTGGGTTGTTGGGTTGGCTTGGCTTTGGAAAGGCTACCTTGTATGTGCAAGCCAGGGCAGAAAGATCAGGTGCATTCTGGTTTGGAAAGGAGTTGGCTTTTCTCTTGGGCTGGATTGCATGCCAGGCTGGTCTGTCATGCTTGTTTGGTGAATGGGAGATGCAACTTTGCATGTTTCAGTGCTAGGTAAAGGTGAAGATAATTTCTTACCTGTTGTTTTACAGTCAGCATCCTTTGAGCAAGTTACTTTTTGATTCAGCTGTATGGAGATTGTTTTTCACAGTCCTGGGTGCTTACAAGTGGAGCATTGACATTGGCAGCTTTTACCTTGCTGTTGGCACTGATACCTGTTTTCCATGGGCTATTTTCTGTCTGGTTTGCTTCTGAAGGTGGACTGGACCTCTTGCCTTCATGTGTTTCTAAAAGCTTTTTTGCAGATCTGTCTCTGTCACTATGGACACATGGAAGATAAAGAGACAATTTAGGCTGCACTTAACCATGCAATAAATTGTGCAATAGTGTAGACTAAGTTCAATGAACTTCAAGATGAATATGAATAATTTTTAAAGCTTTATATGTGTTCCAAAACTTTTTAGCAAACAGCAGTTAAGCTTTGCAGTTAAATGGTTCTTCCTCTCTGTACTAACACATATTTTGATCTTCTGTCTACACACCCCAAAATATAAAGTATTTGTCTTAATGTGTACAAGCCATGGTCAGTCATGGGTCCTTAGCAGTTTAAGCAGCAAGAGCATTGCATCAGGAATAAAAGGAGAGTTTCCTAATAAGATAGATATGTCTGTTCCTTGATCCTGTGTGAAATATATTTAACAGTTCTTATACTGGAAAAGCTAATTTTGAATTTGACAAGGTTTATTCTCACGGTGAAGCTGAATGCTAGAATTCACCAAAGAGAAGTCCTCTGTCTTAGCTTCGTGGAAGAGAAGAATATTCTTTACACAGAAGAACTAAAGAATTTGGCTAAAATATCCGCTATACAAAGCAAATCTCGCATCTAGGTAAAAACTCCCAAACTTGTCAAGTTGTTTATTCATGATAAGATCACACTCTCTAGTATTCTCATATATCCTTTCAGAGCTGTGGAGTCATACATTATAGGTTTAAAATACTAAAAATAACAAAATGAATCCACTTTGAGTATAGGATTTGTGGTGTCTCTATGTCCATTATGCAAAGAAAACCCCTTTGGCATAAGTTTCCAGCTCTTGAAAATCAGCAGTTCACTGGAATCAGAGGGAAATTACACTTGATTCACAGTGGCATTGCAGGCTTTTAACCTACCTAGAAACTTTATATCAGTTTGGTTTAGTTCATGCTTTTGTACATTAATCTCCTGCTTCAAACAAAGAAGTCTTCATTATATTGAAGGCATTTATGCCTATGCTTTCATTCCTGTGGTGGCTGGTTATGGATGTAGGAAAAGACCACATTAATCAAACAATGTCAAGATATTAGTCCCTGGCTGGTTCTCCTGCCAGATCTGTAAATTGGTACAATTACTAATGCTTAGTCATTGTCTAAAGAACAATCAAATAAAACTGACAGTATTGGACTATAATGATGATATTTTTTTCCTTTTTTCAGGTGGTCAAGCCTGTCCTGTTATTCTCTGGGATTCCTCACTGAGTCCAACAGATAATAGTACCCATTCTTCAGTGAGGTTAACATGGGGACAATATCAGCAGCTTTTGAAGAATAAATGCTGGCAGAATGGTAAAGTTCCCAAAGCTGAATGGGGCTGTACTGAAATCCATCATCATGAGTGGTCCAAGATGGCACTCTTTGATTTTCTCTTGCAGGTAAAATGTTTACTGACTTATTTGCCTCATAAGTCATGCGAGAAAACATAGGATTTTTAGAAAAAGTGATTTTAATGTATTTATTTTTTTAAAATGGGAAACAGAGGTATTTGCTTAGTTTGACATTATTTCTGGTTATTTCTTATTATTAAAATATCCAAAATGCAGCTTATAATCAGGCAGGAAGCCTAACTGACTCGTTTCTTTTTAAAGAGAAAGCAAAGGCTTTTTGCCTTGATTTATTTCACCTTGAGGCAGGCATACTGTTTCTCCTTCACTCCTTGTTTCTCCAAACAGAGATCTTGACTGTGTTCACAACTGTAAATCTCTGTTTACTCTGTGGTCCTTCCTGCACCTCCCCAGCCCCAAGAGGTGACTGAAGTGGTTTTGGTGAGCTGCAATCTGGAGCAAGGTAACAGTTGTAGTGGATAATTTTTCTTTTTTATAAAAAAAAATACCCCTAGACAGTGACTTTGTAAAGAAGGAGTAGAGCAGAAACTGATGAATGATAAATCTGCTTTTCTGTTATTCAGAAGGAATGGTTGGTTAAAATAAGATACAACAGGGTTGAACTTCACATGACAGGAGACAAATTACTGTTGTACTAATAGCTGGTATCAGAGGGATTTATATCTCCAGTTGCTACCAGACAAGAACATGCATTTCAGAAAGTGAGTGAAAGTGACTGTCATAGTTCTTAAAGACTACAGTTCTATCTGCATGCTCTCAAAGTTTATCAGCAGCAGAATATGAAAACTTGAAAACAAACAAAAAAAACCCCAAGAAAGGGTTCTGTATTAAAAAAAAAAATCTGTGCTTCATGAGTCATTCAGAAATAAAGAATACTGGTATAAAGTATTCTCTATTAAGCATAATTCCCTCAGAAAAATAGGTGTGGCACCTCTAATAGATCTTCCTAATCTGTTTTAAATGCTGCAAAACATAGGAGCAGGATATAAAATGCTTATAGTTGACCTTTACTTACCTCCTTCAAGAACTCAAGCAAAATGGATTCTTTAATTTTGGGGGTATGGACTTCTTATGAATATAAATGTATGACAGAAAATTCTGCTAAACTATATGCATCAATTCCAGAGTGTTCCATCATTATGGCTTAGCACTGAAATTGTGCAAGATGTCATGAAGAGGCTGTCTGTAAGAACAAGATCTTCCTGGCTACTTAATACATGTAGAGAAATGCAAAGGAATGGGGTCTGTACATCAAAGGAGTCCTTCTAGAGGCACTCTGCTTTACTTTTTTACTTTTGGATGGATTGAATAAGAGATCCCAGGAGAGAGAACACTGAAAGCAATAGGGGCTCTATAGCCTTCAGATAATGAATGCTGCTCATGACAGGAGAAAGAGGAAGAGAAGTCAGTTCCTTTCCTCAGGATTTTGATATTTGGAAACAAACACTGTCAGCAATACAACTACAAAAAGAACTATGTATAAAAAACTCCAAAATCAAAACAAAGAATTTCTCAGACTTTCATTTGGTTAGAGGTGGCCTTTTCATTTCAACATCCAACAGAGTTCTACATCAGGTGGGGTCCTAGCAGTTTATTTTGCTGGGATGTTAAAAAAATAAAATTGTAATTTTAGAAGGCTTGCGTGAACAGTAATGCTTTTGTGCTTAAAGCAGTTTGAAGAGCTCACAGTAAACAAAAAAAGGACAAGTGAGAAAAAATGAGTGATCTGTGATGAGCTACTCATTAAATATTAGATGCACCAGACCAGACTTCCAGTCTCTAAACACTGCTAGCAGGAGCAGGTTTGCTCTCTGGGAAGATGATCTGGAGCCAAAGGCAGCTCTAGGACAGGTAAGAGCCAGCAGCAGGAGAGGCAGGCCAACAGGAAGGGTGGTGAAAGCCACAGGCCCCATTTGTAGCCCAGTGAGCATCAGGCATAGACAAGGCAGCTCCAAGACTGACAGGCAGAAACCTCAACAGCAACCCAGGAACAAGCAGCACAAAACACCCCCAAACACCCCCTCCTCTTAAGGACTCAGAGGAGGCCTGAGCTACCTGAGATTAAAGGGGGCTCCTGTGCCCAGGGGCAAAGGTGGCACATGTGGAAGTCCAAGGGAAGACTTCTAAGGGCAATCCAGGCCTATTTATATGCTCAAGGCTGTAGCAATGTTGAATATTTATTCTCTTCTACTCTCAAGGGGTAGAAGCACTTTCAAGGAGTGATTTATCCTTCCTACTAGATGGTTATCCTAAAATGGCATCCATTGCTCTGGATGTGCCTTGTTCTTGTCATTGTTTATGAAAGGGAACAGAAACGACCAAGTCAGAGGAGATGCCTAACATTTACACCACCAAAGTTAGGCCAGATTTATGTATTCTTTCCAGCTGAGTGCTTGTGATGAATAATGGAGATTTTGCATGGGAAAAAATAGTCTAAACCATCATGTCATGAAAACATATGCCACAGGGAGGCCGCTCTGTGATTATAAATATACTGTTCTTACGTTTTATAGCCTTTGATGGTTCATTGTGCCCCTCACTAGTCTTTTCAGTTATTTTGCATACTGTTAGCCTAATAGATCCCACAAAATGAAGATCCTCTGTGTGTGTCCGGCTGTGCTATTTCTATTGTTCTCCAGCAGAGAAAACGTTAAAAAAACCCCAAAACTTCTGACAAAGAAAATAGAATTGAATTGTATTCACCATCCTGTTATTCCAGTTACACAGTGGTATTGTTCCATTATTTCTAAATAATTTCTACTGACATTACAGATCATGGCTATAAAATGGATAAAATATATAGTCTGAGAAATTGCTTTTAGCAGTACCTGAGGTATGAGGACCAGTTTCACTTCAATGCTGTTTTACTGTCTTTAGTTACACTTGCCCTGAGGTTGCTTTCCTGTCAGCTGGGTTAGAGAGCAATGTCTTACAGTGATACTTTGCCCCAGGTCCTCTGGTATTGTTTTCACTTGGCACTGTGCTGTGCTTTGTTTTAGATCTATAATCGACTAGACAGAAACTGTTGTGGATTCAAACCTCTCAAGGAGGATTTCTGCATGCAGCAAGGACTGAAGCTGAAATGCAATGATCAGGATGCTGTTGACCTGACACACATAGTTCAGAGACGGCATGACCAAAGGCACTTGGCCTTTATAGACAATAAGGGCTTCTTTGACAGAAATGAGGACAATCTTGACTTCAAAATACTACAAGGAATTAATGAGTAAGTTTTAAATTATTAATTTTGTAAAAGGATTTATAATTTCTTCCCAGTTTGAGTATGAGACACTAAGCTACTGGAATAGATATCATTGGCTCAAGACATTGACAAGATGTATCTAAAAATGTATGAGTAGCCCACAGCTGTAAAAGATACAATTAACATACATATGAAGCATGCATGGACTTCCTTTGCTGAGTTGCAGCGTATATTTGTACAATTGATTGCTAAACCACAACATAAATACTGCAATTCAGAGTGATGGCAAAAACTGATGTATTTCTTTGTACTTTTCCAGATTCCCTGCATCTGCAGTTTCTGTTCTGAGGGGCCAGCATTTACGTGAGAAGTTACTCCAGTCTTTGTTCCTTGACAAAATATACTGGGAGACCCAAGGAGGAAGAAAAGGAATTGAAAAGCTTATTGATGTAATAGAAAGGAGGTCCAAAATTCTTCTTACTTACATAAATGCACATGGAGCCAAAGTATTGCCCATGAATGAATGATACAGTCTCGTTTCCATCTGAAATAAAGTCTTTAAAAATGTTTTATGGGGCAGAAACTGACGGTAAAATTAATTTAATTCACAGCATTATTTTTTTCCCCAAACTTTAAAAGTTTACTTTAAAATAAGAAATCTTATATGGTTTAAAAGCAGCATCTAAATGTCAGCTGCAGCTCAACACAGTGTAGTCTCTTCTATGTCACCAGTGAAATGAACCAAATGATAATATGCAGTAATATGTAGGCACCACGGACACTCTTTCTGTTAAACTGTTTGGAAATTACCAACAAGATTTTCAGTACATTAGGCTGGATTGCTCTTACTTCCCTCACTGAAGTCAGTAGAAGATTTTATTGCAAGTTTGAATGGGAAAAGAGATGCGTAAGCACTTGATACGTTGATGATACTTGCTGAAGCATATATGTACAGGAATTAGTTCTTTTATTAGGTATACTAAAATGCCAACATTTCCAAAGGCTTCTTTGACTTTATTTTGATCTTTTGAAATCTGACAACTAAATTCAGCTCTTTTAAATGCAGGACATGAGGGATTTTAAAATCAGAGTGAGGACAACATGGCTTTAGCAATAATAATTATTATAATAAATACAGTTTTTACTTGTCCAGCATGGAGTACAATTCATCATGAGTCACTCATTGCAATGAATTTTTTCAATACAAGTTCTTCAGATGTATGGGTGGATGATCTGATATTTTCTGTCCATTGATTAACTGGGTATTTAAAAAAATATCTTTAAATTTGTGTGAATATGCTGCTAAATAAGTACAGGTTTTGGTTTTTTGCAAAATTCTTAACAGTATTTTTTGAGAATATTATCAAAAAACAGATTTCCTAACAAGAGTGCTGTTAAACCCAGCAGAGGAATCTTTTATTCTGTGGGCTCAGCTGTAGCCAGCAATTCAAGCTTTTGTTTCCATTAAAGATTGACCACTGTGGGTGATGATTGTAACTGAGAACTTGCCCCAAGTGTTCCCACAGGTGTGGCTGTTTGGGAAGGTTGGATAAGTACTTCAGATTTTTACCCTTGAAATGCTCCAGAAATAAAATAACAATTGACACAGCCTATCATCACATACACCTTCTACCTGATTGTTAAGAAAATCTCTTACCATCTTTCTAGAGAAATATCTTTTTGCCATGAGGTAATGGTAGAAGTTGGATACTTCAATAGCTACTCTTGTCTTTATGTATCGTAAAAATATATAGGGTGTGAAAGAATTTTGAAAATGCTCATGTAATGTTATTAATGAAAAACTAAAATGTCTCATGTCACTGTTAATGTGGATGGATGAATTTAATGTTTTAAATGACTACAATTCCACTGCAGCTAAAATTGGTTTTCTTTCTTAGTATCAGAAAGCCCATTAACAATAATTGCATTACTAGAAGAAGTAGATGTCATTGTAGGCAGAGTTGAAAAGACTTAGTAAAATTTTATGACCTTAGCCAGCTAAATAATCTTTCATTTTATTTTGTCAGCAAAGGACGGAGGAATTTGTTAAAACTTCCTAGAATTTAACTATTGCCTCGAGAGGATGTGTTTTAGAGTGCCTTGGACTTTCTAACACCAAGGTAGAATTTTACAAGATTTTCAATTTATCCCTTTTTAAAAAGTGTTGTAACTTACTAGCCAGATAATTTTCATCACAGAAACAAAATTATTACTTTGGCTTGCACTGTGAACAGAGACTGGAGAAAGAAATAATCATCATTCCATTTCACATGGAATTCCTGTTGCAGTGGATTTCACTCTATGATGGCCATCACAATCACAAGTTTGTCTCATTTTCTAGCCTATCTCATAGGTTTCTTCCTGCTAGATAGCTGTTCAAATGGATTATCCCTCACTGCTGGGAGTAAGAGAAAAGCACAGCTCTCAGATGCACTGAGCTTAGGAGAGGGCCCAGCAGAGTTGTGAATGTAGCTGAGTATCACAAGGTCCCATGAGAACTGCCTTCTATCTTTAGACTGCTCATCCTGATGCCAAGTCACTGCCTTACTTTTCCCAGTTGTAATTTTTTTCCAGAATTGGCTCATTGCTAAAGAAAAGGAAATCTGTTATCTTACCAGGCTGGATCATTTAATTTTTATGGTGATAACTTGATGCATTCTACATTTCTTCTGGACATGGACTAGTGTTTCCTTGAGCATGACACATGCTTTTTTATTTGCCTGACAGTTCAATGCCAGCTCTTAAAGCAGAAATGTAATTGCCTATGAAATTGTCCTGAAGCTGACCTGAACCAATGCCTCTCAGTAGTCCTGGATTCAAGAAACCTGAGTAGCCACAATGCTGTGCAGTACTTAAAAATCTGACCAAGCGTGAAAAGTATAACTGTAAAAAGGAAAATTTCTGGAGGCTTTCAGAGGGCAAAGGAGTACCTCCCGTACTGTGTTAGCATGCCATATTTCATGTATGAATGAAAACTACTCTTGTAGTTTTCAGATAAACCAGGAGACTCTGTGAGATTGGACAGTGAGACAGGATTGCAGATTGCAGTTCTCGCATGTTGATAACAAACTCTAGAAAGTGCTTTTTCCCTATGATATTTATCTTGCTGCTGGGAGCTTGGTATGTAATCCAGTATTGTTAATAATGCAAAATATGATTGCAATAGCTCTTATGAATGCATACTAGCCAAGTTCTAGCATTTTTTAAAAATGAAACAAAAGAATTCTGTATTTTTGTGTGCATTTGCATAAATGCTATAGTAAAAATTACAAAAGGATCACTTTAAGTTTGTTTGTTTATTCTCTGCTACTATATTTAAGATACCTGCTTCAATAACAGGGGTAAAGGTTATTGGGAAATTGGTTCACATCCTTTGGAAGTAGCATGAATTTGGACTGGCAGGAACTGCACTGTAGCTAAAGAAATATTAACTGAGAGGAAAAATCCTTAAGAACCTTCATCAACCTATGGTGATTGACAGAAAGCCAAGAAACTGCTTTAGTCATGTTTGCTGGGCTGTCTTGCCATTTCTGGGCATATGGAATCAGACAAAGATTAGTGTTGCACATTACATTGAAGGATGTTACCAACAGCAAACAGTGCAAAACCTGTGGGTGGGAAAAGGCAATTATGTCATTCTTGAATCTGCCTGAAAACCAGAACCACATGAAACAGAATTACTAAGAAAGTCGAAAGTGCTTGCTTTCAAGAGAGTTTGAGATTTCATAACACTGGTAGACAGTTTAAAATAAGTAGCACAGGCATGAATGCCTTAAAATTCCTTGGGACCCTGCCAGCAAGTTAATACTCTTAAAAGTTTCAGAAGCTGAGGACATGAAAACTGTGGAGCACTATAAGATCAGTTTCCTTCTTTTCTTGTGCAGGTATCTTATAATACACCATATTAAAATAAATAAAAAACATATTAATTTCATGGTTTCAAACTTACAACTGCAGATTCAGGGTACATTAAGGGACAAGGTTCCCACAGCAAATCTGGGAACACTTTCATGCATGTGTGTGTATGCAGACACAAAAATACATGTATATGTATTTATACTGTGGCTTATTTCTATAAAATGGTCAATTTGGCTAGTAAAGAGTGAACTGTTTATATAATTTACTGTTTACATGTAGAATTGTATTTGTGAGCCTAAGTCAAATCTTGGGTATACACAAGTTGAAGTTTAAATAAAACATTTTAATAGATGAAACTTTTTTTCTTAAAGGATTAACTCTTCTTTTGCTAATCCATTTATATAATCTTAAAAGTTTTTTACTGACAATTGTAGAGAAAAACAGCAATGTTTGTATCTGTGCTAAACTTCTGGAGTGATATCAACTCAGATGTTTTTTAAAGTTTTATACTAGATACTGAATTTCCATTCTATTTTGTAATTTGTGAATTTTAAAAGTCTATTTGTCCTTTAATTACTCACAGTAACAGTGTTTTCACGAGTAATGACTCATTTGAATCTCTGCTGCTATTGTCATGTAATATGTAGGAATATACAAAATAAAGACATATCTTTATGAGATTTTCAGTTCAGATCTCTTAAGTTGCAATAAAAAACCCTAATACATATTATTATAATATGTGGATCATTATTTACTGTTTAGAAAGAACTATGGCCTTGAAACTGTTTCTTCATAGAAACAATCCAAAACAGATCATAGGAATCTTTCTGTAGAAATATTTTCTAGCTTTTTACTCATGAGACTTGCGACTGTTTCTCACTAAGATGATTCAGTGTAGCGTGTTACTGCAGCATTGGCATTTATTACCTTCTTTAGCCATTCTGACAGTACCTACTTACACAAACATTGAGCAGAAAAGGCCATGCCCATTTATAATGCCAAAACAGAAGTAGTGGTCAATGACTTGTAAACTTTCTAACACACCGTGAGCAAACACAGGAATAGGAGAAAGACACAGGACTCCATGTGGAATAGATACTGACACAGAGTTAAAGTAGCCTAAAAACTTTCAGTCTCTGAAGTTTACAATTTTTGCCAGGATCCAAGAGAGACTAACAAGAAAGACAAATATGCTGAAACATTTTTAAACATTCTCTTTCCCACACAAAGTTGGTTTTTTTTTGTTTTATTAAAAATGTTACTTATTTTTGCAAATTACTGCATGCTTCAGGCTAAATTCAATACATTTGTGAGAATTAATTTCAATTTCACTAAATTATCCCATTTCCAGATAAAACAATTTAAGTCAGGTTAATCTGTATTTTCAGAATCTGAAGAACTGAACCCTCAGGTCAAAGGGAGACCTTAAGACAGTGACATATTAATAAGGAATGTTTCCTGAAATATAGCATGAATATAGAACTTAGAATGTAAGTTCTCTAAACAAAATCTGTGGGATCCAAGATGGATCAACAACTGTTCTTTGAAGACTTTTGGCTTGTTCCACCTATATTTTTGTGTGTCAGACATTCAAAGAGGATTACACAAATTCAAGGACAGCAAGTTTATATATGGACTTTGTAAGAATTAGTTAAACTTTTACCCTCTAGCATTCCTAAATACAACTATTCTGGGTGCTGGAGAACATAGGGGAAAAGGGCCACAGATAATGCCTCAAGATAAATGCTCAGCTCACAGTCTGAGATGTACTGTTGGGCTGGGCGGCACCCAGCAGGGAATTCCACATATTTTTGTACTTGAAGGCTATTCAGCCAAATGTAATGTTTTAAGCTCTTTAGGCTTGCCCTTATTTATAAGAATATATAGAATTATTTTTATCTGCAAGTACGGGGATGCTTGTTGTAAGTCTGCTTTGTGTTTGATGAAAGAAGAGAAAGAAAACAGATGGCAACCTTCTAATGCCTAAGGATAGTTTTCCAAAAGCAGTTCCATGGATTTTGTTATTTTGGAAAAAACCAAAATGAACAAAAATGCAGAATCATTTTTTTTTTCCCTGTAATGCATTGTCCTTTCCATATTTGGCACTGGGTATACCACTACCATTATGTGACTGAAATAAGTGGTTTTCTCTAAAAATTAGTTCAGTTTCAGTAGTTATTTCCTTTTTAGTCTTCTGCAGTACATTTACTTCTTATTTAATCATTTGGTTTCAGCATTCACTGTTCAGGAACATTATCTCTATTTCCTTCATGGAAAAACTGGCATGGCATTCCATGGAGGTCTGTTAAGCTGTACAAGCACGCCTTATCAGAGGTATTCTTCAGCTGGCTATGTGAAACACTTTGAGATTTGGATGGAATTTATTAACTGCATGAAAACCAGCCTTCTGAAGTGTGAGGATTATGTCGGACAGATGATACAATCTGGCAGTTCAACGTACTCCTGCGCTCAGGGAATTCTGAAACAACTGCAGGTCACACAACTTAATTTTCAGATACAAGTGGATGTATCCCATACTTAAGACAGGGTGTTTCTGGTCACCTGGCATTTTTTTTCCTACCTCAGGTCTCCCAAAATAGAAATATGCAGTCAAAAAGTAAAAGTGAGAACTGGCTGAAGCATACTCTGAATACAGCTGTGGCATAGTTGCAGTAAAGAGGTGATACCCAAACAAAAGCTAAACCTGCCTTATAAAAACATAATCCTGAAGGAAGATGAAAGGATTCTTCCTGTTATATATGACAAGAATTAACTTAAAAACCCCTCATTATGTGAAGAAAATACCTGAGGCTTCTGATCTAAGATATGATCAGGCCCAAATGACTGTAGCAGTTGTCTCCTCAAACTCCCATTCACTCATTCTACTACTTCTTTTCATGATCACATACTCACTGGCCTATAACATGAATGTTTTTGAACTTAGACAGCTCTATATATTTGAATACCCAGTATACACCTTTTTGCTGATAAATTTTGCTGATTCTTTCCATCTAATAGGCTTAACTTTTTCTTCGTCTGGGTCAAATCACTTACATGAAAAACTCTGAACACTACATCTGCAGTTTTTATGTTGCATCTGATCCCTACAAAATTAAAATCTCTTTTGCAACTGATCAATAACCATGAATTTGTCTCTTCATGATCTCTAACAATGTTAACCATTGATACCAGTAATTTCTCAGATTTCAACTACAAATGTGACATCTTTTCCCCTTACCAGATCTTTTTCTTCCATATAATGTTCCTGCTATAGCAGATATCACTGCTACTGTCCAGAATTTCAGCTGCACCTTGGATAGAAAAATGCTTGGAAAGAATCTCCCAATTTATTTATTTATGTATCATTATTAGAGTGTACCCAGCTGAATTTTTGAAAAGAGGGCTCAGGTGAGATAGAGATTGTTATGAGAAATGCCAGAAGCCTAGTTGGATTTTTTTCTTTTCTTTAACAGTTTGGTGAAAGAATGTTAGACCTGTTATAACACGAGTAATCCACGAAGTATTGCTGGGTCCATCTTGAGTGATCACTCTTGTGGCCCTCATTTCTCCTGCTGTGGGTTCATTTTCTCCTGTGGATTCCTTTTGTATTTATTCAGTTCCTGCTGCACTTTTGACTGGGAGACTTCCATTACAGGGTTCTTAGATGAGAAGGTCTTGTGGCTTAAAAGGGAAGGGGAAATAAAGCTCCCCTATTACAATATTCTGTTTTCTTAACAATCAGACTTGATCTAATTGTGTTACAGTCCTGTTTCAGTGCTGTTCGGCCTTTCTCTGACTTTACAGCAGGACAGAGACTCAGCTGGCTTGGCAGTTCCCCCAGACTCAGTGCACTGCCAGCTCCCTGAGCCATTCCTTCTAAAGTTACTTTCTGATTGAGCTCTGAGGCTCTTTCTGTCCAGCTGCAGGAGTCACTGCACTTGGGATTGCAGCTGCGCCTGGGCTGATTCACTGGATTTGTACCCCATTGGGTAGTGCTGATAAGACTTTGATACTTGCTGTAAAAAGAGTGCAGTATACCATCAAACCCTATACTGTAGTCACACTTGAATGCTTGCTTGGCTGTATCAGCATGAACTAAGCCAATAAGGCAACTCATGCGACAGAAGCGTTGATGTATTCTGAGAGCCGCAAAAGGTCAAAGAACAAAAGAGATTAAATCCCCATTAAAATCACAGCCTTCCACTTCATTTTGCTTTGTGGGCTTGTATGTCCAAACTTGAACTTGAAATGCTAGTTTGCAAGTAGCTCTAATGTGCAAACACAGCTTTTGTCAATTTGTTAGTGTTTGTGTTGCAAAGCAAGAGAACCAAAAGCCAAAGAAGAACAGATAAAAGCTTATGCAGTGTCAACATCATACTGGGAAAGAATTCTTACTCTCTATCACAGTCGTATCAGAGTGATAATCTGCACGGCCATGAAGAGCTGACTCCTCTTTTTTGTTACACTGTTGGCTTAGTGCTAAGATTTCTTTGATTTTCTGCTGTTAGCTTTACCACCCAGTGTAGATATCTTTTGGCTTTCACAATTGCTCTCTTTCCTGCTAAGAAAACAAAACTTACATGTGTTTCAGTTCTTCTTGGCAGCCTGCCTCCCACATATAGTTTAGGGTCAAATTTTCAAGTTATTTGCTTTCTCTGATTTTAAGCATAGCTAATGGTATAATTAGCAAACAAAAATAAGTAATTTTTTCTCTTGGTTTGGGGATAAGTCCTGCCAAAAACTGTGTAAATATGCCTTGTAAGAAGGGACTGCAGATCATCAGAGAAAAGTGTACTTCAGAAGTGTAGATCTGAATATGTGATTTGATACATATTCAGTTTTGCATAAACAACTTGTGGAGCTCAATATTATGGCTGGTTGATTTTTTTCATAATTCAATATTATGGCTGGAACAATTTTAAGGACTGGATGAATGTTTAAGAAAATTAAGCTGATTTCCTTAACCAAATTCTTTTATAAACTTGCACCCTCCCTGTCACTATATGTTGAGTAAAGCCTGGAAAAGTCCTGCACTTTGGATGACTTTTGCTGTGGGATCCAGATAAAGGGAGGCCATAATTTCTCATGTAGCTGTCTGTAATCTACTTTGCTACTTTCCTCCAGCCCCCATCCCCGGGGGCCACTCTTACAATCTCTTGGAGCCACACTAGGCTTGTGTTACAACACAGTGTATGGTCAGTTTTGCTATATTCCTTCCTTCTCATGCATATGTTTCAAGTCCATTATTAAGTCTTTACTTGCATTACTGAAAGCAACGGCTACATTCTTTAAGGCTCAAATCTGAACCTCCAGTTCTAGGGAAACTTCTGCAATTGTTTCCTGTTTCTCACTTGGCAAACAGATGTCACCAAGATCCCTTCAAATGTTCTGGAGTGAAATGAATATAGATTATGCAACTTTCATATTTTTCAGTGGAGAAAAACCACTAGGATCCTCCAGAAAAGGACTCTTTTTGGCCAAGTTTGCAGCTGTTAATTCCCAGTGAAAACAAGTGATTTCCTCCAGCCTACATCCAGCTTTCACCATATTCTTCTGGCTAAATTAGAAGATTTCCCAGTCAGAGTTCTGTATTTTGTGGTATGTCTCTCACATAATGAGTCACAGGCAATAAAGAGGATAGCAAGATAATTTGGAAAGAAGATAGCTAATGGAAGATTAGGTAATGGTGGGCTCTCTCTCAATTTACCCAGCTCCTCCCTAAACATTAGCAATGTTGAAATACACCCCTGGGCATGATTTCACAAAAACGGAAACTTCAAATTATCCACATTAGTTCTTTATGTGTTCCTAATGGGGTTCTGATTCTCATTTATGATGGCAGTTATTTAATAGGTAATTCTTTATGGCAACTTTAGTGTAAGGTGCTTCAGCATGTTAAACAATCCCCAAATATATTCTATACTTGCAAAAATAAGTATCAACTTTTCAGAAGCACAGTAGATAACATTAAATTCTTAGATTAGGTGTAGTGTGACACATCCGTCTTGGTTTAGTGTGTTCGTTTCCCGGCCAACGCACCAAAAATATAATAGTTTGGGTTTGTCAATTGTAATATATTTACCTATTGCTGTGAAATAGAATTAGGAATAAAAGTAAAGCAGGCCTAAAACTTAAAAGGGAATAAAGAAAAACATTATTAACAACACAAAGAATAATAATAATAATAAATTTAGAACACATCTTCAGACCAGTTCTTCTTTCCCCTTTGTCGCAGCTTAACAACATACAGAGACACTTCAGTCAATTTCTTACTTAAATAATCTTTTTCAGTTCACTTTAGGGAGAGAATTTTCTTCTTGTTTAGCTATAAAGATCTCTTTCAAGAGAGGAAATAATCAGTTCTCTCCTGACTCCACTTTTTCATGAATAACAGCCGCCTGGGGTGTGCCATCATCAAACTCCTCCCACTTTCACAGACTTCCTAAAATTGTGTCTGTGGGCCATGGTAGAAACTCATGGGGTATTACTTTTAAGGATGAGCTACTCAAAGGCAAAAGTTCTCTTCAGCTCACTTCCCTCTTTGTTCATACTTCACTTCCAGGAAGAGAGATCCCCCTCTCTTCCTCGGGGCAAAAGATTTTCCAAACACTTTACACCTTGCTCCACCCCCCATGTCTTTTTTTCATGGTTTAAAGGAATTTCTTCATGAAGTACAGTCCACCCCTATAACTTACAAAAAGATATTTCAGCCAACCTTCATGGCATCTCCCCATTCTCCTTCCATTTAGAAACTTAGCTTTTGCTTCATTGACTTTGGTGTATCCTTTCTGTTCTTCTCCCTCTCACCCAAGGAAAGATGCAAGTCTGTAAGTCTTATCTGAGCATTGGAAAAGTTAAAATCTCCCCCAGAAGTTGCAGGGGCTGTGCCAGGCCATGCCGGAGCTGTGTCAGGATCTCAGGGTGCCCAGGCCACGCTGGAGGGGCAGGACGAGAACTGCAAAGCGCACGCAGAGGAGAAATGGGTGCCAAGGCCGTGTGTCCATGGCTTTCCCCCGGCGCTGCCCGCCCCCAGCTCCAGCCGCAGCCCGGGGGTTCTCCCTCTGCCCTGCCCAGCACACAAAGCCCTGGGGGCTCTCCCGAACCGGGCCCGGCTGCCTCCCCCCAGCCCGTGAGGGCGGCCGGGCGGGCTCGGCCACCCCAGGGCTGCTCCGAGCCGGGGCAGGGCAGGGCAGGGCCCCCCGAGACACGGACACACCGGGAAAAGGTGAGGATCTTAGCAATGGGCTTTGCTTCTTTTTGGTTATTGGGGCTCCTGGTTAAAGACGGGGCCCAGCAGCCTCTCCAGAGCCCAGCCCTGCCTTCCCCGGGCTGCATTGGAAGGGACTGGGCCAGTCCAGTGTTACCTTGTGAAAAGCTGGAAATGCAAGAGGAGCTTTCCCAGGGTTTACTTGCTTCAAATGTGATTCACAGAGCGAACCGACCTTTCCAATTCGTTTCTCAGGCTGTCAGCAACTGAACCGGCCTCCAGTTGCTCCCATCAATTCACAGAGGAAGTTCTCATGGAGAAAAACTTCCCAGTATCCCTTTCCCCTCAGGAGCTTTCAAGGTAGAACCAGCACAAGATCTTTCCATTAACTCCAGATAAAAAATCTTGTATCTGGAATAAATGGAAAGATGTGCCACAGAGATATCCTGTGAATGCTCTCCGAGGGTCTCACAAGAACACATGAAAAATGAATATATTCTTATCCACACATGATGTTTTCATCGGTGAGGGATTTCTTACAAAAAGCATGTAGTGATAAAACAATGGAAAAAGGCTTCAAACTGAAAACCAGTAGATTTAGATTAGATGCTAGCAAGAAATTCTTCACTGTGAATGTGGTGAGACATTGGAACAAGTTGTCCAGAGGAACTGTGGATGCCTCACCTGTGGAAGCATTCAAAGTCAGGTTGGATGGGGCTTTGATCAACTTGGTCTGGAGCAAAATGTCCCTGCCAACGGCAGGAGGGCTGGAACTAGTTGATCTTTAAAGTCCTTTCCAACCCAGGCCATTCTATGGGTCTGTGTTGAATCCAAGTGTTATTCTACACATTTTGAAAATACAGTTCAGAGTGTTTTTTCATTTTAACCAATTTAATAGCCTCTGATATAGAAGGATATGATAAATTAGAAATTGCAGATGTGGCTCACAAGGGAGGACATTAGTGTTTTCTGAAACATCTTTCACCTTTGAATTAATACAAATATGTAGTATCCTGAATTTTTATCCATTTAAAGCTCTGATCTTGTTCAGGTTTCATCATCAGTTCATAAGCTGCTAACCTGTGTGCTACATTTTACATAATGCTGCAGTTTCAAGTTGCTAAATTGTATGGATCAAGTATAGCAGATTACTTACATCAGAAAATAAATATTAAATTAATTTCAGCTCAACATACATTTCCAGCTGAAACAGGATGTCTAAACCACTTGGATGCAGCCATTTTATCTGGAGGTCATTCCTCATTTAAAATTTGGTGGAACATTCCCTGAAGACCTAATGGCAGCAGTCCCAGGGAATATGGTAACCATTGGCTCAGGCTTCTGATAAAGATGGTACACGGTCAGTTGAGAGTCAGGCTAATCTGTTCTTCCCAGCATGCTGTGTAGATCTACGATTTCCAAAATAGAAGATCATCAAGCACTTTGCTCCAAGGAGCCAATCAAAATCAAAACCCAAAGAAATAAAACAAAGCAGCAAAATATGTCTAAATATAATGGAAATAATGGAAAATACTAATAAATGAAACAGGCTTAAAACCAAGGAAGGTTTTTTTTTTTTTGAGAAAGCTCAGTTTTGTGTGGGTGCATTTTTTTATAATACACAGATGATGGAAAACTTTTGAACATTTGACATTTTTTAGCATAGCCATCTGAAAAACTATCCTCCTGCTTGTTACAAAATCTCTGGTGACAAAGTGTGTGCACATTACAATGAATTCTGAGAGGAGAACTTCTTTTAATCACTAAGTGGGAGTCATTTCTGCCTGACACCACAGAGGATAAACTATCAAAGATAACTGTGCATTGATTCTGATACTGCCTGCTCATAATACCTTTTTCTGGGCTCATTCATATAGATTTCTATTTTATTAAAGATGTTTCATCTTAGATGCTACATCAAATTAATTAATTGGTTACAAAATTATGCAAACATACAGTTCTTAAAATGGGCATTCGTTACTTACCATTTTAGATACACTCTAATAAAAGTATGGCACACTGAAACAGTTGGCTTCCCTTTCAGATCTCACTTTGATGATGTGATGGGTGATTTTGAACTTTAATCAGAAAATTTCACATGAACCTGATACTACTACTGAAAAATATTTCCTAAAATGCTGTGAGTTACAGCTAACTGAGGATCTGACAGCAGCTTTGGAAGCCAGTCAACTGAGTAATTAACAATGCATGACAATACAGCTTCAAATTAGCTTTGAAACTATCACAAGATTATGTCCAGGTGAATACCTGCAGTTCCTGAAGCTGCAATCCAATTAGACAGTTTTAATTTTCTTGAAAACGTATGAAAATATTTTTATGGATTATCTGAAGCATGGGAAGGAGTTAGAGAGCATTAATCTTCAATTAGGCCATTCTGACTTGTAGCCAAGTCCTGGAAGGAGTGACACTTGCCAGCTGGTGGCTCATATGGGGGATGTTAGGTTGTGAAACAAAATTCCAAAGGGACCAGAAGGCTCTTAATGAAGTCCTGTGTGCTTCCAGTGACTCTTGTTATCACATATTTCCTTTTCATCTCCAACTTTTCTGTGGGTTTCTTCTGTATCTGTACAGGCAGCTGCTTTCTTGTAGTGATATTTTTTTCTTGTAGCTCTGAGAGCATACAAGAGTATGTTTCTGTAGTTAGCAATATCAGTGTTAGAGCCTAGCATCAGAACTGTAGGCATTTTGTCTGTCAAGTAGTTTATCTATACCTACACAGATCTACTTCCTGTTAAATGGGCCTTTTTCCTGGAGCTTGGATATAGTTCAGAGCTTCAAATGTATGTAACTTCTCACACATCTAAGATATTTCTGTTACATATATATAAAAGAGCATTTAAGAAATATAATGGATTGAAAAAGGCAAAGTTTTTGAGCCTTGGAAGCACTTGTTAACTTGGAAGGATTCAAACTGAGATACAGTTTGGATGTAGAGTTTGAGATCTAGCTTCAGGTTTTACACAGCTATTGCTCTGTGTAATTTTCTTTCTGCTTGAAAGTAGGATGCGAGTAGTTAAAAAACTAATTGCATATAAAAAGCATTGGCAGAAAGACCTAATTATGTTGTGTGGAAATGGGTGTCCAGCTAAAAGCTGTCAGGTCTCTTGTACTTCAGGTGCCCTGCATGTCTCTCCGCAAACAGCTAGAGCACAGGTCTGTAAGTGTAGTTAAGTCTCTAATTGAATGTAATTTGGATAGCAGTTTGATTCACTGGGGGAAATGGTGGCTCTTGTACTGACCTGTGACAGTAATAATTGAAACAGAGCTATCATTGAATTACAATTTATTAGGCCTGAAAAATTACCTATATTTTCCAAGTGTATCAAATAATGCCTCAAAAACTATAATCTATTTATTTAAATTGCTTTGCTCAAAAATGAAGATGCCTAGTACAATAAAAGGAGTCATACATTGGATACACAGACTTCTTTCTACATTCTAGTTGAATGTTTCCTTAGCTTCAATTCCTTAATCCAGGCTTGATCACACTTTCAACAAATAGAGATCTGGTGGGGGGGGTTAAAATACATGTAATTTTGAAAATAAAATTAAAACTAAAAATAATATGTTTAGTAGGCAATAGTTTTTCAATAATTTGAAATTAAGTTGTTTTAAAGCAAGAGGTAAGGTCCAAAACAGAGCAATACTTTGAAGCAGGCTTTAAGAAAGTGTGATAATTGATAAAACTTCGTGTTAATCATAAAAGCATTGGGGTTTGTATAAACCAGAATACTTAGGTCTGAAATGAAGCATGGACATTAGATAGAGAAAAATATATATGATTAAATCATTCTGTTTAAATCCCCTGTTATGAATATTGTGTTTTTTAGTAAATTGTATTTGATACCAGTTTGTAAAACGGGGGTTTCCCATGGCCTGAAAGATATTGCAAAATCAGATTTCCTGCCTTTGTATAATCAATTGCAACCTGAAAGATTTTGCAATACCAGATTTCCTGCCTTGGTGTAATCAATTGCAACCTATATGTTAAGGCCAGACCCCCCATGTCTACTGTTCCTTATCTACCAAGACCACATGGCTACCTGACAAACTGTCTGGAGACTACAAGGAAAACCATATTATAAAAAGGAGCTGCAGACCAAGGTTTGACAGAGCGTGGACTGGGCAGTGACCCCTCACGTTCCCCAGCGCTGCTGGCTCCGTCTATATCAAATAAAGCAATCTAAATTTTGCTAAATATCGAGACTTTGTTTCTCATTTATAGCAAAAGGAAAAAGGAATCCCAGGCAACAAAACCCCATAGAAGCTAAAAACTCCAAAAGGATAACAAGATAATTATGGTATTAGAATTACAGTTTTGTTTATTTTTGTATCATTCAGTCATGCAGAACTCACTATTTGAGCTTTCTAATCTTGCTTTATAAACATTTTAAAGTTGACCTGACTGAAAGCAAAAAGACATGATGAAAGCATTAAAATTAAAATTAAATAAATACTTAAATATCTTTTGACTAAATACAGTGTGATTTTTTGAAAGATATTCCTTGTTGTAGAATAAAACCTTCATGCAAGATGAGGATCTATGTTTAGGGCACAGCTTTGCTTGTGTTCTAGCACTTGCAAAAGCAGTATGATGATGCTGGGAACCTGACCTTGCAACCCAGAAAGCCATGCAAATAGATGCGTTTAGTAGTTCTGCATCATGAAACTGGAGTATATTAGGAAATCTTGTGTCTGGTTTGGATACTGTTGTGCAATTGTTGCACACAGAAAGCTTCCAGAGCACTCCCTAGGAATTAGAATGTGTGACAGCCACAAAATGGATGGTAATTAACAGCATGTTTGAGGCACTTTTTGGTTTCCCAAATAATTTTCAATGAAGTTTTTGTGATGAATTTTGAGAGCATAAATTACAAAGGTTTCATAACTAAATGAACTTTTTTATGTTTCCTCCAGATCAGGTCAG